>NC_090447.1:153534969-154159969 GCF_031143425.1 Pleurodeles waltl
AAATGAGAAGCAGGTCTGTATACTTTATAAATGTGTACTAAGTTTCTGTGTGCAAATGATAAGTAGTTAAGTACACTGGGATAAACAATTGGCAGGGCAATGACGAGTAGATCCCATGACCTAACCCTATAAACCCAAGGGGCCTAATTTCAAGCAAATCGTTATTCTACACAACTGTAAAAATAGACAACTGTTAACGAAAAGCTGAGGAAGATGCTTACCTTGACTGGCACTTCTGGGTAATTCATATCCAGAAACACATTGGGGCCAAATTACAGAAAATGTTATTGCACCCAATGCAATTAGTAATGCCCAGGCAGCGACGGATTACATATATAAACCCTCTCTGCCCATGGGGGTTGGAAAACAAGGACCAAGCCTCCGGTGGGCGCGTCATTCTGGCAAACCGTCCATTGGGTCACAAGGTGGAAATGCTTTTATTAGGTGGGCTGTTGGTGACCACTGTGTAGTGTCTAAATAGACCTCTCCTCCTCCAGAGGGTAGTTGAGATACCCTGGGACTCTGCCATTTGCTGGCATTGGTTGTCTCACCTTTGTTCTCTTACCCACCTCCAAGAGACAGTCTAAACCTGGGCAGTGTGAACCCCTCATATGCCGGATCCATAATGCTGATCTGGCACATAGGCTGATGGTGGGAGGTTCAGGAACACAAGAGCACTAGGACTGGACTATGGTGTCATCCTAACACCTGCAGAGGAAGAAGGGATGGTCTGCCAGTGGAATCCTACACCCATCATCTCCACGCACTGTGTAAGGAGAAGCTGATATGCTATTGAGGAAGACTGGCTGCCCATTTATACACTGTGGCTCATAATATTTACCTAGTTTGCTGTAAATGCTTGTTTTTTAAGTTTATGCATACAAAATTTCCACAACTAAAAATCCACAGGTGTAGGGTTAGAAAATGTGTGATATTTCACAAATTAACTTTTTTTTTTTCATGGTATAGAAGAACTCCACAAGAAAGCTTTCCCCACACATTTTGTATCACTTACCCTCTATCATGATCATATAGGTTTAGGAGTTGAGATCAAATCTGGAAAAGGTACTGTAAATATTTGTGAATTCCAACAAAGCTACAACTGTAGGTGTTAGCACTCATTTGCATGGACTACCCTCTATAGAGCACTCATTCATTGGCAATTCCAGCCAGAGAAAAATCAGAATATTGCCTTTAATGGCACAGTTGTGGCATCGCTCCACATACGTGTTGATTGTGCCTTTTTTTTCAAACCAAGTTTGTATTTTGCGTGGTAAGGTTTCCGCATAAAAGTTTGCTGTATGTAAGGAAAAAAGCTCCCCACAGCTATGCATACTTTACAAACGTTAGCACAGTAAGGCTATATCTATCGGTTTTGCCATTGATTGTTCAATTAAAGTGTGTAAAACATGTAAACGAGTTTGAAAATGTGCTAGTTCTGCATGGCCACATGTACAAAGTGCATTTGCACTTGTGCACGTTGTGGTGCATGTCCTACTTATGCTGCAGATATGGACCCGATATAAAATTTGCCATTAGAGGTGCGGTCACTGATACATTTAGGTGTATAAAAACCCCAACACCATTTACACAGGAATATACCTGTTCCCCAGCTGTACTTCCCTGTGCTATTTCAGACCAGGGTTTACAGGTGCCCCCAGGGTGGAGGGGCTGAGAGGAAGGCGTGCATGTACATTTCTTTGCCTGGGGGATTCTCCACGTTGAAATTAAGAAATATATTTCGCGTCCCCCTTCATGTTACAGATACAGACAAAAGCACGCCATCTGATAGTGTGCCACATATGAAATGTCATACAGGCATTCTGTTCGCTCCCACTAAGGGCATCCCTTGTGGCGAAACCACAGGTATCCCCTTGTGGGTGAGGCAATAACACAATGTTCCCGACTGCATGGGGTCCCCTCCTGCCTTCCCAATGTGATGCCAGTCCCTCTACATTGAAAGAATGAGCGATTCAAACCACAGGTCTGCATTTCAGTACCAAGCTGCCCTACAATACTTGACCTTGACATAATACATCAGAGTTATTAACTGATGACATTGTTACCTTGATGAGTTCCAAACACAAATGTTAATCTCGGTAAGTAGGTTGTGCCTAAATGCATGTCAGGTGCGACTGAACCCCCAGCCATACATTAATTCCCTTACTAACACTTGCATGTCTGTTGGCGGACAAAGTCAATCTATTTCTGACAAGCATCCATTATTTTAAGTGTTTTTTGTGAGCGTTGACCTTAAGGAACTCTTCTCTGAGAACAGAGATTTTTTCTTAATCAAGCTCCCAGGGAACAGGTTCAGTTAATAGCTCAGTACTTCTTCGGGTCTTGAGAGATCACTCAGCTTGCAAAGAGGTCTGCACAGCTCATGCAATCTGCTTTAGGTTAATTTGAGTATTAGGTGCTAGGAGTCAGATGCACATTCATCGGGGCCTATCTCGACTCTAACTGCATTACTTCAGCCAGCTAAAACATGAGGCATTGCTGTCTGGACCTCAGAGCTAGCAAAGGCTTGTGATTCTAGACATCGGGTGTGAGCTATGTCAGTAAGGTTGGTACAAAGACCACCAAATCAGACATTCACAATATGTTTATGCTACTGCTCTGTAGCCACTCATCCGAATGCAGTGAGTACTGGGCGATGTGACTGAGTTCAATAACTCAAGTTACACTTGTCCAGCACTGACAAGGATGTGAAGTGAATTCAGTTCAGCAACAGGTGATATTCTAAAAAGCATCTGAATGTCAATGCTGGAGAGCCACAGATACATGTAATATGTCTGCACCTTGAGAACCTATCAAGATGACTCAAAGGATCAAGACACAAGGTTACACCTAATCTCCAGCCCCATCTGTCCCTCCCCCACTGTGCCAGAGTCTAGTGTGTTTTCTGCCTTTGCTGTTTTATTTAACATCTTGTCTTAGATACAGTAGAAGGAGCCAATTGATGATCATGAGGTTGACCATTGGAGGTGGTCTTTAAGTTGTTTCCACGCATTCCAACCTGTGAGGGAGAAGTGCATGAAGAAAAAATAAAGAGGCCAATATTTTATTTCCCCCTGCGGAGAGTTTATCCAGATTCAATGGGCATATGATATATGATTCCTCTTTGGAGCCACAAACACATCTTTCCAAGAGTGATGTGTCCTATAACCATCACAAGCATAGGCTTGACAGCAGAACGTTTTCTAAATCCTTAAATATTTGTGCAAAGAAGGCAGATCAGTATATGCTGAGAAACAAAAAAAAAACACTAACCGAAGAAACTACTAAATTGCTTTCCAAAATAGGTTGTTACATAAAAAGTCACATGCATACATTGCATGGAATCCATGTGGAAGTGTGCCAAGGAAACCAGTTATTTCCAGCCTGCTCTTGCAACAATAAAGAAAATGAAAGGAACGCAGTCCAACACCCCATCTGACACAAAACATTGCATACATAAGGAGATTATGCCAAAATTCCATTAAAAAAAAGAAACATAATCGTATTCGTTTTTCTTCTTAACTTTTGAATACTTTCACACAATTAATTGAATATGACTGGCAATCACTGCAAATGAACATGAGGGATCTGAGCCACTAACTATCTGTCAACAGAATGTTTTCCACCGACAATGGATGTCCCAGATCAGGGAAGCACACCTGATAACACTGGATGGTCCCCAAAGTCCAGCTGGTATATTTCCTGGAAAGATATATGTTGTATAACATCTCCCAACTAAACCCCATCTACCTAAATCCTTCCCCCAGCTACAGTTGCTCATGCATGCCATCCAAATGTCAATGAGCCATTTTGGTTTGTAAAAAACACATATAAATTGTAGGTCTTTTTCTACATGGACCCTGTCGTTTTGTGTTTAAGGATGGGGCTATTGTTTCCCAAATATTGTTTTCGGGATGGGCTGCACAAGTCTCCACACCATTTCCTCCCATGTTTTGACACGCTCTTTAATAATGGTTCCTAGTCATTGTCCTAGCTTTCCTCCACTCATTATGTTCTAGTGCAATTAGCATTTCCCCGTCTTCTGCAGTACCAAGGAACAAAAGTGAATTATAAAAAGTCAATGTTGTACGTCAATATGCATCAATTTGATGTTTTTTATGCGATGTTACTATATCCTTCTCTACGGAGTCTCTCTCAATGTATGTGTGGAAGGAGTAGGCATTTTAGAAATGCGAAAGGGACACATAACAGCCTCAATAGTGCCAGTACTAACATTGGGGGCAAACACTGATTTTTTCCAATTGGATTTCGTACAAATTGCGCTCAGTCTTAAGGACATTAACATACAATTTCCTCTATGGATAATCTGGAAGAAATTGCACGTGCATGACTGTGCATTAAGAATAATACTGCATGCTAAAATCAGATGCAGTTTCTGCATGTTCCCAATTACATGTGTTCCATCTTGGTATCAGCACTATCACTGGCTCAATACAGTGCACAAATGTTATTTTCCAGGAGATTTTTCTGAAAAGTGGCAACAGTGCCGTCAGAAAGAGGCCTTTTGGGTAGAACCATTTAGGTTGTCCAAAAACACAACAGTTCAAAACTACAATTATGCGCCTGCGTGGCCACATGGAAAATTTCCTGAGGATCTGAGCTCTAGGTGTCTACATTTCTAACTTATGAAACAAGAAGTAGGAAAACAATGCTAGGCCTTTGGCCTTGAGATGCAAGATGTCACCAGAACCTGCAACAGCAATGTAGGAATATATTACATGGATAGCCACCACTTATTGTCTTTATTCACATAGCAAGTGTGTGCCTCTACTCTGGCTTGAGGATAGACCCATACCTACTAAAGTATAAAAGTGAGTACAGTTAAGCTGTGCTGTCACTTCTTGTGTTTTCGGTTCCAGTGACATTATTGAGCACTGCCTATGTCTTTTACCTCTCCACTTATATTTTTTAAGATTGACGATGATGGTTTGTTCCATGGCTGAGTCTCTCAACAAAAAAAACAGGCAGGAAGATGGAGGGCATAGAAAATAGAGTAAGAAAAACGGGGGAGAGGAAGTAAGACAAGCATTGGCAAAGCCAACAGGTTTTGCCTTTATAATGCAAGTGTTGTGCTGTTGGCGTTTCCCAATGTTTCCCTGTAAAGTATAGCCAGGGCCACTGGGATTATGCGATTGTAACGCTGCAGGGGTTTTCTGCATAATTATGGACTTACCATATGGCCACACATCCATCATCTACTGCATAACCTGCAGATTTTGCCTCAAAAAAATTTCCAGCTCAAACGGTTCAAAATGTAAAGGCGGCGACACCTGTTGCCGTGCAAAAGAAGGCCGTTTACAAAGGTTAACTGGTCACCTTTCTACTGCTTATTGCTACATTTGGGTGTTTAACTAGTACCAGCGAAGTGCAACCTACGCTCAAGACAGTGCACACAAGTGTAAAAATGAGCAAATACGTAATTCTATCACAGAGCGTGTCGCATTATTTTCCTTTTTGTGCCACATAATTTAGTCAAGCCTGCCGCATAGTTTGATCTTCTTTGCTGCATAATTCTAGTGGCCCTGAGTATTGTTACAAAAAAAAAATTAACAAAGAAGTAAAAAGAAAAAAAAACACTTGAAAATACTGAAGCAGAAGCAAACATCCCACAATATCTCAAAACTGAGCACTGAATTCAAGGTTTTCAATTTTTATAAATGACATGGCTTATTTTTTTTCAAACACTTTTCATTCAGAAAACTCTTAAAATAATTTAAAACCAATAAGGAAGTGTCAGAGTGGGAAAGGAAATGCTTGTAAAGGCTGAATTTACTTTCCATAGGATTCAGCCATTTGGTCCTGTGAAGCAGCCCAGGGAGCAGATTTATGGGCCTACAGGAGAAGTCTCATGCTAAACATACCTCCTCCCTCAGGCATCAGCTGAGGGAATGCAGCAGATGGCCCTTTGCCTAGCGCCATAAAAGGTTTTGAGTGCCAAAGGTTGTGCTTTCAATCAATACGTGGTCTGCAGGAGATTAAAAAAAAAAAAATAACACCCACAACCTCAAAGTCTGCTCTTCTGCCATGCCCTAAAATATCCCTGTTGTGGTTCTTTCAAAGACTAGCTGGAAAGGCTAAGAAGCAATAGATAGCAGGTGGGCATATTTGAGGGGTGTAAGCAGCACGACGGAGAGAGCCAGAAAACATACTCACTCTCACGGAGCGCTGAATGGAAAAGAAAAATGCAGTTCCCTAAATGGGAGCGGAGGAAGGATACAAGTCAGCCAATCATAAGGATCGTAAGAGGCGATGCTTCAGGAGAGGGTCTAACACAAGAAGAGGAATGCAAGCCATTGATTAAAAAGCATGCAGAGGAGACCGACAACAGGGCCAACCAATTCTAACCAATGGGCAAGCTGTAAGCCCACTAGATTTACAACAGGTATTTGGCAACCAGGTAGCTTGTGTTGTATGGCGGAAAGACCTTAAAAAAAATTATGTGTGGTGGGATATATTAAAAGACACTGAAGAGGAAAAGGATAGAAAGAAAGAATGTGCAAAGAGTGAGAAGAAAGTGTGGCAAAGTATGACAAACCCATACTGCTGCAGAATAATATTGCTCTTTGCTGGCTAGTAGGCAGGCTCTCAATTTTCAGAATGTTCAATTAACTCTCCTGCAGAATGCATTTAAGTCATATGGCCTTTGACCAATTTGCTTGAAAAACAGGAACTAAAATGCCTGGCGACATATTCCGCAAAATTATTCTTGGGGGCGAACTTAACAATTACCAAAGGAAGAGCTAGGATCATTTGCTACACTTGCTTAGTGCGACGCAGCGCTGATATGAAGTTGTTTGCCAGGGCTGGTTTATTAAGTGGCCACTGCTCTCGACACACTCGAGCCTCTCAGGATGAAGGAGCAGTTGCATGTAGATTATTTCGTGTGCAGCTACAAAAGGCATTACTATCTCCCAATAACTTGAGGCTGCACAGGTTGTAAAAAGGTTCACAATATGTCCATGAAGACGTATCTGCCTTGCCAGGACACCTTCCGGTCATAGTGGTGGAAGTAACCTGTAATTTTACTCTTGAGCAATGGTGAATAAGTTGTTCAAAACTTGTTCAAGGCCTTTAAAGTAAAAAAGCATTCCCCATGCAGCATAAGAGAACGCCTTGAATTTACAAAACATCAGAAATGTTTACAATGCTGCAATTGCTCATTAAGCTACATTGCACAATGCTGTGGTATGTTTAGTCCAATATCAGAAAAACAAGTTTTCAGACGAGTAAACCTTAATCACAACTGTCATATGCATGCTTACTGTCACTGTCAATGTGAGCAAGGAAGACAATGACTTAAATGGTATGGAAAAAAAGAACTTGATCACACTACTGGAATACAAGCTGGAGCTCAAGAGAAGGGATTTGGTTCTTACAGCTAAGATGCTGCACCTTTCACAGGTGCCTCGCTTTATAAGAAAACGTAGAACGCAATATAATAAAAACAAGACGCATTTGTGAAGACTCATTAAACTGTCCAGTTTAATTGCCAAATTTGAATCACTTTCTCACCATCGTACATCAGTGGCCACAAATATACACCACCAACAAATGTATTGTAACTACTTAGGAGTAATGCACATTTCTCTGCTAAGAATGTCTGACTGTGGATAAAATAAGCACACATTCAGGCAAGAGCATGTTTCAAATCTGACAGCAACATGTGGCCTTCAGTCAATGCAAAAGTCCGGCTTTAGTCACTAGAAATGTAAGTGGGCCATAACGAATGTCAAACTATTATAAACAAGTCTAAATTAATATCTTATTAATCGTATCTGACGAACATAAAAACAGATCAACCACTGTTTGCTCCATTACTAATTAATTTATCAGTAAATAGTTGTTCCACATAAGTGCACAAATAGCATTTTGTAGCATGACTTTCAAAACCTTTAGAACAGAGGAACCAACCGAAAAGCAAAAACATAAGATCACAGCATTTCGTCATTACCGGATTCACTCGAATTTTTCCAGTTCTGCTTTGGGTCTTTTTTTGTTTTTTTAATTTTTGCAACTGTGAGCATTTGACGGTGCGCACTTAGCACATCGCCACTTCACGAAGTGGATATAGTTTGGGTGTGTGGCCAAGGCAAAAGAATGTGACCCACCAGTAATACCACGTACAATCTAGCAGTAGAAAGGGATATGTTATCAGAACTTATAACCGCATCTTTCTTCTCAGTAATTCTAGAGAAATGTAGAAAAACATGATGTATGTCCCTACATTTATCTGGGTACTCCCTAAAATACATTTTGTTCCAGTAAAGGTCATTTAATAAAATAAAAAAGACCCTTCAATATACTCATAGAAACCGGTTGAAAGTATCCTACTTGATGGGATTCTTGAAAAAGCAAATGGAGAAAGGAATATCATTCTAGAGAGTTTTTCTAATTATATAAACATGTTAAGTTTCAGAAAAGATTGCTCACATTGCAAAGCTGTGAAAACAGCTTAAAATGTTGCTTTTGGAATATGGTCTAATATTTTAAGAACTCATAATTTCCAAAACCTATTTAAATCTGGCATTTGACTGATGAATCATACATCATTGGAGACTAATTATTAATAGTATTACCTTGGTGCCAGTGGCTTTGCCGTTCTGGCTGTGATCTGTGTGGAGGCATTTCAAATTGACAAAGGCCTTTTTAGGCTTTTAAGTGTTCTGTCCCTGGTGTAATCTCTCTATGGGCTTTTAACCACACCCATCAGTTTGGTTGGTTCATGGGCTTCCTTTTACAATTTGCTTCATTTCATTTCATTAGTGAAAGGCATGCATACGTCATGCCTTTTCCGGTGTTTAGCCCTCCTCGAGCACACCAACCAACTACTGAAAACATACGAGGCTCTATGTTTTCTGTATGGTTTCTGGACTACTTTTTCCTCTTTATTTTGCAGGCAGCGCGATCTAGCTGGGCAGTAGTCATGTGCTTTGTATGACATCGACCCTGTTACATAGTTAATTCTACTAGTGCCATGGCTAATTGCACTTTTGCCAGTTACATGGATAATTGCACTTTTGCCAATACGTTTCTCTGCGAGCTAACTTTTGTTTCCTTTTGTGTGTCTTCATCACGCTTCATTGGGGCCATGGGCTCGCTAATGTGAAACTGTTTTACTTTTCAGTTTATGTGGCAAGAAAAGTCCAGTTAGGAGTTTAAAAAGGGAATAGCTCTAACTCAAGCAAACGCGAGACCCGTTGCATTGCAAATGCTTGTTTAAATTACTGTTGGCAACCCTGCACTGAGGCAATCACTGCTTTTAGACTTGCATAGGTTGGCCACTACTGTTATCGTCTCTGATATAATCCCTATTAACAACACTAATAATATTAGTAGCTCAAGATGATTTCCAATTTACCTAAGTAGCTCTTATTACTCCTTGAAGGTTTTGAGACCCCTTGAATGCAGCTTCGCAATTGATGACTGAAGTCTTCACTGGAAAAGCAGGTGCAAAGCAATGGTTTATTCCCTTTGCAAGTCGCAAGGAGGGTTAAATGTCTCATTTGCTACCCCCTTCCAATGCAACTTCCCAAGGTTTGCAACACCTGGACTGCAATATACCATGCAATACACAATTGTCTGCTGCAAATTAATACTTTTTAGTTGTCAAATGTGCTACAAAGCACTTGCCGGGCACAAGTCTCCTCTTATTTCAGAGGCACTTATTCTTTACCGTAAAAGGCATCATACTTAACCGCATTCTATTAAAAAGCATGCAACTAGAATACCAAGCTAAACACCACCTTCAGGGGAAAAAGTGCTCTAAGGAAATAAATTAAAAGAAAGTGTACAGAAACCACTGGTGTCAAAAAGACTCCAAGAATAAAGCATCAGTCAATTTAGTATGAACAATTACATCATGAGGCCCTTCTACAACGAACAGAAAACGGAAATGCCAAAAAAAAATTGGCTAGATCCGATAAGGGATAGTCTGAGTAACTCAGAGCACTGTCTCACCGACTCACAAGGATTATGAAACAAAAACGCAATGGAGAAAACCAGAAGAGAGGATCTTACACGGTATAAACAGCCATCACTGCTAAACTATGTTGCTTGGGCCTGGGATAAGCAGTGCTTCATTTCTTCTCATGGTTGCAGTTGGTGGACAGAACACTCACCTTTTGACCTGGACTGTAACTTACATTTTATCATCAGATTTTGACCAAGAGCAATACAGAGAAAGGCAGAATAGACTAGTAAGAGAGAGATCAGAAAACAGTCACAAAGGGAAAAGGCATTGATAAAAAAAACGGGACATTGTACAAGAGAGCAAGGGAGAGAAAATGCAGGGTGCAGGAAGAAAGAGGTATGAGGTGAAATCAATTCAGTGCCACTGGAATGTGGCGACTCGGTATTCTGCAACATTGCTAGTGGGCCCCCAAGAAAGGTTTTATGGCCTTACACTTATCCTTTTTTTTTTTGGACAAATGAAGCAATGGTGATAAAGATGTGGATGGGTCAGTACTGTCATTAGTGTCAGCGTTTTTATTTAGTATTGCACTACTTAGGTGGGTGCCTAGTACGAGGTCCCAAGCAAGCATAGCAAACATTGTTAAAAGTCCAAAGTACATGGTTCCTTGAAGGTTATAGCAGTGGTTCCAAACCTTTTGAATTCTGTGGAGCCCCACTTTATCATTACTGGAACCCGAGGACCCACACTGAATCATTATTGGAAACCAGGGTCCCCCCTACTGAGTCATTAATGAAAGCTGGGGACCTAGGGCCATATGTACGAAAGCTTTTTCCCCATAGACACAGAATGGGTAAAATCCTTTGGTACATCTGGCCCTAATCTGTTAATAATATTTAATTTTAAGAGCAGTTGCGGACCCCCTGAAGAGATTTCTCCCCCCCCAGGTCTCAAGACCACAAGTTACGAAACACAGAGTTATAGTAACAACCAAGTGCAGCTCTAGTGTAGTGTAAGGTAAGTCCAAAAGAATAGGTGTTTTGTGATGTGTTAATGAAGGACCACACATGCTTATCCTCATACTATTACTAAGTGCCCTGCTGGCTAACAGTTCAAAGAGTATATAATACTCAGACGTGCTTGATATCTTCTTTACTCTTAAACTGAGCTAACAAAAAGTTCAGACAGGGTAACACACAATTACCAGTTTCAGAAGAATATGCACCCATTTTTATAATTACGATATATTAATTATAAATAAGTATATAGCTGGTTTCAAATGTAGATTGTGTTGAATTTGACATTTGAAGCTGGCATTTATACCCACTATGCAGATGAGAAGACGTGCACAAGGGAAATGGGAAGGGAGTGGGGCAGCGGAGATTGACTGTGAACCTGTGAGCCTATTTACCCTTTTGAATGATCCCCTGTTCATAGTTCTTGCCATTAGTCACATCACTCACACATAGGAACACAAAGGAGTGACTGGAACTCAGGAAATAAGAGAGGATGGTGGTTTCTTTGGATGAAAGTCTTGTTGACACCCAAAAAGAACAGCAGTTCTGAAGCTTTAAAAGTACGTCCTCCGTGGAGGGCTTTTTATGGAATATCCCATACAAACAAAACAAGCACTTAATCACATGGCAGAATTGGCCTGCAAGGCACAGAAATAAATAAGTAAATAAACCCATAAATAAATGGCAGTCTTTAACTAAACATGCCACATGAAGGGACTACAAAACTCAAGGGGAAACAAATGGTAACCAGATTTACTCCCAACTCATCGGTATAACCGCCCCCTCCTTCCTTGATAACCATGGAAAGTGCCTTCGGGCGGTATCCTGAATGTAAAGACAATCGAAATCCAACAAGCTGTCTTTAAGAAATCTTCGCATTTAACATTCACGTGGACGTATTATCACAACATCTAAAATAAAACCGTCCTGGTTTAGGAGGTGGTGACAGTCCTGCATAGGAGAGCCAGATTATCGACACAAGCTGCACATTCTGCTTGTGCAGTCCTCCTCCTCCTCATCACGCTGATTTCACTATAATGCATTTGACAATGTCCCTGAACTAGGAGAAAACATTAATCAAAAAGTTTCAACGGGGTGTTCATTTGCAAATTGGTTTTTCTTTTTAGAATCAGAACGTGTGAACAAGTTACTTGAAATTAATTTTACATTCCTTAAGGTATTATTGGCACCTGTCTCTGTTCTGGGTCACATTTCTAAAATGCATTGTCTCTTTGTTTTGAGTAAACCTAAGAACTATTTTGCAGCCTACATTTTATCAAGACTTGAACAACGCACAAGCTACCAACACACACACACATTCTACAATGAAGATGATGTGGGAGTTGTAAGCGCTGCCCGTGAGCAACAGAGCCACTGTAGTTAGATAACATTGTGGATGACACCATTCTATGCAAATTGACAGTTCAAAGCTGAATTAGAACACGTTAGAGCCATCGAGCAACATTAGCAGTGTTCAGCAGCAAACTGGTTCAAAATGTATTGGTAAGTTACAAATTAAATCACTGTTCCTTCGAAATATTTATTTAAATATTTTGCTACCCGGCATATAATGTACTCCAATGTAGAAATAGCTTTACTACAGAATCCAGGAACGTTTTAACAAGCAGGTGTAATAAAAACATCAGGCTGCTATATATAGAGGTTGTTATCCTTTATGTATTAGAAAGGCCTCCAGTCATGAAATGACAAAACAACAATTTCGATGCAACTTCTGAAGATGACAGAAACTTCCAAAAAGTAAGTTTCAGCAAAAATAGGGAAGTGCAAGCCTGGGAATTTTAAAATTACAAAAAGTGCATAAGCAACATGTATTGACTGTAACAGAGCATAGTTACAGACAAATGTGGAAAGCCGTAAAGTGTCATGTAAGGGCTGAGAATGTTTACAGATTATGGAAGAGCGCCCCCCCCAACATGGGGGGGCGCGGCCCCTTAGGGATCGGGGACGCCGGGGCCGAGCCTCGCACTAGTTGTGCGCAGGCTGGCCATGGGTTTCCGCTCGCGCGTCTCGCGAGACGCGCGGGCGGAAGTTCGACGCTGGGAGAGCGTCGGTGGACGGGGCAGGGCTGGACCGGTTTGGGCCGCCGCGCACTGGTGGGGGGGCATAAAAGCGCCCCCCCCAGAAGGCTCGGCCTTCTTACTTCGTGCGCGGCGGCCGGGGACGAGCAGACCTGTTGGCAGGGATACCGCCCCCCTAAGGATACAGGTGACAATCAGTCCCTGTGTGGTCCAAAGGAGGTTCAGGACAGGAAGGGATCCTGTCAAAATAAAATATGGTTACAAAGTAGCGACTATAGCAGTTTATATATATTAAAGTTTGCAGTGAAATGTTTTAGTGAGTAAGGTGCATATGATGACTTACATGAATTGTGTTTATGAATTTCTATGAAAGTATATTTAAAATAAATACTTCTTCCATCAAACAAAAACTGTCTTGTCGGTTGGTGTATGACCGGTGTTGGGGTAAGGCCCCTATGGCGGCCTCCGAGTCCTATGATAAGCGTCAGGCAGCAACTGGGATGCTCGAAGTTTGAGAAGGCGGCGTCAAGGTCGGACAGGTCTATAGGGCAATGAGTCTGTGACCTATGGGCTGGTGTGCTAGGTCAAGGTGGTGTGCTGTTTTTTTTTTTTGCTACTTATGAGCTTGCTTTATGGTCTGCTGGTCCGGCTTTAACTGTCGATTTCCCCGATATTAAAACAAACATTGCCTGCAGCAAGCTAAAATTCACGTAGACGTCCAGACCTTGCAACATAAGTTCAATATTGCCCCGGTTTGCAAACATGGGCCTCTTTTTTAGCTAATTCCCTATAAGGGCCACTTTCATTTTAGTGCCTGGACCTATTTTCTGTCCCAGACCAAACCGGGGCGGCTAGTAATAGATGGAGATTTCAGTAAAAGACACTGGACATCTACATAACATATAACTTAGCCTCCAATTAAACTGCAGATTTGTTTAAAGGAATTATTGGGACACACAGCAGGGACGAGACCTGAGTATTTTGGAGATATTTTAAACAGAATGTTCTCCATTCCATATGGTAGATCGTGCGGCTGCTTTAAAGTGTCACTGCAAACTAAGTAAACCTAGGCACCAAAATCGAGTAATTATGAAGTGGGAAACTTCAGATGAGTTACTAGGGTACCCTTTCTGGCCATCCCTCGACATTCCCACAAAAAAACACCTTCAGAAGTAAAATGTATAAAAGTGTTTGCTGGTCAGAGATGATAGATTATGACTGAAGTGACGGCACCAGAAGAGTTGAGTGTAATGAATGCGCCCTTAGGATGTACAACTACGGTACATAGTCCACTCACAACACTAACCGGGCGCCACCAACCCTCGCGCAGGTGACGCTGCGTGTCCGCCGGGCGGGCGTTGCCCTCCCCCCTGCGTCAGCAGCGCGCGTGGGGCGGCGGTTGCTGCCCTCCTTCTGCGTCAGCGGCGCGCGCTGGGTACTCACAGTCCAGGTGCTTCTTCTTGGGGCCCATGATCTCGTGAGTGGTGGCCTTACACACCGTCTTGGTGACGGACGAACCCGCAACGATGTGCTGCGCCGCTGTGATGCGGTCGGTGATGCTCTGTCCGGACATCTTGCTTCCCCCTCCCGAGGTCCGCAGCCAGTGCGAACTGATACAAGAGGCGAAGAGAATTAAAAAAAACACTAAAAAAAAATGCACGAAGTCCTCTTTCTCGCCTCCCAGGTGAGGCCAATGTCCCCAAGCGCGCTGTGCTTAGGAAATGTATACAAAAGGGTGTTGAAAACTAAAAAAAGAAACCCGTTTGAAGAAACCTGCGTCGTTTTTTGCTTTTTTTTATTTTATTGTTGCGCGGTTACAGGGGGGCGGGCGCGCCCGTCCCTCATCACCTAGATGGCAGGTGACCCTCCTGCCTTGTCAGCCTCGTCTGGGGTTTAATAGACGGGCAGCTGCAGAGTGAGGAAAATGGCGACCAGGCTCCTCCTCGGATGTTCCCGGCGCCCAGAGTCACGTCATCCTCCTCTCCTCGCAGTCCCAGCCCAGCGCCTGCACGCTCCCCTCCGCCAGCCAGCCTCCCTCCCTCCCAGCCAGGTTGGCCCCGCTCTCCCTGTGAGTTCGACCCGCCTCCCCTGCCGGTATCGCCAGCCTCTGGGGGCCGGCAACTGCAGCGATCTGGGTGTGCCTTCTGCAGGTTCTAATGCTGAAATGGGGCACATTTACAAGCCCCTGGGCATTCCCCGCCCCGCCGAGAGTATTGACATTCCACAACATGAAAGTTAATTGGAGAATACTGGCATGCCTTCTTTATTGTGCCTGTCCGGTTTTTAATTCTGAAGCTAAATGCCGTGGGCTTCTTCAGCTTTTTTTCGTAGTTAACTTTTGCCATCCCTTTCGAAGTTGCCGTAAAATATCAGTTTTAACTTTTTCTTCTATATGTGATTCTTGCACATTACTCCAGATTTCATTTAAAGGAAGTATAAGATGTATATCTCATACCTGTCAACTTTTCAGGACAAAAATGTGGGTAATATTTGTGCAGCGATGCAAATGCGGTCCGCGGGTAGCGGAGATAATGGCTATTGGTCTAGTCGTGAAATTGTGACAAATTGGTTAATTTTAACGACTGACAAACAAGAGAAGCCGAAACGAGATATGTGGAAAAAAACACTTTCCAATGATATCTTCCCTGGGGATTTCTTTGTAAATAGTGATTGTAGGAGGCTGGCCTGGCTTGTAGTGGGTACCAAGGGGTACTTACACTCTGTACCAGGTCCAGTTATCCCTTATTAGTGTAGAAGAGGTGTTTCTAGCAGTTTAGGCTGATAGAAGGTAGCTATAGCAGAGCAAAGCTCCTACTATACCACTGGTGTCATATGCACAATATCATAAGAAAACACAATACACAGATATACTAAAAATAAAGGTACTTTATTTTTATGACAATATGCCAAAAGTATCTCAGTGAGTTCCCTCAGTATGAGGATGCCAAATATACACAAGATATATGTACACAATACCAAAAATATGCAGTAATAGCAAAAGGAAGTAATGCAAACCGTGTAAAGTTACAATGGATTGCAATAGGAGCACATAGGTATAGGGCAAAACAAACCATATACTCCAAAAGTGGAATGCGAACCACGAATGGACCCCAAACCTATGTGAGCTTGTAGAGGGTCGCTGGGACTGTAAGAAAACAGTGAGGGTTAGAAAAATAGCCCACCCCTAGACCCTGAAAAGTAGATGTAAAGTGCACCTATAACCCCCAGAGAGCACATAAGTCGTGATAGGGGGTTTCTGCAAGGAAGACCAACACCAGCAAAGCAACAACAGTGGATTTCCAGACCTGAGTACCTGTGAAACAAGGGGACCAAGTCCAAGAGTCGCGACAATGTCGAGAGTGGGCAGATGCCCAGGAAATGCCAGCTGAGGGTGCAAAGAAGCTGCCACCGGATGGAAGAAGCTTTGGTTTCTGCAAGAACGAAGAGGACTAGAAACTTCCCCATTGGAGGATGGATGTCCCACGTCGTGAAGAAGCTTACAGAGGTGTTCCCACGCAGAAAGACCGCAAACAAGCCTTGCTAGCTGCAAGGGTCGCCGTTAGGGTTTTTGGATGCTGCTGTGGCCCAGGAGGGACCAGGATGTCGCCACTTGGATGAGGACACAGAGGGGGCGCCCAGCAAGTCAGGGAGCCCTCACAGAATCAGACAGCACCTGCAGAAGTACCGGAACAGGCACTTGGAAGAGGAGTGAACCGGAGTCCACCCGAAGTCAGAAAAGGGAGTCCCACGACGCCGGAGGACAACTCAGAAGGTTGTGCACTGCAGGTTAGAGTGTCGGGGACCCAGGCTTGGCTGTGCATGAAGGAAATCCTGGAAGAGTGCACAGGACTCGGAGCAGCTGCAAATCACGCGGTACCCAGCAATGCAGTCTAGCGTGGGGAGGCAAGGACTTACCTCCACCAAACTTGGACTGTAGAGTCACTGGACTGTGGGAGTCACTTGGACAGAGTTGCAGAGTTCCAGGGACCACGCTCGTCGTGCTGAGATGGGACCCAGAGGACCGGTGATGCAGTCTTTTGTTGCCTGCGGTTGCAGGGGGAGGATTCCTTCGTCCCACGGGAGATTTCTTCAGAGCTCCTGGTGCACAAAGGAGGCAGGCTACCCCCAGAGCATGCACCACCAGGAAACAGGTGAGAAAGCGGCAGGATCAGCGATACAAGGTTGCAGTAGTCGTCTTTGCTACTTTGTTGCGGTTTTGCAGGCATCCTGAGCAGTCAGCGGTCGATCCTTTGGCAGAAGGTGAAGAGAGAGATGCAGAGGAACTCTGGTGAGCTCTTGCATTCGGTATCTGAAGAATTCCTCAAAGCAGAAACCCTAAATAGCCAGAAAAGGAGGTTTGGCTACCTAGGAAGGAGGATAGGCTAGTAAGAAAGGTAAGAGCCTATCAGAAGGAGTCTCTGACGTCACCTGATGGCACTGGCCACTCAGAGCAGTCCAGTGTGCCAGCAACACCTCTGTTTCCAAGATGGCAGAGGTCTGGGGCACACTGGAGGAGCTCTGGGCACCTCCCCTGGGAGGTACAGGTCAGGGGAGTGGTCACTCCCCTTTCCTTTGTCCATTTTCGTGCCAGAGCAGGGCTGGGGGATCCCTAAACCGGTGTAGACTGGCTTATGCAGAGATGGGCAGCATCTGTGCCCATTAAAGCATTTCCAGAGGCTGGGGGAGGCTACTCCTCCCCTGCCCTGACACCTTTTTCCAAAGGGAGAGGGTGTAACACCCTCTCTCTGAGGAAGTCCTTTGTTCTGCCTTCCTGGGCCAGGCCTGGCTGGACCCCAGGGGGGCAGAAACCTGTCTGAGGGGTTGGCAGCAGCTGCAGTGAAACCCCGAGAAAGGCAGTTTGGCAGTACCCAGGTTCTGTGCTAGAGACCCGGGGGATCATGGAATTGTCTCCCCAATGCCAGAATGGCATTGGGGAGACAATTACATGATCTTAGACATGTTACATGGCCATGTTCGGAGTTATCATTGTGACGCTATACGTAGTATGTATAGTGCACACGTGTAATGGTGTCCCCGCACTCACAAAGTCCGGGGAATTTGCCCTGAACGATGTGGGGGCAACTTGGCTAGTGCCAGGGTGCCCACACACTAAGTAACTTTGCACCCAACCTTCACCAGGTGAAGGTTAGACATATAGGTGACTTATAAGTTACTTAAGTGCAGTGGTAAATGGCTGTGAAATAACGTGGACGTTATTTCACTCAGGCTGCACTGGCAGGCCTGTGTAAGAATTGTCAGATCTCCCTATGGGTGGCAAAAGAAATGCTGCAGCCCATAGGGATCTCCTGGAACCCCAATACCCTGGGTACCTCAGTACCATATACTAGGGGATTATAAGTGTGTTCCAGTATGCCAATGTGAATTGGTGAAATTGGTCACTAGCCTGTTAGTGACAATTTGGAAAGCAGAGAGAGCATAACCACTGAGGTTCTGGTTAGCAGAGCCTCAGTGAGACAGTTAGGCATCACACAGGGAACACATACATGTAGGCCACAAACTTATGAGCACTGGGGTCCTGGCTATCAGGGTCCCAGTGACACATAACAAACATACTGACAACATAGGGTTTTCACTATGAGCACTGGGCCCTGGCTAGCAGGATCCCAGTGAGACAGTGAAAACACCCTGACATATACTCACAAACAGGCCAAAAGTGGGGGTAACAAGGCTAGAAAGAGGCTACTTTCTCACAGTGATGCATTGTGCAGCTGGATATTGGAGCTTTATAACCATTTTGACATCGATCTGGCTCACGTATCGCGTTTGTTGTGTTGGGGGTGGTCTCCCTCAAATGTATTTCATTATTGAAGTCAATCAGCACACAATGGCTTACAAAGCAATGCATGGGAAAGTTGTGGGAAATGGTATTGGATTACCCCATTTATTGATAAGTATTCAATAACGTTAGCACATCTGACCTTATTTGGTTTCTTATCTTTAATCTATGAGGGGACGCGTCAGATGTTCATGGACCTTTTGACTGCGCTTAGAGTGAATCCAACATTAATCCCAATTTCAATGCAATTTCATCAATCAACATCAATAAACAACTTCAGATAGATACCTTTGGAGTCAGAAATCTTCATGCACCATGACCCCTTTGGCCACGAATAACCACACCTTTATGTAAAAGAATGTGTATTTCCCTACATTAATGATGCTAATGTCACGTAAATTAGTCTAAAAACCAAATGGTACACATACAAGAGCAACACTGGTTGATCAAATCTTTGAAATAATCTCAATTTAACTAGTGCATGGATTGCTACACATTTAAGAGTCACAGTACAAATTAATAATAAGAACAACTGTGCAATAGAAATAGCATACATCTAGGTTCAGCAAATAAGAAACATCAATTATTTGTTAATAGCAACCTGTTAACATGTCAGGATTTCCCTTACTAATCTTCTGATTAGAATAGCATGTTTGGGCTTCAATCAAAATGATTTTAGTCAACATAAATTTGGAAAACAACTATGGCTCTATCAAAATAGTGGTTGGTACCTAGAAACAAAAAACAAAATTACAACAAAAACAATAGCATTTTGTTATACCTCTCTTTAGGATGGACCAGGAAGCTGCGATTATCTTTGTCAGTTGGACATCTGTTGGTCAGCATCAGCAATGGGGCAGTAAAGGAAATGGTTCAGAAATGGGGACTCTAAGCTATCTGAACCATCAGAAAGCAATGTCTAAGGGATCAGCATTCAGTATCAGAAGTTTAAGCAATAAAGTTAAAAATAGAATCCTCTGAGGAGGAAAATCAAAGTAAGAACGAGCACACATCTACGGAAGACAAATTAGGCATGAGCACTTCTCTCTCTCTGTGCAGTCGGGCTAAGTTAAAATCATCTAAAACACTTCCCACGTTGCCATTGGTCAAAGAATCGTACATTTACAATTAGTCCAAGAGAAATAAAGTGAAAATCTAAGATATAACTAAACTGTCTTTCACATGTAGATGACTGGCTCCTCTTCTCCTGTTCTCATCGTCAGGTTCGTCAGGCAACATTTTTGCATCCATCCGTACTCCAGTCACTGCACCCATTGCTAGCTCCTGGGAACATCGCTTTCTCATGCACTAAACTATACAATGTTTCTACTACTAGTACAAGACATTCTAGCAAGCAGTTCTCATGAGAAAGTTAAAGCCATCTGCTAACGTTTGGTCAATTCAGTAAAAAGCAATACAGTATTAATTTTTCAGGCGTACATTTCTAACGGCATTATTTCAACGGTGCAGCTTAATATGAGGCTGTGCAAACTAGGCCCAAAACCTCGCTAACTTTAAGGCCTACAATTAATAAAGCAAATACATAATGCAAATTCAATAGTATAACACTCTATTACAACAACCAAAACATAGGCACTTCATTAATAATTCATATGCATTTAATAAGGAAACTTCGTGATGAATGATGGCCACTCAAGTGGGCACATTTTCCAAATCACACATTATTTTCTATGTTAGTCAAATTCTATGCAGATTCATAATTCGATATACATTAATTTCTTTTAGTACAAATTCAGTGTTCCCAATCCCTCCTCTGACTAAATATATCATCACACGTACATCTTCCCACACACGTTTCTTCCCTAAAATTTGTCCTCTTTTAATTCTTTCCATTTTTAAATTTTTCCTGCACAAATTTAGCATTTTAATTTCTTCCCTCCTCTGATCCTTTTTCAATTTCCTCATTTTAATTACATGATACAATTTACATATTCCCCATGTCCAGTTATGCAAATGAGAAACAATGTTGCGGATTCAGCATTTTACAAACTCCGGCCTCCCTTGCTAAAAGGATGTCTAACGCAAGACGGTTCTAAAGAGTCAAAGATCTTACTACAGCCATTTCTGTATCCATTAGGCTCATGGCTCCTGAAAAATTTGTCAGCACGTTATCCACAATAGTAGACAACTTTTGAATTTTCAACAAATTCAGAATAACTCCTACTGAAGGAATTATTGCTCCAAATTTGTCTCTAACTTTGCCAGAAAATGATTCTCGCTTTTTTCTTGTGATATTATTCAGTCATTTTAGGTATCTTACTCAAGTGCTCAAGTTGAAATCTCTTTGGAAAAACTATCCCCAAGTAACATGTGCCATACCATCCTCTAGGAAGACAATAATACACATTTGGTCCACAGATGTAATAAACTCCTGGAATTGCTGGGTCTTGTCCATTCAACATGAACGTCCACTCACTCTGAAACAAAAACACATGTCTACATTCACTTGTTTCCACAAACAATGTATCAGTTCTAGATTTAGGCCTATATACACAAAGCTTTCCTACGTGCTGTACATCTAAAGTGAACCTCCCTTGTGTGCTAAATGCATGATCATTTCTAAATGTCCTTTTCTCTAAGTCTTTTTCCAATTTCTCCTTTAATGCCTTTCTTCTATCATCTGTCTGATCTAAGAAGCTCTTTTCTCTGGGTGTAAGCAAGCATGTCAAATTGTTGCTGTGTGCGTAAGCAGTGCCAAATGTCAATGTAGGTTCAAAGAATCCTCTCACTAATTCTATAGTGTTTTCCTTAGCTATTCTACTCAGGTACTTAATTATAGGGACAAATGAAAACACAACATCATAATTGTAGTAGAAATACTGTATATACTCCTGGTTATAGAATCTTGTTAGTAACAGACTACAACTTATCCCATAAGTCAGTGTTGTCCAACCTTTTTATCGCCGCGGACCGGTAAATGTTTGATAATTTTTCCGTGGCCCGCTTGTCCCATTGTGTGACAAGCGGGCCACGGAAAAATGATCAAACATTTACTGCCCGCCACAGTGGGGCGGCCCGGTGCCGATTGATCCACGGACCGGCACCGGTCCGCGGCCCGGGGGTTGGGGAACACTGCCATAAGTAAGGGGCAAACTATGATAAGTAACTCTTTGCACTGATGAAGGAATCTGTGTGCAGACATAACAATCTCTTGCATCCATTGTCTCAACATACTCACACAGTAGGCAATAGAAAACATTAGAAGAAAGTTCTGCTTGAGTATTATCTACGTGCAAATATTTCTCATCTATCCTAAATTGATCTACTTATGTGAATGCAGTAGTTGTCTCTAAAGCTAAGGTATGGTTGGCCACATTCTTGTCAAGAAAAGTCATGCTCACAATCAACACCAGACACAATATCATGCATACAATCGCCAAACCAATACCCATGTATCTACATCACCTATTCTTCCTAAATTTTTGGCTAAGGTTACTCATGATCTGTAAAGGATCAGAAAGTAGAAGAGGAAAAAATTATAACTATGCAGCAAAAAACAAAAAAATCTTCAAACTTCTTTAGCAGTTATTCACAGCTTTCAGTCTTTCTCCCAAGACCCTTTTGTCAAAAATAGGTAGCTTGTCAAAATTGGTTTAGCAGCTTGTCAAATCAGGTTATCAAAGAGTCTTTTCCAGTTACTTTTAATAGTCTCTGTTCCTCTTCTCAGTTTACAGTTTTCAAAGTTCAGTTCATTGATTTTCTTCAGGTGCCAAAACATTGATCTTGAATGTCTCATCAAAACAAAAAGACAAAAATGTACTCTGCCATTCACTTGTCGTTGCATATACCCATTCAGGACCAGCGTACCTTCGATTTGCAATTCTCTTTCTTTTCAACCTTTGATCTCCATTTAATTCTTCATCACTCAAATCTTCTTTCCTTGTTGTATCTACTTCTTCCTCAATTGTTGTCACTGTAATTGCTTATTTTCTTTTTGCTTCTGACTTCGGCCACTTATCTCCTCTCAGTGGACCTTTCAGCTATGCTCTTTTCAGGGCTGGATTTGTAGAATCTCTTTGTTCTGTAGGATTTTCTCTTGACATACCTGCAACTGGTTCAGGAGGACTCAGATCTCTTGTTCTGATCCGCCTCAACTCCTTCCCCTTCGGGGTCTGTAGTTTGCTCTGTCTTTCAAGACCATCTGCTTCTGGGGGAGCCCTCCTCTGACCAGACTCTCCTGCTACCTCTGTTGAGGTTGGTTCACTGTCACTCTCCTGTAGTTCTTCCAGTTCGTCTCTCACTGGAGTGTTTGCACTGGATGCGGTCTGCTCAGATTCAGTCTCTTAGTCGCCTTCTCCCCTGTCCAACTCTGGACTTTGTCTGGACGTTGTTGGTACTCTCAACAACTTTTCTTCATTGTCCAACAAACGTGTTACTTTTCGAATATGGCTGGCATGGATCCAGTTCGGAACTCCAGCGCACTTCACAGCTGTAGTAGTAATCAGTACAACTTGGTAAGGGCCTTTCCATCGAGGCTCCAAGCACGTCTTCATAACGTGCTTTCTGATCACAGCCCAATCACCGCTCTCAGGTTGTGGCTTTGATCTTGAGACGGTTGCAGTGTGGTGGCTTCCACCTGATGAGAGAAAGAGCGAACCACACCAGCCAGACCTTTGCAGTAGTCCAACACCATATCATCTGTCATGTTCACAAGAGCATTGGCAGGAACCGTTGGCTACCTCATTGCTCTGCCCATGAGGATTTCATGCAGCGACAGTCCTGTTTTCCTGTTGGGTGTATTTCTCATTGTCATCAGAGCTAACAGCAGTGTGTCTGGCCATTTCAGATTCTTGGACGCACACATTTTCGCCATTCTCAATTTTAAAGGTATCATTCATCTGCTCCACAAGTCCTGAGACTTCAGGGCGGTAACTACAATGCAACTTCTGCTCTGCTCAATGTTTAAAGCTGAACATAGTAATTTAATGAATTCATTGTTGAAGTGACTTCTTCTATCTGATTCTCAAGAGACCGAAAACCCAAAATGTGGTATCAGTTCCCCAAGCAGTAACTTGCTACTGTGAGGCTGTAATTTCTTCGTGTAGGGTAAACTTTGATCCAATGACTAAAGATGCAAACAATCACCAACACATCTCTATCCTCCACACACAAGTATCTCAAATAAATCTACCTGCATTCTGCTAAATGGACCTCCCGCTCTTCAAATGTGTCTCAAATCGACCACTTTCCCTTTATCCACGTTCACCTGCTGGCACATGATGCAGTGATGGCAAACTGCTTCGGCAACCTGTCTAAAATTTGGATTGAACCTAAATTGCTTGAACGTTCAAATCATTGCATCCCTCCCAACATGTGCTTGACCATGATAATATCTAGCCATTTGAGTCAACAAACTGTTAGGCAGGACCACTTGTCCCTCCCCTGAAATCCAGACATTGTCTTCATGTTGAACACATTTTAACTTTACCCAATTCTTTTTCTCATCCTTGTCAACATTATCCTGCAATGCTTTCAGTTCTTCCAAGGTATCTATAACATGCAATGCATAATTAGGGCACATTTCATCTGCATCAGGTAACAATTCCCATTTATCTTTGAATGATATACAGTTCAATGTGCAGAACCTTGCAACTTGATCTGCATATCCATTTCCCATTGACACAAAATCTTGTGATTTCAGGTGTGCACTGCATTTCACCACTGGCATCTTTTCAGGCATCTGAATAGCTTGTAACAACTCATTAATTCTCTCACCATTTCTGACTGGTGAACCAGAAGAGGTCAGGAAACCTCTCTGTGACAACAGCTGGCAGAAATCATGGACTATTCCAAATCCATACTGACTGTATAAATGGTAACTGTAAGCTGTGCAGAAACATGGCATGCTCTCGTAAGAGGCTACTAGTTCCGCCACTTGCGCAGAATATACTCCTCGAAGCCAGGGTGCTTCAAGCATACCAGGAATTATGCACACAGCATATCCTGCTTTCAGTGTTCCCATGTTATCTCTTAAACAGGAACAGTCGACAAAAATAATTTATCCATTTTCTTCCAATCGGGTATCACAAATATCAGGTCTTGGTTTTGTGCACAAATCAGTTACTTCCAGACAGTCATGTTCAACTTCTTTCAATTTATCAATTTTAATATTCTCTTTGGGAGCAAGGTTGCCGGGTTAAGCACTGTACATCTTTTGAGTGACACATTTGGGGACCCCAGGATGACTGTTTCGTAACGTGTCAGCCTGGCATTTGCCAAATGCTGAGTCTTGGTTCTTGTGAGCAAAAGTTCAATGGAGTACGGAACCATGACAGTCAAAGGATGTACCATCAAAATGCTCTCACTCTGAGTGAGGCTCAATCCAACCGCAGCAACGGTTCGCTGACAGTATGGTAAAGCTGCTGAAACCGGGTCCAAAGTAGCAGAAAAATATGCTAATGTGCGGTTTACACCACCATGGACTTGAGTCAAGACAGACAGTGAACATGCATCACGCTCATGACAGAACAACATAAAGGGTTTTATGTAATCAGGTATTCCCAAAGCCGGGGCTTTGCACAGGCTTTCTCTCAACTTAGTAAATGCTTTCATACAGGCTTGATCTACCACTAGAGGATCAGTAACTTCATGAGTCAGCTTCTGCAATGGCTTTGAAATGACTGAAAATTTGGGAATCCATTGGCGACAACAGCTCACCATTCCCAAAAACATCCTGACATCTATCTTTGTTGCTGAGGGATTTATCTGCAATATGGCTGTGACCCTTTTTCTAGACATTTTCCTTATTCCTTTCTCCGTCAGGTGTCCCAAATATTTCACTTCTTTCTGACTACTGTAATTTCGCTGGGGACACTTTGGCCCTCATTATGGCATTGGCGGTAAATCCCACTTACTGCCAAGGTGACGGCCTCCAACATACCACAGCGGCAGCAAATATCCGTTCCCCATATTATGACACACACTTAACAATCTGACAGAATACTGCCACATACACAAATGCACCAGACTAAAGGTAAGTGCTAAAGTGGCAGTACCAACACCCATACCGTTACGCCAGCAAAACAACGCCCACCACATTATGACCCACAAATCACCACAGCGGACATTCAATGGCGGTAAACCATTGGCAGTACATACTGCCGCACTCAGAATGAACCCCCACATACAAAACAAAACTACATTGGCTAATATTAAAAACACACACCTGACAATCATGCACACACCACACACACCCACCCACAGCACCATAAAGCACACACCCACATTACCCACAACCCTTTACGAACAACAATTACTGCCAGGAGATTGACACGAACAGCACAGAGACAACTAGACACACACAGCACATACACCCATACATCCCTCACACACCCCACATCACACACCCCACCACATTACTCAACACACTCTCACCAACACACCCACACAACACCCATGTGCCCACAAAGGCACCCCCGTTTCACTGATGAGGAGTTAAGGGTCATGGTGGAGGAAATTGTCGGGGTAGAGCCACAGCTGTTTGGAGCACAGGTACAGCAAATATCCATTGCCAGGAAGATGGAGCTATGGGGGAGAATCGTGGACAGGGTGAACGCCATGGGACAGCACCAAAGAACAAGGGATGACATCAGGAAGAGGTGGAACGACCAACGGGCGAAGGTACGTTCCGTGGCAGCAAGGCACCAGCTCGTCATACAGAGGACTTTGTACTGTAAGGCTGTAATCCCCCCAACTCCTCCCCCACAGCTCACAGCATGGGAGGAGCAAGTCTTGGCATTACTGCATCCTCAGGGACTCGCTGGAGTAGCCAGAGGACTGGACACTGGTGAGTCAAGATTTACTACTTATCACCCCCCATACCTGCATGCCATCTCACCCCCTCACCCTTACTCCCATCACTCCACTCCATCCTACACACTACACATACACATATGACTAATCCCAATACCAAATCCTGCATGTCATACCAAAGCATGGACCGCCCTCCCAGCCCTGCAAAGAAACAAATCACTAAAGCATGCACAGCATAGGGAAACTAACAATCACACAATACGCCACCATACACAAACAAAGGCGGGAGGGCAACAGCAACGATAGAGGGGAAGCCAGGGATGTACAATATGTCACAGACATGAAGCATAATACATCACTTACATCCCCACGGGTGCCCTAGCCAATCCCAGCGGAGAGGAGGTGCCACGACTATCCAGTCCCCCAACAGAAGATGCCCCCAGTGATGACAATAACTCTGGACTTCGGAATCTGGACCAACAACCTGCCCATCAGGAACAACTGGACAGTCGGTCACCCCAGCCCACTCACAGTCCACCACAGAGTCTCCCCCATCACTATCCAACACCACAGCACCCACCCAGCGTACGCACACCTCTGTCCCCAGGACACGTCAATCAGCAATGTGCTCACCTGTACAGGGTCCCCAGTCCACAACTCATACCCAAGACAATCAGGGACCCTGGGGTCAGTGGCAGTGGGCACACCGTTCAGGGGACAGAGGCACAGGCCAACAGGGACACTGGGAGGACCGCTGTGCGCCAGGGGAAGGGCAGGCACAGGGGACGGACTCTCCAGGAGGCACTCACCCAGATCCTGGGGGCCTACCAACATTCCCAGGACACGATGGGCCAGATCCTTGACAATGTGCAGGAGAACAGGCGGCCGCAGGAGGAACAGTATCAGGATCAGGGAGGACTTGCAGGCCATCAACACCACCTTGATCTCCAAAGCAGGTGTGCTGGCAGACATGGCCAACATCATGAGGGAGGCAACAGCACAGCAGCGGGCCCCTACCACTAGCCAGTCCATTGACCAGCCCTCCACTTCCACTGCAGCTAGTGGGCAGGAGGCCCTGCCACAGGACCCACAGGCCACCAGCTCCCCTCCCCCTGCAGATGGTGAACCACCCCGCTCACATTTCCTACGACCCAGACATAAGCCAGAGACACTTGCCAAGACTACAGCCAGGAAATTAGATTCTCCTGATTGTCCCCTTTGTGTCCAACCCTGCCACCTTGTCCACTTTGAACTGCCTTTGCTCCCCTTGCTATGGCCCCTTGGACACTGGACTTGTGCTACAAACAGACTGGAACAATACCCTGGACTTTCCTCCATCATCATCCCTTTCCATTGCACTTTTCTCTCAATTTCCTAGCACTACAATAAACACAGTTGAACACAACTTGACTACTAATAATTTATGTACTGAAAATGTGCATTTACGGAAATAGTCACATCTAGTGCAAATGATGTGCTCACTGTGAGAGCATACAAATAATGACCTGTAGCTGTCTGTACTCATCACATCAGTACACAGTTGTTCTCTCACCAACATCTGTAAAATGACAAGCCATAGGTGACAGTAAGTTGAGATGCAATGGAAGTTAATGCCATCATGCTACAGCCACACAGAAAACATCAATAGTCGGAGGAATGGTAATTTGCCATGTCTCACCTCTGTGTCATTGGAAGTATTGATGTATAACTGATGTTCGGTTGTCCTCATCCTCATCCTCTGCCTCCTCATCCTCACTGACCTCAGGGTCCACTGCTGCCACGGGGCATCTCCAGTTTCCTTTACCTGCAGAAAAGGTACATGCCTTCTGAGGACCAGGTTGTGCAACATGCAGCATGCCACTACTATCTGGCAGACCTTCCCAGGTGAGTAGCACAGGGATTTACCTATCAGATGGAGTCACCTGAACCTGGCCTTCAGGAGCCCGAAGGTCCTCTCGATGATCCTTCTGGTTCGTCCATGAGCCTCATTATAACGTTCCTCAGCCCTTGTTCTGGCATTCCTCACAGGGGTCAGCAGCCACAATAGGTTTGGGTAGCCAGAGTCACCTGCAAGTATTGAGGGACTACATTTAACCTCACACAATGCTATGGGGATAACACCTGAAGGCATACACTAACATACAGTGGATGGGCACCATGTCTCACCTATTAGCCACACCCTGTGCCTCTGTAGTTGGGCCATCACATTTGGGATGGCACTATTCCTCAGAACAAAGGTGCCATGCACTGACCCAGGATACTTAGCATTGACGTGGGAGATGTACTGTTCCGCCAGGCACACTATTTGCACATTCAGTGAGTGGAAACTCTTCAGAATTCTGAACACTTGTTCATTCTGGCGGCGGGGGGGACTAACGCAATATGTGTCCCGTCAATCGCCCCAACAATATTGGGTAATAACAGTGGCCTAACAGTGGCCAGATCTTCCACCTGGGGGAAAGCTATGTAGTTGCACATGTGTTTCACCAGGGCAGACAAAACTCTTGCCAGCACAATTGAGAACATTGGCTGTGAAATTCCTGCTGCCAAGCCCACTGTCACTTGGAAAGAACCAGTTGCCAGGAAATGGAGCATTGATAGCACTTGCACAAGAGGGGGGAATCTCAGTGGGATGACGGATTGCTGAGGTCAGGTCAGGCTCCAATTGGGCACACAGCTCTGTGATTGCGGCCCTGTCCAGTCTATAGGTAAGTATAATGTGCCTGTCCTCCAGTGTAGCCAAGTCCACAAGGGCTCTGTACACGTTGGTTTTTCTCCTCCTATGCATCCGCAGTCGGGTGGTGGGTGTGAGTTTGTGGGTGCCCCTTAATGCCAGGCCAGACATTGCAGCGTGATCCAACTCGAGGGGAATGGGTGTATGGTAAATGCAAGTAACCTAGCTTGTTAGCATTCAATGGCAGTCAGTACTTTCTGGGTACTAGGAGGGGTGCAGTTGGTGGTGTGTGGGCCTCATCTTGCCGTTGCATCTAGCCAAATCACTGGCAGTACAATGCATAGTGCTCAATCCTGATCCCTGTGTGTGACGGTACTGTGTATGCCAACTGTGGTGTTGGTGCAGTAATTGACCAAGTGTTTCCTTTCTCTCTCTCCCCCTCCTTTTTTCTTCTGTCATAATGTTCATGTGTGCATTAGCATCATCTGGCGGAGGAGCAGGGGCACCGGCGACAGAGTGAGCTGCATCCCACAGGACCCTGAAGGCAGAGTCCACCGACGCTGAGGGAACCAGTGGGACGGAGGGCAAGGGGAGCACCACTGCGGAGACAGGAGGCGACAACACAGACTCAAATACCTCCTACGATGGAAGCTCCCTGGTGGTGGCGGACACCTCTGTGACCACCCCAGCTGCAGGTACAGCCGCCACCCCGTACCAGCACCGTCTTCCCAGTAGCCCTTCAGCGAGTTGCCTGTGCCCGCTCACCCAGGAGGGTGGCATCTCCTACGCCCCAGGCACCTCAGGCCCTGCCCCAGTGAGCTATGCTGCCCTAAGTGAGGAGGCTATTGACCTCCTGAAATCCATCTCTGCAGGGCAGTCAACTATTGTGAATTCCATCCAGGGGCTGGCATCCCAGATGCAGCAATGCAATGCATTCCTGGAGGGCATCCACAGTGGATTGGCCGCCCAACAGAGATCGATTCAGGCTCTGGCCTCCTCTCTGATTGTAGCCATTGTCCCTTTTCCTATTGTCCTCCCTCCAACTACCACTTCCCAGTCTCCTTAACCCCAACCCATGCACACATACAGACGAGCATGCACACAAAACAACACACAAGGGTGGCACAGTCAAACACAGGTACCACTCTTCATCCCATAAGCACTCATGCAAACACCAGGCAGTTGCAGATACAACCACATCCACCACCTCCACTGTCTCCCCTCCTCCTCCTCCTCTTCCAGCTCCTCAAAGTCACGTCCACACTCACACCTGCATGCACTGCATCAACATCCACCACCAGCATCACCAAACCAAGCAGCACTCACACCTCACTAACAGACACCTCCCCAACATCCATGCACGCGTCCCCTGTGTCCTCTCCCACCCTGTCTGTCCCCCCTCCTAAAGGACCCAAACACAAGCACTCACACACCCAGCAGCCATCCACCTCACATCAGCACACTGCCCATGCACCTGCACCCAGGTCCAGCAGACATACACCTCCAACAACCACTCCCTCAACCTCCACTCCCATCCCTCCTCCCACATCCCGCCTCACCACCCCTAAGAAGCTTTTCCTTGCCCAACTTTCCTCCCCCTCCCCCTGTCCTGCCCGTAAGAGCAGGGTCCCAATGACCCTGCCCAGCACCTCAGCCAAACAATCCACACAGAGAGTGGTGGCACCACCTAGTCGTGGTGGCAAGTCAGTGAAGGATCCCACTCCACCAACCAGGAAGGTTAAGGATCCTACACCTCCTGCCATGAAGGGGAAGGAGCTAGCACCTCCTTCCATGAAGGGGAAGAAGCCCTTGACTCCTGCCAAGAAGGCTAAGGATCCCGTACATCCTGCCATGAAGGGGAAAAAGCCCTCAACCCCTGCCAGGAAGGGTAAGGATCCAACGCCTCCAACCATGAAGGGGAAAAAGCCCTCTACTCCAGTGGATGCTGTCAGGGTGACATCACCACCACCAGTGTTCACGGGGCTCTCACCTCCAGCTGAGGAAGTGCAGCCTACTTCTCCTGCAGAGGCTCCCCAGGAGGCACCTTCACCTGCTAACACAGTGCACCCCTCACCTCCAGCAGAGGTTGTCAGGGTGACACCACCACCACCTGTGGTCACGGGGCCCTTGCCGCCAGCTGAGGAAGTGCAGCCTACTCCTGCAGAGGCTGCCCAGGAGGCACCTTCACCTGCTGAGACAGTGCAGCCCTCACCTCCAGCAGAGGCTGCCTAGGGGGCACCTTCACCTGCTAACACAGTGCAGCCCTCACCTACAGATGACACAGTGCAGTCGTCACCACCAGCGGAAGCCATGTAGGCCACTATTCAGGGACTGCTGTACAAGGGACCCCTTCAGAACCAGTGGGCATGTTCCCCACCTGAGAGACTGTGACCTTGCACTCCCCAGCATAGGCAATTGGGCATGGAGCCCCCTCCAGAACCAGTGCGAAAGTCACCCACCTGAGAGACTGTGGCCTTGCACTCCCCAGCACAGAGATATGGGCATGGAGCCCCCTCCAGAACCAGTGGAAAAGTCTCCCACCTGATAGATTGTCGCCTTCCACTCCCCAGCACAGAGAAATGGACATGGATCCCCCTCCAGAACCTGTGGGAAAGTCACCCACTCCAGAGACTGTGGCCTTGCACTCCCCAGCACAGGGAAATAGGCAGGGAGCCCCCTCCTGAACCAGTGGGTAAGTCACCTACTCCAGAGACTGTGGCCTTGCACTCCCCAGCACAGAGGTATGGGCATGAAACCACCCACAGAACCAGTGGGAAAGTCACCCACCTGAGAGACTGTGGCCCTGCACTGCCCAGCACAGAGATATGGGCATGGAGCCCCCTTCAGAATCAGTAGGAAAGTCACCCATCTGAGAGACTATGGCCTTGCACCTCCCAGCACAGAGAAATGGGCATGGAGCCCCCTCCAGAACCAGTGGGCTTGTTCCCGTATTTGGCTGAGGTGCCCCCCCACCCTATATCCCCCTGAGGTGCCTGCCCACTTGCAAACTGATGCCCCTGCAGAGTTCTATCCGGATTAAGCCAGGATTTGAGTTGGGCCTTGGACTGTGCCCTGTACTTTGGACTGGGCATTGGCCCTCTGTGTACATTTGTACACATCTGAATTTCTTACTATTGGTTCTTTTGGTAGCTGTTTACAATCAATACATTCTCATTACTGCATTCTTGTTGTTCTTGCATTATTCTGCTGTGTATCGTGTGCCATTGTTTTTCGTCTGCGGCTGGCTGTGTGTGTGTGTGTGTGTGTGTGAATGAATGGTGTGTGTCGTGCATGTGTGTGTCACTCTCCTTTTCCTCCCTCCCTCCCTTGTGTGCTAGGCGGCTGTACTCACCGTCGTCATCTTTGTCGGCGTTGGTGTTCCAGGTGGATCATGATGTAGATGAGCATCGGGAAGACTTGCAGTTCCGGTTCCATGGCTGCGTTGTTCTTCCCTGTGTCTCCAATGGTGAGTCTTTGGTCTTCTGTGTTCTGTTTCCGCCAGGCTTTTGAGGGCGTTGGTACCGCCCCAGAAATCCTGGCAGATTGCAGTGTCATAATATGGTGGGCGGTACTTTGTTTTCTGCCTGGCTGTTGACAGCTACCGCCGTGGTCAGTGGTGTTAACACCCTGGTGGTTTTTGTGGTATTGGCTGTCTATGGGGGTTATCACCGCCATGGTCATAATTTGGCAGTAATTACCGCCACTCTTTGGGCAGTATTACCACCACTTTATCACTCACCGCCAAAGTCATAATGACCACCTTTATGTCCGTTCTTCCCTAAGTGATTCAGTAAGGCAATAGTATCATACTTGCATGCCTTTTTCATCTTTGATGCAATTAACAAATCATCAATGTATTGTACCAATGTCGAGTGGAAAGGCATTTCCAATGGCTCCAGGTTCTTTTTCAAGATCTGGTTGAAAATGGACGGTGACTCTGAACACCCTTGAGGGATTCTACACCAACAGTAGACTCAATCCAAAAATTTGAAACAAAAGAAATTGACTATCCTCATGAAGATGTACAGAAAAGAATGCTTGTGACAAGTCCACTACGGTGAACCATTCAGCATCACATGGGATCTGAAACAACATCACTGCTGGATTTGGCACTACAGGACAACATTTAATCACAATGTCATTTACTTTCCTCAAATCCTGAACAATTCAAAATTTCCCACAGGGCTTTCGCAATCCCATTATCAGTGAATTACATGGGCTGCTCAATACTTCTTTCAGGACACCTTGGTTTACAAATTCAGCAATTATGGGTGCAATCCGTTTAACCGTGTCATGTGATATTGTGAAATCTGTAGAAAAATCACTTTTGGCTTGAATGGGACCTTAACTAGATCAGCTCCTTTTATTAGACCAATGTCCTTCCCTGTAAAATCGCACACTTTCATTTTGACTGTTCTCTATAATTCAGAAGGAAGATCGCTCACTGTTAAAACTGGATAGCAACTAATCAAAGGGTTCTCCTTATTTATTGTGGCACACATAGGTTCTGGGGACAAGTCATCTTCATCATTACTGTTTGTCTGAATGGCAATTTCATCATTTGAGCAAGTAATTGAACATCTCATTTTGTACAAGTCCCTTCCTAGTAAGGATACTGGACGCAAGTCACATTGACTTTGTGTATTCCTTTAAAGTTGCAAATTTTAACTTGAAGTGGTTCTGTAATTGGGTTGGTGAAATACTGATTTGCCACTCCTACAACCTAGACTGTTTTCCCTGAAAGGGGCACGTTTGGAACTACTACTGTTCTCACAGTAGAGCATGTAGCTCCTATGTCGACTAAAAATGAGACTTTGTGACCCATTTCTTTTCCCTTCACATATGGACCTTTCTTATCTACTTCTGGTGAAGCTGCTAACACACATTCCTCTTCATCCGAACTCTCGCTCACCCAATCATTGTTTATTCCATCCTCACTGTGTAACGGAAATTGGTGTACTGTGTTATTACTCTGATTAAACCTTTGACCTGTGACTTGCTGAGGAATCATCACCTGGTGCTGGTCCATTGGGGCTTGAGGTATTTGAATTTGCTGTCTAGGTACCATTTGAACTTGCGGTTGCATTTTCTTTGACTGGGTCATCTACAAACGTGGCGTTTGTATCTGTTGCATGGGCTGAAAACTGCACCTGATTCACATTTCTTTGAAAATTTGGATTGTGACCTCTCATTCTCGGCCCTCTCATATTTTGAAAAGAACTGATTTTGCTTATTTGCTGAACAATACCTTACTGTACTAACATCGGACACTCCCATTTCCAAAGTCCGATGCCACCGTAAGCATGACATGGTAATAATCTCTTCATCCCTTGCACATCAGTGTGAACCACCGTAGGACTCAAATCAGGACTACGGTTCACATTTCCAATTCCACCACGACCTCTACCTCTTGCTTGATTCTGAAACAACATGTTTCATTGCTGTTGCAGAAAACGTCCCTGCATGCCTGTGTGTGCCGCTTTAATCTGCATCACCATTTTCTTTTTCTTCAACTTTCACTGTTTTAATTCAATCTCATCACTACAGTACTTTGCATACTGCAATAATTCATCATTCGGTCTCACTTGCCATCAAATCAAATGACTCTTAATCATCTGGCTAATTTCGGGTCCCACACCTTCAACAAATCTGAACACATAATGGATCATATCTTTCAGCTCAATTGTCTCAGTACCACTGTAATGTTTGAACGCCTGCAGCAAACTCTCATAGTATGCATGTATTGACGCTTTCGCTTCTTGAGCTGTCTTGTCTATCCTCTGCCAGTCAATGTTCTTGGGTGAAATTCTCGTTTTCAAAAATTCAGTCACCTTATAGTAATATTGTAGGAAGCTGGCACTGTATATACCATATCAAAATGAGAAATAGTGTGCACAGAGTCCATGGGTTCTCCAAGTGACTTGACAGAGGCAATAATAGATAATACTAATACTCTATTTGTGGTAGGGTGGTCGAGCAGTTAGGCTTATCAGAGGGTAGTGTTAAGCATTTGTTGTACAGACACAAGCAATGGAAGAAACATACACTCAGTGACGTAACTCCAGACCAATAGGATTTTATATAGAAAAATATATTTTTCTTACTTTCTTACTAGAACCACAAGACTCAGTTCAGAAGTAATTACTGTTGCAGGCAAGTACTTAGCATAGACATCAATGTAACTTTGTTTCACTTTAGTCAAGGAAACAGTTTTTATGAAAACAGAGAATATCTGTTTTAAAAGTGGACACTTGTTTTGCTTTCACTAATGACTGAGTTGACAAAAATCTCTGCAATGCACATTTCAGTTCAAAGAAGACATTTGTTATTATTTCATCACAAGGTTCCTAAAAAAGAGATTAGCATGTTGAAAGCACACATTTAAAAATAGTCACAGCAATGAAAGGAAAACATACCAAAATGATTCTCAACTTTTATGTACACAGCAAATATATGTAGTGATATTATATTATGCAAAGCAAATAACAAAGTAAAAATTCATCACCGTAGGGCCAGCCAAGCTCTTTATCTTTCTCATGCCAGGAAGACGAGGACCCTGTTCGACTGCGAGAAAGAGTTACCACCCTCACGGGACAGATATCAGGCATTCGACGTCAAGAATCCTGATTGAGGTCACTCTCACTCTCGGTGTCGCACTGGGTCTTTTTATATCTTAAAGACCCAAAAGGAGCTTTCTGGAAAAAAATCCTCATTTAGCAATTGAAACATGCTGGCTAGTTTAAGTCTGCTTTGAAAATAACAAGTTGGTATTTGGCCACAATCCCAAGATGCTAAATCAAAACAAGGCCGTTCCCTGCCGTCTGAGTACATTCTTATCAACCAAAGACCCTGGTGAAAAAAAGAACGAAAACCAGTACAGTTTACAATGTGGAAAAATATGAACAGATTTAACATGGCAGTGTCTAATGCTACGATAAAGTCAAGAGGCAGCTTCACTGAATGCAAAATGTAGTCTGCAACTGGTGAACACTAGACAGCCAATCCAGGTGCAAAGTGGTGCAACACAAAGTCAGTGGTCAAAATACATATTTCACTACATTCCACCCTTTGATCAATGACTTTGTGTACTTCTCTCATTATTTTTTTTCTCTTAAAAAAAAAAATTCCAAACCATTGTACATAGCACCATAACGAAATGATAAAAGCAATCAGTATAAAGCAATGAAAGTGGATTAAAGTATTGATTATATAAACAGTTGAACCAGACACACCTACAATGAAAAGACTGAAGCTTATATATTCTGATTGGGATAATAACTGATTGAATAGTGTCTTTAGGATAGCAAGTTGGTATAGAATTAGATAGAAACATCATGAGCTCTAACCATGTAAAGGTACACGGTCCACCTGTAATGTTTGCTGGAATATAAGTGTTCCCATACGAGAATAGTCAGCCAACTGGCTACTTAAACATGCTTAATGAGACTGACAGCAGTCATCAGATGATAACAAGCCATGGGTTAGTTCGAGGAAACATGTAATCAAACAGGTTGACAGAACATCCATGGTACTCTGCATTGTTTCCATGAAGAACATTGATCCGTGAAGCACAATTCGCGCTAAATGGATCCAGAGGTTTTGTACTTTAAAAGCAGCAGGAGCGTTGCACAAAGGTTATCAATCAGGTTCAAGTTGGGGGTGTGGTCCCTCCCCCGATCCCACACGCAAACGCCCGAAGGGAGACCACACAGCACACTCATGGTCAATGACAAGTCGTAGTAAGATCTGTAAAAGAAACAAGTATGATTTTTCTTGCAAATAACATTTGTCATCTGAAATGCACTACAATTTTTCCTTTCCTTGTTATATAATCAGCAGGGCATTATTGGGGCCTTTGGCTATAATTTCTGCAGGTTCTGGAGGGCCATTTGGGATTCAACCCACACCTTAGCACTGAGGTTTTTATCTGCTGAACTTCCCTTTCTTTGCACTGTCAGAAGGGCTGGGGGAGTCCCCTTCCTCACCAATCCTTCATACACTGCACTTATGACAAGTTGCACAATTTTGTCTCCAATCTGTATGAATATATCAGATTCTTCACTATCTAACAGAATAGCTTTGATTTATATTTGTCCTGGTAACTTTCCTCTCCCCAATTGAAGTTTGACTGTTTGTGGAACAGATCTCTGTTGTGTGTGCTGACAAATAAGGTATTGCAAAATCACAGTTTTTACCAAATCTAAGAAAATGTGCATCCATCTAACCTCTGCCCACCTGTAAGTGGCTTTTTCTCCCAGGTGTCCACATTTCTGGTGCGCCCACTTAGCCATCCCCACCAAGTCAGAATTCTAGGTTGACACTTCTGCGTCTGAAATTTTGTCTTTGTCGTCTGCAAGGGAATTAAACCAGCGTTCTAGTGAATCTATGGGGCAATGAGCATCTATTACTTTACTCTTTTCTAACATTTCCCAAATTTCCTATCACAACTCTTTGCTCCACACCTCCTTTGAGCGAATGAACCAGTTATATGCATGCCATGTGTGAAACCAAATGGCTAATCCATTAGTAATGAACTAAGGATCAGTGTAAATATTGCAAGTCCCAGGCAGCTCTTGCTTTAGAGCCTGACACCCAGCGTACAACTCTGCATATTGGCTACTTTGTCCTTCTCCTGTGGTGGTCAACAACTTTTCATTAACTGGATTGTATGACACTGCTTTCCAATGTCTTTTGGTACCCACCTATTTGAATAAATCATTAGTGAACCAAACATGCTTCCTATCCTCAGGGGACAAGGATTCAAATGGCACACTCCATTTCACTGGTGACTCTTTTACTTGTGGTACCTCCTGCACTGACCACAATTCTAAAGTCTGTTGAATTATTTCATTTGCCAAATCAAAAGCAAACTGCTGCTTTTTACTCCATTCAAACTCATGTTTTGTTTTCTGGTTACTTTGTACCAAAGGGTTAAGATTTTACTCAGATGAGGGTTATGCTGTTTCCAAAAATCAAACAATCTCCTGAAACTCTGTGTCTTCTGCTTAGTGCCAATATTAGCAAACTACGAAATCTTTTGTTTTATCTGTAACAACATCTCTCTATGTTCTGGATTCCACTGAATTCCTAGAAACTGCACCTTTTGCTACAGTACCTGTGTCTTGTCTGAATATTTCGGTAACATCGTCAACTTCTTGCTCAGTGTAATCTTCTAAAGAATGCATTTCAACTCATGCCAAAAACTGTGAGCTACTCTGCGCACTAACTACGTTCTGCTCATGCAACTCACACTGGCCCCCACCTTTTTTAAGCACCTCATTACTGGAATGTGAAAAATCAGATTCCCCTGTAACAGCTTGGTAGATTTCAGCTTTACTTTGTAACAATTTATTTTGATCAAGCTGTACTCTCAGTTTTTGATTGGCATATTCTAACTGTTTACATCTCTCATGCATTTTTCTATAAGCAGACAAAAGTATCCAAACCCTCTTGTCAAGAACAGAAGGGATATCATTCCGTTCACAAAGCACCTTTTCTAAACATGAAAACACATTCAGTACTTTTGTTTTATCCAAGCACCCATCCCACAACTTAGAAAGTCCTGATAAACAAGAAAACACATTTGCCAATACATCATAAGGCATTTTAATTTCACATGCATTTTCAAACATGGTTTGCGGTGCTTCCTTTAACTCTTTAACATATTTACACTTTTAAATCGTGCACTCTCAACCTCCATCCTCTGTTTTTTAGACTGTCCGATCTACGCCAGAATGTTTTGCTTTCACTGATGACCGAGCTGACAAAAATCTCTGGAATGCACTTCTCAGTTCAAAGAAGACATTTATTATTATTTCACCACGAGGTTCCTAAAAAGGAGATTAGCATGTTGAAAGCACACGTTTAAAAATAGTCACAGCAATGAAAGGAAAACATACCAAAATGATTCTCATATTATGCAAAGCAAATAATGAAGTAGAAATTCATCACTGTAGGGCCTGCTAAGCTCTTCATCTTTCTCATGCCAGCAAGATGATGACCCCGTTCGACTGTGAGGAAGAGATTACCACCCTCATAGGACATATATCAGCATCCAATGTCAAGAATCCTTATTGAGGCCACGCTCACTCTCGCTGTCGTACTGGGTCTTTTTATATCTTAAAGAACAAAAAGGAGCTTTCTGGAAAAAAACCCTAATTGAGCAATTCAAACATGCTGGCTAGTTTAGGTCTGCTTTGAAAATAACATGTTGGGATTTGGCCACAATCCCAAGATGCTAAATCAAAACAAGGCCGTTCCCTGCCGTCTGAGTACAAGCCTTATCAACCAAAGCCCTTGGTGAGAAAAAGCACAAAAACAAGCACAGTTTACAATGTGGAAAAATACGAACAGATTTACCATGGCAGTGTCTAATGCTACAATAAAGTCAATAGGCAGCTGAACTGAATACGAAATGTAGTCTGCAACTGGTGAACACTAGACAGCTAATCCAGGTGCAAAGTGCTGCAACACAAATTCAGTGGTCAAAACACAAATTTCACTACAACACTGCGTTTTCACAACAGTCCCTGGGGGAAGAAAATAAAGTACAGTTTTATAGGTATGTACACAACTTGCAGTTCCATTCTCTGGGTAATAGGTAGTGCGCTGTTGGGGGTTCAAGTCAACCCCAAACACCCACCACCAGCAACACAGGGCCGGCCAGGTGCAGAGGTCAAAGATGAGCAATTTTAACGTGGGCTCCTATGGAGATGGGGGTACTCGGAATTTGGTCTACCAGCATGAAAGTACCCGTGGCTCAGTGTGGTAGACCAGGGGGGATTAGAGAAGCACTGGAGGGGCCCCAATTAGGCACCAATCCCACACCCTCAGCATCACTGGGGAGGCCGGGCGCAAACAGGGCATCAGCTTTTCAATGAAACTCTATGAGGGGACCCCGGGGGTCATTCAGGTGCTGCAGGCGAGGTCCGGGGGGTGTCTGGGGGCACACCACAAGTCGGACAGGGAAGAGTGCCGCCTGTTGATCGTCGCTGCACCAGGTGTTGATTTCTCCATGGGCTGCGGGTGCAGTGGGTCCTTTGGTGTCGGTTATCTTCGTCCAGGGCAGTCACGGTCAGGGGGGTCCTCGGGGTTCCCTCTGCAGGCGTCGTCGTGGAGGGGTGGAAATGTCAGCCTAGGATGGGCACTTGGTCGCTGTCGCCTGGGGGTCCTCTCTGGTTGGTTGGGCCACCTGGACTCGGGCCGTGGGCGTCAGGTGCAGAGTGGTTAGAACTCACCCTTCGGGAGTGAGGTGGGAGTCCTTTAGAAGAGGTTTCTTCTTTTCTTCTTTGGACAGGGTTGCTGTCCACAGGAGTTCTTGATCTTCTGTGATGTAGGCAGTCCTCTGGAGGTTTTTCAGAGGTCGCTGGGCCTGCAGGGTGCGTCGCTTTTCTTCTGCAGGTCCTTTGAAGCAGGAGACAGGCTGGTAGGGCTGAGGCCAAGTCAGTTGTCTCCTTTCCTTCTTTGCTGGGGTTTCCGCTAAGCAGTCCTTCTTCTTCTTGTGATGTCGTCAGGAATCTGACTAGCTTGGTTCAGGGAGCCATTAAATACAAGATTTAGGGGTGATTTTAGGGGTTATAGGGCAGTAGCCAATAGCTACTGTCCCTGAGGGTGGCTACACCCTCCTTGTGCTCACTCCCTTTGGGGAGGAGAGCACATTCCTATCCCTATTGGTCCCTGCCCTCCAAACCAAGATGGAGGATTCTGCAAGGAGGGGGTCACTTCAGCTCTGGACACCCCAGAGCTGGTCGCTGCTGAGGTGGTGACTCCTCCTTGTTTTTCCTAATTATCCCATTGGACTTGCCGCCAAAAGTAGGGCTTTGTCTGGGGGCTGGGCATCTCCACTAGCTGGAGTGCCCTGGGGCATTGTAACACGAAGCATGAGCATTTGAGGCACACCGCTAGGTGGTACAGTTCCTGCAGGGGGGAGGTGTGAAGCACCTCCACCCAGTGCAGGCTTTGTTTCTAGCCTCAGAGAGCACAAAGGCTCTCACCCCAGGTAGTCAGAAACTCATCTGCTAGTGGCAGGCTGGCACAGACCAGCCAATCCTACACTAGAGGATTGGGTAAAATACAGGAGGCATCTCTAAGATGCCCTCTGTGTGCATTTTGTAATAAATCCAACACTGGCATCAGTGTGGGTTTATTATTCTGAGAAGTTTGATACCAAACTTCCTAGTATTCAGTGTAGCCATTATGGAAGTGTGGAGTTCGTTTTGACACACTCCCAGTCCATATACTTAATATGGCCACACTGTACTTATAATGTCTAAGAATGGACTTAGACACTGTAGGGGCATATTGCTCATGCAGCTATGCCCTCACCTGTGGTATAGTGCAACCTGCCTTAGGGCTTTAAGGCCTGCTAGAGGGGTGACTTACCTATGCCACAGGCAGTGTTTTGTGTGCATGGCACCTTGAGGGGGTTGCCATGTTGACTTTGCCTTTTTCTCCCCACCAACACACACAATCTGCAATGGCAGTGTGCAAGTGTTAGGTGAGGGGTCCCTTAGGGTGGCACAACACATGCAGCAGCCCTTAGGGACCTTCCCTGGTCACAGGGCCCTTGGTACCACTGGTACCTTTTACAAGTGACTTATCTGTGTGCCAGGGGTGTGCCAATTGTGGAAACAATGGTACATTTTTAGTGAAAGAACACAGGTGCTGGGGCCTGGTTAGCAGGGTCCTAGCACACTCTCAGTCAAGTCAGCATCAATATCAGGCAAAAAAGTGGAGGGGGGATAACTGCAACAAGGGCCATTTTCCTACAAATATTTTGTTACATCAGGTGATGGTTCACCTTTTGCTGGATCTCTCGGAGGTTCTCTTGTCAGCCAATCTACGCATCTTTTGCACTTGACCAATAAGTCTGCTGGAACTACTATTTCTAACAGGGTGTTCAAATCCTCCCGTAGGCATTTGGTGAGTTTCACAAACCTATCTGTTTGCTGGTATCATTCCACTGGTTTCTCTCTCAACCTGGGATAATGATTTGTAAATAACAGAATGTCACTTCTGCGCCAAGGGACATGGACAAAATTCCCTCTGGGAATTTATCTCATTGGTAGAATTTTCACCGGGTCTTCAGCTTGCTGCACATTTGCTGTAAGATTCACAGAAAAGTTTTCTTCTCATCTCTTTTCTTCACCCATCTGCATTCCCACTTGTCTAATGCTCCCCATGTTTGAATGCTCTGAATTAATTCCCTGAGTTGAAATTTCATTCCTGGGATTCTCATGTTTTCAAAATCCTTTGAGTCAAAATCTAACCTGTAACTCCTCTTTAGGTGCTTTGTTTTCTCAATCTCTATGTCATATTTCTCTGCTTGGTCTGCTAATTTCCGTGATAATATTCCTGCTTTGTTAGTAATCAGCCTGCACAAGTAACGCAACTCATCTTCCTTGAATGTCTCAAACTTGTCTAACCCCATTACTCCCTCAATTAGGTCTTCTGCCTCTAGTCTAAGTCTAGTCAAATTCAGGGCAGTTCCTTCACTGGAATCTCCTTGACTGCTACTCAATCTCTCTAACCATTCAGTTAACTGCTAAGCTGTCAACCCTTGTAATGAAATGTTGTTGTGACTCACACATGGCACTTGCTGTAATGTTAGGTTTGGGGTCTCCGGTGTCACAATGCTTGGATTAGGACCCATGTATGATCTCACCTCATTAATTGGAGGAGTCCTGAAAGGAATTAAATCAATTAACGGGGCTGTTCCATCAAATGTCGATCTCATGGGGGTCATTATTTTCGCAGTCTCAGTGAATATCTCCCTCTCTACGCTTGGATTCAGGATTTTCTGCTCACTGCTCTTATTGTTTCCCTGGGCAAACAACAGTATGACTGGACATATGATAATCTGTACTGACTTCCTCTGGACTTGGTCGGGCTTTTGGGTCGCTCAGGTACATTATTCCTGTGTTCTGACTCATCAGTGCAGACATCTCTATCTGTGACCCTGTTATAGGGGTGTATCTTTCGATCGTCTGTGTCTGTATCAGGGACATCAAGCTTGGGGTTGATTCTATCTGGATCAATGTCAGCTTCTGGTAAACCTGTCCTGTTGATACTACTAAGTTTGTTGTAGCATCTACGATGGGTACATCTGGATAAATTCTGGCAATATCCTTCTGCGGCATAGGCCTTTGAATCACTGAAGTAGCTAGAATATTATGACTAACCTGTATCAGGCTCTGGGTCGTTTCAACTGATATCGGAACTGTAGGGGCTATACTGGTGTTTGAACTTCTCTCACGTGCTGCATATGGTGGGGGACGATTTCTCAGTAGCTGTAAAATAAACTCATCACCATCTGACTCTTCATCGTGTGTCAAAGGCTTTCTAGACTCTGTGGATTTCTGCTCTTTGTCATCAGACGGCTAGGAATCCCTCTTTCTGGCCTCATTCCCATTCTCCTGTGTGATTGAGGGAAACAACTTAATTCCCTGTAAAGTCTCAATTCTCCAAAATTTCTGATCACTATCCCATCTAGCCTCCGCTAGTGTCTTCTCAGCTTTTCTCATTCTTCTCTTAAATTTCAGTTGCTGTTGTTGTCTGGCTACTAGTTCCCAAATCGCTAATGCCTCAAACTGTGCCGGTCTTGGAGGAGGTTTCAGTCATACAGTACTCTCCTCAAATTCTCTAAGCTCCTCAAATTAAATGTTCCATGGGTGGGAAAAGCTAAGCTCCCATCTTTCTCTGTCTCTCTGCACCATTGTTTCAGCCAAAGACAGCGCAGCACCTTGTTCTTCGAAAACAATATAGGCGGGTGTACCTTCTGATGGTGTAATTTCTCCTGTCCTGGTTGGAATAAACATATCTCCCCTTAGGGCACTCTTTAGTGCTTTGAAAAATGTAATGTACGGTCATTTACGCTACTTTCAATCAAATCAGGAAGTGACTTTCAATCCCAAAATCCTTTTCACCGACCTTCTCAACCAATTACACTTCAAGGTTGTCCACCAATCTGTGTGCGACCCTTCTAACTAACCGACCTATCCCAGCGAGGCTCCAATGACGTCACACTCACACGTACAGCAACTGACAAACTCTTTTGGCTTGCCCTCCTCAACTCAAATTCATGCAAAACGAATGCAAAACATTGCAAGCACTAAGTTAAATTAAAACCCAATTGTCTGTTTACTACAGGCAGGGTAACACAATCACTTCAGAAACCTTACAGATTTTTCACTGACGGCCTTTTGCTCTAACAGCTACTCTTTCTATCTCAGTTTTCCAGATTTGCAAGCAAAATTCGACCCGCAAATTTCACTCTCAGCTGGTCATTGGGTCTTTCCTGGTGCACACAGGACTTGTCAAATCTCAGTTGAAAAACCTTTCACTCACTTTAACACGCACTCTTGAGGTCGTCAACCACACCTGATTGACCTATTAAACGAGACAAATTGCACCAATAAACCAAGTGTCTGATACACTTTTCAATACTCCGGAGTCTTACACCACGCAGGGTCTGTATACCAACAACCACATGGACAATTTTTTAGCACAAATTGCCACACTTGTGAAGTTCGACGACTTCCCTACTCTCACACTTCAGAGCATGCAAACTCCTTCAACAACTTCATTTGGAGTACGCAAACTCCCTAAATACTCACAAACATCCCAATTCACCTGAGATTTGCTTAAGCTGTGCAAGTGCAAACCCTATTTCATTCACATTGTCACTAGAACGCCGAAAACATCCTCAAACAAGCACTGGCAAGCTCCAAGGTTCTGGGAAAGTAATAGTAGGTTCTTAGGGAAACATTTTCTTTCCACTGTGTATCATCGAATCTGAAAATCTTAACCTTTACCAATTTCTCTCACCATATGTGTGAATTATTTTGATCTCTTAGGGAGACTGCCCATCCAACTCACTTACTATTTCTAAAGGGAAAAAGGGACCTTATGCTGGACTCTTGAGGAAACAAACTGTCCTACACCACTATCTTTTCCCGTGAACCAAAGACGTAACCTTTCTTTTATGATGGCCTCTTACTGAGCCATCACCATGTGAAAACCTCTCCTACTCTGCTACCATTTCAGGAACTCAAAAGGATCTTATGCTAGACCCTTAGGAAGACTGACCTTGCACAGGGCTTATGATGGGCTCTCATGGAGACTAACCATATACCGGGCTTTCTGATGGGCTCTTAAGGAATCTAACCATACTACTCTGCTGCCATTTCTGTTAGAGTGTCTGACCTTATTTGGTTTCTTATCTTTAATTTGTAAGGGGACGCGTTAGAGGTTCGATGGACCTTTTGACTGCGCTTAGAGTGATTCCCACCATAAATCCCAATTTCAACGCCATTTCATCAATCAACATCAATAAACAACTTCAAGTACCTTTGGGGTCAGAAACCTTCACACATTACGATCCCTTTGACCATGAATAACCACACCTATATGTAAAACTTAGAATGTTTATTTCCCCACATTAATAATGCTAATGTCACATAAATTAGTCTCAAAACCAAATGGTTAACATACAAGAAAAACACTGGTTGATCAAAACCAGCTGCGATTATCTTCGTCAGTTGGACATCTATCCGTCATCATTAGCAACGGGCCAGGAAAGGGAATGGTTCAGAAATGTGGGCTCTAAGCTATCCAAACCATCAGAAAGCAATGTCATAGGGATCAGCATTCAGCATCAGAAGTTTAAGCAATAAAGTTAAAGATAGAATCCTCTCAGGAGGAAAATCAAAGTAAGAATGAGCACAGCTCTACAGGGGAAAAATTAGGAAAGAGCACTTCTCTCTCTGTGCAGTCAGGCTAAGTTAAAATCGTCTAAAACACTTCCCACGTTGCCATTGGTGAAAGAATCGTACATTTTCAATTAGTCAAATAGAAATAACAGTGCAAATCTAAGCTATAACTAAACTGTCTTTCACATATCGATGATTGGTTCCTCTTCTGCTCCCACCGTCAGGCTCGTCAGGTAACATTTTTGTATCCATCCGTACTCCAGTCACTGCATCCATTGTTAGCTCCTGGGAACGTTGCTTTCTCATGCACTAAACTATACAATGTTTCTACTACTAGTACAAGACATTCTTGCAAGCAGTTCTCATGAGAAAGTTAAAGACATCTGCTAACGTTTGGACAACTCAGTGAAAAACAATACATGTATTAATTTTTTCAGGCGTACATTTCTCACGGCATTATTTGAATGGTGCAGCTTAATATGAGGCTGTGCAAACTAGGCCCAAAACCTCCTCTAACTTAAGGCCTACAATTCATAAAGCAAATACATAATGCTAATTCAGTAGTATTACACACTACTACAATAACCTAAACATAGGCACTTCATTAATTATTTATATGCATTTAATAAGGAACCTTTGCGATTAATGGCGGCCACTCAAGTGGGCACCTTTTCTAAATGACACACTATTTTCTATATTAGTCAAATTCTATGCAGTCATACTTCAAAATATATGAATATTTTTTTTAGTACAAATTCTGCATTCACAATAATATGCAGAAGGCTGAAAGACTTCCTCAGGTTTGCTGTGTTTTCAGCCTGTGAAATGTAAAGCGCACACCTATCTCGGCAGCAAATGCTGAACTGACTAAACAGTCCTGTTAGTGCAGCAGGTGATCTGTGAATGGGTCCCAATATTAGAATAGCCGAGCTTTGCTGTTGATTGGATTTAGGTGCACTGGTAGAGCTGTGCAGGGATCTCAGTAATTATGTAGTAGAGGTTCTGGGGGACATCACTGAGGTGCATTAGGATTTTGAGACTAAGTGCTGGAATAACTTGGAGTGCTGCATTTTCCGACTGAGAATGATTATATTTCTTTTCCCCAGCCCTGAACCTCTTACCTCATCAGTCTGTCCCATTGGAATTTCTAAAACTCTCACAACACTGATGGCTCATGGCAATTCTAAGAAATCTCATAGAATTGTTGCCACAGTGTGTGATCTTGAGCATGAGGAGGTAAAGTTATTTGCAGTGATCCAGCGGGGAAGAACCAAGTACTTGCATGTAAGATCCTATTCATTCATGCTGTTTGTGCAGGGTGTACTGTAAACACTTAGCCGCAAGTGCTGTCCTCCTCCTCCTGTCCACCTCTTTTAAATGTCGTTACATTTGCTTACCAAGTGTTTCTCCCTGCCTGTAATAATGTGTTCATGCCATCTCTTTATGAGCACTAAAAACCTCTGCCAACCTCTGCCTGTTTGAGTTTGTCAGTAAGCATTCTGTCTTTTCCCGAAAACAAGATAAGGAATCTTCACGCATCTTCCCCGTGAGTGAGAGAGGAGGGTGTCGGCAAGTGTGCTTTTCACATTAAACTGTTATCTTTATGTCATTCAGAACGTTTGGCTGCTAAATAAATCTGCTCACAGAGACCTTGTTTAAAGTTGGCACCATCCAGTGTGAGCATTTGCCTTTCAGGGCAGCATAACACTGTGCGGCGGACTAAGTCGTAAACCACAGTGACTCCGAACGAGGTGACTCGTGCCTGCCCCTCCATTATGATAGCTATTTAGTGCTGAAAATCTTTGTCTGTCATCCAGCTGGAATGGGAGAAGCTTTATGCGTTTGCAGAGATGACGCCTAATGTAGGAGTCGGCGCATCTGTCTTTTACCTCTCCACTTATATATTTTAAGATTGACGATGATGCTTTGTTCCATGGCTGAGTCTCTCAACAAAACAAACTTAAGCAGGGAGATGGAGGACATAGACAATGGAGAAAGAAAAGCGGGGGAGTGGAAGTAAGAAATGCATTGGCACAGCCAGTAGGTTTTGCCTTTGTAATGCAAGTGTTGTGTTGTTGGCTTTACCAATGTTTGCCTGTAAAGTATTGTCAGGACCACTAGAATTATGCGATTGTAAGGCTGCAGGTTTTTTCTGCATAATTATGGACTTACCATATATGCCACACATCCATCATGTAATGCATAATCTGCAGATTTTGCCCAAAAAATTGTTTCTAGCTCAAACGGTTCAAGATGTAGTTAAAAGCAGCGACACCTGTTGTTGCGCAAAGGAAGGACATTTGCAAAGGTTGACTTGTCACCTTGCTGCTGCTTGTTTTCATATTTGGGTGTTAAACTGGTACCGGTGAGGTGCAACCTACGCTCAAGACAGTGTTAACCAGTGTAAAAATTAGAAAATAAGCGGTGACTCGTGCCTGCCCCTCCATTATCATAGCTATTTAGTGCTGAAAATCTGTGCCTGTCATCCGGCTGGAATGGGAGAAGCTTTATGCTTCTACAGAGATGACGCCTAATGTAGGATTTGGGGCATCTGCAAGTGAGTGCCTAATTTTGCAGCTATTTCACACTGACTACGGGTAACACCTCCAAATTGCGGGTGACTTGACAGGTCTGATATCTATTTAGCCAAAACAAGATGTCTTAGTATATGTACTTGAAAATAATGCTTCCTTTTCACGTTAATCCTCAAAGAGATAAGTGTAGATATCTTGGACATCAATCAATGGATGCAAGTTTCACATCTTGTATTGCTCTTTCACATTCATGGCCTGTTTCAAAGGCAGCACTTACTTTATTGGGATGTTAAACCTATGCACACTCATCATCTGTTCACACATTAGCCATTTGCACCTTGCCCTGTTGCATTTACAAAATCTTGCACATTGTGTTATCTGATGAAATAGTTGAATATACTTAATATCATGTTATTCCAAGATTAAATCTTCAGACCTGTTCACAGAAGCACATAAAGAGTATCATGTCATACTTTGTGTAGTTCCCACCTGCCACTAATGTGGGATAGAGCCATCCAACCTGCAGTTGATACAGGTGTGTCTGTATGTCCGCAAGCTTATGTTTACAGTATGTCCTGTATGATGAGTATGTAACCAGTTGTGGTTGTTTGGGTCCTATATGAAGAGTATGCAGAGCTTAATTTGTAAAGAAAAAGGTGCCGGTGCCCAAAGCCCTCTTCTTAAACAGCCGGCTGCTGCAATTAAATGTGTGAACACGGAATCCTGAGGCGGCGTAATCCTGAAGCCATCTCGGGCCTCATGAATTTATGTAAAGCCACTCCCTGCCCCTTCAGCTCACTCTTGCAGCTTTCTACTTTCTCTCTTTGTGGCGTTTTTTCGTTTTTCCCTTCCTCCGTCTTTCCCATATGTGTCTTTTTCTCGCAGCAAATGCTTGAGGCAGAAGAATAAGCCCCAGCCCTCAATAATAAGTGCCGGTGCTCAGCACCGGAAACAACAAGCACAAATTAAGCACTGTGAGTATGTTACCAGTTGTGGTTGTTTCATTGTGGAGAAGGTTTCTGGACGCATGCAATTCATATTGTTCACAACATGCAGTACTAAACCTTAAACCAAGTTACAGGCATTAACCATTCCTTTGTATAATGCACATTAGTAAATGCATAGAGAGAGCTGGTACTTTTTTCCCAAGAGAACCTTAGGACACAACTTGTCTCTGACCTCATAATCTATAATTACTTTGGAAGCACCGTAATGAAATCATGAATAGGCATGAGAAATTAAGTACACGCTTTCAGTTGCCTTCATAAAATATATCAAACTCTGCAGTGTTGGATTTTATTAACTGGAAACAAAAATGTATTAGTAGTGTAAGGGATGCTCTTGTTGTCGTGTATAAATACTTGTGACAGGACCCTTTCTTTTTGACAGGAGGAACATCACCTCCACTTGCCCACGTTCAGCTTTTCCACATTTCATCTATGTTTTTCCTTGTCCTTCATCCCGGACCCACTCCTGTCACAGCTGAAGGAGAAGGGAGCCCAGGACCTCTCTGCAGCACTGTTTGCAATGATGCACAATAGTCCACTGTGCCTCGTGGTAGCTTTCTTCATGGCAAACCACATGGGCTTGGCCTTGCACCCCTTCTAAGAGTGGTGTAAGCATTACACAGTCTACAGGCCATGGTGCATTTAGGCACTGGTCACCCCATGCGTTGCCACAGTAGCCACCACTCACCAGAGTACAGCTGAATACAAACAGGATCTTGCCAGGACCCTGCTTCCAGGCAGGTTTCATTAGACGTATAGGTAAGGTGGGACTCCGTTCTACTAGGATGTAGCCCTACTTATCACATAGGTCATGATGTCCTGATTATTGAACCAGCCTTGGTCCCGAGAAGCCAGTCACAACCCACATTTATATGGCTTCTGATTAGTGTGTACGACCAGGGCTTTTGGGGACTAGGAAGTGTTCACACTCCCCTGATGATTGGGCAGGCCACGGTGGTAGGGAGCAGCTTTTGTGTGTTCTACTTCCCTAAGTATTGCTGCAGCTGGAGTGGGCGGAGCTCTTTGGAGGCACTACCGTGGCACAAGAAACACACAGGTGCAATCAGCTCAGTAATAGATTAGCAAAAACTGCTGCAGTATGAATCGTGCCAGGGTACGTGGGGGTTGGGGCATCCGACAGAAGAGTATTTAAACAGAGGCTTAGATATTGACAAAGGTACACTGAGTAGTCCCAGTACTCAAACACATCCTTTCAAGCACCAAGCAACATAAGAAATGACTTCCTCAAACATCACACTTCGAAGTTTGTCATCTAACAACAGGAGTTACATTACTGCCATCAGTCAAGTACCAACAGAACTACCTTACCTAAAGTGACACTAAATCATCCACAGTGTTCTATGCCAATACAAAAACCACTATGAATCCACAAAGCTGCTGTTTGATAAAACTGTAAATTGTAATTTCTAAAATTATGCATGCCACCATACATTTGCACACATAAAAAGGGAGCCTGTAAAGCATATCTTACTTCAAGTTTTCTCAAGTGATGGCAAGGGTGGGAATTAAGGTTGACTTAGTACCATGTGATTTTCCATGGACTGAAGACAGCATCTTGTCTTTGGAATTTATTAACTTTTTTATGGTGATGAAACGATTAACATATTAATCAACCTTAACTCTGTTTAATAGGTTTTGTAGATTTTTAAAATTAATTAAGATATTAATATGTGCTTTACAGTACAAATTGATATTTTTTGTTAAGCGGTACGTGTTGTTTAAGAGTTATATTTTTACACTATTATTAATTATTTTTAGTATGTTCTTTATTTCTGTAGGAAAAAAGGACATATTTTATGTAAAGATGCATTTTGTGAATTTGTATCATAACTTTTGACATTAAATGTTTCTTATATGCCTGCCATCATCACATCTTGTAGTTTAATATACTACATGATGTTTTTATGTGGATGTAATCACATTTGGAAAAAAAGGCAAACTGCGAAGCAGAAGGTTGCCAGGAAAGCCTCTGCAGTACTTGTCACTTCGGCATTTCCATGGTTGAGTCTTCCTGCGGGGTGCTCTGCAGCCTATTAAGAGAATCTAGCTGGTAGGAAAGCCATCAGACTGCAGAGTTTTGCACTGAAAGGAAGATGTCAAACACGGAATTCTTCCTCGCATGCTTAGTCCATGCCTAAAGAAAGGCATGGTCAACCAGCATAACAGATCTCGAGGGAGTCTTCCTGCAAAGGATATGGGTGCCCTTGCCTCCCCCCCCCCACATGCATCCCAGTGCTCCGGACCAAGTAAGGAGCTCTCTGGCCTGCCCGTATACAGTGCGAGAGGGGGTCCCCTGGAGCTCGGGAAGGGCTGGGGGGCTATTGTTACACCAGTGATGGTCAAACCTTGGGTATTGCCCTTTTCAAGATAGTGGTCACTCCAGACACTTCGGCCTAAGGTTCCTAAACCAAGATGAAGTCGAGTCTTTACTTTCACAGATTTTTGCTTTTTGAAGCCTGTGTCTCCTCTGCATCACCCACAGGATGTATTTGCTTAGCTCTTTACTCTTCCCTGATGTCAAAATGTGTTTCTTGCCTGTGTCTCTACTGCAGCATAATTTTCCATAATTTTCATCTTCCTTCTAACTGGGTTCCTTTTAAGGCAATGATCGGTACCGTTCACATGTTGTGTTAAATGCATTGGGGAAACCTTAACTACTGGGATGTGCCTTCCTTTCCTTAAGCAATTAAAAGAACTTGACAGACCTAATGATCAAGTCTGTGACAGAACTATTTATTTCTACAAGTAAAAGAGAAAAGGTGCCTCATGTACGAAAGGATTTAGTGGTTGCTAACTGCGAATGGGCCATTTGCAACCGCTAAAAAGCCTTTCTACTTGTGCTAACCTTATTTTGTGAGTCACTAACTTATTACTGACTCGCAAACTAGGGTTTGCAATTCAGTATTAGGAAGGGGCGTTTTAAGGCGTCCCATCTGTAGGAAAGTAGCATCTATCTGGCATAGTTACCCCCTCCTTTTGCCTGTTTGTCAGTGTCTTTTGCCTGTAGTACATTGGGATCCTGCTAACCAGGACCCCAGTGTCTGTGCTCTCTCTTCTAAATTAGTTTGCTGGTAAATAATTACACCCCACAATTAGCATACTGGTGCACCCATTACAGTCCCTAGTATATGATGCTTAGGTACCCAAGGCATTGGTACAACAGGGGACTTCCATGGGCTGCAGCATGTATTGTGCCCTCATGGGAGCCCCTGCACACTGTGTCTGTAGGCCTGCCATCTCAGCCTTGTGAAATGGTGCATTCACCATTCACTTAAGATATAAGGCTTGCCTTATATCCTGGTCACTGCACTTAGACAATGGAAGTCACCCCTCTGGTAGACCCTTCAGCCCAAGGGCAGGATGCATGTCCCTAAGTGTGAGGGTACCCCTGCATGAGCAAGGTACCCCACAAACCCCAGACTCCATTCCTTGGGCTTTGTAAGTTCAGGGAAGCCATCTTAAGGTATGTGGTGGACTCTGCTCAACAAGAGTGGTCTAACTACATAATGGGTTCTCCAAACCTAGGCATGTTTGAAATCAACCATGTTGGAATCATTCAACTACACCGATTCCAGTGCTAGCTGCATGATCCCATGTACTTTCGGGGTTCCTTAGAGGATCTCCCAGTTCTGCCTGTGAAACCTTACAGGGTATAGCTGCCAGCCCATGCTGCTGCTGACCCTAGACACTGTTCTGCCCTCCTGCTAGTGAGCCTAACTCAGGCAGGGGAAGGCAGAACAAATTATTTCTTGCAAGGGAGAGGTGTGACCACCTCTCCCTATGAAATGGGCGTCTATGGGCTGGGGTGGGGTGGCCTCTGAGCGCCACCAGACATTTTTGAAGGGCATATTTGATGCCCTTCTTGCATACTCCGGCTTGCACCAGTTCCAAAACCCCCGGTTTCCGCTGTCACGCGAAACCACACAAAGGACAGGGGAGTGACCACCCCCTGTCCAGCTCCTACTCTAGTGAGGTGCAGAGAGCTCTGCCAGGTGGCCGGTTGATTCTGCCACCTTGGAAACAAGGTAGGCAGAGTCCCCTGGGAGCATCTGACTGGTTAGGCCACGTAGAAGATGTCCCTGACCCCCTCTGATAGGTGGGTCACCACAGAGAGTGACCAACCCCCTTTTAGGGTTTCTTAACCCCCAAGGGTGGGTCCCCAGATTCATTGAGCAAGACTGTACACCAGGAACTCTCTGCAAGACTCTTCTGCTCCTCGCCTCCGTAACTGCTGCTGGTCTGCTTTGGAACAGAAACAAGATTTCTACAATCTTACAGGATTTTGGCTGTGCATCCTACAAGGTCACAAGGACTCTGTTTGCATCCAAGGCGCAAGAAGGAATCTCCATTGGAGTGAAGGAGTCACTCCCCTGCATCTGCAGGCACCTCAAGACAATGATGACCGGCTGGTGGATACTGCTGTCCCATGGACATCGAAAAGCTCTGCAACACAGGTGGTGGATCTGTGGGCCTCTTCCGGTCCCCCTTGTCATCTGATCCACTTGGAAGACTGTGGGCCTCTCCCTGTGACTTCCTGTGTCTGCTGCCAGTGGGTCACTCGTGGGGGCTCCATTGACTCCGGCTGGCTTTCCTTCCTTCTGAGGGCCTGCCCTGACTCTCTTCCAATGGTTTAGTCACTAGGACCTTGCTGGTCCTCAAAAAAGTACAACAAACCTTGCAACTACTATTTTCATTTGCCAAGACTTTGTTGGTGGCCCTGCTGGTCACTGACCCTACTGAACTCCAGCGACCGTTGTGGGATAGCTCGTGGGCAACTTTAAGGATCTCCTCCATCCTCCTGGACTCGGCAGCTGTACTTTCCTTCACCTTCCTGCAGGAACTTCACCTCCAAAAGGGTGAGCATTGCCTATCTGCACCTCCTGGGCATCGCTGAGTGATCTGGACACTGTCCCCATCTTTTTCAGGTTCTTCACATCCAGAATCCACCTTCTGGTTCCACCGACCTGGTCAACGGGTCGCGACCGCAGATGGACAACTCAGGCCTCCATTGACTCCGACGAGGGTTTCCGATGCCATTTCACCCCTATGCATCTGGGCTCCCTGGTGTATGTACTCCAGTTTTCTGGGTATCCATGGGTGGGGGAATTCTCCAACCTTCCATGTATCAACTGGTTTCCTTGGGGTCCACTAGAAGGGTCCTAAATCCGTAAAGATTCTTACACACTTCCCTTGGTTGTGCACCTCCATTCTTATACCACTTTCATAGTACATGGTTTGGTCCCCCCATAGCGCCCCATACATTCCTATGCTATTTCTGATTGTTTTTAAGTGTATATTTTGTGTGTAGATATCTCCAAGTGGAGATATGCCAACGTTAGTATAGTCTTTAGTGTTGTAATAAAGAAGCCTTTATTTTTGTGTACAGTTCCTGGCTGACTATTGTGGTATTGCAAGTGGTTTACACTCCTCGTAGATAAGCTTTAGATGCTCACCACAGCTACCCCTAGAGAGCTATTGCTATCTGGACACCTAAACACTATCACTAAGGGTTGCCTGACCTCAGTATAGGGTGCCACATCATGGGTGTACACCATAAACTGAGCCAGCCTCCTACACCTTCCTAATAGAGACACGCAGTGGTATGTGTGAATGTTTTGCGCCTGGAATGCAGTCGCAAAACATGTGCGGTTTACCACCAATTTCAAATAGGTGGTAAGCGTTTCGAAGACCGGAAGGGGATTCCAAGGGACTCCTTCCCCTTTGTGAATGGGGACGCCAACATTTTTTTAGAGCAAGCAGTGGTCCCACGGACCACTGCCTACTCTTAAAAAATGAAAACAAAACATTTTTTTTGTTTGAAATGCAGCCCATTTTCCTCCAAGGAAAATGGGCTGCATTTAAAATTTGTTTAAAAAGCAGTCACAGGTATGGTGGTCTGCTGACCTCAGCAGAACACCATCCCTGTGACTGCTGGCCATTCCCAATGGGTCAAAATTGCGACCTGCCTCATGAATATTAATGAGGCACGTACCTTGCAACCCATTTGGGAATTGCAAGCAGTGACTGAGACACCATTGTACATCGCATTTTGTGACTTCCTTATTTGCAAGTCACAATTAGGAAGTCTCAAATCCGTGAGGTAGGACATGTAGCCCAAGATTCCTAAATTTATTTCTTTATAAACATTTGTATGTAGCGTACCTTGCTCATGCTCCCCTGCATACACAGACACAGCCAAGAAAAAACTGAAAAACACTTATCACGACCCTAGACTTAAGCAGTTAAGACATAGATACTGATGACAAAAATATTGCAGAAAAAATAACATACAACAATTTCAAAAACAAAAATAAAGAAATATCTAACATTGCCTACACATTAAAAGGAAATAGAACATTAATCACAAAAATTCAGCTATTGAACACTGGAAAAACAATATCATTCTAATTATAACAATATTACATAAAAAATACATACATATATTACCAGAGACTAAGAGCGAATTGCATTATGCGCAAATGATGTCCTTCTGTTTCTGGCCAATACCCATCTCTCGGAAGCCCGATGCCTCAGACTCCTAGTGCTGTACAAGGAAGCATCCGTCCTTCTGGTGGACAAGACTAGACCCCGCTAGGTTCCATTCCAGTGGGATAATGTAAGAAAGTCTGATACCAGTAGAGCACCTTAGCTTTCCCTTCCTGGGCGTATATATAGCCCAGGAACCGGACGTGGAGCCTCAGGCTTGCCCCTCTCCTGACCAAAACAGAAAGAGATCTCCAGCAATTGGTACTCCTGCTACTCAACATGCTGGAGAGAATTGCTCTTTTTAAAATGATGGTGCTCCCACACTTTTTGTACATCCTCCAGTTCGTTCCACAGATGATCTCCAACACATGGTTCCGAGCACTTTCATTTACAATCTGCTCATTCCTCTGTGGAGGCTGGAACTTCATCATTGGCATTGACAAATGCCTCCTCTCGGTGTACAAGGGTGTAATGGGAATGACAGACCTGCAACTCTCCTTCCATGCTGCACAGCTCCTAGTTATCAATGATGGATGTGCCAGTCCTTTATTCCCCCCAGCATACTGGGGTGAACATTCTCTTCTGGGCTTAGACAATGTGATGGGGTTGCTCTACAGCTGTGGCTCTTAACCTGTGGTCTGAGGACCCCGGGGGGTCCGCAAGACCTGTTCAAGAGGTCCATGACTGTGTTTCCAAATTCAAAAATCTTAAAATAATACATTAAAATGAATAAAGTATATACAAATAAAGAAACAAAATTGAATGTTGTGCTATATTTTGTTCTGAATTGAGATATTTCAATATTCAAGCATTTATTAGGTGTATACTTGTTTTTGTATTTTTGTGTATTGTTTGCTAAGTTCAAACCATAGAAATTACTTAGGCTGGGCAGTCCCTATCTTCAACAGTGACTTAGTGGGAGTCCCCGGATTCCAGTAAAGATATAGAGGGGGGTTCACAGAAGTCAAAAGGCTAAGAACTGCTGTTCTACTGTGACCCTACTCCATGAGAACTCCCTGAGGTCACCAAAGTGATCTTCCTGCTTTGGCGTAGGGCACTGCTTTTCATCGAGTGGAACAAGACACACCCACAAGAATCTCTGCTTTTGCACGGCTGACAGCCTTACCACACAGCTTGTTTAGTCGGCTCACCCAAATGGTACAAGATTGGTCTTAAGACCGTGGGAGATGTCTGGCATGGGGAATGCCTGCACACTTTCAAGGCTCTCCAACTCCACTTCCACCTGTCCTGGACCCAATTTCCCAAATATTTGCAACTTTGGCCCACCTTCTCGAGCCACGAAATCGCACCAACTGCTTCACCTTACAGCCTCCTCCAAGTCAAGCTCCTGATGGGGAAAAGTGGCACTTCTCAAATATACCTCACACTCGTTATCATCACCTCAACTGTCTTGCCACCCTTATTAATGGGTGCAATAGGTGGGTCCCTAGACAGCATTGATTGGCAGGACTCCTCAATGGCTCCCTGGGACATCGCACTATCTTCTCGCTTACGGCTAATCCATTTAAATTACCTGCATGCATCACATCTAGCAAAATCCCACAGCCTGCCTGTTTCCACCGTACTTGCACTGATGCCAATTTCTTTCTTATGGCATGGCAATTCCCCAAAATTGCTGGCTACTGGTGCTGGATTAGAGAGGTCCTGTCCCAGGTTCTTGACTGGCTGGTCGATTTGACTCCCCATATTGTGCTATTGGGTATCTTGGAGGGAAGAGAGACATTGCATGGAAGTGAAAGGCTGCAGGCCCCTCACCCCACCCTACCCCAGCAATTGATGAATGGTGTGGATTGGTGAACCTAACAGGAAAAACCCATTAATCGCACCAAGAAATGCCCCAGGAAAGACTTCAAGATTTGGGGTAAATGGTGTTTTTTTTGGGGTCTGGGGCTAAGCACTTTGGGTACTTAATTTTTATTATGGAAGGAAACAACACTTATGTATTGCTTGACTTGCTGGCTAACACAGAAACACACTGTTTTTTCACCTTTGTTATTTTCTTTTTTTTTATGAACAATAAAAACTTGTTATAAAAAAATACATCCACGTATAAAAATATATAAAATAAAATAATGTACAATGTGTTACAAAACCACCAATTAGCATTTACCATAAATGGTGCAAAAAAAAAACCCTAGTTTCTAACCAATTAAATTAAACTTATAGAAACGCTTTTCTGATAAAAAAAACAGTATAAAAAGGCAAAAAGAAAACCAACAAAAAGGCCAAGGCATGCTTCCAGGAGAACGATTAGATCAGGGCAGTGACTGCCTGATTGCAAATCTGCAAAAGAAAACTTCAGTACTGAAGAGAACCACAAAGTACAATAAACAAAATAGTGTTGACAATAAATGATAGAAAATAACAGTAATGGAAAACTAAAACTGTGTTAGAATGACAAATATTTAAAACTATGCTATCTATGTATTTCTCCAACATAAGGTGTATCCTTTCCAAGAATAAAACAAATGATAAAAGGAAAAGAAAATAAAGGCACAAACATTGAATTACTTAAAATAAAAAAGACTCCCCTCGAAAGTAAGTATTGTAACCAAAGCACAAAACAAAAATTAAAGTAAAAATAATGTTTTAACATATTTAAAAAGTAAACTGAATCAAACAAACTCCTGACTAAATTTTAACTCTAAAATAAATCGGCACAACTAACAGATCTGTTCCTCTCAACAGAATGTAAGAAATGAACTCTGTGTCAAAATCACAAAAATTCTTGCAACGCAACAATCTACAACTAAAGCGGAGTAATAAAAAAATCCAAGTTAAGATGTGCAGCTGCAATGTAAAAATGTTAGAATCTAATAAAAAAAAAAAAAAATGCCTATTTTTTTACTCTAAGGCCCAAAGATAAAATGGTAGAAACAACAAAATGTATCAAATCCCAAAAAGTGGTTATAAATTGTACAGAGTATACATACAGTAAGGAGGGCGACACCAATGTAAAAACACACAAGAAATGCACTGAATATTATTCCAATGGTTGCTATGGGAGAACTACCACTAGAAGTGAAATAGTAGAAAGCCTTAAGGAACATCATCAACTCCTAATATCAGTGAAATAAAAGTCAAAAACATTTTACAGGATCTGAAAGAGGCCACTATTAGCTCACAAGAACCAACATGAGCAATGCGTGAAAGTATTATACTATATATATATATAGATATATATATATATATCTATATATATAAATATATAGATATATATATAGATATATAGATATATAGATATCTAGATATATATATATCTATATATATATATATATCTAGATATATATATATCTAGATATATATATATATCACAATGGGCTGGCATTATCCATGGTTTGGTCTGTTCCTGTCACAAGCACTAGGCTCAGCCACTCAGGTGGGCATTTTTTTTCATCAGGACCCCCAGGGTGTTAGGAATTTTGTTGATTCATGCAGATTCTGGAAAAATGTCAGGAAAGTGCTTGAATTTAAGCAAAGTTAAGATTTGCAGCCCATTGTGGGCAGAAAACTTTGTGGGATCCCTGCAAGACACAAAAAACAGGACTTTGTTGGCTGTTTAGTTTTCAAAAATGTCTGTTTTTCGTGGGTGGTGGCTAAGCCTGTTCCTAAATACACAGCTGTAGAAAAGTAGAAAACGTTTTTCAAGTATATATTTTTTGTGTATCAATAATGTGTACTATACATGTTCACACATGCTTCTACATAAGTACACTGTATTAACTTAACCCCTTCGCTGCCAGGCCTTTTCCCCCTCAGGTGCCAGGCCCTTTTTTGGCTATTTGGGGCATTTTGCACTTAGGCCCTCTTAACTTTTTGTCCACATAAGCTACCCACGCCAAATTTGCATCCTTTTTTTCGAACATTGAATTCTAGAGGTACCCAGAGTTTGTTGGTTCCCCTGAAGGAGATTAGAGCGAGAATTTTTGTTTTATAAAAGAAAATGGGAAAAATTGGCTGCAGAAAAAAGCTTGTGTTTTTTCCCCCTGAAAATGGCATCAACAAAGGGTTTGCAGTGCTAAAATCAACATCTACCCAGCTTTCAGGAACAGGAGGACTTGGATCAGAAAACCACATTTTTTAATGCAATTTTGGCATTTTACTCGGACACAACCCATTTTTACAATTGTTTGTGCTATCAGCCTCCTTCCAGTTTGCAACAGAAATAGGTGTAAAACCAATGCTTCATCCCGTACAGCTAAACATTTCTGAAGAGTAGGCAAAATTCTGAATTCAGCAAGGGGTCATTTGTCTAGATCCTTCACGGTTTTCCTACAGAAAATAACAGTTGAAATAAAACAATATTGAAATTGAGGTAAAGAAACAGCAATTTCTCTCCACATTTTACTCTGTAACTTTTTCCTGCAGTGTCAGATTTTCAAAAGCAATATACCGTTACGTCTGCTGGACTCTTCTGGTTGGAGGGATATACAGGGCTTGCAGGTTCATCAAGAAGCCTAGGCACCCAGAGCCAATAAACGAGGTGCACCTTGCAATGGGTTTTCATTGTATACTGGCTATACAGCAATTTATTTGGTAAAATCTAAAGAGTCAGAAATAGGTATCAACGAAACCTTAGTATATGGGCACAAGATAAGGTGTTGAGAATAAGTGGTTATTTGCACATCTCTGAATTCCGGGGTCCCCATACTAGCATGTGAATTACAGGGCATTTCTCAAACAGACCTCTTTTTTACACACTGTCTTACATTTGGAAGGAAAACATTTAGAGAAAGACAAGGGGCAATAACACTTGTTTTTCTATTCTGTGTTCTCTGAGGTCCCCCAATAAAAATGGTACCTCAGTTGTGTGGGTAGGCCTAATGCCCGCGACAGGAAACGCAACATGGACACATCACATTTTTACAATGAAATCAGGCGTTTTTTTGGGAAAGTGCCTAGCTGTGGATTTTGGTCTCTAGCTCAGCCGGCACCTAGGGAAACCTATCAAACCTGTGCATTTTTCAAAAAGAGACACCTAGGGAAATCAAGGATGGGGTGACTTGTGGGGCTCTCACCAGGTTCTGTTACCCAGAATCCTTTGCAAACCTCAAAATTTGGCAACAAAAAACACTCTTTCCTCGCATTTCGGTAATGGAAAGTTCTGAAATCTAAGAGGAGACACATATATCCTATCACCCAGCATTCCCCCAAGTCTCCCGATAAAAATGGTACCTCACTTGCGTGGGTAGGCCTAGTGCCCACAACAGGAAATGCCCCAAAACACAACATGGACACATGACATTTTCCCAAAGAACACTGACCTGTTTTTTGCAAAGTGCCTAGCTGTGGGTTTTGGCTTCTAGCTCAGCTGGCACCTAGGAAAACCAAGCAAACCTGGACATTTCTGAACATTAGACACCTAGGGGAATTCAGAATAGGGTGACTTGTGGGGCTGTCACCAGGTTCTGTTACCCAGAATCCTTTGCAAACCTCAACATTTGGCAAAAAAACACCTTTTCCTCACATTTTGGTGATGGAAAGTTTTGGAATCTAAGAGGAGCCACAAATGTCCTTCCACCCAGCATTCCCCCAAGTCTCCGGATAAAAATGGGACCTCAATTGTGTGGGTAGGCCTGGTGCCCACGAAAGGAAATGCCCCAAAACACAACATGGAAACATGACATTTTCCTAAAGAAAACTGACCTGTTTTTTGCAAAGTGCCTAGCTGTGGGTTTTAGCCTCCAGCTCAGCCGGCACCTAGGAAAACCTAGCAAAACTGGACATTTCTGAAAACTAGACACCTGGGGGAAGTCAGAATGGGGGGTGACTTGTGGGGCTCTGACCAGGTTCTGTTAACCAGAGTCCTTTGCAAACCTCAAAATTTGGCAAAAAACACTTTTTCCTCTCATTTTGGTGATGGAAAGTTCTGGAATCTAAGAGGAGCCACAAATTCCACCCAGCATTCCCCCAAGCCTTCCGATAAAAATGGTACCTAACTTGTGTGGGTAGACCCAGTGCCCACGTTAGGAAATGCCGCAAAACACAGTGTGGACACATCAAAATGATCTATTACAAAACTACCTGTTTTTTGCGGGGGACCTGCGTTTTTGGTCCCACGTGTGGTGGTCATCTAGGGATACCTACCAAACCCAGACATTTTTTCAAAACTAGACTCCCAGTGGAGTCCAGGGAGGTGTGGCTTGCGTGGATCCAACGTTTTCTTACCCAGACTCCTCTGCAAACCTCAAATACAGCTAAAGAAAATCACATTTTACACACTTTTCTTTGTAGGAACACTGTGCCGGTACAAATTTCCTACCACCCAATGTTCCCCTCGGTCTGCCGATAAAAATGATACCTCACTTGTGTGTGTGGCCCAGGTGCCTGCAACAGGAAAAGGCCAAATCATGTAGAGATTGAGGGGATAGCACAGCGAGTTGATAAGCACAATTGTTTTTAATACATTTTTAGGCTGACTCTGCTTTGGGGACCCACACAAATGAGGTATTATTTTACTTGGGAGACTGAGGGGAATGCTGGGTGGTAGGAAATTTGTGCTGGCGCATTGATCCTATAAAGGAAAGTGAGTAAATATGCTTTTTTAAGCAAATTCCGAGGTTTGCAGGGAGTATGGGGGGCGACCCTTGCTCAAGGAGTGCCCCAAGACACAAAAAAACGCACACACACACCAAAATCCCTGGGGCCTAGTGGGTTTTAACCTCCACCGGGGGCAAGATTGGCCAAAAACATGGCCGATCTAGCCCTGGGGGGCCGAAACACACAAAAAATCTTGCCCCCAGAGCAGTGACCGTTCAGTTCACTGTCGTAAAACTTTATTCTAAACATGATCCCTGGTTCCTAGTGGTGCAGATCGGCCGAAAAAACAGCTGATCTAGCCCCCAGGGGGGGCCAAAACATAGTTACTATAATGCCTCCACGGGAGCGACCCTTGCATAAGTGGTCGCTCCTCAAAATAAACAAAAACACATCCCTGGTGCCTAGTGGTGGATTCCTGCTCCACGATCGTGGGCCAGGAATCCATTGAAAACAGGCACAGGGGAAAGGAAAAACTCTTTCCTTTCCCCCTGTGTCTGTTTTCCCCCAAAAAAACATCCCCAGGAGAAGGACTCACTGAATGGAGGTCCTCTCTTCAAACGTGCAGGAAGCAAATGGCTTTTAGTGCGTCCCCGGCAGCATTGAATGATGAGGGCCCACTGTGAGCGTGCTGACGTCATTAAATTCCTGGGTGGGGGGGTCGGGTGGAAGGGGAAGCGATTCCCTTTCCATCCCTGACAGAGGGGTGTGGGTAGGAGGCCCACGGGGGATCGCTAGTGCTCCCCACATGGGCTGGGTGCAGGAAGAGCCGGTCTCGTCCTCGGCACATGGGAACCGTGGCCGAGGACGAGACCAGCTCATACCAGGCACCCGAGGGGTTAATTGCATTTGAAACACATATCTCATGGTCTATAGAAGTGAAGTTATTAATGTATTTTAGGTCAGCCATAAACTCCATCTTAAACAAGATGGCTGACATCTCTGTCACTCTCTTTTCGCTTTCGCACCTGCACATATCCTCTGCTCACAGGCTCCGCAGAGGACAGTCAAGCCGATGATATAATGGTTTATTTCCACTGTAGTAGTTGCTCTGTTAGTGCTGAATCTTCTATGGTGTGGATGTACAATTGCAACTAGTATCCATAGTTTCCTTTCCTTCTCTGGCTTTATTCTTTTGAAGACAGTCTTATTGTTTAATGTTTCATATTTGTATGAACTTCTCTAGATGCTACTAGCATAGAGTGTGTTAAATAGTAATTTAACAAAAATGGGATGGTTCTTATGTGTTAAGGTAATTTTATTTATTATTCTTGTGTTCTAATTTGCTAAATAAATTATATGTTTGCTCATACCATGATAAATGTGCTGAACTGTATAAAACCCTTTGATATTGGTAGTGGGCAAGATATTTTTAAGCTTTCCTTGATCCTAAGTTCACAGGAGTAAATTAACCAGCCTAAATTGCTGCTGGATGGGGGTCTGACTACTGTGAATCGTGGTTTAAAATGGTGCCATGAAGGGTGCTTGTGTTTTTGACTCTTGTGTCTGTTGTTTGCAAGATTTGTTTTACTTTAACTTGCTGATTTTTCTTCCTGGTTAGGTTGAGCAACAAGATGTATTTTGTTTATGTAGTAGATTTGTTGAGAACGTTTTTGTAATAGTTTTCTTCATTCACCGAGAAGTAGCAGTGTGACTGGTTAGTCAGCCAGGGAGCCGTGCTGGGATTGGTGAGACATCACCACAAAGCCACACTATCATTGGTTGGTTGCTGATAGACTGGCGCTGTGATAGGTTCTTCTTTGACAGAGGCACCCTGTAATTGGTTGTTGTGTGCTAAATTGTTAAGTGTAATTTTGAGATAGTTTTAAGCAGAAATAATGGGTGCTGTGTTGAAAAAGCCTAAAGTTTCAATTGTACCTTATGCTGAGGGGCAGAAATTACCTGCCAAGGGAATTCCAGTCTATGAAATGATGACAGAATTTGGGTTATATACATTTACCTGGAGTCCTGAGTGGCATGATTATACTGCTCCTGATACAGTTTCCTGGTGAGGGTACCTCTAAAATTAAAAAGCTAGATTTCTCGAGGGAAACCACGAATGACAGAAAGCCACTATCTAAAACTACATAGTTTGAGGTACTAAACAAATTGGATTGGATGGCCACAAAGAAGGAAAGAAACATACTGGCAAAGCAAGCAAAGGGACCGTTTAGGCAGGGAACACCCTAAAAGTGAGATTGATTCACCTGGATATACACTAGTGGTTGAGGCGCCTCCTAGAGAGAGAGCTACTAATATTGGACCTTTACAAATTAAATTTGGTGATATGTTGAGAGGGACAATTAAGTTAAACGTTTTATCGACCTACAATGTTGATAAGTTGAGGTATTTAATCAAAAAAGCAGCCAGATGTGCCAATGAAGCACACAGTATATTAGAGGAATTTGTTGATGAATGGAAGTTGATAACAGCAAAATGAAAAATGTTTAAAGAAATTACAAAATGGATTGAAATAAAGGAATTTGATTTGACTTTAAGAGATCAAATTAAAGATTTAATGGAAAAGTCAAGAGAATGGAGTGATTTGAAAGAAAATGCAGAAGAAGGTGCAAGAGAGGGACAGCAAGTAAAAACAAAGCCAAAGGGTCAAAGAACAGGGTGAAAGGATCATGATCATGTAGTGATTCAGAGGTGGGACCAGGGGCAGATTTGGAATTTCCATTAAGAGTGGTATACAGAGAACATATAGTGCATGTACCTTGGATGGGAGCTGATCTGCATGCTTTTGCTGCAAACTTTCCAAAACTCTGTGAAGAACCTGAAAGCAGTACAAGGAAGTTCATAGGTTGTCAACAATTTCACAATGGATTTTACTTGGGCTAAGATTTTGAGGATCTCACAGGAGCCAAAAGAGTTAGTACATGCATATTGTGGGAGGCTCATGCACAGCGGAGTCAATAATCCCAAAAAAGTTGGCGTCAGTGGTTTCATTTCCGCTTTTTCATGGGTTTGCATTGAGAGCTTAGTAATCACATACAGCAAAGTGAAATGCGCTGATAGGCAAAGAGTTAAATGAGAATTGCCAAATACAGTAGTGATTAGTTTAATGCAAAGCAGAAGCACATCAAGGAATAGCTAACGGTTGCCCAGACAAAACAGTGTGAGAGAAATGCCTGAAATCCATTAATTGGTTCAGATCTGGCTTATGTGCGAAATGGAAATGCTGGAATGCATAGGATGACTCACATGCAAGGTGTGCGTATGGGAAATTGTTTGATGCAAATGCGAGCTGGCAGAACAGAGATGGTGAACAATTCTGGAATTAATGCAAATGTTGAGATGTTGAAGAAAAATAATACTGTTACGAACTGCACATGGCTTCTCACCTCTGGATGCAGGATTTGAAAAGACACCTGGTCTTCTGCTGGTTCTGGATAATCCCAGATAGGGGCGACCCTTTCTAGTAGCCACGGTGCCGCTTGACAGATAACGCCTAAGCAGACCGTACCCTCCAGAAGGAGTCTCAGGGGAAAAACCCCAAGAAATGGGGAAAAAAACTCAAAACAGGAACTCCATTTGCTGTCCTACATTGACAATCTAATAAGGCTCGGATTCCAGTCAAAAACCTCTCCTCTAGTTCTGCCTAGGATTCTTCCCTGATCGGTGCTCTATTCCTACGCCTGCGTTAAGGGGGAGGGTGCGCCGCTCTACTTTCTGGTTGTGCTTCCAAGGTGTGAGCTCTCTCTCTCTCTCTCTCTCCATCCTTAGTTGCCCCTTTCCTCTAAATCCCACCTAGGTGGCCTCCTTCATTCTGAGCTATGTACTGTTCTTTTTGGTCTGGACTTGTCCTTAAATGTTCTTTCTGTTGTTTCTGTGGCTACCTGAGCAAACCTTGTGGCTCTCCCCTCTTGACATCGGCTCACGGAGGACTGGGACCCCTTTCCTAACTCCTGCTTGTTGTCTCACTGTCCAAAGCAACTATGAATCTCCCTGTCACTCAAGTGGGTTCACCGGAACCAGTGGGAGTGCATGTTCTCCGTGCCGCTGAGGTTTGATGTGCTAAATGCGACAGACGGGGGGGATGAACTTCGGGGAGCTCTAGTGCTGGACTGGGGTGGTGCTGGGACTGCCTGGGCCTGCTGGCCTGTTAGATTGTCATGCCTGGACAAGACAGTTTGTTGTTCGGGAGGGGTCTCTCCGACTTCTTGGACTGGTGGGTTGGTATAACCTAATACGGAGATAGCAAGCATTGGGATAGCACCTCCTTTCCTGCATATGGGGGTGGAGGTGTGGAAGCCGTGTTTGCTGACCGTGGCATAGTATTATCAGTCTGGGCCTCCTCAAAGATGTCCCACAGTTCTAATGGTGCTTCTTTCTTGTCCTTCTTTTGCCCTATGTATTTGGTCAGTATGTGTGTGTTCATGTGTTTGATTATATTAGTGTCAAATGTTCCCTCCCTTGGCTAGGGAAATGGATGTGTATGTGTGGCATTCGTGGTAAAACTTGTTAAGGGTTTTAGCCTGTGTGGGGAACCTGGTTTGCATATGTTTTAGTGGCGACCCCATGATTAGTTGGGCAGTTTTTTAGGGTACAGATACAATTCTAGCTTTTCTGGTTTAGGGAAGTTTAAGTTCTACTCTGGTCATGGGGAAATATATATACAGGGATTGCTATTTTTAACTACTTTACTAAGAGCTCAGCGTTATTTACAGATGCATCAATATGAACATTTCACAAACACAAATAGTAATGCATAATATGGAGGGTCACAACATAGAAGAAAGTGCAATTGTTAACTCAAATGCCATGAAATTTTGGCATCAAATAGCTAACTTTACTTCGGTATTACATAGTGATCGTGAGAAATAGCCATGCCTTTATATAGCACATTGAGTAATCAATAAAACACAATACTCAAGACTAATACAGTGCATTAATTTACCAGCACCACAACATCAAAGATACATAAATTCTCAATTATAATACAGAAAACAACGGCAGAGAAAAACATTATGCCTTTGTCAAAAATACTTTAGCCCGTTCATAGGAATGCTGTCCTGTTACCAGGGAAGCTCTGCATGGTACACGGGACTAAGTGAGCCGTAAAGTCTGTCAATATAGGCTCTGGGCCTAAGGTAATAATTTATGTGGAACAATAAATAATTCAACAACCACAGGTCCTTCTTGGCCAAACACAAGCTACACCTAATGTCTCAAATCCAAATCTTTTTTCCTTAACATCCGAATCACACCGCATTTCACACCCAGGGGTCAGGCGTACCAACTGTGTGACACCCACGGTCCAAACGGTGAGACTTCAACCCTGATACACACCCAGGGAACAAGCATACTGTCTGTCTCACACTCAGCGGTCCAAGCGACAAAACAACATTCACCTTTCCTAGCGTGATATAGTAAAAAGGTGACCTCCGTGGGAACGCTTCAAGGTAGTCTTGCGACTACTCAGTTTGGACACATAAAATAGGTAATATGCCACATTTCTGTCAGTGGCAGGGCACTCAGGTTACATTTTTACGCTTATTCCTAGTTTGTTGTCTGCCAAATGCTGGCACTAAGACTCTGATGTGGTCTCTTACCTTCTGATGGCAGCTTCAAGACGGACCTCCATCCCTTAGATTCAGCAGAACTTCCAATCAATTGCTGCATCTGCTCACCTTCCTTGTTGCTCAAATGTGAATCCGTCCAGGCGGGGTCCCCTTTCTTTGGCTACATTTGGGTCCAGGGTGCCAATCATTTCCTATCTGGTTGCCAAAATTTGCTTAAATGTGAATTTACCTTGAAAAAACAAAAGACGAGGTATTTGGCAAAACAGGAACAGCTGGTTTAATTAAATACTCCTGCCGGGAGAACAGTTACAGGAATGGGTTCTGAGGACTATCTCAAAGTATAATTGATCTGAACAATGTTGTATACATTTTCTCTGGGCATCATAAGACAATTTCAGCATTCCTTTTTAAGTAAAGAATGTGGGCTACTGTCTTGGAAGGTCTCTGAGAACAAATGCAGGTAGGCTTCGACCTTGCATGGACACAGTGAAGGCAAGTGGCTAACGTGTCCATATGTACTGCATGAAGGATGCATGATCGCTGAGTGTTACTGTGTAGCATGTTCTGATAGGCTGAGTGTTCCTAACTTCATGTGACGTCTGACTTTATGGTGTTTTGGGATTGCACGCACGCTTTGAGCCATGTGTGTTTTATTGGGGCCAATCTCCTTGGACCATTGTGGTATTGCTGCCCCCATCTGTGGGATTGATCTGATTTTCCTGTTCGCGCATTTGTCTGCCAGCTACGTGCCACACCACCTGTGACTTGTCAGTCAGTAACCTCAGGTCTAGGTCTCAGAGCCTGCCTGACCATGTATTTCAGAGTCGGGGTTGATGGAGAGTTCCTGATGGGTGACTTTGATAATAGTGATGCGATTTCGTTTTTACATATGACTGTAGTATTGTGTACATCAACATCGACTTTTTCAATATTAACATTTGCTTGAAATCTATTGCAGCTGTTTGCATTGCTATTGAACAAAGTCAAGGAATAGTGATGGGCCATACTTTAATTGCATTTGTCCCATACTCAGTTGAGATCCTTTTGACATGTACAAAAACTCAGCACATGACAAACACTAGTTTGGCCAAATATAAGCAAGTCAAACTGGCAGCAAAGAACATCTCGATTAAGAGGTTTAATTCACTTAATCCAGCAACGTTGCTTCCTATTCGAGACAAGGGCTCTGAAGACAGGAACATTGATGAAAATGATGATACTGATGATGGACATGATGATATACACACCAAAACAAACCAAAGGGCTCTGGAGCATTTGCAAATATATTAGCGCTGGTCTTGCTTTCAGTTGAAAATTCAAGTTACGAGAACACCCCAGAGGAAGCAAGCAGTTCATAATAAATCGTGCAATTGAAACTGATGAGGTTTCAAGTACATCTATAAACAGAGAAGACTAAACAGTGACTTTAAATGAAAAAAGAAAACAAGTTACTGCAAAGAACCTGCAAAAGAAAGCATTGTCATTAAAAAAGATAAGAAAGACTAAAGCCAGTCATTGATGAATTAGAAGTGATTGATTTGGACTCAGGAAATAGTGAAAGGGAATCACCTATTGATAAAAAGATCACCAAGAAAGAGAACTCCAAATGCAAAGTGTGCATCACCTGAATGGTTATATCTAGCTATGGAACAGAAGTAGAAGTAGAGTCGGTGCCAGAGACCTACAGTCCAATAAATTGTTGCCAATATACTTTTGAAAGTGAACTCAAAAGTGAATCGGAGGTGAAAGAACCACCTTGAAAGTTTAAAAGATTATAAAGATTGAGTTAAAGTGAAACTTTGTATTGAAGATGAAGAAGAGACAATCTTTTGAGAGCATAAATTGAAATGAATGTTTGAAGAAAAACAAAAGGAAAAAAACATTTCCAAAATGCCACAGTAGAAAATGGAATACAGCAAATGCTGAAAAAATATTAGTCACTTTGTTTGCTGTTTTATATAGCGCAATATCAACCCAAGTGTGTTAGAGCACTTTACATTATCACCAGTTATGTTACACAAAGTTTTTCATTCATTTATTTTTAGGTACAGGCAGGATACGTGATTAGACGAGAATTACTGGGTGTTGAGCCGACACGAGACTGAAACCTGGTTCTGCCTGCTTTGGCCATAATTCCGTATGCTCTCCTATCTGGGGACTGAGCTGATCTTTATCTATATCACCTGCTAGTCAGTGTGTAAGCAGATTGGGTGTCTGCCACCCGGCCACTACATACAAAATAAGTTTCTGAGAGCAGCCTCTGTTTGTAAAGGGATATTAATGATGACAAGCTGCAGCATAAATATTGTGCTGTTAAACACAGGAGTTGGGATTTTTTTTTATATCGACATTAATGGTAACACCCACAGTTGAGCTCGACCCCAATCCTTAATATCAGATTTGGGATTCGTTCTATTCATTTCCTGATGAGTCTGCCTCTACTCCTCCTCCACCCCTACCTCTGTCGGACAGAGCAGCACTGGAGGAATGGGATCGGCAAACGATTCTGCAGCACAAGGAAGAAAGCGGAGCACCTGCTCGTCTTCTAAAGGCTGCTGTATGTTAAGAAGCACAACTGGCACTGCTCTGCCTGCCCTGGGTCATTAGATTGTATCTTGATTTATTGTGTTTTGCTTTCTGAATATCAGAGGTAGGAAACATCAAGCACCTGAGTGTCCCACTTCTGAAATCTAGATAGGGGATGAATCTGTAAACTTTGTCATGCCCTCAAGGAAACTATAATTCGTCTACCATTCAGCACACGTTTTCTCACTCTCTGATTAGATTGATCAAAAGCAATAAAAAGAGGCCCAAGCAGGAGTAGTGCCAGTGTGCCAGTCATTAAGTAAGAGTAAAAGATAGAACTGAAAGAAAATGATGGGGTATATAAGAAATAGATAGCAAAAATAAGAGAAAACCAGAGAATATGGGTGTAACAACGAAGGAAAATGTATGAGAAGAGTGAGCATAAGGGGAGCAAACAAGAGAATTACAGTGAGAGAGACTGACCACGAATGTGTTTGTGTGAAAGAAAGTGATAGCAAAGTAGTGGAAACAAGAGTTTAAGGAGGAAGGCAGAGCTGAGAAAAGGGAGAAAGAGTGAAGACAGGCAAGGTCAGAGACGAAGAAGACATGACTATAGCGCAGCCGCGGCCCGTCCATTGGGGCAGAGGGGCCACGCCCCCCCCCACCTTTTGCCCCTCAAGAAGAGTGTATGTCAGGCTGAGCAAAGGTCAGCCTGACAGACACTCTACAACTTCAGATCAGGCAGCCAGGAGCGAGACATGCGTGATTTGCACAGGCTCCCGGCTGCCTGAGCTAAACTTTGCTGGGCTGAAGACGTGACAGCTCCTATGGGCGTGACCTCAGCAAAGGTGCCTCGAGGCCATCCCCCTCGGTGATTAGAGGAAGCGTCACCCATTCACTCCGACCTGGGCGCTTCAGGTTTCAGCCCTGAAGCACCCAGGGCGAGTGTCAATCAATGACACCTCGTCACAGAGTGGGGTGGGGTCAGAAGTCTTACTGACCCCATCCCTCTCTGTGACGAAGTTGGGACCCAAGGTCAGCCAATGAGGGAAGGCAGCAGTCCCAATCCTCCTGGGACTTCTAAGGCAGAGCTGAAGGTAAGTGTGTGTGTTTTTTAAAATGAATGTTTGGTGCGTGCGTGCGTGTACGTTTGCAATATTTGATAATGAGTGCTGTGAATGGATGTGTGTGTGTGTGTGAGTGTGTATGCGTGTGTGTGTGTGTGTGTGTGCATGCGTGTGTGTCTGAATGAATGAATAAGTGTGAGTGTGCATGTGTGTCCCACCCCCTTCCTCCTAAATTTACCGGCTGCCACTGCCATAGTGCCTAGTAAAGTAACTAGTGGGTAGGAATTCTGTGAACTACTGATTTATGGCAGACCTTAATTATGTAGCCCTGCAATCCTGAGACCCAGTGTCCAATAAAATCCAGTATGTGACCCACTGATTTGCAGACTCCCTGTAGCATAATTGAAAATAAATGTTAGTGATCCACCCTTAGTTCATTAATCCCAATTCCTTACTGATTTAACTCCGGTTTGATTTAAATTCATTTATTGCACTGGACATATTGTGCACAGTTTTATCTCAATGTGATGTTCTCAGTTCAAAACCAAAAAGTTTCTTGTAGCCGACAAGTGTTTTACCCCCTGTGTGGTGTGACAGCCTGGGGCTTTTTCAAGGCTACAAAAAACAGACATCAAGATTCATAGTACTCTTTTCAGACTCTCTGTATCTAAGTGCCCAGCATTTTTATAGTGAGAGTAGTAGATGTGACTTTTTGTCGCATACCCAAGTGACCATCACCCACAAGTGCAGTTAAAAGAATGATTTCAGAGAGGGACGTATCCCTTGTAAGTCTAGATTTAGTCGAACCACAGCCATATTGCAATATTTTCATGTATAAATAGTTTTAATGGTGTGAGTTTCGTGACTTACACACTTAGGATAGCATATTCCTTATCATTAAATCAGGAAAAAGTAAAGATAGGACAAGAAACTAAAGATGCCCATAGGAGATTGTGTGTGATTGATTGTATTTCACTGGTCGCAAGCGCTAGTAATACAGAGAAAAGAGGAGTGTAAGGTAGGCTGCACCCTTTATGGCCTGTGGCCAGTCCCTGCGCCCAACCCACTGCAGCCAACCCCTCACCGGACAAGGCTGGCCACAGGGGCGCATTTATTTTTATTAAAGGAAGTGAGGTACATTCCCCCCTCTCCGAGCCTTTCCAGGCCCAAAGGACCCCCTCCCCCAGGAACTCCATCCATGGGGCCTTTTTTCTTTTTTTACCTGAGTCTCTAGTGGTAGCCCAGGGCTTTAGGTGTTCCCAGGGCACCCTCCAAACTGTACATGGGGGGCCACAGGGGAATGCCTATCCTGGATGCTGCAGGAGCCGGCATTGCTCCCACCCGATGGGAGAAACTGTTTCTGCTTCCACCCACCCAGAGATTCCCTGCCTTCAAGAGTGAGGGCTGGGAAACAAAAGTCTGCTCACCCCCATGCGCGGGAGGGGTGGCTTGGGGGATTTCAAAGCTCCCGTTGGGTGGCAGCACACTTTCTTTATCCTGGACGCTGTGTATGAGCTGGCCTTCCTCCCCCTACACTTACATGTTGGCCCCAGGCTATGGGGTCCCCAAGGGCCCATTGGTTACTCAGGGAGGGGGGCCGTGCACATCCGTCTCTTATTTTAAAGAAGTGACCACAGGGGATTGGGTCCCCGGGGCTATAATCGGGTTAGGGATGGGCTGCACTCCCCTCCCCTCCCCTACATTTAAACTTCAGCCCTGGGTGAATGAGGTCCCCAGGGCCTCGATAAGGCTAAGGGAGGGTGCCCGTGCCTACTAGCGGGGAAAGCAAGGCTTTGGTTTATGTTATTTTGTGTTGAATGGGACCTAAGTGTAGACGTTTACCGATCCATATCTTTATGCATTTGGGGTGTTTTGATGGTTGGAGATGCGAGTCCTTCATTGAAGGTATTTTGTGTTGTATTTTTTATTATACTGTATATATATATATATATATATGGTCCAGGACCGAAACGCATCAGAGGAGAAAATTATTATGTTACTGGAATTGCATTCTGCTATTTATTTTTTTTTAATGAAGTCTAAATGATGTCTTGGGAATGCAACTAAGTCCCTCTTTTTGGTGAAGACGAAGATGTGTATTTTATACCCGCAAGGTCCTTCCGGGAGTACTCACCACCGCAAAGTAAAGAGAGCCCTTTTGGAGCCTCAGAAATGAAGCAGGGTGAGGGCTGCCGCCGCTGAAAATGCACATATGGGCCTACTTCGGCTTATAATTTGACAATCCAGAATGGAACAAGCAGGTGGAATGCAAACATGCATTTAAGAGATCCAGTATTATTGTTGCCGTGCCCATTGAAGGATGGAAAATGTGCCAAGATGTGCCCATTGGAGGGAGATAAAAATTAGTGTAAATAACTGTTGGACTACGTATTCAGGCATTCGTTGGGAGAGAGAAAAATAAGGACTGCAGGTAAATGAAATTGAAGCTCAATCTCAGCGAGCCACACGCGGGGACAATTGCCAATAATTGAAATTGCAGAAGGGCACGCTGAGACTTCATCAAGCAGCAGCCTTGTTTAAAGCAGCTCTGCAAAGATTATGCCGTGATCGTAAACAGTGTAAACGCACGTGCAGCACTACATCTGTGAACAAGTTTCAGGCAGACCCAAACGTCAGAGTAGAAATTATTACTGGAATTGCATGCTGCTATTTCAACTTTTTAAATAAAGAACCAGACTTGGGAGTGCAACTCACTCCCTCTTTTTTGGTGAAGTCAGAGTGGTGTAATTATTTTTCAAATATGTAAAGTTGAATAATGTGGAATGTTTATGTTTATTGGAAGGTTAATCTGATTTACAATGCAATAATGTACTCTGAAGGGGAATGATGAACTCAGAGGAGCTGTTTCTGTGTTTTTTCAGAATGGAAGTGATGTTGATTGTCTAGTGTTTAATTTTAATTTTAAAATGGGTGGTGGCAATGAGGGATTGGTCTCTTTTAGAAGACACTCTGGTCAGCACAACTCTATGGCCCAGTTGAAAGCTTCAGCGGAAACGCGTAGGCTACATGTTTTCTCTGCACATGCACTTTGGCTTTGGATGTTATGAATAAAAAGATTCATGAGAACTGACCGGATTGTGCCATCTCCTGTATATATTTTCACTGAAAAAAACAAGAGTTATAAAGACTTTATAGTTAGGAAATAGAAATAAAAAAAAACTTAGAAATTCCATGAAAAAAATTAAGGTTATAAGGACATTATATTTAAGTTCAGATTTTACACGCTCAAAACTATAGAAATTCTACAGTTATAGTTATAACTCATCCCTAAGGTAACTGTAATTCACGCCCACGCACATAAAGTAATATTTTACATGCCAGGTATGGCCTTAGGCCGTTTACAGTGGTGGGTTGGCCACAGTGCCTTATGTTTTTTTAAGGGGAGGGAGGCCACATGGCCCCCCGCCCTAAGCCTTATTAGGTCCTGGAGACCCCATGCACCCAGGCCTTTTATTTTTTCAAACGCTCATACACAGTGTCCGGTGCCCTCCAGATCCCCTGATCCTCATTTGGCCCAAGGGACCACTTCTTCTATCATTAATAGACCCTAGGGACCCCATTAACCAGGGCTGCTTTTTTTTTTTAAGGGGAGCAGTCTGTGAGGCCCTCCCTTCCTGAGCCTTCAAAGGGCCCTGATGACACCATCTTCCAGGGTCATAGCTCTTTTAAAGGGGAGGGAACCGCGTGCCCCCTTCCTCAAGGCTCATAAGACCCTGGGGACCCCACCCCATTGTCCTATGTATTTTCAAGGGGATGGTGGCCAGGTGGCCCCCCTCTGCGATCCTTATTAGGCCATCAGGACCCCACCCCGCAGGGCCTTTTTTTTTATTTTTAAAAGGAGGCTGGTTGCAGGCCCCACTCCCCAAGTCATTAAACACCATGGGGAGCCCATGCTTGGGGCCAAAACTTACAAAAATGGGGAAGGGGCTGTGCAGCCTCCCCCCTGAGTCTCTTTAAGCCCCAGTGACTCCATACCCCAGGGCCTTTTTTTTATTAAGGAGAGGAGGGCGCCTGCCCCCCTTACCGAGCCTTGTTAGGCCTTGGGGACCCCATGCCTCAGGGCTGTTTTTTTTTATTAAAGGGGAGGGGAGCTGTATTGTCCCGCTCCCCAAACCTGGTTTGGGGTGGAAGCAATATTTTGATCTGTTTCCCTGCCCGCATCAGTGTGGACAGGGAAACAGATCAGTAGTCTGCTTCCAGCTGACAGGAGCATTTTTAATGCTTCTGCCCACTGGGAGCAAACTTTGTGTTTACTCCTGCTTGGCATAAGATTAAACAATGCTCCTGCTAAGGGGTAGCAAACAAAAATTTGCCTGCCTGTGCTGGTGAGGAAGGGAAAGTGTGGGCTCCCTGGGGCCTAGCTTGTGAACCATCCTTGGGGAATGGGGTCCAGTCCATGGGGCCTTTAGGGACTCAGGGAGGGGGGAACCACACAGCCCCCTTCCCATAATGATTAATTTCAGGCCTGGGGGGTGGTCTCCCAGGGGCCTGTGAAGATTCAAGGAGGCGGGGCTACCACCCCCCTTATTGATCAACTTCGGACCCGTATGGTAGGCTCCCTAAGGGCTGAAAAAGCATAAGTGAGGTGGGCTGTGCACCCCTCTCCCATTAAATCCCAGTAATAAAACAAAGCGGCCCAGATACTATTTAATTTTTACGATCCCATGGGACTCCCACAGGATAGCAGCATTTTTTGCCATTTTGTTTTTTTTTGGCTCTGTGGGAGGGTCCTTCTGGGTCCCTCATATGGCTTAGGGGGTCAGGATATCCCTACTCTGCCCCCCATAGATTTGTATTCTTTTTTACTTGTTCACGACAGGGGACTAAGTCCCCAAGTTCTGTAATTGCTGCCAGCAACATTTTTCTCATGTTGCTGGCAGCCAATCAGAACACACACTTTCTCTGATTCCCGCTGGAGGGCAGTGGCCCAAGGGGAAAAAAGCTCCCTGAGCAAATCAGAATGCTCCACCTTTAAATTGGCACTCTACAAGAGTTGCTTGAGCCTCTTGCGGACCAGACCATTCAGATATACAAATATTTTTGACCCTTAATTTAAAAAAAAAAAAAACCTACTGAATGGATGTACACCGCATCACAAAAAGCGCAATCTGTGTACTGAGACCTAGCTACCTGCAAATTTGGTATAATCCCACTCCCCATTTTTTGCTGTAGTCCTTCTTGAAGAAGTCTAAGGAAAATGAGTGGGGATTTTGCCTTTTGGGACCCTCTCTTTCATCTCAGCTCCCACTGAAGGATTACCCCAAAACTTTCCATGCACAAACTAGTCAAAAAGTAGCACTTTTTGGAAAGTTATGTGGGCCAAACTTATCCAGTATTGGATCTTTCATAAATTCACATGCTTGAATCATCCCCGTCGTCGAAGTGGGAGTCCCACGGTACATAAAATAGCAATAAATAATAAATAATTTTTTTTTGCCATAGGCTATAATGGAGCCAGCATTTGCTCACATAGCCTATTCATGTCCTTTTGTGAAAGGACCCAAACCTGCCTGCTGTCCAATCAGGCACCAGCACCCTCTAGAACCTTCTCCAGAGAAGCTCTGTTCCTCAGATTTTCTACCGCACGTCGTGTGAAGGGAGTCTCCCTGAGCTCTGCTCAGTTTTTCTTCTACTTCAGAATTTTTTCTCTCAAAAGAGTTGAAAATATGTCGGATTCTTCTAGAAAAGGCCTTTTCCGCCCTTGTAAGACCTGTGGAAAGAAAAGGCTCCATGTGGATGACCCACATAAAGAATGTCTCTATTGTCTCTACCCACAACACCAGGTTAAGGACTGCAAGATATGTCACACCTTCTCCACAAAGACCCTCAGAGACCGTGAGGGCAGGCTCCTGACATGGTTACAGGCCAAATCCTGTACTTCAGGTGAGGAGAGTGGGTCAGAGAGGCCACACAAAAGGTCCAGATCTGAGGACCTAGGCCACACAGAAAAATCCAGGAAGAGGCAGAAATCACATCATGGGAAGGGCTTACAGACTTCAGTCTCCTCTGAGCCTTCCTCTCCTCTTCAAAAGAAGGAGTCCTACCGTCTGTCTCCTTCCTCAGAGCCTTCCACTTCTGGAAAAATGACTCTAAAAATTAGATCGACGACGACAACACCATTGACGACCGTGACGACGACGACGGTACCAACAACTACCGTCTCCACTACATCGTCGACGAGACCGTCGTCAGCGTCGACGACCTTAACATCGACTGTAAGGGATCCTATCCCCTCTCTCAAAAGTCCGTCGACGAGTATACCAAGAACATCGTCGGTTGCAACACCGCCGACGACTGCACCGTTGACTATAACGTCAGCGACGCCATTGTCATCGGCGTTTTTGCCATCGACAAAGAAGCTACCGTCGACGACTCTACCGTCGACGACTCTACCGTCAGCTAAACCATCGTCGGCGAAACCATCGTCGACGAAACCATCGTCGACGGAAAAATCTGCACCATCCATGGCTGCATCAACTTTCACGCCATCGTCAACACTGGTGCCTAGTGGACAAATTGAGGCCACTACTGCCTCTTCCAGGTCTCCAGATCTCCGAGCCATGGTCAGGATCAGATCTCTACCTACACCGAACATTTATCCATCTGACACATCTCCAAACAAGGTTTCGGCTTTAGTACCCAGTCATCTTCTTGACTGGGAGGAATCTGACGAAGGTCCTTTCGGAGATGCACATAGCCCCTCGCAGCTCCATGTCAAGTACCAAGATGAGGATGAAGAGGATGAGTATGAACAATATCAACCATACTACTCTCATCAGGAACAGTATTACGAAACACAAGAGCCTCAACACAGAGATACTGTACAAATGCCTTCCTCCTTAATCCAGGATTTACAATCCATGCTTCAGGATTATAGGAGACGATTCCCACTGGCAGCGGAAGATCAACCACCAGCACCAGTCTCTCCGGTAACACCAGTTAATCCTCCTCCTCCAGCTACTCCAAGATTGACATCTCGCTCGGTGTTAGCTGCACCCCCCAGAGATGAAGGTTCCACTTCAGGAGAAGAAGAACAGGAAGAAGGAGAAATTTCTACTCCGCAACATCCTACCGAGGAATGGGATGATTACTTGGCCCCCACTCCTTCTCCACCACCTCCTCGCCCCTCTGATTCTCCGCCCGAGGACATAGGTGGTTTCCATAATCTTATGGACAGAGCTGCGGTACGTTTTCACCTGCCAACATCTGTCTCCCAGTCGGAATGTTTCCTACATGATTTCCAGGAGCAATCACGGAAATCGGTACGGTCCATTCCGATTATTGACTTTATATGGAGCGAGGGCACAAAGATTATGAAAAACCCGGCTATGGTTCCTCCAGTTCCTCAAAAACTGGATAAAAAATACAAGGCAACTCAAGATTCTCCGGCATGCCTTACTGGCCATCCAAAGCCTGACTTAGTCATCTCACAGGCTGCTCAAAGGCGCTCCAAAAATCCATCGACGCCTATCTCTACTCCTCCAGACAAGGAAGGTCGCAGACTGGACAATATAGGCAAGAGATTCTCCTCCATGTCTGCAATCACCGTCAGGGCAGCAAATTCTTTAGCGATTCTAGGTCGATATGACCGCCAAATGTGGTCCGACATGCAACCTTTCCTGGACCTTATCCCTGAAAATAAACAAGCAGACGCACGAAAGATCCTGCAGGAAGGTGAGCGTACGTCGGAAGAAATTATCGACTGCGCTCTCGACATAGCCTCTACTGGTTTCCGCCAACTAGCGGGTGCCGCGGTCTTACGACGGCAAGGTTGGCTCAAGGCCACATCTTTTAGACCAGAAGTGCAGTCCCGAATCCTTGACATGCCTTACGATGGCGAATCTCTATTTGGCAAACATGTGGATGACGCACTTCAAGCCATCAAGACGGACACGGACACCGCCAAGTCCCTGGGTACCCTGCAGTACCGGAAACAGCCCTTTCGAGGGGCTAGAGGAAGAGGTTTCACCTCATTTCGAGGTTCATTCCATAGACAATACCAACAATCCCAGTACAGGCCTTCATACCACCAGCAGTACAGGCAATCATCGACTGCATCCTATACCAGACAAGGAGGTAAACGAAGGCAGGGTTCGCAATCCAGAGATCAGCCCAGAAAACAATGATCTTCTACAGGCACCGGCTATGCTCCCCCAATGCCCACGACATCAACAAATAGGAGCGAACATTTCCAACTTCATCCAAGAGTGGAAGAAGATAACATCACACAGATGGGTGCTCGATATAGTGACAAGAGGTCATACCCTGGAATTCACACAAAAGCCACCGCCTCACCCACCAACATCAAGCAGGTCTCTCCATCTTCGTCTGCTTCAAGCGGAAGTATTCAGCCTTCTTGCCAAAGGGGCTGTAGAAGCAGTTCCTTTGCAACAACGGGGTCTCGGATTCTACTCCTGGTTTTTCCTCATAAGGAAGAAGTCAGGAGAGTGGCGTCCTATACTAGACCTCAGGAAACTCAACAAGTTCCTTCGGAAACAATCCTTCCGGATGATTACACTGTCAGATATCTTGCACCTCCTGAATCCTGGAGATTTTATGACAACTCTAGATCTCCAGGATGCCTACTTCCACATTCCAATACATCAAAAGCATCGCAAATATCTCAGTTTTACAGTAGCCGGTGCCCATTATCAGTTCAGAGTCCTTCCATTTGGCCTCAGATCAGCTCCAAGAATCTTCACGAAATGCCTTGCTCCAGTCGCAGCCTCCCTCAGAAGCAAGGGTTTCCAGGTGTTCCCATACCTGGACGACTGGTTAATAAAAGCTCCGTCATCTCTTCTGGCTTCCAAAGCGACAAACGCCTGCCTAAAACTATTCAACGGTCTGGGTTTAACAGTGAACCTACAGAAGTCAGTCGTGTTTCCCGCACGCAGGATAATTTTCCTGGGAGCAGAATTAGATACTATTCAAAACAAGGCATATCTTACCCTAGCAAGACAGCAGAAACTGACCCAATTGGCTGTCACAATCTCCGCAAGAAAGTTCGTTTCAGTACGACTATTCAAATCGCTTCTGGGCATGATTTCCTCAGCCATAGTCCTAGTACGACTAGCAAGACTCAAAATGAGGCCTCTGCAAGAAGAGCTGCAATTTCAGTGGACCCAGTCGCAAGGATCCTTCGACGACTTAATAACTATCACACCAAGGATTCGCCAGGCGTTAGAATGGTGGTCTCACATCAACCACCTCTCCCACGGTCTAACTTTTCTGGCACCAATAACAGATTTCGTCATCACTACGGACGCCTCCTTGGAAGGATGGGGAGGCCACTTACAGGACATGCGCATTCAAGGCAGATGGTCCAAGCTCCAAAAAGAGATGCACATAAACCTGTTAGAGCTCAAGGCGATTCATCTCACGCTCAAAGCTTTTCTGCCACGCATCGCAGGATCATCAGTGTTAGTCAGAACAGACAACACAACAAGCATGTTCTACATCAACAAGCAGGGAGGAACAAGATCCCTCTCCCTCTCAAGAGAAGCTCAGTCTCTCTGGAACTGGCTCACACTGAACAACGTCCACCTCAGGGCGGAGCACCTGGCTGGCGTCAACAATGCTCTAGCGGACTCTCTCAGCAGGACGGACGACAACTGTCACGAGTGGGAACTCAACCAGACCATACTCGAGGACATCTTCCAACGATGGGGTCGGCCGATCCTAGATTTGTTCGCCACCAATCTGAACGCCAAATGCCAGTTCTACGCCAGTCGATACCCACTCCCGGGGTCGTGGGGAAATGCTCTTTTGATACGATGGTCCGGGACCTTTGCATACGCTTTTACCCCCATTCCACTGATTCCCAGGCTCCTCGGGAAAATGAAGACCGAATGCTGCAGGATCATTCTCATAGCCCCCAAGTGGCCGAGGCAGTACTGGTACACGGAGCTCCTACTCCTGTCAGTAGCCAATCCAGTCCGCCTCCCTTGCAACCACAATCTTCTAACGAAGAATCAGGGTCTCATCTTACATCCCGACCCAACTTCACTACACTTGCATGCTTAGCTCCTGAGTACAGAGAGTTCCAAGATATGAACATTGATTAAGAATGTAGACTTATATTATCTAAGGCACGAGCAGAGAGCACGAACAAGACATACAAACTCAAATGGAAGAGATTCTGTGTTTGGTGCTCTCAGAATAATTTTCACCCATTTCAGATTAATCCTGAGCAAATTCTTTCTTACCTGTTCTCCCTCGCCAAAGCTGGTCTTTCCCACGCATCGGTCAAGATTCACCTAGCAGCTATAGCCTCTTACAGACGATCGGCTGACACGCCATCTATCGGCTCATCCAGAGTCATCAAACAGTTTATGAAAGGGCTGTTCCCCACCTTTCCTCCGGTACGTTTACCTCCGCCAGAGTGGCGTCTTAATATCGTCCTCTCCCAACTCATGAAGGCTCCTTTTGAGCCCATTCATAGGGCGGAGCTCAAGTACATCACCTGGAAAGTGTCAACCTTGCTCGCTCTCACCTCTACCAGGAGAGTCAGTGATATACAAGCGTTCACTACTAAAGAACCCTTTTTAGTTTTCTCTGAAGACTTCGTTATGCTCCGAACCAATCCCAAATATATTCCCAAGGTTCCATCTTCGTTCCACCTCAATGAACCTGTTATTCTACAAACCTTTTTTCCAAACCCTACTACGATAGCAGAGAAAACTCTCCACTCTTTGGACATCAAACAATGCCTAAAATTTTATCTGCAAAGTACCAAACACATCAGAAAATCAGACCAACTCCTAGTATCTTATTCTCTGGGACGACAGGGAACAGGAGTAACCAAGGCTACTATAGCCCGATGGATTTCTTCGACAATCCAATTTTGTCACACCAAGGCTGGAAAACCCTTGACTAAGCGCCCGAGAGCCCACTCCACAAGAGCAGTCTCCACATCGGCTGCTTTGTTTCAAGGTATCGCCCTTGATAAAATTTGCCAGGCTGCGACATGGAAAACTACGCACTCCTTTACGCAGCACTACTGTTTGGAGTCATCACAAAGAACAGACTCTCTAGTAGGACAAGCTGTGCTACGCCATCTCTTTCATTAAGGTGAGACCTTTCCTTAGTTATACACAAATGGTTTGAAATGCAAGTAACCATGTTTTTCTATTATGCTTCCATATGAATGGGTAATGTGTATGGATGTATTTATGTTTGTATATGTATATATATATACACATAGCATGTACTTAAAAGTATATATATATATATGTATATATATATATATATATATATATGTATATATTCCTTCAAAACTCACGATCAGAAATGTGTGACTTTATTATTTATATTGGAGAGAGAGGGTTTTCATGCTCGCACCCTCCATCCACGCTGGATACAATGTTTATCAACCATACTGCTGTCTATTCAGATTCAAGCATGTGAATTTATGAAAGATCCAATACTGGATAAGAAAACAAGTTACTTACCTGTAACTACAGTTATCCAGTATTGGTATCTTTCATAAATTCACATGCGACCCACCCTCCTCCCCTTTGATGCTCGCATTTCCTCTCACGTTATAATTTTTCACTCTCGTGCTGGAAAATCTGAGGAAGAGAGCTTCTCTGGAGAAGGTTCTAGAGGGTGCTGGTGCCTGATTGGACAGCAGGCAGGTTTGGGTCCTTTCACAAAAGGACATGAATAGGCTATGTGAGCAAATTCTGGCTCCATTATAGCCTATGGCAAAAAAAAAATATTTATTATTTATTGCTATTTTATGTACCGTGGGACTCCCACTTCGACGACGGGGATGATTCAAGCATGTGAATTTATGAAAGATACCAATACTGGATAACTGTAGTTACAGGTAAGTAACTTGTTTTCTTATTTACGATAGAAACATTTATTTTCATACAGAACAGCTGATCTTAATGTGCGTGTGTGTGTGCGTGTGTGTATATATATGTATATATTTATATATATATATATATATATATGTAAAACAATGGTTCAAGTGATGGTATAGTTATGTGTTGGAATTAGACACAAGATAACATTAAAATCCAAAAAGCACTGAAATACACCAGTTATAGTTTAGTGACTATAACCTGTGCCCCCATCATGCAGTGTTTATGACTTCAGAGTAGACCACTAATGTTAAATGACATCTTTTTTTAAGGATCTTTTTATTGGGTTTTCCTTGTAATCAACATTCAACAATGAAAGTAAAAGAAAAAATATATAATACTTCTCTTAGTGCACATCCCTGTAGACCAGATCCTGCTCCCAACCTCACACTGCAGTTGTGCGCAGTGGGGCAGTTGGGTGCCAGCAGGGCGTTAGGCACAGAGCCTGGTCATAGGCCAGGGACTGTACCCAACCCAATATAGTACATCGCCAAAGGCTATGTACTGCAGGAAGTTGGATGCCAGCAGGAGGTTAGGCAAAGAACCCAGCCATAGGCCAGGCTCTGAGCCCAACCCCAAGCCGTGTATGGTGATGGACATCTTACTTTACATTAAAGAAACCATACAAATTCACTGGAAAAAGAAGAAAGTTAAAGGAACTTTCTAATTAGGTGAAAATGTCAGTTAAAACATACCATTTAAAACAAACAAAACCATTCAAATTCACCAGTTATTGGTATCTCAAGTAGCTAAAACTTGGCCCGTGAAGTTACTATAAGTAGTGCCCTCACCATGCACTGCTAATTACCTCACATATTACATTACTCATGACATGTCCTGTGACATCATTGATAACATCACTGCAACATCTGAAATGGCATCATTGATAACAAGATTGTGCATGGCGGGGACACGAGAATCTTTAACAATGTAACATCCCTTTAACCCTTGGGTTTTATCAGCGAATATATATATATATATATACATATATATATATATTTTTTTCATGATTTATTGCCATCAAGTGGTCACATCCACCTAGCGTGTGGGTGCTCTGTCGCAGGAGCTTATTCCCCGCTTCCAGTGTCCAGAACCTTTTTGGCAACACAATCAACCAAAAACAACGGGCACTCCGGGGTAGCTTGTTGCTCAAGAATTCTTTATTACAGTATGGAGGTAACAGTTCCAACACGTTTTGGCTCCAATGAGCCTTTGTCAAGATGACAATCCCAACCACCATAGAAAAATAAGTAAAAAAATGTGTAAACACTAAATAAATCCTACATGAGAAGTGGTACTGGTGGGTTTATAGCTTCATGTTATTCATGTTATTCATGTTATTTCAGATACAAAAGAAATAATTCCACCCCTTAAAAAATATCATGATTTTGACAGTGCTCCACAGACAAATAATTTTAAAGAAGAGAATATAAAAAAACTAAAAAACATTCTTAATCATTAACATTGAAAAACACTCAAGTCAACCATCAAGTTAATCAGGGAATAAAGGTCAGAATGTAGCAGCAAAACAATGCATTCTTATCTGAATTACGTCCCAGTGGGCAGTTCATAAATCTGCACCAGCTGGACAAATAAATCATTCATAAATCTTCATGGCGGTATCACATACAAAATAAACATACAAATAAGTATAGCAGTATAACCATACAATTCCCTGCATATAATGAAATACAAAATGTACAAATGTATGCCACTCCAATTCTGTCAAAAAAGATATACAAGCAAAAATATAAACAAAAATACAGTGAAAATAGCAAGAAAAACATATCGCTCAGGTGGACAGATATACATGCCATTAGTATCAATGCCTCCCATGACAATCATCCATTGATCACAAAAGCATATATACAATCGCATAAAAGCAGCAACATCCAATTGAGTACTGTATAATATGGGAAACAACAAGGAAAAAACATATATATATATATATATATATATATATATATATATACACAAATATATTAACTGAAAAAAACATAGGTTACAGGGACGTTATAGTTAGGAAATATGCCCTTGTAATGCTATGTGTATTTAACCCCCGACTCCATGTTTGACCATTGACTCCATTCGGTGTGAGTGATTTCATTTTGTGCCCTGCTACGGTTGCAGGGCAGCGCAGAGGTCCTTTCACACAAAACTTATTTTCCACAGAGAACTTGTTTTTCTCTGTGTAGAGGGTTCTTTGGGAATATTCGAGGAAGGTAGACATGCAAACTCAGTCAGGGTATATACTGGGTGAGTTTTATTGTTTAGTTCCTAAATTGTAGAGTTCTCAAATAAATGTCTTTAGTCTATTTTGTTTTCCTTTCTCTCTTTTTATAGTTCTTTTCTCTTGTCTCGTTGTATTCCTTTAGTTGTATGTGTTGATGTCCTCTTGTTTTTCTTGAGCTCCTTGAAGTACTTCAACGCAGATGGGACCATGTGGACAAAACAGAACCAAGAGATAAAGGTAAGTGGACTTTTTTATTTTATCGATGTTGTTAGAAATGGGGTTTCTGGTTGGCTAGGGTATGCACCTCAGCCAGGCAGAACCTACCCACTCTAGTCAGGGCTTGGGAGTTACATGTCCAAGATAACCCCTGCTCACCCCCTTGGTAGCTTGGCACGAGCAGTCAGGCTTAACCTGGAGGCAATGTATAAAGCGTTTGCACAACACACAACACACGTGACGCAAAATATACACCACAAAGTAAACACAACACTGAGCTATGTAAAAATAATCTGTATTGCACAAAACATAGTTAGACCAACATTACACGAAAGTAATACCCTGCTACCTTAGCAGTTGTCAGAAGGTTACACAAGTTACTACTACTCTGCAAGAATATGCAGTTGTCACATTAGAACACGTAAGTACTCAGGATTCTGCAACATAAGCAGTAGTCAGGAAATTACAATAAGAGGTATATGCACTTGTCATGAATAATTCCTAAATACCCCTAAAAGGAATAGTAGTGAACATATGGCAAGGCATAACATATGGCAAGACATAAATAAGAAAATATGTTTCTCTTACAGGATCACCCTAGGACCTCCCTCCCTCCCAGTGACCCCCAGAGTACCTTAATTCCTAGTGTAAGGCACTCCAGTGCCTGGAAGGTCATAGTGGGGGCCCCCGGCGCTCCTATGCACTCAACGGGGACCACACGCTGTCTCGTAGGGGAAAGGGGTAGCCAGCACCCTCTCTACGGTTCAAAACAGGCCCCTCTTAGCCAAGGAGGAGGGCCACAGAAATGCCCACCGGGTCGATCGTTGGCGGTGCGGGGAGCCTCTGATGAGACTTCCACCCCGCCCGCTCTTCCGGTTCGAGGTTGGCCCTTCTGGGGGCCGCGTCCTCTGGGGGAGCTTCCCCCTGGGCCTCGTCCGGCCCTTCCTCGGGGGGGGGCGAGAATTTAACCAACCCCAACAACGTTCTGAGCGGGGAGGGTGCAGGATCCACAGAGACCTGTCCTCCTCCGCAGGTCTTGGAAGGTACCCGGGAGGGACCTCAAGGCGGGAGGGTAGTCGTTACCAAAGACCAATCCTGTAAAAAGGATGTTCTAAAGTCTGAAGGAGAAGGGGGGACACCTGGGAACAGGGTTGCTCCAACTCTGGAGATCAGCAGCACCACCCCGCAGAGGGGGGTGCCGGTGCTTCCTTTGGAGGGTTTGAGGGAGGACACTCCCCTGACTCCTGTCCAGCAAAAGGGTATCATCCCTAGGTTGGAAGACCAGATCCTGGGCAACCCCCTAGATCTGAAAATAGAGACTGCTGTAACCAGCATCTCTACTGATGCATTCTCTAGGGATTCAGATCCTTCCAGAGGGGATTTACGGGAAGACACTTCCCTGACTCCTATCCAGCAAAAGGGTAACGTCCCTAGGTTGGAAGATGCATGCCCTAGGGATTCAGTTCCTGTAAGGGAGAGTTTGAGGGAGGACACTCCCCTAACTCATGTCCAGCAAAAGGGTACCGTCCCTAGGTTGGAGAACCAGCCCAAGGGTACCGTCCCTAGGTTGGAAAACCAGGTCCAGGGTAGCTCCCTTGACCTGGAGGTGGAGAAGGCTGTCCCCAGTCTCTCTACCATTACTTCTGGGGGTATCACTCCTGATGGGAGGGTGCGGAACTCTAGAAGGAGGGGCAGGAGGAGGAAAGGCTCTTTCCTGACCCCAGCTCAGCCAGAGGGGAAGGACCCTGGGTTGGGAGACCAGTTACAGGGGGGATCCTCTGAACTGGTGGGTGATCTGACCAGGACGACTGTAACAAGCGCCCTGGCAGTTCTGGATTCTGGGGGTACAACTCCTTCTCGGAGGAGGCAGAACCCTGGAAGGAGGAGCAGGAGGAGAGATTCTCCCCTGGGCCCTATTCAGGCTATGGGACCAGTCCCTAGGCTAGAAGACCAGTGGCAGGGGTAACTCCTGAACTGGTGGGAAGGAGAGTGGAAACAGGATGCTATGCACCTGGGGCTCCCGCCCCCCACTCTAAGAGGTTCCAGAGGCCAGTGGCCCCGGGCTTACCTGGGACCTGGCTCTGGCCACAGACAACTAGGACGCCTCCCTGGGTTAGCTTAGATTGTCTTGGGAGCATAGACAGAGGAATTCAACTGGGTTCAGACTGGCATAGAACTGGATCATGTCCCTGCAGTTGCAGGCCAGTGTCCTGGTTCTATCGCCCTAATCAGGGAAGTCCATCAAGGTATTGATTGTTCTCCCCTGGCTTTGGGCTGCTAGGAGGTCATGTTGGACCTGGCCCTTTTACAGGGTCATTCCCCAGACTTTTTTGCTTTTGCCCCCTTATTTTTCTGACCTTTGTTGGCTGACGTTTTGACTCTGAGCACTTTTTCACTGCTATCCAGTGCTAAAGTGCATGTGCTCTCTCTTACAAATTTGGTATGATTGGATTCTACATGATTGGCATATTTAATTTACCTATAAGTCCTTTGTAAAGTGGTATCCCTATACCCAGGGCCTGTAAATTAAATGCTACTAGTGGGCCTGCAGTGCTGCTTGCGCCACCCACTGAAGTAGCCTGTCAAACCTATCTAAGGCCTGCTAGCGCAGAGCCTGTGTGCGCAGTTTCCTGCCACAGGGACCTGGCATCTAAATTTACTTGCCAGGCCCAGAACTCCCCTTTTACTACATGTAAGTCACCTCTAAGGTACACCCTAGCTAGCACTTTGGGCAGGGTGCCATGTGTATAGAAGGCAGGACATGTGCCATGTTGCGTGGCCTGTCCTGGTAGTGACAAACAGCCTAACTTGGTGTCTCACTGCTGTGAGTGCTGCCCTCTCATAGGATTACATTGGAAATGCCCTGCCTTATGTGTAAGGGGTATTGCCTGATTTATGAGGGGTAGCGTAGGCATGTTTGTAACAAGGTCTCAACAACCCTAAGCCAGGATGTGGACGTGGGGCCTGTGTTATCGTACCCCGGGGGTACCGAAGACATCACCGAAGTCGGGACGCTACTCGGAAACCCGGATATCCGGGTTCAACAGACGGGAGACGAGGAGGAGAGCACGTGGGTAAATGAAGGCAAGAAGGAGGACGGCAGACCGCCGGTGGCGAGACCCTCTGGACAGAGACAGCCGAGATGGAAAAGACCGAGGAACCGACCGACACAGCACCGCAGCTTGCAGCCGCTCACGCAGGTACGTGACTGCTTTCAAAACCCCTCGGGCTATTGGTGGTAGGGGGAATGAGGGAAGGACAAAGCGGGCAGAGAATGAGCAGCCCTGAACACAGGAGGAGGGTATTTTGAGAACACTGGCTCCACTGTATCCTCAGCTCCATAGAGGGAAGATTTAGCTGTAGTGATTTGTATTTCTTTTTTTATTTTTCAATCACAATAAAGTGTCCATACGATTATCTTCTAAAGTCCTTTTTCACACAGGATAATCCTCACTCGCTATTTGTCCTTTCACACACACACACACACACACCCCTCCCCCCCTTTTTGAACATCTGTTGGACCTGGCCCTTTTACAGGGTCATTCCCCAGACTTTTTGCTTTTGCCTCCTTATTTTTCTGACCTTTGTTGGCTGACGTTTTGACTCTGAGCACTTTTTCACTGCTAACCAGTGCTAAAGTACATGTGCTCTCTCTTACAAATTTGGTATGATTGGATTCTACCTGATAGGCATATTTAATTTACCTATAAGTCCCTTGTAAAGTGGTATCCCTATACCCAGGGCCTGTGAATTAAATGCTACTAGTGGGCCTGCAGCGCTGCTTGCGCCACCACTGAAGTAGCCTGTCAAACCTATCTAAGGCCTGCTAGCGCAGAGCCTGTGTGCGCAGTTTCCTGCCACAGGGACCTGGCATCTAAATTTACTTGCCAGGCCCAGAACTCCCCTTTTACTACATGTAAGTCACCCCTAAGGTACGCCCTAGCTAGCCCTTTGGGCAGGGTGCCATATGTATAGAAGGCAGGACATGTGCCATGTTGCGTGGCCTGTCCTGGTAGTGACAAACAGCCTAACTTGGTGTCTCACTGCTGTGAGTGCTGCCCTCTCATAGGATTGCATTGGAAATGCCCTGCCTTATGTGTAAGGGGTATTGCCTGATTTATGAGGGGTAGCGTAGGCATGTTTGGTATGGTTGTGACAGTGGTAATAAATGCTGCTTACTAGTGTAGGTGTATTTTTTATTACTATCACAGAAATGCCACTTCTAGAAAGTGCGCATTTATCTGTGCTTATAACTTTGGTGTTTTGCAGCTTGTTTCCAATCAACGTCTGGGCAGACTGACAGTTGGGGCTTTGTGCATACTTCTCAGACAGCCTGAACACAGGGAGGGTGGAGGTGACACAGAGGTGCATCAACATATTGTAAAGCCTTCCTGGGCTGAGAGAAGGGAGAGGCGGTTACACGTCCAAGATAACCCCTGCTCACCCCCTTGGTAGCTTTGCACGAGCAGTCAGGCTTAACCTGGAGGCAATGTGTAAAGCGTTTGCACAACACACAACACACGTGACGCAAAATATACATCACAAAGTAAACACAACACTGAGCTATGTAAAAATAATCTGTATTGCACAAAACATAGTTAGACTAACATTACACGGAAGTAATACCCTGCTACCTTAGCAGTTGTCAGAAGGTTACACAAGTTACTACTACTCTGCAAGAATATGCAGTTGTCACATTAGAACACGTAAGTACTCAGGATTCTGCAACATAAGCAGTAGTCAGGAAATTACAATAAGAGGTATATGCACTTGTCATGAATAATTCCTAAATACCCCTAAAAGGAATAGTAGTGAACATATGGCAAGGCATAACATATGGCAAGACATAAATAAGAAAATATGTTTCTCTTAGAGGATCACCCTAGAACCTCCCACCCTCCCAGTGACCCCCAGAGTACCTTAATTCCTAGTGTAAGGCACTCCAGGGCCTGGAAGGTCATAGTGGGGGCCCCTGGCGCTCCTATGCACTCAACGGGGGCCACATGCTGTCTTGTAGGGGAGAGGGGTAGCCAGCACCCTCTCTGCAGTTCAAAACGGGCCCCTCTTAGCCAAGGAGGGGGGCCACAGAAATGCCCACCGGGTCGATCGTTGGCGGTGCGGGGAGCCTCTGATGAGACTTCCACCCCACCTGCTCTTCCGGTTCGAGGTTGGCCCTTCTGGGGGCCGTGTCCTCTGGGGGAGCTTCCCCCTGGGCCTCGTCCGGCCCTTTCTCGGGGGGGGGGGGGGCGACAGGGCCTCACGTGATGCTGTGGGCCTGGTGGGGGTGGGGGGAGCCTCGGAGGAGGCTTCCGTCCCCTCGCCCGACGGAGACGCTGTAAAATAATGAGCCTTTTCGGCTCGCAGCAGTGGGCAGGCACCTGAAGCAGGTGCCTGCTGGTGCCCCGGGGGCACTCCGGAGAGCAAGCTCGCCACGGGGGTATGACAGGAGCGCGCTTGCTCCTATTCCTCCACTTTTACATGTGCCCTGCAGGCACGGAAGACAGCGCAGCTCCGGCGCGCTGGATCTTGGACCAGGAGCCGGGTTGCGGCGGTGACTCCCGGCAGGGGAGAGGCGCCATGCAGAGCACGAGGGGTACTCCTGATAAGCCTGGGCTGCGGCTGTGAATTTTAAGGTTCCTAATAAAGCGCTTTTCCTAGCGCTCAGGTCCAATCTGCAGCCTGGGCTGCAGCGGTGATTTTCCCTTAGAAACAAAAGATCGCCTTTTAGAAAGTGCTGGGGGCAAAGTGGTAGAATGGTTGTCAGGGGTGAGGGGCCACAACACCCTGTCCCTGGGAGCAACCAAAACAAGACAAGGCACAGGGCTGGTGGGCCCAGCTACAGGCCAGCACAAGCGGTGCAGATGGTGGCAGTTCCTTCTAGTGACCAGGCAGGTCACAAGTAAGCACAACAGCAGCAGTCCAAGGTGGTTTCTTGGTGAGTCCATTCATCAGCGTTCTGTGTCCAGTTTCAAGTTCCAAGAATCAAGTTCCAAGAATGTTCAAATTGTGGGGAAAATTCCCCTGTACTTATAGTCAGTTCTTACAGTGTTTCACAATGGTAGGGAGAGGAGGTTCCAGCCAGTTACAACTGGTTCTGGGAGTGCCTCCTCTCTCCTTTCAGCACAGGCTCCAAACATCAGTGGGGGGTTAACGACCCTATTGTGTGAGGCCAGGGCACAGTCTTTACAAATTCAGGTGTGCCCCGCCTCTCCCTTCTCTCACCCCAGGAAGGCTTTACAATATGTTGATGCACCTCTGTGTCACCTCCACCCTCCCTGTGTTCAGGCTGTCTGAGAAGTATGCACAAAGCCCCAACTGTCAGTCTGCCCAGACGTTGATTGGAGACAAGCTGCAAAACACCAAAGTTATAAGCACAGATAAATGTGCACTTTCTAGAAGTGGCATTTCTGTGATAGTAATAAAAAATACACCTACACTAGTAAGCATCATTTATTACCACTGTCACAACCATACCAAACATGCCTACGCTACCCCTCATAAATCAGGCAATACCCCTTACACATAAGGCAGGGCATTTCCAATGCAATCCTATGAGAGGGCAGCACTCACAGCAGTGAGACACCAAGTTAGGCTGTTTGTCACTACCAGGACAGGCCACGCAACATGGCACATGTCCTGCCTTCTATACATATGGCACCCTGCCCAAAGGGCTAGCTAGGGCGTACCTTAGGGGTGACTTACATGTAGTAAAAGGGGAGTTCTGGGCCTGGCAAGTAAATTTAGATGCCAGGTCCCTGTGGCAGGAAACTGCGCACACAGGCTCTGCACTAGCAGGCCTTAGATAGGTTTGACAGGCTACTTCAGTGGTGGCGCAAGCAGCGCTGCAGGCCCACTAGTAGCATTTAATTCACAGGCCCTGGGTATAGGGATACCACTTTACAAGGGACTTATAGGTAAATTAAATATGCCAATCAGGTAGAATCCAATCATACCAAATTTGTAAGAGAGAGCACATGTACTTTAGCACTGGTTAGCAGTGAAAAAGTGCTCAGAGTCAAAACGTCAGCCAACAAAGGTCAGAAAAATAAGGAGGCAAAAGCAAAAAGTCTGGGGAATGACCCTGTAAAAGGGCCAGGTCCAACAGATGGTCAAAAAGGGGGGGAGGGGTGTGTGTGTGTGTGTGTGTGTGAAAGGACAAATAGCGAGTGAGGATTATCCTGTGTGAAAAAGGACTTTAGAAGATAATCATATGGACACTTTATTGTGATTGAAAAATAAAAAAAGAAATACAAATCACTACAGCTAAATCTTCCCTCTATGGAGCTGAGGATACAGTGGAGCCAGTGTTCTCAAAATACCCTCCTCCTGTGTTCAGGGCTGCTCATTCTCTGCCCGCTTTGTCCTTCCCTCATTCCCCCTACCACCAATAGCCCGAGGGGTTTTGAAAGCAGTCACGTACCTGCGTGAGCGGCTGCAAGCTGCGGTGCTGTGTCGGTCGGTTCCTCGGTCTTTTCCATCTCGGCTGTCTCTGTCCAAAGGGTCTCGCCACCGGCGGTCTGCCGTCCTCCTTCTTGCCTTCATTTACCCACGTGCTCTCCTCCTCGTCTCCCGTCTGTTGAACCCGGATAGCCGGGTTTCCGAGTAGCGTCCCGACTTCGGTGATGTCTTCGGTACCCCCGGGGTACGATAACACAGGCCCCACGTCCCCATCCTGGCGTAGGGTTGTTGAGACCTTGTTACACACACTTTCCCTTGGAAAGGGCTGATCGAGACATTGTTCCACAGGATGTCTGGAGAGATAGTCTGCAGTAAACAATTGGCTACCCGGGAGATGGCGAACATGGAACATAAATGGTTGGAGTTCCATAAACCATCTCAATATCCTTGGATTTGTGTCTTTATGTCGTGCTAATCAAGTAAGGGGAGCATGATCAGTAGCATATACAAAAGGGTGGCCCAGTAGATAGTATTGGAGGCTTTCTATCGCCCATTTAATAGCCAGACATTCCCTTTCTATTACAGGATAACGTTGTTCTTGGAGTAGTAGTTTTCTGCTGATGAAAACAATGGGGTAATTGGTATCTTGTTCATCCTTCTGGAATAGGACGGCCCCTATACCAACGTCTGAGGTGTCTGTCTGTAGATAGAACACTTTTGTGAAGTCGGGACACCATAACACAGGTTTTGTTGTCAGACTTCTTTTGAGTGTCTCATAACTACGGGGTTGGTATTGGTTTAATTCCTTGATCTTTGAGGGTCATTCTTTTTTTAGCAGGTCAGTCAAGGGGGCTGCTATCGAAGAGTAATTCGAGATAAACTGTCGGTAGTACCCCACCAATCCCAAAAAGGACTGTACTTCTTTTTTTGAGGTGGGTGGGGGTACCTTGAGGATAGCTTCCACTTTATTTAATTGAGGTCTTATCTTTCCTTTCCCTATATGATATTCTAGGTAAGCAATGGTGTCACCTGCCAGATTACATTTCTCAGGATTAGCAGTTAATCCTGCCTCTGTTAGTGTTTGGAATACCTTAGCTAGTTGTTGTAAATGGTCGTCCCAGGTCTCACTATATATCACGATGTCATCGAGATATGCTGTGGAGCGGAAGATACAGTGGAGCCCAGGTGCTCAAAATACCCTCCTCCTGTGTTCGGGCCTGCTCATCCTCTGCCCGCTTTGTCCTTCCCTCCCCCCCCCTACCACCAATATCCCGGGGGGTTTTGAAATCAGGCACGTACCTGCGTGAGCTACGTCCCTCCTGGGACGTGGCTTGCTCTGGTGCCTTATGCCGTGGCTGCATGCTGCGGTGCTGTGTCGGTCAGTTCCTCAGTCTTTTCCATCCCAGCTGTCTCTGTCCTGAGGGTCCAGCCGCCAGCGTTCTATCATCCTCCTTCTCCGTTCTCGCCTTGGTTTTTGCACACACTCTCCTCCTCATCACACATCTGTTAAACCCGGATATCTGGGTTTCCGAGTAGCGTGCGGACTTCTGTGATGTCTTCTGTACCCCAGGGGTACGATAACACAGGCCCGCGTCCCCATCCTGCCGTAGGGTTGTTGAGACCCTGTTACATTCTGCTTACTAGAATAGGGTTATACCGTGCTGGAACATATTATGGGGGATGCAGACTAGATAGGAGTACACAAGGATGAGAATGTTTTCATTAGAGGAATGTACGGATCTACCTCAGAAATAAGCATGGGAAGCCTGGCCAGCTCTCTTGCATGTTTTTGATGCCGACGAAGTACAGCCAGAGTTTAATTTCATAACAGAGGGGAGGAGTTTTTTAGAAATCTCTCCTTGAGCTTGTTTTAAGGTATAAAAAATGGAGAGACCTGGCGCTAAGACAAGAACTCACCTGAGGAGCGGACATGCTGCCCAGGATCTAATTTGTGATCCCAAATGGGTCTCCTGCCTTGGCTTGTCAGGGTTTCCCCAGTCTGGCTGGTGAGGATGAAGAAAACCCCATTTGTGATGCATTTTTGATTATGTAGCTTTTATATATATATATATACATACATATATTCACTGTTGATGCATTGCACATTTGTTTCTGTGATTGCTTAACTGCTGTGTTTATTCTTGTACATACACATGTTTTACTTCATTTGAGTTATATGCTTATTTTCATATATTTGTGTTTTGTATTTGATATCTGGGAAGTGCCTTAATAAATGTGTTATCTAGCTAAGAGTGTTGCATTCTTTGGCATTGTTTCCTCTTAGTTTGAGCCAGAGCAATACAGCCCTAAGGTAACTATAACTCGCCCCCTTACCATGCACATTTTTCTCACCACCGCAAATGTTACAGTGATAATATCAATGATGTCAAAGAAGATTTGATGAGTGATGTAATATCTTGGGTAATTAGCAGTGCATGGGGACGGTGCGGGAGGGGTTTTTGTAATTTATTTTTGGTAGAATAGAGAGATGAAGTAAGGCAGCGCAGTGTAGCTCCATGGGCTGTCATTATATGAGTTAAAATAGAGGCTGTGCCTTTAAGAATCCAGAGACCTCCGGTATCCCCTCACGCTGAGCAGTTGCTTCAGTTATTTTTTCGGGCTTCTGCTGACAGAGCCCTGGAGCATTGAGCTCGGACAAATTTTGGCTTTTTTCCTCAAAATTCTCTACTGCAGTTTGGTGACAACTGTTTTACTTGACATCTTTCGTATTTACCAAGCTTTTTCTGTCTTTTTCTGACAGGATTTGGAGGTCTTTTCACAGAAAATGCCCTCTCTCTTTGATAAATGTCCAGCCTGTAGGAGGAAGAAGGGAAAGAAAGACCCTCATGAGCTGTGCATTCTCTGTCTACCTGAGACTTATATTCCTTCATCTTGTCAACACTGCAGAACTTTTTCAAAACACACCCTGAAGGACACAGAAAGAATTTGCCTCCATGGAACAGAAAAAAGAAGAAAACAGATGCAGTTTGAAGGTGGGATCTCCAAGCAAGTAGAGGGTCAGACCTCTACCAGGGCTCCAGCATCTGTCTCTGGAGAGTGTCTCAGAAAGAAAACGGAGGAAAAACAATGTAGGCCCCAATCGACGTCAAGGAGAGGTACGGCTCCTACCTGTTCACTGTCCACCCATGGTTCGCCATCAAGGAAATTCCACTGGTTGCTGTCAAGGCATGGGGTGTTGACGTTGAGAACATTAACGTCAACTCATTGACCTCTACCGCTGTTGAGGAGTCCACCGCTACCACAGCGCTCGCCGTCAAGGTCCACATCACAGTCAAGGCACCACAGGAGATCGACGTCGAGGTCCATGCCCACGTCAGTCTATCACCATCGACAAGCCATTCGACGTCGAGGCATAAAGACAAGTTCGATGTCGAGGAGCTTCCCAATGTCCTCAAGACTACAGGAGGCAAGAAAAACAGAAGAGGCACATCTATACCTCTCCAGATTCTGCATACTCAAAAACATACTCAACAGCTGCACCTGGCTCTCCATCGCCAGCTCCATCCTCTCCTCTGCCTCAACCCCTGCTTTCACCACACCTCCTCCTCCAGCGCCAGTTGTTCCACCGAGGTCCACAACTCAATCTAGATCATGCCATCATTCCAGACACCATCCCACAGCTCAAGCCACTCATCTCCATTATCTAGGTGCTCATGTCATCTCCACTATTTGGGAGATCTTGTTACATACACACCCTTGACACGTTATCCTCCACCACGGACATTACTCACCAACACTCCACACCTCCACGTATATCACCTGGGGATGACATCACCACATTTCAGGAAGACTTAGTGAGGAGAGCTGCAAAGCTAAATATTCTAATGTTGACTCCAACACCATCGACTTCAGTAATATTTGAGACCCAACAACATAGGTCAGCATCAAGACCTTTGTTACCATTAGTGCCAGGCCTATTAGGACCAGCTATGGACCTATTTGTAATGCCAGCCTTGGTCAATACCAGCTCCATCTAGACTGGAGAAAAGATACAGACCTCCGAAGCAGGATCTTGCTTTTCTACAAACTGACCCATCACCGGTGTCATTGTGGTGGCAGAGAAGAAAGATCATGCCACTTCTACAAGTCGTGCTTGACCAAAGGAGAAGTTCCTGGCACCTTCCATTGATGCAGAATCTTCGGCTTCTTCCACCCGGAGGCAGCCCTTTTGCACCTTCATCTGGGGTTTAGTGGGCTCCTGCCCCCCCGGACACTTGTGTGACTCTTGGACTTGGTCCCCTTACTTTGCAGGTCCTCAGGTCCAGGAATCCGTCTTCAGTGCTTTGCAGTCAGTTGTTGTCCTTGCAGAATCCCCTATCTCAACTTTACTGTCTTTCTGGGGTAGTAGGGTCACTTTATTCCTACTTTTCAGGGTTTTGTGGTGGCGTATCTTGGACACTCTTAGTGTTTTCTTACACTCCCAGCGACCTTCTACACACTACACTAGGCCTGGGGTCCATTCGTGGTTCGCATTCCACTTTTGGAGTATATGGTTTGTGTTGCCCCTAGGCCTATTTTCTCCTATTGCATTCTATTGTGGTCTACAGTGTTTGCACTACTTTTCTAACTGCTTACTTACCTGATTTTGGTTGTGTGTGTATATTTTGTGTGTATTACTTACCTCCTAAGGGAGTATATCCTCTGAGATACTTTTTGGCATATTGTCACTAAAATAAAGTACCTTTATTTTTAGTAACTCTGAGTATTGTGTTTTCTTATGAAATAGTGCTAAGTGATAAAAGTGGTATAGTAGGAGCTTTGCCTGTTTCCTAGTTCAGCCTAAGCTGCTCTGCTATAGCTACCTCTATCAGCCTAAGCTGCTAGAACACTTCTGATCTACTAATAAGGGATCACAAGACCTGGCACAAGGTGTAAGTACCACAAGGTACCCACTATAAGCCAGACCAGCATCCTACAGGAAGCATAAAATATTTGTCAACATAGATGATTGGCTGATCAAGGCGTCAACATCTCTGGAAGCTCAGCTTCAATACAATTGGACTTGCAGTCTCCACCAAAGATTAGGCCTTCTGGTCAACCTCTCCAAGTCAACATCTGTACCAGTTCAAACCTTACATTATCTGGGAGCTTCCATCGATAAAATACAGGTTAGAGTATGTCCTTCAGAGAAGAGATGTTTATCAATCCTTTGAAAGTGTCACTCTCTCATGCCAGCTTGCCGTTCAACAGTAAGAACAATATCCTCTCTCCTTGGCTCAATGGCATCCTGCATCTTCCTCACACCGAATGCTCGTCTCCACATGCGACCACTGCAGGAATGTCTGGAGGACCAGTGGGACCAGCTGAAAGCAGTTAGGAGGACAGGATAGTACTGTCTCGTCATGCAAAACTGTCCCAGGAAAGGTGGTGCTCCGCAAAAGACCCTGCTTCCAGGGATGCCTTTTCATCAAGAAGCTCCTCCTCAAACAATAGTAACAGACACTTCACTGCTAGGCTGGGGGGCTTACATGGGCTATCTCCAGATCCAGGGCAAATGGTCAGAGAGAGAGTCAACATATCATATCAACCTCCTGGAGCTATGCACAGTCCATCTAGCGCTAAAAGCATTTCAGCCATCGCCCTTTTCCAGCTCCCTCCTAATCAGATGGACAATATGATCACCATGTACTATTTCAACAAGCAGGGAGGGACGAGCTCCAGGGCTCTACCACACGAGTCCCAGTCAACCTAGAAATGGCTCAAAGCCAGGGATCTAACAATCATTGCAACTCACCTTCCATGTATACAAAATGTGCAGGCAGACTCTCTCAGCAGGATTCTGCCAGAGAAACACAAGTGGGTCTTGCACTACGTCATCATTCACAACATCTTTAATCTGTGGGGCACTCCTGCCATCAACCTGTTCACCGCCTCAGAAAACAAAAAATGCTGAAGCTTCTCATTGAGGTACAACCAACCAGGGACACTGGGGAATGCCCTTTGGATCGATTGGTCTGGCAGATTTCTTTACACTTTTCTGCAGATTCCCCTGATTCCATCAATCCTCACCAAATTGTCCCACTTGAGAGCCAAGATTATCCTAATAGCTCCATAATGCGTACGTCTAAGGTGGTTCATGGACCTCCTTCACTGGCCCATCCATCCACTGTCATGCAGGACAGACCTGCTAATGAAGTTCGGTGGGCAGATGGTACACCCCAATCTCTCCTGTTTGAATTGGTGGCATGGCTCCTGAGCAAGTGCAGTACGGACAGTTGAATGTGCCGCAGGACTGCATGGACATTCTCAAACAGGCTAAGCAGACTTCAACCCTATCGCATATTCCTGCAAGTGGAAGAGGTTCTGCATTTGTTGTTCCTCCAAGAATGTAGACCCTACTTCTTTCCATGAAGATGTCATTCTGCAATACGTATTCCATCTGGCAAAATCTGGCTTGCAAATCTCTTCTATAAAGGTTCAACTGGCAGCCCTTATTGCCTACAGAAAATGTCCTTCACAAACTTCTTTTTTCAAAATCCCAGTCATCAAGGATTTTCTAGAAGGTTTGAAAAAGGTTTTCCCTCCCACTAGATATCCTTCACCTCCCTGGGAGCTTAACATTTTTCTCTCTTGTCTCATGCAGGATCCCTTCAAACCTATTCACAAAGCCTCCCTGCAACACCTTTCATGGAAGACAGCTTTCCTTGTAGCAATAACATCAGCTCGCAGGGTCAGCAAGATACAGGCTCTTTGTTCTCACGGACCATACACTGTCTTCCATTCTAGCAAAGTGGTTATGAGAACTCACCAGACATTCTTTCAGAGCTCCTCTACTCCAGCTGAACAATCTCTTATTTTCCTCAATGTGAGGAGAGTTTTGAAAATCTACCTCAATAGGTCACAAGACATCCGCAGATCAATTCAATTTGCCATTTCCAAACAATCCATCTCTGATGGATAGTTTCCTGCATCCTGTTGTGCTATCAAAAAGTTAACAACATACTATCAGCTACCTCTAAAGCACACTCCCCTAGAGATACAGCTGCTACAGTTGCTTTATTGAGGAATATCCCTATCCCAGATATTTGCAAAGCAGCCACATTCAGATATGTCCATACATTTACCAAACATTACTGCCTGGATTCTAATGTCAGAGCAGATGCTCTAGTAGGACAAGCTTCTCTTAGAAACCTATTTGCTTAAAACAAAGTTACCCTTTGTGTCCTCTCCACCACGTTAAGTAGGGATGGGCGTGCTACTCTATTCAGTGCTTATGACTATAAATGGAAATCCCCTACAAGACAATGAATAGTTTCTTACTTGTAAATCCAGTTCTCTCATAGGGGAATTTCATGTCTGTATCCTACCAAAAAATGGTTTGTGAAAGACATGTATTTTGTTTTACAAAAACAACATGAAATTATATACATACATAATCTCCTGGCCCTTTTTCAAAGTACAAGATGAATAATTAGGCCATTGTAGCCTGTTCCTAAAAGCTGCATAATATTTTTCTCTCTTAAGTGACTCTGCAGGCCTTCCCGAAGAAAGGCAAACAGCTGCACCTAAGAAGATATATTGTGAAACGTGCTTCGGTGTCTTTGCATGTGGGCGGGACTATTCTGTGCTCATGACTATAATGGAAATTCCCCTATGAGAGAACTGGAGTTACAGGTAAGAAACTATTCCTTCTCCTCTGTTCTCACTCCATTCTGTTTTCCTTATGCTTTAAAAAAAATGCAGCAGTGAACACTGGAACAAATAGTTTAAACAAATGCATGGAGAGGGTATATTGAAAAGAACTGCTAATAGGTTGAAAATAAACCTAAATTTGTGGTTATCAATTGAAAATGAAAACACTAAAATACACCAGCTATGGCTAGCTCCACAAACTTTAACTTTCAAAACAGCCATGCAAACCATAACTACAAAGCAAATGCAATGCTCCTGAGCTCACCCCTTGTTGTTGCAGATGCTATAAATGTCATAAATTATCTTACAAGTCAGAGTGCATATAACATTACGAACAATAAGACAACTATGACTATATTATTATTTATTCGTTTGAGTATGTATTGGTATTTAATGGCATTATGCTTTTAGTGTTTTTTACCTATTGGTGCAAATAATGCAAGGACACAAATATTACATTTAAAGTGCGAGTTATGTTTTACATGGCAATTTTATGATTTGAGGATTGCAAAGCTAACCATGAGTGATGAATTTTAGTGTTTCTGATTTTTAGTTATATTTGTACTTTAAAGTTTTACCTGAATTTCAGAGGTTTTTTTCAAACATAGACACATAATCAGTCCTAACAAAAACTTTATTTTAACTGTAATTGTTTTCAGTGAATTTCTAGACTTTTCTGATGATACATGCTGTCCAACTTCATGAAAGTATTTTCTCTCCTGCTGCAAATGCATATGGTCTTTGGCCATTACTTAGTTCGAAGGCTATAGGTTCAGTTTTGCATGTGTCGAGTTTGTAAACTCAAAATAAACTCTACAAACTGTCTGCGATCTCAAAATAAAGTCTGCAAACTGCCTACAAATTTAGGGGCCAGTTATATTTTGAAAACCGCGCTATGCTCTAATAAAATTGATGGTTTAGGAGTCAGCTGATTTCAGTTTGTGTTTTATTTAGGGGGTGAGCAGTCGTGGGGAGGAAAGGGGGATTGTGGTCAACAGAACTAACCTGACATTTGTTAAAAATGCACCTGGTCCTCAGTCTCGAACCTGAATCCACAGACCTGATACGCTTAGCAGTGAAGATAGAGCTTCCTGCTATCTAGTGGACCAGTAGCAGAGTCTGCTGACTTTTTGGCAACTTAATCGACATTCCAAGGTTTTCATTAGCTGATACTTCATGTAACCTTCCGTCATATCAAAAAGTTCCAACAGAGTTGGAAACATTTCCAGCAGAGGCTACAGGCACCAGTGTCCGTGGAACAAGAGAACAGAATTGGAGCTACTGTTTCTTAAAAATGCTTTTGAGAAAGCCATGCGTGAGAGGGCACAAGGACAATCCTCTGCTGCACCACGGGAAGAACATGTTTGTGTAGGTAAGGAACGAAGTAGAATAGCACATGGTTGATTCTTAGATGTGGGATTCTTCTCTTACGCTGCAGTCTAGATAAAACTCAGTGCAAGAAGGTTCACTTGCAAGCCACAAGAACAAAAATAATAATCTGGGGCAGAGAAGAACCAAATTATTTGGAAGTTCAACAATGTGACATCACCTCACTTTAAAGCATGAGAAAGAGTATGTCAAGGTACTAGAGGATCAGAAACTGAAAAAGCAAGCCAGTATTTTTTTAGAAACTTTATTTGTAATTTTAACAATAGAAAAAGATGTAGTACGGCACATCAATATTGCCCATGCACATAACTGCATTAGAACAGTGCATCATAGTTGTTCAGCTGAACACATATTGAATGACAAACTATCGCTTGACTTACTGTCCAGGCTTCTGTGCCTCCCCCTGCTGCTCCTGAATTTTCCTTTAGAAGATAAGCTGTAAGGTCTGTCGAGATGTTTAATCCGTGTTCAGTAAGTATCTTCCATTACATTTAGTATATCAAGTATTTGAGCCAGTAAGAACATTTCAGAAATGGATCCTGCATCTACACAAGTGCTGCATGTCTTTTCACTATATTTGCTCCATAACAGAGAAACTACTCTCTTTTGTAGGACATACATCAAACAATCATAGCAAACAGACGTCAGAGCCATATCTAATGCCTCATCCACCATTTCAGAAAGTTACTTCCTGGTGTCTTGTTAAAATCCAGCAACTGGTGTACACAGTTAGCCAAATGGCGAAAATTTGCCCCATTTTCCCCTATATATAAGGAGCTTGTCTAGCATGGATAGGTCAATCTGGGGTAGCATGTTTGGATTAACAATAGATTTAGTGCAGAAATATAAATTCAAGGAGCTTGTGTTTATAATTAATGGACACCTTGTTGGTTTGCATGCAAGCTTAGTTACACTTTTGATCTGATAATGCATATCCCATTTCCCTTTCCCAGGCATACCTAGAGCCTTGGTGTGTACGTGACACTGCCCCTCTAACATTAGAATACATATTTAACAGTTACTGCCTAGTTTGATCAGAAATCAAAACATGACGCACCAGTTTAGACTCCTCTGAGGCTTTCTGAAAGTGCTAAAGCTTTTCATTAACTGAGTTCCGAAACAGGAAGTAGTTAAACTTAGTTAATGCTGGGGAAAGTACACTCTTCCTTAATTGCTCTAAAGACAGAAAAAAATCCATCCTCAAAAATATTTCCAAATCCTCAAAATCCCGTATAGATTTATTTTCAAAGGAGACTTAGGCATTGAGTTTTCCATAGTGGAAAAAGGGGAGAGAGAAGACGGGATTCTTCCATATGCTCTACCAGCTTCCACCAATCCTCTAGATTACGGAGATAGGTTGAATCCTACTGTAATGGGGTCTGTATTCACCAAGCAGGATAGCATTGAGTTGGATTGGGTGTATTATTGCCCTCTCGGCCCTTCCATGCGGTAGATCTGTGTCTGTATGACTGTAATAGTAAGCATATTGAGCTTGCACTGCCAGAAGCTGTCTTTACAAATCAGGAACTGCCAGACCTCATTCTACACACTCGTGGATTTCGCTACCCATATAGGCCACAACATTGCAGTGTGCAGCTGCTGAAAGTAGTGCTTCGGGCAGCCAAAAGGGACACTTAGAAATGTAGAAAGCAGTTTTGACAGCACCACCATTTTGAGGCATACGGCCAGTTTACTCCAGTTGATGCGTAATCCTGAGTATCTACCATAAATGCTGACCTCATCCATAACTGGCTGCCAGATTACGCTACAAGGGATTCTATAGCTTTAGCTAAACACTGAGGGAACAGAGGACGGGGCACCCTTGCCTAGTCTTACCCCCCATGTTTAGTTCTTCAGAGTAATCCCATTAACTAGAACTTTAGTAATATGGTTTGCACAGAAAAGGCTGACCAGCATGAGGAAATTGTTTCTCTTAATGATCTTTCACAACCTTTAAAAAAAGGACGACTCAATGGAGTCAAATGCCTTTTCTTCATCAAGGGTTGCTGCAACTGCTTAAATCTCTGGATGTGCACTATGGATGTTGGAGAACATCCTGTTTAACTCAGGTTATTATGAGTGGACCTGGCCGTAATAAAGCCTGCCTGGTCTGATAGGACCAAACACAACATGTAAGGACACAATCTGCACACAAGCGATTTAGCCAATATTTTATTGTTTGTGCTAATTATGTGTTATTGCATTGTGTTAAATATTTGCATTAATGGGCTGTATAAGGAGCCGCCACCGGACTTCGGCAGTAAAGGGGCACTGCTACCGTCAGCAGAACACTGCCAGGCCATATTACTGGTAATAGTACGGCTAGCGGAGTTCTACTGGCGTAGCGGTGCTGGTGTTAGCAGCACCAGGTTACCACCTTCCGTCACTATAAACACTGCCGGATTTACGCCCTTATTGTGGCGGAAGTCAGGTAGTGCTCATAATATGGCAGATGGATGGTAGTTGCCGTGGCGCTATGTTGGGGGCCGTCACCGCAGCAGTTGGCGGTATTTACCCCCAATGTTACAATGAGGACCTTAGTGTTTTCCTAAATGTTAAGAGGTTCCCTCATTCCTAAGATGAATAGGTAGCTTGTTCCACATATAGCAGCAGCAAAGCGAGAAACCACAGCCTTACTATTAGCCAACTCCTCTGTTGCCTGTCCTGCCTCCTTGACCGTGATTGGCACACTCAAGTTCTGCCTCTTATCTTCCTCAAGCCATACCAACAAGGCACTTGGTAAAGATATTATCTTTATCTCATCTATTAAATTAAATACCTCAAACACGTAGAGTGCATGGTAGTAACGCTCAAATACCTTAACCGCCGTACAAGGGGTGCTACTTCCTATGTCTTTATTTTTAAGATATAAGTGTTCTTGTTATCCTTATAGAAAGCCAATGCCAAGTAATGACCACAGTGGCACCTTCTCCATAGTGCCACGCCACCACTCTCTGCAATATATATATAATTTCCGGGTCCACGGCCTGGCCAATTTCCAGAATCATCATATGCTTCCTCTAGTCCTCCCAAAGTATCTTCTGAGTTAATTGTACCCTAATATATCTAAGCACCCTCCTCTAATCTGAGATACAGACCCTCCCAACATACACTTTAAGTACCTCCCACAGTATACAGGCACTGTATACAATGCCCACATGTTTTCAGAAAAAGGTCTGCATCTCCGTTCACAACTAACTCTTACATTTATTGTCAGTCAGGTTTAAACCTCTAGACCTGGGTGAGGTGGTGAGCAGTCCAATTTCTGCTGGTACTGGGTAGTGGACTACTAAGAGTCTAGGAAAGGTGCAGCAGGGTGTAACCCCCCTAACTCCTCCCCCAGAAAAAGAATGGAGGAATGTTGTCGATTCTGGGGGCATGTCATGGACTTAAAAGTAGAAAATGTAATTTCTAGTATTTGATTTTAGGATACGTCTGGCATCCATCAAGTGATGCTACCTCAAAATCACAGCAATCTCTATTGCCACCTCTGTCCCACAGCGTATCGATATGCCTGTCCTGTTTAAGGCTTCATCCAAATATTCCAGTTTGTCCATGTTGGGGCCATACCTATTAATGCGTAGAATGCTGTATCCAATTTGTGACATAGATCAGTCTATTTTTTTCATCCATACCGTCTTGGTCAAGTAGAAAATTCAGGTTTGCATTGCCCTGGGAGTGGGAACAGCAAGCTGAGTGAAATATGTGGGTCTCTAGTTCCTAGCCAGATCCATATTGTGTGAGGCCTAATATGTTTCCTGTAATGCTAAGGCATTTACCCTCTGCCTCCAAGCATAGGAGAAGATGCTTCTGGCTTTATGGGTATTGTTATCAACCCTTACATTCCATGGCATAACCCTTATTGGGACAGTCATCTATTCAAGTATTACTAAGGAGACTTCTTGTCCAGTCATGCTGGCTGTTTTTATGAAACATCATGCAGTGGACTAATAACTATGAATGGTAAATAAACCCCAAAGCCTTAGTTCCTGGGACTAAAGCAAGTCATACCGCAAAACCCAAAAACAACATTGTATTAATCCATTCATTTGACTGCACTAAACTTTCCTCTATCTCCAATTCTAAGAACCTGCTATACTGACAAAGAACAAACAAGCTAAACATCCCCATCCCACCCATTTCCCACACTGACCTGCCCCACCTATCAGTGAAATCTCTCCCCTATCTACTTCCAGCTTCTAAACTACTTGTGCTTAACACAGTGGTCCTGTGATAAATTGGCCAAGGAAACTCCTCTCATATAGGAGGGCAAACTGTCACCACTAAGCTTCAACCCCACACCTCCCTCTTGCAAATAAGCAATGTCTGTTATCCTATATATTCTATGTTAATACAGGAGCAGCCCAGCACATGAGACTTCCATATGGGATACATTTCCCAAGCCACATTGAATCAACTCACCACAGCATACCCACTAGAAGTGCAGTGCCTTAAATTTCTACCCTTTTAGTTGTGTCTGGAATGATGTCGGCCCTCCTTACTTACTCCAGTACCTGAGAAAAAGCTGAACCATTAATCCTATATGAGCCTATGGATTGTAATTGTATTTACATTTATATAGCGCTTACTACCCCTGATAAAGTGCCAAACCGTTTTGCGCCAGGAAGCACCCTGCTCTGGAACCCAGTTAGTGGCTAGTCCAGTTTTATTGGTTATTGTTAGTTACTGGAATTTGTGCACTCAAGCAAACAATTCCATGCAGTCATTCCAATTTCTTTATGATGAACTCAATTAATAGTGGTAAGTTTCAATCATTAGTTGGGGGTGTGAGATGGTTGGTGGGATTAATGGATGAGTTAGAGGAGATTAGGGTTTGTTATTTTGCATAGGTATTAATTTTAGAGGAAGGAGGAGAGATTGTAATCTTGTAAATGAGTTGTGCGAAATTTGCAGCAATACAATAATAGAGAATAGGCAAACATGCATGTGTCAGAGTAGGTTGTCTTAATAGAGTGGAGGCATGCAGCAGATGGAAGGAAAAGAGAGCGACAACTGAAAGACAGACGAAACAAGCATTTGCAGTGCAATAGGTCTCGCTTTTTCTTGAGTTAGAGCTATTGCCATTGTAAATTCAGAACTGGACTTTTCTTGCCACATAAATTGGTCAACCATGTCTCATAATTTTGTCTTTTCCTGCCATGTTTTGGTGATCACTGGCAGCTACTGACATCAGAAATCACAAGCCCTTGAGAAGATGAAACATATATGAGATAGCATGTATTTTGAAGATGCAAGAATGTAGACAGAAATAACAATATTTACTTGTGAAGACTGTGGTATAGCAGGTATTTTTGTTAGGTAATACCGGACGACCAAAGTCCTTTGAGGAGCATAAAAAACACACACATTAGAACCCTATTGCTGTTAAACTATAAATAAATATTAATATTACAGCAGTGCCAATCACCTCCTCAAATAAGTTGTCTTGCTAGGCCCAGTGTAGTCCATTGCTTCTCTACCAGTCACTAGGTCACCCGTTTGGCCTAGAGCAAATCCTCTGCAGTCCGGAATGCTTTCAGGCATGCTGTACAGCTGTTGTTAGGTCTGGATAAATGCTCACTCTCTGGTTTTCGTAACATACCTCAAAAGCCAGCCTGGCAGCACTCACGATTGAGTAACGGTTCCTTTATGTAAGAATCTTGTCAATGAAGGTTATAGGATTGTTCCCAGGATTTGGTTTGGAACCTAGGGATCTGTATGCCCTTTCTACCCGAAACACCACAAAGAGAGTTGCTTTGGGAAGCAGGTCTTGAAGCAGGTTTTACACAAATGGCTTCATGAGGTTTCTTCAGATTCCTTAGAGACTCTAAACAATAGAATATTACTTCTTCATGCTTTTAATGCTTAATCTTCCAGTCTAGAATGGGCAGTCTTCCATTCCTGAACCAAAGCCTGTACTCCCCCAACAAGTGAATGTAAAGTGTCCTCAGACCCACTCATGTCTGCCGTCCATGTCAGGAACCCATCCTGTGGTATTATATAAATGCTTCTGCATCAGGTCAAGCTTAATCCCCACAGATTCCACCTTACCGAAAAACATGGTTTTTGTTGCACTCATATAGGCCAGTAGTGGATTACACATGGGGGCTGCTTTGTCTAACCAAAAAGTCCTCAATCTTGCTCTGCTTCTTTCTACCTTTGTCCATATAACAGACATTCAGGATTGCTCCCTAGGTTTGAAACTTTGCTTTGTTAGCAGAAACTGCCCAGAAATGTGCTAAAAAACTGAAGCATTTGCAACAGACAGCAGAAGCTCAGAAGCATTGCAGTCTCCTCACCCCAAAAAATATTCTTTTGGGAACTGTCAAAAACTCATATTCTCTATAAATGCCTAGGCACTGCAAGTAGTTAGCTAGCTGCAGGCTCTGCAGCCAGTTTCCTCCACATAAACCCAAAAGCTGTGTGCAGCGGAGGTTGGCTGCCCACAGTGGAGTGCCCACAGGTCCTCCGTATAGGCCAGGCTTGCGGTCAGTTCCCAATGCAAGACCGAGGGCCATGCTAATCATAGATAGTGTCTCATGACCTTGGCTTCCATGTGAATGCATTCTGGGTGTCATTGTCTTTGTTGCAATTGAACTAGCCCCCTGATAGCAATGAAATCCTAAAAGCCCAGGAATGCAAACAATGCAATTGATTATATGGAGTGATGTGGTCACCCTGTGCAGAGTGACATTTGCCCTCTGGAGCTGTTGGGCGAGGGTCTAAATGAAGGCCAGGTCCTGTGGCCAACCCCTGCTGCATATGCTCAAGACCAAAAATGTGGGATTTGGCTGCAGTGCCTGGCCAATGACTAGGCCTTCCATTTAACCTCTGCTGCGTACAGCCGAACCCCATGCACAGTGGGGTTGGTTTCTCATGCATTTTTGGCACAGGGCCTGGCTGATGTTTTTGGCCATGCACTACAGTGGTTGGGTGGCAATGGGGTTTCAAAGGCAGATGGAGTATATCATCTAAAAACCCCACTGAATAAAACCACAATAGAAGTGAAGCTATGATTAAAATTTGTTATAAAACCTTAAAGTGTGCTTCAAAAACCTCTGCAATTTACTTAAAAAACATAGTTAGAGTTATGGTTACATATTAAAACAAAATAAACAGTCAAATTCAGCAGTTATGGTTAGAGGTTAGCTCCACAACTCATAACTTTCACAAGAGCTACACAATTCATAACCCACAGCAATTGCAGTGCTTATCATCGCAAAAATATATATCAATAAGTAACAATTAAATATACTATATAATTACATCATAACACATACTCCAGCAGCTGACAGAACAGGACAGGCAGAGAAGGACCACGGGGCAGAAACTTTGAAGAGAAGTGCCCAAATTTACTGGATAGTATGATAGAAATGGAGCGGTTTTGGGAGGTGATCTCTACAAAAGATTTCCAAGATTAGACTGCCTACCGTACCTTGAATCCCTTTATTGGTAGAGGAACTTGAGCAATATATCATAGGTTAATTGTTATAGTGGACAGATGTTTATTGTCAGAATGACCTGCAAGGGTTTGTGTAGAAATGTGGTGTATTATGTGGTCTGGTTGTGTGACCTCAATGTGTAATACAGTACTAACCTTTAGGACCAGTCAGGTTTTGTTTGTTAAACCTTAGCTCAACTCTGGGTATCTCTTTCTCTGAGCAGTCAGACTTAAACAAAGGAACAAGTATAATGCATTAAAACAGCACCAAAACAATTAAAGAAGAAAGGAACTCGACACTCAGGAAATCGTACGCCTATTTATAAAGATAGCGTATAAGGACACCAAGACCTGGAGGGTTCTGGAGATATAGCTTTTACAAGGAACAGTAAATCAGTATTTTTGACTAAACCTCGAATAAACACTGACAAATTCATCGAATTTGACATTTAGAAACATTTTCAGGAAAAACTTTGTCAAAGTGTAATGCAATTACTTAGTTACTTTGGGTGACCAGCTCCAGCAATGAGACAATCAAGGGGACCAGCAAGGTCCAACAGAATAGTTACCTTCTTCAGAAAAGTAGCCTTCAGTCCAATTCCAGTGTCAGAGGCTCCTTGCCTTTGATTTCTATAGAGTGGTCCTGATACAAGGGATACAGGATTCTGAGAATGCTCAAGGATGCTAAGGGTGCTGTGCAGTCGACAGGGATCTTTCTGGGGCTACTCCTCAGTCCACAGTCCTGGTGAGATGATTTTGGCCACAGGGGTCAACATTTCACAAAGTGTTCTCCAAGACAGCACAAGTACAGTCGTCACTGGGCTATCAGTTGCATGGCACAACGGTTACAGCGCTTGCCTTCTTTTGGTGCTAACTCCCCTTTGGGGTGACCAAGCTACACTCCACTGACTCTCTTGGGTCCAGTAGACTTGGGTGCAAACTTTGAGCACCAGATCTTTAACTCAGAAGCTCCACTGAGGTAATCAGTGCTGCCAACTCACCCCAGCAGGCTTCTTTAGCTTTTGTAGCCCTGTGCTGTAAACAAGAAGTCACCCAACTGACTTTTGGAGTCTGTGCTTCTAGCTGGGATTGGGGAATAACTTCTTCATGAGTAGGACACAGCAGGCACAGTCCTTTCCTTTGCTAACCCAAGGAGCAGCAAGTGCAGTTCAGGTTAGTCGCAGCCTCTTCTTTGCCAGTTCCAGGATCAGCAGATCAGTCCTTCTTTGGTCCTTTTCTTCCAGTATAGCACAATCTGATTCTGGGTGCCAGGGGTACCCCTTTTATGTCCAGAAAGTGCCCTCCGGGGAGGTCACAGTCACTAGCAAATTGGCTACTAGATTCCCCTCCTGATGACAACTTTGAGTGAAAGGGGCATCTAGCTAGCCCATAAGACTCCATTCTACCCACTCGCAAGATGACAGAAACCCTCTATCATCCTCAAGAGCTCAGTAGCCCACTCTAGAGGTGTGGCTACCTGTGGGCTACACACCCACAGAAAAAGTGGTTTGGTCAATGTTTCCACCTCTCTTTCCCTGACGCCAGCCTGTCTACATGAACAAAAGAGCATCCCTTCTCAAGTGTGGTTACCCTTTGCCCTTTAAAGGCGGCTTCCCCATTGAAGTTCGCCTTGTGGGCCAACACCCCAGGTGACTTCCTCCTAGGAGAAGGTAAAACCTTTTTCAACAGCAGGCCTCTATTGTTACCTGTCCTGGGAGCCGTTTACATGTCTTGTCTCCTCCGGTGGTTGGAAGACTGTCTTGTGGCCATCCTCAGTAAATGGCCCCTGGAAACTTGGGCAACAGAGTAGCAACTTTCTAAAGGTTGTGTGTGGCAACAAATTACATTAATTCCTCTTGGGCATTAAGTAGGGCTTAATGTAACAGGTTCTTTGATACCTTGAAGTACCAGCTTCGGCAACCCCATTCAGAAGTTAGCGCAGCTGAGATGTCAGTGTGTAACTATGTTCACCAATGGTACTACCAGTCTCTCTCGCAGAATTGCAGTAAAAACAACAATCTTAGGTTTTTGCTGCTATAACATGTTACACACATATTCTATGTCTTTCATATGTTGCACCCTTCCTTTGAACACGATAGGCCTGCTGTTGTGTTGACTTAAATTCATTAGTAAAAAGGGAGTTTGAGCTTTGCCATTGCCTAAATCAGCAAAGTCGAATTAGCAGATTCAAACTGCCCTTCCAGTTTGCCGTGCCAGACTTAGAGCCAAGTTTTATATTGTCTCACTCAGGGTGGCACAATAAGTGCTGCAGTCCCTGAGGGGGTACTGTAACCTGCAGGCCATGGGTATCCATGGTACTGTCTTCTAGAGTTTTAGCAGTAAGTTAGCTTGTGCCAATTGGGTAGAAGCCAGTGAAACAGACATGTTTAAGAGTAAGGTCCCTGGCACTGAGATTCGGTTGACAAGCCTCAGTGCACTCTTAACGTCGAAAAAACAGCAGCATCTGTAAACGCGTTGGGTGTGAACATACAAAAAGATACATTTCTTTACAGGGTTTTGAGTTGAGGGAGTTTGTTTATGGAAACTACCCTGAGTCGTATACAATAATGCTTCATTTAGTGTGGGGGGAAGGAATGCCTGAGAGGCAGGAGACTGTAATATGATTTTATGATGGCAGAGAATAACACACTAGGAAACGAGTTTATTTGTATTGCCTTGAATATTAGAAGCATGAACAATCCTGCAAAGATATATAAAATATTTCCATACATCAAAAGGAGAAACGAACACATCTGGAAAATGCACAAATTGCAATTTTCCAGGAGACTCAATTAGATTGGGCCGAGGCAGAGGAACTGAGAGAGAGATGGAGGGGACAGATAGATAATACCATGTACTGTAAATGTGCAATAGAGGCACTAATGTGGGTCAGGTCAGGCACAGCATTTTTTAATTTTTCACATCGATATAGCAGAAGGTTTGGACTGGCACTTGATAGACTAGATGGGAGAGAGTTGCTGGTACTTTCCGTATAGATGGGCCTAACACAGACTAAACTGGATTTCTTCACAAACTCTGTGAAACACTGGCGCCACTTGCACTCACTCCTATGATAATTCAGGTGCGGGGTGTACTTTAACTCGATAACTGATAGTGCCCTGGGCAGATCTCATCCCCCACCAGTGCTTAATTTGTGCTTGTTGTTTCCGGGCCGGAGCTTAGTTTTCTGCATCAGGCATTTACTGCGAGCAAAAGACACATATGGGAAAGGAGGAGGAAGAGGAAAACGAAAAGGCGTTGAAAGGGAGAAAGCAGAAAGCTGCAAGAGTGAGCCACGAGGCAGGAAGTGGCTGTGAATGGATTAAAGAGGCACGAGAAGGCTTTAGGATTACACTGCCTTGATGTTCTGTGTTTGCACATTTAATTGCAGCAGCCGCGTGTTTCACAGGAGAGTTTTGGGCACCGGCACGTTTTTATTTACAAATTAAGCACTGTCCCCCACTGCCCCATTGCTGAAGTGAGGACGGCAAAAGCATTAGTAAACTGGTTGGGGAAGTGGGGATTAGAGGATGCATGAAGGTCAAGTGACATATTAGCAAGAGAATACTCACAATATTCGCCAATAAATGATCTACATCACTGGCAGAATATATTGCACTCAGCTCAAGTGACAGACATTCTTAATGCAGAATAGGTGGAAGAACACTATCACACCTTAGCCCTCTGGTCTCCATTAGATGGGTTAAAGACAAACAGGCCATTTCCACAAGGAGGCTACAGCCAAGTATGTTAGAGGGTGTAGTGTTTAACCCCTTGCATTCAGGCCGACATTGCACTGCCTCCTCAATGTGTCTCTCAGCCACTGATCGACATTAAAAGGATCCTCCAGTGCTTGAGGCTAAGAAATAACAAAACACACAAAGGCAGGATGAAGGGGAGTCACTTCCTCTTCGAGCCCTGCCCATCCCTCCTGCCCCTCTGTGAAGTCAGTGCGCCTACGACACACATTCCTCACCGGAGCTATGAAGAGTAGCAGGTGAGTGCCCTCTCCCGCTCCGCTGGAGAATTTAAGTCAAAAACAGCCTCCCCAGGGCTGAGGGAGACATCCTTGGAAAGGGGAGTCTCCCCTTTCCAAGGATGCCTTCCTCAAACAATTCCCTGCACGTGGATCGCAGTCACGCCACGATACGCGAGCAGAAAACCACTAGATATTAGGGATTGTGTCTTTTTTGGGATGTTGTCCCCCTCGACCCCCGCTGAGGTCTGAAATGTGTATTAGTAAATTATTGCTTTCACCTGAGGGAGCAATTGTTCCTGCAAGGAGGGTGCAATTGCAACCCTCACGGGAAAACAAAATGGCACAAAATATTTTCAAAAGTTTTTGGTGTTTTTGGGGTGTCTGACTCCCCTCAGACAATGGCCAAACCCCTAGAGGGTAAAATAAAAAATGTAAGATATATGTTTTACGCTGGGGGCGTGAATACCAGCTCCCCCTCCCCCAAGGAGGGCACAATTTTCCCCTCAGGATAAAAACAAATGGCAGGTATTATCTGTTCTTTATGGAAGGTGCCAACCGCCGGGGGCATTCAGAAGGAGAGTGATAAAGGTGGAGTATGTAGCCAGTGGTGCATTTTTGATTACTGGTGTGGTAGCGCAATGTCTTTTAAAGATAGCACATTTTCTGTTGCAATGGACACTAAATTTGCCTAGACATTCAGTTTTACTGATGAAACTATGTAGCACACAAATTAGTCTATGGAAATATGATTTCAGCAAATATTTATCATTTGTGTATCATCAAGTAAACTGTCTTGATTTGTTTTGATCCTATTAAAATAATTGTTTCCATCACAGTTCTGAATTATAAAATGCTTCATGCTTTCTTTCTTAATTGCTGATAGATTTTTAAATATGTGTATAGTTCACCTACCAGGTATTTAAATCGTGCTGTGTGTTAGTGAAAAACTGAACTGACATCATACAACCTTTCTTTTCTCTTCGTGAACCCAGCAAGATTGTCACCTAGGTAATTTTTGTTCTGTAATGTTATGTGAGAAGGACTTATAAAGCACACGTTCACCAGTCGGTTTCATGGCGCTGGAGGGGAGCAAAATGGAAAACACACGGTGTAGAATTAGCTATAGCCATAGGCTTGCCTTAATAACCAAGTAAGTTTTTAGTGCTTTCCTGAAATCTAAGTAACAGGAAGCTGATCTTATTTCACTAGGGAAGGAGTTCCATAGGTTGAGTGCAATAACCAAAACTCTGGTGCCGCCCAGCTCCTTCCTCTTAAACTTGGGTATTGGCATGTAATTTATATTGCCCCGATCGTAATGAATGCTTGGGAGTATACTTAAGTAGTTGCAAAATGATAAAGGAGGGGCTTTTGTCGTGATGTGATTTAAAAATAATACTCCCGACTTTGAACATCCTTCTTTGTTCCACTGGCAACCAGTGGAGATTTTTCATCAGAGGGATTATATGGCATCACTTTGGTTGTTTACAGATTAGATGGGATGCCTGGTTCTGAACAATTTGGAGCCTTTGAGTAAGGCATTTAGATAGGCCAACATAAAAAGAGTTGGCATAGTCAGTCGTAGAAAGGATAGGGGCGATAACAACTTGGATAAGGGCCTCCAAGTTGAAATATTTAGCGATTTTCTTGATTTTATGGAGCATTAGAAAATATGAGGAGATTACTGAGCCAACCTGAGGCTTCATGGAAAGTTCAGCATCAGTGGTTACTCCAAATCTTTTTATTGTTTTTTTCGAGCAAGGCAAGGGAACTTCCAGGCTCAGAGGGCCAAAGTGAGTTGGTCCAGTATTCAAGCTTGTTTTTGAAAATGAGCTCTATTTTTTCTGCATTTAGGCCCTCATTATGACATTGGCGGTAAGTACCGCTTACCGCCATGCTGACTGCCGCTAACATCCGCCGCCGCCGTGGATTATCACTACCTATATTATGACATACACACAGCAATCTGCCACTATAAAGCCACACACACAAGTCCGCCAGCCCAAAGGTCGGTGATAAACTGGCGATATCCAAACCCACACTGTTACGCCAACAGAACTACGCCCACATTATGACCCACAAATCACCACAGCGGACATTCAATAGCGGTAAACCATTGGCGCTACAATCCGCCGCGCTCAAAATAAACACACACATACAAAACACCACCACATTGGACAATTCAAATTACACACACTTGACACCCATTTGAACACCACACCCACACCACTATAAAACACACCTCCACATAACCCACAACCCTTTACGACTACAAACAAGTGCCACAAGAGAGATATCAAAACCAAAGACAAGACAACAGCCACACACCACCATCACCTAGACACCATCCACGCATCTTACATAACACACCCCAAAACATCACCCTACACACCCTCACCCACACCACTCACACTACACCCATGGCACCACAACAACACCCCAGATTCTGTGAGGAGGAGCTAAGGGTCATGGTGGAGGAAATCATCTTTGTAGAGCCACGCTATTCGGATCACAGATGCAGCAGACATCCATTGCTAGGAAGATGGAGCTATGGCGGAGAATCGTGGACAGGGTCAATGCCATGGGACAGCACCCAAGAACAAGGGATGACACCAGGAAGAGCTGGAATGACCTACGGGAGAAGGTACGTTCCGTGGCAGCAAGACACCAAATAGCTGTACAGAGGACTGGCGGTGGACCCCCACCTCCTCCCCCACAACCAACAACATAGGAGGAGCAAGTCTTGGCAATCATGCATCCTGAGGGACTGGCAGGAGTAGGAGGAGGACTGGACTCTGGTAAGTCAACTCTTTACTACTTTTATCCCCCCTACCTGCATGCCATCACATACCCCTGCCCTTAACCTCACTCTCATCGCTCCACCACCTCCCACACACCCCACCATCACAACCCACCCATCCCAAAACCAAGCCGTGCATGCAACACCAATGTATGGACACCCATCACAGACCTACATAGACACCTATCACTAAAGCATGCCCACTAGAGGGAAACAGCTAGTTCACCAAATAACAACTCACACAAGGCAAAGCTGCCTGGGCAATAACAACCATAGAGGGCAACACAACCATGCACAAGATCTCACACGCAGAAACAATAACACTGCATTTACATCCCCACAGGTCCCCCAGCCAACGTCACTGGAGAGGAGATGCCAGCAACATCCAGCCCCCCCCCAGAAGAGGCCCACAGTGATGACAGCAGCTCTGGACGCTTGGATCTGGATGACCAACCTGGCCCATCAGGGATCTCTGGACAGTCAGTTACCCAGGCACAGTCTTACACCACCACAGAGCCTCCCCCCTCAGAAAACACCAGAACAGCACCCACCCAGCGGGCCCATACCTCGGTCCCCAGGGCACGTCAATCAGCAGTGTGTCCACCACTACAGAGACCCCAGGCCGCCCCACAAACACAGGACGATCAGGGACCTGGGGTCAGTGGCAGTGGGCACACGGTTCAGGGGACAGAGGCACATGACAACAGGGAAGCTGGGAGGACTGCTGTGTGAAAGGGGGAGGACAGGTCCAGGGAACCGACTCCCCATGAGGCACTCACCAAGATCCTGGGAGCATACCACCATTCCCAGGAGACGATGGGCCAGATACTGGACAAAATGCAGTAGAACCAGCGGCTGTAGGAGGGACAGTACCTGAGGATCAGGGAGGACTTGAAGGACATAACCACCACCCTGGTCACCATTGCAGGCGTGCTGGCAGACATGGCCAACACTATGAGGCAGGCAGTGGAACACCACCGGGACCTACCACTAGCCAAACCGACGAACAGCCCTCCACCTCCGCTGCCCCTAGTGGACAGGAGGCCCACCCCGCCACAGGACCAACAGGCCACCAGCACCCCTTACCCTGCAGAAGGAGAACCACCCGCAAACGTTCCCTGTGATCCAGGCAGAAGCCAGAGACTATTGCCAAGACCCCGCTAGGAAATAAGACTCTCCTGAATGTCACCCTTGTGTCCCAACCTGTCATCCTGTTCGCCTTGAACTGCCATTGTCCACGCCCCCTTGGACAATGCACCTGTGATCCACATAGACTGGACTCTATTCTGGACTTTCCTCCACCATCAACCCAGCCCATTGCACATCCCCCTCTACTTTTTAGCCCTTAAATAAACACCCTTTGAAAATAATACAAGTATGGAGTATGTCAAATGATTTATCTATGTATTCGTTTACCCAGGTATAAACACTGCAATACAACTGTACAGTAATGTGCACATAGGAATGACCTGTAGTTGGCTGCAGTCAACACACCAGGAGCGATAGTGAGGCACAAACATCTGCAAATAGAGATGCCAAAGAGTACAGTGAGTGGCCATAGAAGTTGGAAAATCAGCCTGCCAGTGACAATGTCAAACACAAAACTGTCAATTAAAAGTGAAGTTACACTGTCTTACCTGTGTGTCATTGGAAGTATTGACGAATTATTGCACTTCTGTCCTCAACCTCATCCTCTGCCTCCTCATCTTCACTGTCCACAGGGTCCACTGCTGCCACCCGTCCATCTCCAGCCTCATCCTCCTGCAGAAAAGGCACCTGGTGACGTAAGGCAAGGTTGTGCAACATACAGCATGCCTTGATGATCTGGCAGACCTTCTTGGGTGAGTAGCACAGGGAACCACCTGTGAGATGGATGCAACGAAACCTAGCCTTCAAGAGGCCGAATGTCCTCTCTATAATTCTTCTTGTTCGCCCATGTGCCTCATTGTAACGATCCTCTGCCCTTGTCCTGGGATTCCTCACAGAGGTCAGTAGCCATGAGAGGTTGGGGTAACCAGAGTCCCCTGCAAATATCGAGGGACATCTATTAGACACACACTAACCCCTAGGTCCCACACCATACCCATACACCAACATCCACTGGCTGGGAACCAGGGCTCACCTATTAGTCACACCGGGTGCCTCTGGAGTTGAGCCATCACGTATGGGATGCTGCTATTCCTCAGAATAAAGGCATCATGCACAGACCCAGGATACTTTGCATTGACATGGGAGATGTACTGGTCCGCCAGGCACACTATCTGCACATTCATTGAGTGAAAGCTCTTTCGATTTCTGAACGCCTGTTCATTTTCGCCGTGGGGGGGTGACAAATGCTATATGTGTACCATCTATTGCCCCAATAATGTTGGGGATATGTCCTATTGCACAGAAATCAGCTTTCACTGTAGCCAAATCCTCCACCTGGGGGAAAACAATATAGTTGCGCATGTGTTTAATCAGGGCAGACAACACTCTGGTCAGCACTATTGAGAACATTGGCTGTGACATTCCTGCTGCCAAGCCCACTGTCACTTGGAAGGAGCCCGTTGCCAGGAAATGGAGCACAGATAGGACTTGCACAAGAGGGGGAATCCCGGTGGGGTGACGGATAGCAGATATCAGGTCAGGCTCCAATTGGGCAAACAGCTCTGTGATTGTGGCCCTGTCCAGTCTATAGGTGGAGATAATGTGCCTGTCCTCCATTGTTGCCAAGTTCACCAGGAGTCTGTACACGGGGGGATGTCTCCATCTCCTATTCATCCGCAGCGGTTGCAATCTATGGGGCAAAACGGCGAGCAGCTGGTCAGTAGCTCATCTTTCCAAACACTACACTTCATTGCATGTTGTGATTGTAACAGTATATTGTTGGATAGGTCAAAATGATGCTTATGTGTACTGTGACACAGTTAGGTGCCATGACCTGCCCCCCACCCCGAAATGGCACCCGCCTGTCCTGTATGGAGGGATATGTGGAAATTAGGTAATTCCGCTGACGTTGTGTGCCGATGCGGGAGGCGGTCGAGAACCGCTGTGCAACTCCTCATTGGTTATCATTGGGCCCTATGGGTTACAGTGGCCAATGGTGATGTACGCCGGTGGTGACGGTACGCACCGCCGGGGACGTGACCGCCATTTTCTATCTGTTCACTCACTTGCTACCTGACCTTCAACAGGAGAGGACCTACACTGCATGTGCTGCCGTGACCTGTGTCTGGAATCGACCATGGCTCGTGTCACTTGGGAAAGGGCCCCTGCCTTCACTGCGGCGTGGTTGGAGAGACTGGTGGATGGGGTCCTACTGCAGTACCAAATGCTGTATGGGCCTCCAGACCAACAGGTGAGTACACTGTGAGCACGATGCGTGGGGCATGAATGAATGGAGTGCTGTGTGTGAAGGCCTCGTGTGGGGGGGGGTTGGTGGAAGGGCCCTGGGCAGTGTGCCGCAAGTATGTTTGGCCATGTCTGTGCGTAAGGGGGTGTGAAGGGCTATGGTGGCCCATGAGTGTAACAGGCAGGACGGTCTAACTGATACCTATGTGTATTTCTCTGCAGGTCAGCACCCATCAGAAAAAGGGTATATGGTGTGCCATCGCCAAGGAGGTGCAGACCCTGGGGGTCTACAGCAGGTGGAGCACCCACTGTCGGAAATGGTGGGAGGACCTGAGACGCTGGGCCTGGCTGGAGATGGCCTCCCAACGAGGAAGGGGTGCCTGTTGAACCCTGATCCCCCAGATGGCCTGCATACTGCCGGTGGCCTATCTGGAGCTGGATGGGCGCTTGGAGGCATCACAGCAGCCACTACGGGGTGAGTACAGTGTGCCAATATACTACTTGCGTGTGGTGGGGTGGTATCCGGGTGGGGGATGTGGGCCTGTGGGTGCTCTTAGGCCAGGCCGGACATTGCAAGATAGGTCCCAGGTTGGACAGGGTCTGATGTGAACTTCCTCCAACCAAGCTAGTAGGTATCCACTACTGGGCAGGGGTCTGTGGGTCTCTGGTATGCTGCAATTGGCGTTAGGTGTCCATGTCCATGGGCTGGTGACTAGCATTGTGACTGGTAGTGCATTGTCTAGTGCTTAGGACTGTTCCCTGTGTGTGTGTGTCATGTACGCCAACGGTGGTGTTGTTGCCGCCATTGACCAAGTGTATCCTTTGCCTCTCCCCCCCTTTTTGTTTTGTCACCCTGTCCTTATGTGCATTAGCATCATCTGGCGGAGGAGCAGAAGCACAGGCGACGTAGACAACTGCATCCCACAGGGTCCAGGAGGCCGAATCCACCGACAGTGAGGGCACCAGTGGGACGGAGTGCGAGGGGAGCACCACGGCGGGGACTGGAGTGGACAGTTCGGACAGTGATACCTCCTCCAATGGAAGCTCCCTGGTGGTGGCGGACACCTCTGTGCCCACCCCAACTACAGGTACAGCCACCACCCCCGTACCAGCAGCACCCTCGCAGCAGCCCCTCAGCATGTTTCCCGTGCCTGCTCACCCAGGAGGGTGGGCATCTCCTTCGCCCCAGGCACCTGCTGCCCTGACTGAGGAGGCTATTGACCTCCTGCGATCCATCTCTGTTGGGCAGTCAACCATTGTGAATGCCATCCAGGGGCTTGCAGACCAAATGCAACAGACCAATGCATTCCTGGAGGGCATTCACACTGGCATGGCGGCCCAACAGAGATCAGTCCAGGCTCTGATCTCCTCTCTGATGGCAGCCATTGTCCCTGTTTCTAGCCTCCCCCCTCCAACTTCCTCTACCCAATCCTATTCCCCTCAACCCCAACCTATCCCAAGCACACAGGCAGACCAGCATGCACACAAGACAACACACAGAAGTGGTTCAGGCAAACACAAGCACCACACATCATCCCACAGGCACTCACACAAACACCATCCAGATGCAGACATACCAACATCCTATGCCTCCACTGTGGCCCCCTCCTCCTCGTCTTCCACCTCCCTCCCAGTAGCGTCTAGCCTCACACCTGCATGCACTACATCCTCATCCACTCCCACCATCACCGTCACGCCTATCACTACACACCCCTCACTGGCAGTCACCACCCCCACATCCATGCACACGTCCCCTGTGTCCTCTCCCACTGTGTCTGTGCACCCTCCTCCCAAAGTACACAAATGCAAGCACTCAGACACCCATCAGCCATCCACCTCACAAAAGCATCCAGCCCATGCATCTGCACCCAAGATCAGCAGATAGACACCTCCTACAACCACTTCCTCTTCCTCCACTCCCAAACCTTCACCCTCTTTCCGCCCCAATGTCCCTAAGAAGCTTTTCCTCTCCACCGTTGACGTCTTCCCTACCACTCCCTCCCATCCTTCACATCCGGCCAGGGTGGTCAGGCTCTGGAGGCACCACCAGCTGCGTCAAGGAAGGGCAAGGAGACACCACCAGCTGCGTTAAGGAAGAGCAGGGAGACACCACCAGCTGCGTCAAGGAAGGGCAAGGAGGCACCCCCAGCTGCTAAAGGGAAGGGCAAGGAGCAATCCCCAGCTGCTGACAGGAAGGGCATGGGGCCTGCACCAGCAGGCAGGAAGGACAGGGGGCCTGGTGCTGGGACTCATTCGGAGCCCCCACCACCAACCATGGGGGTTCAGCCATCCAAGGGTATGGGGGAGGGATGGAGCCTCCCCCCACCACTGCCAGCACCGCCACCAGCACCACTGCCAGCAGCAGCAGCCCCAGTGGGCAGCCGTCCGAGGCTGCAGGGGAAGGGCTGGAGCCTCCCCCCACCACTGCTAGCACCAGCACTACTGCCAGCAGCAGCATCCCCAGTGAGCAGCCGTCCGAGGCTGCAGGGGATGGGCTGGAGCCTCCCCCCACCACTGCCAGCACCGCCACCAGCACCGCTGCCAGCAGCAGCAGCCCCAGTGGCCAGCCGTCTGAGACTGCAAGGGAAGGGCTGGAGAATCCCCCACCATTGCTATCACCGTCACCAGTACCACCAGCAGCACCACTGCCAGCAGAAGCAGCCCCAGAGGGCAGTCTTCTGAGGCTGCAGGGGATGGGCTGGTGCCTCCCCCCACCACTGCCAGCAACACCACCAGCACCACTTCCACCACTGAGCAGCTGTCACCGCCGGCGGACAGTGTGTAGTCCTGCATCCGTGGGCTGTTGTGCGGCCTGGCCCCTGCAAATCCCGTGGGTCTGACACCCAGGTGAGAGACTGTGACCTTGCACTCCCCAAGATCTGCATCACTGGGCACAATGCCCCCTCCAGAACCAGTGGAAGAAGCCATCCACTCACCCCATCTTTCCAAGGATGAAGCACACTGGGCACTATGCCCCCTCCAGAACCAGTGGAAAAGCTATCCACTTGAGGGACTGTGGCCTTGCACTCCCCAGGACCAAGCAGTGGGCAAACCACCCACTTGAGAGACTGTGGCCTTGCACTCCCCAGGACCAAGCAGTAGACAAACCACCCACTTGAGAGACTGTGGCCTTGCACTCCCCAGGACCAAGCAGTGGGCAAACCACACACTTGAGAGACTGTGGCCTTGTACTCCCCAGGACGAAGCAGTGGGCAAACCACCCACTTGAGAGACTGTGGCCTTGCACTCCCTAGGACAGTGCACAGAGCATGTGGCCCCCTCCAGGACCAGTGGTGCTGTACCATCTTCTGGCTGAGGTGCCCCCCATTCCCTGTCCTCCTGAAGTGCCTGTCTATTTTCGACCTGTTGCCCCTGCAGTGTTCTCTCCATGTTGTTGCAGGAGTGTGCTGGGCCCTTGGCCTATGTGTTGTGGCCCTGTGGCCCACGGACATTGAGGACTGGGCAGTGTCCCTACATTTGTAAATATGTATATACGTTTGGATTCTGATGCACTTATTCATAGTATTTTATCGTATTACACTCACTTTCTTTAAATCATTTTGTCCTTGCATTATTCCTGAGGGGTACGGGGTAAATATGTTATGTTGCTGCATCTAGTTGTGTGTATGGTGTTGGGGAGGGGGGGGTGTCTTGCATGTGTGTGTCACTCTCTTCCCCCCCCTCCTGTTTTCTAGGCGGAAGTACTCACCGTGGTCATCCTCGCCGGCGTTGATGTTCATAATGAAGCAGAAGGTAGAAGAGCATGAGGAAGACATGCAACTCGGGCTCCATGGCGGCGTGGTTCTTCCTTGAGTCTCCAGAGGTGAGTCCTTTGACATCTGAGATCTGTTGCCGCCAGGCTTTTGATGTCATTGGTACCGCCCCGGAAAAGGTGGCGGATAGGCCAGTCATAATAGAGTGGGCATTACATTGTCTTCTATCTGGCTGTTGGCGGTTACCACCGTGGTGCTTGTTGATTTACAAATTTAATGAGATGGTGGTGCAACCAGGCACATAGAGACACTATAAAGTTAGATAGTGTCAAATGTACAGACCCGCCTTTTGCGTGCGTAGGGACAGACACATGTGGCTCAAGATTTAGGGCCTCATTATGAACATGGCGGTCCAGACCGTTATGGCGGCGGCAGAGGATATTACCACCATCGGCATGGCGGTCTGGACCGCCATATAATAAACAAGACGGCCCTCCACCACCGCCAGGCTTCCGCTGACAGGCAGCCTGGCGATGGTGGATTTCTCTATCCGACAGGGCACGCTGGATAGAGAACCCTTGTTCTTCCAGCCTTTCCCTGGCAGTTTTCCCCGCCAGGGAAAGGCTGGCAGAAGGGGTGTTCCAGCACTTGGCAGGGGCAGTGCAGGGGCCCCCCGTGCACAGCCCCATCACGCAGGTCACTGCCCGTATAGGCGGCGGTGCTGCTGCACCCGCCGCACTGCGGCTTTGACGACGGCTCCATGTGAAGCCATCGGCAATGTCCTGGCCCAGCATTCCGCTGGGCCGGCTGGCGGAAACACTGTTTCTGCCCGCCAGCCCAGTGAAATATATATTATAGGGCCGACGGGGTCTTCTAGGGACTGGAGGTCTATATTTAAACCGCCAGCATGAACACGGTGGGGAACCCCGCTGTGCTCATAATGAGCCCCTAAGGCTTCAAAGGTAATCGGAGGAGTCAGAGGTGAGATATCCTCCATTATCATTATCTGCCTAGTGATTAAATTCGCCTAGCAGTAGGATTTTCACATGATCGACACAGAAAGGAGAAATAGATTCATAAAACAACTGCAGAAATGGCTGCATATAGTCTAGGAGGCGATAGCTCAAAAAGCAGATCAGGGGAGAGATGAGATTCAAGTTTGATTGTGAGAATTTCTGCTGCAGGAATGTTTAGTGAAATTATTTTGGAAAATTTAAGGTGATCTTTGGTCACTGCAGCTACAACGCCAGTGGCTTTCCAGGGAGGTGGTTGGTTTGAAGGATATAATAGTTATCGGGCAGTGCGGTAAGTATGTCTGGGAATGATTCCTCTGCGAGACGTGTTTCGGTCAGCAGAAAAATATCTGTGGATTCAGAGTCTAAGAGGTGGAAAACCTCAGTTTGGTGTTTTACCATGGAGTGTGTGTTTAAGTGGTAAATCATTCTTTGATCAGAGTTAATGTTTACAGCACACTTTGTAAAACAGGGTTTCATGTTAGGTGATTGAACATCTGGCCCTGCGGAAATTTTGAAGGAGTTCAGCTTAAGAATGCCTAGTTTTTCTCACTTTGTAGTCAGAGAAATAAAAGTAAACACCAGTTTCTGAATAAGCAGCACTTTATCAGAAGACATAGCTTGACATTTGATCTTTGTCTTTGAACCACAGCAAATGTGACACGACAAACACAAAAGTTGAATTAATTTTTATTGTTCCTTCACTTTCTGAACTCCAACATGTCTATTTTTGGGGGTGCTGCCACACCCCCAGTGCCCCTATTTCCCGCCCCTATGCAAGGAGGGTGCAGTCAGGGGTAAACAATGGGCGAAATACACTGGTACACCAAGACGTTTGATGGCCCACGCAGGGGACTTGTTTTTATTGTAGTCAATTGAAAACTGCCCCATTTTGATTTTACTGTTTAAAATAAAGGGCAGACTGACAAAGATTTAACATTGTTTGTGTGATTTTTTTCACAAAAGTCCAGCGCAAAATCCTTCTTGAAATTTTTCAAAGCAATGCAAATGGCACAGGTCTGCTGTTCTCAGATGATGCTCGCTGTGTTGCACTATTTCTTCCATGACGATTTGTCCAATGAAGTATGTTGTAGTATAGGGTATGTGGCATGTTGAAGCAGTACTTTATTTTTTTGTTCTTTTTTTAGTGTCTTTGCCAACGCTGCAGCAGCATCTACAGGCTACGTATTTTTTTGTTTGCTTTTTACCATTTACACTTTGTCACACACATCTCACAAATGCACACACACACACACACTCCCACCGGTTTAGAATCATTCTTCTGCCTTCTATGTAGAACAAAGTGGTTTTGAAGGAAGGTTTTAGACAGTTGTTGGAAATGGCCCTTTTTCCAGGGTTATCCCCAAACGTTTTGCCTTCTTCCTCCTATTTTCCAGGTCCGTTTTTGCTGGGTTATTGTCTCTGCACACTTTATCACTGCTAATCAGTGCTAAAGTGCAAGTGGTCTCTAGGTAAATTGTACTGTTGATTGGTTTATCCATGATTGGCATATTTGATTTACTGGTATGTCCCTAGTAAAGTGCACCAAAGGTGATAATTCGAATGTCAGGGCACTCATGAGTCAAAGTTCGTTTCAGTAAAGGTGTTTTGGGTCCACACTGTATTTGTATAGTGCTGATAGCCACACAATGAATTTCGTTGTAAGACCGGGATTCATGAAAGAAACAATCTTCAATTTATTCTTGGAAGATAAAGTTCATCACAGCGATAAGAAACCATCCTTAAAATCAGCATTCATGTGACAATAACAGCTGACAAAATATTCATGTAGCAACATACGCCAACACGTGTTTCGTCTTATGAGAGATCAGTCTGAAAGACTTCATCAGGGCTGAAATAAACAAGAATAGTGTCTACAAGTTGTAGTATATAAACATCTAATCCATTTCTTCATTAAATGACAAAAGCAAGTCATTAGCACCGTGATGTTTATGTAATTGGAAACCATGCAATACGTGACTTGTGCGACATAAGAAAAAGAAAATAATACAAGTTTGTAAAACATAACAAGAGGTCACCTTTTGCGAGAATATAATAAATCGAAGATAGCAATAGCAAAACAAATCTCTATGAAACATAATCCTATTTAAAAGGTTGTTACGACACAGTAGGTACACGTCCTCATTTTAAATTCAATAGTGAAGTCACCCAAATGATCCAAAATATGTGAGACCGATATGAAAAAACCTATCACAAGTCATAAACGTGACCCTAGTGATCATACCTAACCTTAAAACCCATATGTTGTACTCATAAAAGTAAAAAGAGCATACCTTAGCTACAGTCAAGTAATAAATCAATAAGGTTCTCCAGAGCAATCCGAGACTCTGAAATTAAATCATACACACCCGAAGTAATTAATAATGGAAATATTGGGAACAAGGTGGTAATGCCGCAAAACGACTATAAACAACGAAATGGCCATATGACCCAAGACTGACCTTATTGTATCTGGAATAAAAAGTAATGGCAAATAGTCGTTAAATCTAATATACGGAGTATCCTAAAACCAAAATGAAACAAGAAGACCGTCAATAAGTTAGCGAAACTTTATGTGCCCACCAAGTATTACTGTGCTCCAAAATATTTCCAAGGCCGAATCCTGATCCCTGTAAAGACCGCTCACCTTTTAGGTATGAAGTAACAAAAACGAACGAAAACCGCGTTCAAGTAATTGCGCGGCGTTCTGTAGTGTCCGGGTAGTATACAATCAATCAATTCAATGGAAGGTGCTCTATTTAAGGCGTCACTACCGTGCGTTCTGTACCTGAAATAGAGATAGGACTTAAGCTAACCCACGGGCGCCATCTTGGAGTAGTGAGACCACATATTCCTGGTAAGAGAATGTGGCGGTCAGTGCTAATATAACAGTATAGATAAGTGCAGAAATAAAAGTAGAATAATTAATATCTTACTTCAGTGGTTCCCAAACTGTGCGCCGCGGCTCCCTGGTGCGCCGTCAAAACTAGCCAGGGGCGCCGCACACAGTCTGGAAACCACTCGGAGGTGCTTTGAATCGGTAGCTTTTCATCGTGGTATTGGAAACTAAACCCCCTGCATTAATTATTGTGACCAGCGGAGGGCGCCAAAGTACCATTAATAATATCCCTATGACACAAGAACAAAAATAGTTTCCAATAAATGGTTTTCAGGAACCTGAACGAGAGAATAAAGAAGACAAACTGTAAATAGTGTAGGTACAGGTACAGGCTGGGATTACGTTCCCCCACCCGCCAAAAAAAAGTAACATAATGGGGAGCCGTGGCCAACACGGCCAATAGGTCATAGGAGCCGGGGATCGAAAAAGTTTGGGAACCACTGTCTTACTTGTAGAGCACAATCTTAACAGACGCTCTACACTAGTGTCTAGACAAAAACTAATAAATGAAACGATAGTACCAACGAAAGTTCTAAAGACATAATGAACGCTATCTTGGGTTCAACGATATACTTAAAGAAGAACAAACCCTCAGGGTTGACTTAAGCAATATATATCAAATACATGGATAAGTTACTGCCAATGTTGGGATTATAAAGAAATGCGAAGAAAAATTAGAATTAAAATGGGACGAGCCCCATCTGTGTCACCAAGCAAACTGGACCTGACACAAACAGGTTCATAGGACAAGAGTCACTATGATGACTCCAAAGTTTGTATAGCACACAAGGTATTAAATACAGAGTACAGTCAGAAACATGATAAATGGATGGGAGAAAGAGCAGGTATATACACTCTAACATGATTAGAAAACATGCCGGGGAAATCTCAAAATGGGTCTAATATAGTATATTGTATATACATAGCTAGCGCTTAGTTCAGTAAATAGAACACCGGGTGACAGGCATTACATCAATCAGTCTAGAAAGAGAACAGAATATTAACAGTAACATATTACTCCCCTAAATAATATTCCATCTCAAAATTGGTATTGAGGCCCTCTTCCACCGCTCTGAGTTTAAGGATCAGTAGCATTCCTTCTTCCTGAGGGCTAACTCTCTGTTTCCTCCTCTGGGGTCCTTGCTTATGAGATCAAACCCAAAAAATTCGAAACCACACGTACTGTTTTGTTTGGGACATTGTCTCATATGGCTCACTATAGGATATCTTTCGTCATCCTGTCTTAGTGCCCTAAAATGTTCGCTTGCCCTTACTCTAAGTGACCTAATGGTGCTGCCTACATAATAGAGGCCACAATTGCAAATGATCATATAAATGACAAAATTAGTGTCACATGTGATGTTGTGGTTAATGTTAAACTGTGATCCAGTCGAACTCGTGAACGTAGAGATACCTGATTTGGCCCATCTGCACATGCCACAATGTCCACATTTAAAAAATCCTTTGCTACGGCTATTAAGCCAGTTATCTTGATTCTGTTTCGTGCGATACCTAGGGCACAGACTGTTCTTCAGAGTTTTACCCCTTCTAAAAGTAAAAATCGGTTTATCTGGGATCACCTTCTTGAGGTTGAGATCTGCTGTTAATATGTGCCAATGTCTATTCATGCATTTCTGTAGTAGAGTAGCTGTTCTTGTATAGTTGGTTATACAGCGGATAACATTAACCCTTGGTCTAGATCTCTGATTCAGTGTGTCTAATCTTTTCAGACGCATCGCCCTACCGCGAGCTCTATCAATCACCTTTGGGGGATAACCCCGTGCTCTAAATCTATTACTCATGTCTTCAATGCAATGGGCAAAATCTTCTTCTAAGCTGCAGTTTCTCCTTGCCCGTACCATTTCCCCATACGGTACCGAGTTGATTTGATGTACTGGGTGTGCACTTTGTGCATGTAGAATAGAGTTGCATGATGTACTTTTTCTGTATAGTCGACTCTCTATTTTATTGTCATGAATAAATAGTTCTACATCTAGAAAGGCAATACTGGTGACGTTGTGTTCTGAAGTAAATTGAATATTGAAGTCATTAGTATTTAGGTAGCTAATAAAGTCATTGAGTTTGTGTAGATCGCCCGTCCAGATCATAAGACAATCGTCTATGTATCTACCCCAAAAGAGTATGTCCGAAATCCACGTACTGCCCTCTTTACTCCAAATCATGTTTTGTTCAAACAATCCCATAAAGAGATTGGCGTAGGCTGGTGAGAATTTGGATCCCATTGCCACGCCTTGTTTCTGGCGATACCAGTCATTTTTGAATAGAAAAACATTGTTGTTCAAAATTAGATCCACCATATTCAATAGCATGTTGGTGTGCCCATATAGGTTGGCTGGTCTCTTGTGAAGATAGTGACATAAGGCTTCCTTTCCCAGCTTATGGTTGATACTAGTATATAGGGAAGTTACATCCAATGTTACTAGGGTCATCCCTGTTTCCCAAGTGATGTCAGACAGTATGCTAAGAATATGTTTAGTGTCCTTGATATAAGATGGCAAATTCACTACAAATGGTTGCAAAAAGATATCTACATACTCTGAGAGTCTCTCTGTAGGGCCACCTATACCTGATACAATGGGCCTACCAGGCGGGGATGTTGGGTTTTTGTGTATTTTAGGTAATGCATAAATGCAAGGGTATCTGGGCCTGAGGACACGAAGGTACATATATTCTTCTTCTTTCAAAAGTGAGAGATCCAAACAATCCTGCAGGAATTTATTGATTTTATTAGCAAGTGAGGAAATAGGATCTACAAGAATCTTCTCATAGCAAGTAGCATCATCCAGCTGTCTGTTCAACTCTCGGTCGTAATCTGAGGTGTTCATAATCACGATGTTTCCTCCTTTATCTGCCTCTCTGATCGTAATGTCCGTCCTGGTACGTAGTTGTCTCAAACTAGTTTTCTCTGCATGGCTTAAGTTATGATGCCAAACATGTTGTTGAGTGCCGTTTGTAAATTCTGATTTATTTAAATCACGCCAGACTAACTTAAAAAACGTGTCTATACAGTTGCCACTCGTAAGGGTTGGTGTCCAAGTTGATTTCCTCCTCAGACCACTGTGAAGTGTATCTGATGGGATATCAAGATCTGATAAAACTCGTAATATAGTAGTAGGGTCTTGTTCGCAGTCTGTAATGGACAGTAAAGTGGCCGTGTCCTGAATGTCCCTAATGGACAGAGGTTGATAATCGTTGTGACTGTCGGAGAGGATGCTATAATCCCTGTTGTCATTGTAATTGGCAAAATGTTTTTTCAGTTTCAAACGTCTAATGAACTTAAAAAAGTCAATCTTTGTCCTCTGAAAATCTCCAAAAACCCCTGGACAGAACCCAAGGCCTCTACTAAGAAGTGTCAAGTCATGAGGTGCCTGTAAATCAAATGCTACTAGTGGGCCTGCAGCACTGATTGTGCCACCCACATAAGTAGCCCTGTAACATGGCTCAGATCTGCCACTGCAGTGTCTGTGTGTGCAGTTTTAAACTGCCAATTTGACCTGGAAGGTGTACCCACTTGCCAGGCCCAAACCTTCCCTTTTGGTACATGTAAGGCACCCCTAAGGTAGGCCCAAAGTAGCCCCATGGGCAGGGTGCAGTGTATTTAAAAGGTAGGACATGTACTGGTGTGTTTTACATGTCCTAACAGTGAAATGCTGCCAAATTCGGGTTTCACTATTTCAAAGCCTATCTCCCTCATAGGTTAACATGGGGGGTGCCTTCAAATAACTTTAAAGCGCACATTCCCTTTGAGGGCAGATAGAAATATGGAGTTTGGGGTCTCTGAACTCACAATTTAAAAATGCTTCTTTTAGTGACGCTGGTTTTTAGATTGCGAGTTTGAAAATGCCACTTTTAGAAAGTAGGCATTTTCTTGCATAAACCATTCTGTGACTCTGCCTGTTTGTGGATTCCCCGTCTGGGTCAGTTTGACAGTTGGGCTGTTCATAACTCTCCTCTAGACAGTGGCAGAAAGGGAGCTGGGGTGTAGCCTGCATCTCTTGATGAGCCATCTGAGCTAGAGTGGAGAGAGGAGTGGTTGCTTGCACCTGAAAGGATGGTGCCTGCCCTCACACAATGCAGTCTTCAACCCCCTGGTGTGTGTCTGGGGCCTGGCCGGGACAAGGAAGAATCTTGCAAACACTTGAGACTTTGCTTTGAAGTTTGCCAACTTCAACGGAAGAAAGGGGTATAAGAAGAGGGCCCAAAACCCCAGACTTGTAGAATCTTTCTGGAATCAAGAAGAACCTCTGCCAAGGAGAATAGCTGTGTTGCTTTGCTGGACTGGCCTGCAGTTGCTGCTTCTGCCTGAAAAGAGTGCAAAGGATGAACTTTGCTGTGTGTCCTGCTTGAGAAAGTTCTCCAAGGGCTTGGAGCAGAGCTTGCATCCTGTTGGAAGTCTCAGGGACACCAAAGACTTCAGTTTCCTCGACCTGCAACACGGGGAATTGTGTGTACTGTGCAGTTCAAGAGGAGAAACCACAGCGCCACCGCCAACGAAGCCTCTGGCCTACACGTGACCTGCTGACACTGCATGGAGTCGCATTGCCCCGCTTTGCACCACAACACTGGTCTCACCAACGCCGTTATTGTACGCCTTCACCGAGCCGCTGCTCGCACCATGACCTGTGGGACACGCACTCTGGCATCGCCTGCTCATACTCAGCCTGGGCATCCCCAATGATGCCGCTCCTGCTAACACCGGCACCGCTGCCTGCACCGTGGCCTGTGGACACTGCTCGTGAGGTACACAAAGCACCGTCCCATCCCGCACCGCAGCCTCGGTCCATCGACGCTAGCACCATCGACTCCAGTGTTGTCACCAGGCATCCCTGCCCACACCGTGGCCTGTGGACACCGCTTGTGAGGGTCACGAAGCACCGTCCCATTCTGCACCGCTGGCTTGGGCCTACGACGACAACGCTTCAGCAAAGACAACGATGCTGCCTGCACTGTGACCTGGTGACACCGCATGCCGCACCGCCCTGCTTCACACCGCAGCCCTGGTCTTACTGATGCCGTCACTGAGTCGCTGCCTGCACCGTGACCTGTGGGCACGCACGCTGCATCGTCCCGCTTCGCACCGCAGCCTCAACACCATCCATTCCAGTGCTCCTGACTTCATCAGCCCTAAATTCGATCCCCAAGGCGGGTGACTTCAAGGGCCAGACGACTCCTGCATCAACTCCGGAACCGACACCAGCGACGCCGTTCTCTGGAGCTCACTGGGAGGATCACGTTGCCCTGCAAATCCAAGGGTACTGTTTGCAGGTCTTCCCAGCACTGTAGCTGTCCCGCGACACCGCGGCTGGCCTGAACTGTTGGTTTTGTTGATCACAACGCCGTCATAGCCTCAGGTGGACCTAGCGACTTCAAGGAACTGTAATTTTGTGTAAATCTTGCAGAATTCATATATTTATTACTGTATGTTGGATTTATATCATATTTGGTCTTGTTTTATATAGATAAATATTGGCTATTTTTCTAAAAATGGTGTGGTGTCCTTTTGTAGTGTCTTCATTTGTTACTGTGTGTTATGTGCAAATGCTTTACACATTGCTTCTGAAATAAGCCTGACTGTTTGTGCCAAGCTACCAAGGGGGTGAGCAGGGGTTATCTGAGCAGGTATCTCTCTTATCCTGACTAGAGTGAGGGTTCCTACTTGGACAGGGTGCAAACCGACTGCCAACTAGCGACCCCATTTCTAACAGTCAACAGAGATGGTGTTTCAGTGGATGACTGACCCAGGTCCTAACTCGAGTGATGGAGGACAGACCTGAGGCAGGTTCAGATACTGAGGAAAAGATATTGAGCAGAATCTGGAAGTGATTTCTCAGTCTGCAGAGTTTCATCCAATGACTTGTCTTCCAGTGATTCTGAAGAACATGGTCATGGCAGTCATGATGTCTCTTTGCAAGCATAGTCTGTGCAGAATAACCATTGTGAGGTTACTTTAACTATTACACAGGCATGTTATTTTAGCCTTGGCTTGCAGCTTGTGATCTTTTACTCCAAGGCATACATTTTTATTTCTCTATTATTTTAGCAGAAGCCTTATTTTAGTGGAGATGTTTTTATTATTTTATCAGCTTGTCCTTTTACGCAGACTTCTGTTATTCTTTTTTCTGCACAACATTTTCATTCTGAGCCTCATTCAAGGTTGTATGAGGTAAATTACAAATTAATGCCGACACAAAGCGTTCATCATGTCCCCAACTCTTATACACAGAAATATACGTGTTATCACGTCAGGGCAGTTTTCTGCCATCTACATGATAGAGGGGAATTCCAACCAGCTGCCATAGTATACTGCACGTCGCTTTTGCAGTTTCTGTTGAGACTTGACGCAGTCTCTCCTTCCATGTGGGGAGATTTGCAGTAGACCAACAGACCTCTTCTTACTTTCAATTACAGGGATGGGGTTCTCCCGGGGCCTAATGGGCAGGTTAGGGCTTACACTGCCATGCTCTTGTACAGAACCTTAGTAGTGCAGGTAAGGATTTTAGAACCATTGTTATGACAGTATGGTGAGGTTTTTCCTATGTTTCGCTTTTCTTGTTACTGCCTTTCTTTTATTATGTTTTATCATCCTTTTATTCGCGGTACATGCCTTTTTACATGGAATGCAGTTGATTCAATAAAACCTATTGAACCTAGTCCTGCTTCTGTTTTGCCTTTATATGTGTGACACATATGTGACTGAGAGAAAGGGGTAAGATCTGTTCCACAACAATTTGCATGAGAAAACCAGATGGCATGCTAGGGACTGCCACAAATCACTTTTTACTCTTGGATAGTGGTGAGCTGCTGCTTGATGTCCGTAAGGGTTAGGCCGACAGCTGTCACACAGCGCAGGAAAGTACTCAGTCCCCCGCTCCCGGATGTGCTGCCCAAATCCAGCAGTGTTGTTACTATAATGAGAGTTTTTACGACGTAGCAGGGGAAACAACCCAGAGAGCAAGTACCTGTGGCGGCAAGCACAAAGAAAGAGTGCTGTCTTGCCAACCTCCCAGTTTAGTGCAGTCCCATATTCCCCAGTCTGAATGTACAATAGAAAAGCTGAATGAACAATCGATTCAGCAATGTGTTTGTCAATTGACTACATCCATTTCTTTTTGGATGTTGACTTCCTTGAGAAAATCGTGCAGCAAGCAAATTTACTTGTAGAATAATTTCTGAGGGTGCATGGAGGCACTATTTGGCCTCATTATAGTACACAATGGTGGCTCCTACTTCACTTGAGGAGTTGAAGACATTTTTGGGCTTTACACTCAAAACAAGGTTAGTGCACAAACCAACCTTGCAGTCCTACTCGTCTGCTATCACATTTTGGGTAACACCTATCTTCGCACTGTACATGAGCAGACAGCGTTTTTTTATATTGCGGTGTATTCTGCATTGCAATGATAATTCTGCTGCATTGCCCCGGGACCATCCAGACCATGACAGGTTTGGAACATTTGTCTGCCAGGGTGTAGAGGTTTATACTCCTGGAAAGACTATAGCCATTAATGAGTCCTTGATCCTGTACAAAGGGTGGATGCTGTTCAAGCAGTACATACCGAGCAAAACAGCTTATTATAACATCTGGTTGTACATGCTGTGTGAAAGATCTACTGGCTATGTCTACAGCTTGAGAGTGTATACTGGGAAGAATTCGCTCTAAACCCTCTGGTTCACCCTTCCACACTAGAAGTCATGGCAAAGATTGTATGGGAGCTTGTCCAGCCACTCCTTCAAAAAGGTTGCCCCCTTTATGTGGACAACTTAAATATGGAAGTAGAGCTGTTATGTGAGCTGTACAAATTTGGCACTGTGACATGTGGTACAGTTCAATGTTGCCACAAATTATTCCCACAGGAGTTTGTTTATAAAAAGCTCCAAAAGTTACAGAGCACTGTGTTCCCTTCCAACGAACTGCTCACTGTCAAATTCTCTTATAGGCTTGACCTGTACATGCTCATTACAATCCATGATGAGAGCCTTCCCCCATCATGATTTTGGCTAGTTGGTAGAAGTTCACAAACCCAGCTGTATACTTCATTACAACAAGTACATAGGCAAAATCGAAAAGAATGACCCAGTTCTTCAGCCGTAAAATAAAAGTCAAGAAAATTAGACTAGTTATAAGAAGCTGTTTACCTACCTGTTCCAGATAGCAACATACAATATGTATGTTCTTTACCATCAGGCAAGCATGAGAACACCCATGTCTTTCCTTGACTTTGAGTTGTCCATCAATGAGATTCTTACTGCTACAGAAGTGGCAGCCTAAACTTTATATGCTATGGAGGAGATGGCAAGGCTGCAGAATCAACTCTTTGCCAACCGTGCTCCTGCTACAGCTAGAAAGACTTGACCCGTCACCAATGCAAAGTCTAAGCAAGAAAAGAGGCAGGAGACTTGTTACTGTCCCCAGAGCCAATCACAGCCATCCCTATGTTTTCCTTCTTGCTTTATGTTGTACCATTCAAAAGAGAAGTATTCGGAAATTGACTGAGGTGGAGCTGCCATAACATATACCTTTCAATGGCTATGCATGGATACTTAGCTTTCATGGACCATTACTTCACTAGGTGGGCAGCCCTACAATTTCATTTCTTCTGATTGAGAAAATAATGGACTTGCGTATGGCCTGCTCAACACCTTTATCCCCGCCTTAATAAGGTAGGTGTTCTGCTTGTTGTATGACAAGTGCATTACGGTCACCAAACTGCATATTATGGTGGACGGAACATAAACCACATTGTCACGGACCACCCTGTGTGGAAAAAACATAAAGTCCTGAATAGTTTTTAAGTCCTCTTTAGGGAACTTAGGCAGTCTTCACCAGCATGTGTTCCTTAGTTTCAAATGTAGATATCCTCACTTAGTTTGAGGAATGTGGGTCTTGAAAGGCAGTCTCGGACACCCCTAACTTGTATCCACAGACTGGAAGGAGTTGGATTCAGCACAGTAAGTGCACTAAAGGCACACACAAGACACTTTTTCTTGAGCTTCAGATAACTAGCAATGAACGGCGTTAGTAAAGATTCACTTGCCAAGCATACATGATTAGTCAGTACTTTGAAGGGAACAGCGACATGAACACGTAGAAAAAGCTGTCCAGGTGTGCTTTCATAAGGATGTTACATAAGCAGAAGGTAGAAAGTCAAGGTAGTAGAGATATACATACTGTCACTTCATATTTGCCAAAGGACTCAACCCCATTGGCGCCGTACTCACCCCAGTACTCAACTACCACCTCTGTCAACTAAACAGATGGCTCCAAACCATAGAGACAGCCGCAGCCAGCCTCCCCCTCAATCTCCCACCACGCATACACTCTGCATCTCAAACAACTTCACTAGCTCTGCAACCACAGTTCTCTCCAAACTCTTGACACACACATTCAAAGCCTTATTCAACACTGGCCCAACATACCTCAAATCCACCTCAGATTTCAGAAACCTTCCAGACACTTTTACTCAGCCGGGCTCCTACTCACATGCATTACATGCATAAGCAGCACCAGATCAGGCAGTAGTGACTTCTCCTACCTTGCTTCGAATTCTGGAATGACCTGCCCTAACACATCCGCACCACCTTTAAAATGATTGCATTCTGCAATAAAATTATTGCATTGCGTTCCGCACGAAGCTGAAGGAAAAAACTAGGTGAGTCCATGGATCTTCCTTCACTGCTTCTGCATCGGTGGCAGGATATCCTCCTGGGTAATAGTGAACTTTACAAAAAAAACATAGCATTACAGAGAACTATGCATGCAATGCTATACAATGATGCAATACATGTGTCCAGTTCATCCTCCATCAGAACATAGTAGATGTTCATTTAGCCCTATGACAAGTGCATTACAGTCACAGCACTGCACATAATGGTGGATTAGACATATGCCACATTGTCACTGACTACCCTGTGTGTCAAAAACAAACATTCTTTGTAGTTTGAGATGTGTTCTTTAGGGAACTTAGGATGATCTTTTGCAGCATGTTTACCTTAGTTTCCAAGGTAGATAGGTTCACTCAGTTCAAGGAATGTGGGCTTTGAAAGGCAGTCTCTGACACCCTCCAACTTGCACCCACAAACTGGAAGGAGTTGGATTTAGCACAGTGAGTGCAAGAAAAGGCAGGACAGGAATGGATCAAACCAAGGTCAATGGGAGTTCCATCACAAAGGCTCCCATTGACCTTGGCACTAGGCCCAGCCACACAAGTTGGGCAGCATTGCTATTGGCACAAGTAGGGTACTGCTGAGTGGTAGAACGTTCGTAGATTCCTGCAGATTCCAGAAAATTCCATCATAGAAATGTGAGGAAAATGTGTGACTTTAGGCAAAGTTTGAGGTTTGCTGGGAAGTGTGGGTAGAAAAACCTCATCTGATCTACACAAGGCAAACCACCCATGAATCCCCTGGGTGTTTACTTTTCAAAAATATGTATGGTTCGTTGGTTTCCCAGGGTGGTGCTGAGCATGGCCCCCAAATACCCCAACTACTCCTATCACTGATCTATCCACTCAGCGCTTTAGTGCCTTTTGTGTGTGGTCCCTAGACCCACTCACACAAGTATCAGGAAACATGTGGGATGCAGGGTTGTTGGAAATTTGTAATTCCCTGCAGATTCCAGAGCTTTCTGTCACAGAAATGTGAGGAAAATATGTCCTTTTAGCCTCAGTCTGAGGTTTGCAAGGGCTTCTGGGTAGAATTACCTAGTGAGAGTCACACACCCCAGAAACTCCCCTGGTTGTCTGGTTTTCAAAACTGTGCAGGTTTGCTAGCTTTACCTAGTTGCCGGTTAAGCTAGGGACACAAATCCATAGCTATCCACATTGCATAAATGGGCAAGTTTTTAGTGCAAAAATGTGAAGTGTCTATGTTGCGTTTGGACCCTTTCTTGTCATTGGGACTAGGCCTGCCTACACAAGTGAGGTAATTTTATCAAGAGGCTTTGGGGAATACTAAGTGGTAGGAAATGTGTGGCTCCTCACAGATTCCAGAGTTTTTCCTCCCAGAAATATGAGGGCAATGTGTGTTTTTAATCAATGTTTGAAGTTTGCAAAGGCTTCTGGTAAAATCCATGGTGGGAGCAAAGCAAGGCATGCACCTCTGGGCTTTCTAGATTGCCTAGTTTTCAAAAATGTGCAAGTTTACTTGATTTCCCTATATGACGGTTGAGCTAAGGCCCAGAATCTACAGCTGCGCACATAAAAAAAAAGGGTCAGTCCTGAGTGCAAAAATGTGATATGTATGTTGCGTATTGGGCCCTTTCTCATCTCCGGCTCTAGGCCTACCCACACAAGTGAGGTAGCATTTTTATCGGGGGACTTGGGGGAATGATGGGTGTTAGGAACTTTGTGGCTCCTCACAGATCAGATGTTTTCCTCACAGAAATGTGAGGAAATTTAAGAAATGGATGTTTTTGTCAAAGTTTGGGGTTTGAAAGGGCTTCCTGGTAACGCTACCTGGTAACAGCCACACAAATCATGCACCCCCGCACTTCCCTGGTTTTCTAGTGTTCAAAGGTTTGTTAGGTTTCCCTAGTTGCTAGCTGAGATAGGGCCGAAATTACACAGATACCCACATTGCAAAAAGAGGATCAGTTTTAAGTGAAAAATGTGATGTGTCTTTGTTGTGTATTGGGCCATTTCCTGTAATGGACACTAGGCCTACCCACACAAGTGAGGTATTATTTTTGTCAGGAGACTTAGGGGAATGCTGCATGGTATGATATTTGTGGCAGAGATTTCACAGGTTTTCATGTGAGTAAAATGTGTGTTTTAGCCAACGTTTGAGGTTTGCAAAGACTTATGTATGGGAAACCTGGTGATAGCCATCCAGGACACCACTTCTTGAAGTCCCCTAGGTGTCTAAGTTTCAAAGCTGTGCAGGTTTGCCAGGCTTCTCTAGGTGCTGGATGAACTAGGATCTAAAACCCACAGCTAGTAACATTGCACCAAAAGGGTCAGTTTTCAGTGGAAAATTGTGGTGCGTCCATGTTTTCTGTCGTGGGAACTAGGTCTACCCACAAAAGTGAGGTGGTATTTTTATCTAGAGACCTGGGGTATTGCTGGGTGGTAGGACATTTTTGGCTTCTGGCAGATTTAAGAAAATTTCCTCACAGAGATGTGAGGAAAATGTGTGTTTTCAGACAAAGTTTGTGGTTGCAAAGGCTTCTGGGTAATCAATCCTGGTAGAGGCCAGAAAAGTCACCCCATTCTGGAATCCCTTAGGTGTATAATTTAAAAAATGTCCAGTTTAACTAGGTCTCCCCAGGTGGTGGCTGAACTAGGACCCAGAATCCAGAGCTACCGACATTCCCAAAAAAGAGTCCGTTTTCAGAGGAAAAATGTGATTTCCATGTTGTGTTTTAGGTTGTTTCCTGTTACGGGCACTTGGCCTACCTCCCACAAGTGAGGTACTATTTTTATTGCAACACATGTGGGAACATGGAATAGCAGACCTTGTGTTATTATTAATTGGATTTTGCTGCATTTGTGCCTCCCAAATGTAAGCCAGTGTGTAAAAAAAAAGACATTTTGAAAAATGCCCTCTGTCTCACATGCTAGTATGGTTATACATAAATTCATAGATGTACAAATAACCAATGCTCCTAAACTCCATATCTAGGGCCCATGTCAGGTTTCCTTGATGTCCAATTTTCAGTCTACAAATTTCACCATATGAATTGGTCTATATTATGTACACAATAAAAAAGACTGTAAGATGCAGCTTAGTTGTTGGCTCTGGGTACCTTGGGTTCGTAAACAACCTATATACCCTGCATATCTCCACAACCAGAAGGGTCTAGCGCAGTGGTTACCAAGCTTTTGACTTCTGTGGACCCCCACTTTATCATTACTGGAACGTGGGGACCCCCACTGAATCATTATGGGAATCCGTGGACCCCCCACTTAGTCATTACTGAAAGCTGGGGACCTAATCTGTTAATATTATTTTATTTTCTGAACAGTTCCAGACCCCCTGAGGAGGCTTCTCGGACCCCCAGGGGTCCCCGGAGCACAGGTCAGGAACCACTGGTCTTGCAGATGTAATGGTGCATTGCTTTTGTAAATCAGCTATTGTGACAAAAGGTTACAGATGAAAATGTCACAAGTGGGAATTTGTTCCTATTCGTTTCAAATTTTCTTTATTTCAACAGTTGTTTTCTTTAGAAAAACTTTGAGGGATCTACACATATGACCCCTTGCTCAATTCAGAAATGTGTCTACTTGTCAGACATTTATAGCTTTCCTGGATCACCCATGGGTTCCACACATCGGTTTCCAGCACAAACTGAAAGTACAAAAATAGGAAAAAATGGGCTACCTCTTTGAAAAATTTCATAACTATGGTAAATGATAGGTTTTTTTCATTCAACTCTGCATGTTCCCAAAAGCTGGGAGATAGTGATTTTAGCACAGTAAGCCACTTCTTGGGGAAAAAAAACAGACACTTTTTTTTGCAGAGCAATTGTTTCCTATTTTTTCCAAAAATGTAGCCAGGGCCGTCGTTAGTGCTGGTGGTGCCCTGTGCGACAATGTTTGTTGGCGTCCCCCAAAGACCACCTGCACCACAGATTCCCTCACTACCACCCTTTTACAGGGCCGCTCAAGTTTCCATTAACACTCTCTCTGGGATGTATTTAATCAGTTTTACAGCGCCAATCATACCAGGGTAGGGTGTCAGAGCACTTTACATTGCACACACATTACACAAAGACAATAAATCATAGGTGTGTAAATAAGTGTATGAGAAATGTTGCATAAGACAGAGGACTACAACATATTGGTAGGCTATAAAGTTTGAGCGCTTGCTCTGGAGAAGCACAATCTCAGAACTTAAAATGTAACGCCATGGTTGGGGGTTCTCTTTAATAAGAAGAATTGCTTTCTACTCAAATGAACACTTTTTGCAAGATTAGGATAATGAAAGACTGGGAAATATGATAACGCTCTAATCTATACCTTGCAATATGAATAGGAATTCTATGATGACAGGTAATAGCTTATTTTTCTATATTTGGATTTTAACGTGTAAACTGCAAGTAACAGAAGGACCTCTTTCATAAAAGTAGTAAGCCAATGACCAACTCCTGTCTCTCTTCAGGCAAAACATTAATCACCAGAGTTATCGTGGCATATTTATTACTGCCTGAAAATTGCTGGAGGCAAGAAACGCTGCAGCATGTGCTTTTAAAATCATAACATACCTGCAAACATGGCGACCTCACCTGAAGTCAGCACCCGGTGCGGTGGTACCGGTCGCACCTGCAGCTGGCCCTGAATGTAGCTATACTTTGCCTATTATCTTGGTCTCCTCCAGGGAAATCCACAAACCCTGGCTGTGTTTAGAATCCCCAGGATGTTGGGAAAATAATGACCCAAATTCAGGATGAATACCTTATGTGGAAAAACGTTATGGAGTCCTAAGCGTTAACTGCCCCAACTAGCCATAAAAGGGCTCGGCACCTTGGTGTCTGTGTGCGGGGGGAATCAGCAGTTAAGAGATTAAATAAACTGTAGAAACAAAAATAAACAGGGATTAGAAGCCCTTGTAGCCCAATTACAGCAACATGAAAAGGTATTGGGTCGACAAATTAACTAGCAAAAAAGCTCTATATTCACAATCCAACAGGGGGAAAATGCTGAACACATACCAACCCTTCCTGTAAACATCAGATGGAACCCTATATCCTTCAAGTACCTATGTATACAGAGAGATGTTAGATGTCATATGTGACAACTGTGAGAAAGCATCATAAGAAAAAGTGTAGAGTTTTGGACTAGTCTACCATTGTCACTGACGGGCAGAGTTGCACCGGCAAAGAAGGTGGTCCTGTCCAGGCTCCTATACTATTTTATGAACCTGCCAGTAATATTGAGCCCATGATTGCTTAAGGGGCTTCACAGAATCTCAGTTCTTTGATCTGGTCTCATGGCAGGTGCAGGTTCTCCTTGCAAATGGTGAAACTTCAGCCTAATGAAGGAGGTCTGGGAATTCCAGGCTTCAAGCTTTATTATTGGGCTGCACAGTTTCTGGGCTGGCCTGGTCTAATGCCCTACCTAAGGCCCAGGAGACAAAGATGACCCTGTCCAAACTGTCTGGAGGGGAACTGAAAAGACTGTTTCTTGACCTAGGATGAGGCTTGGGGAAGAACCGGGGGCTTCTCAAAGTAACTCTGCAATGGTGACGACTGTGCATTATATGGGCAAAAAAACACTCCTTATGCTCCTGCCTCCCAATGATAGGCCTCCCTGGGCTGAGAAGTATGGGAGGGACAGCCAGAATTAAACTGTAGGAGGGAGGGAGGTGGTGAGAAAGTGGGTGACTTTTATGCCAATGGAAGGGTCAAAGATTTCACAGGTCTGGTCCAAAATAATGACATCCTCACAGGGCAGATCTTAAGGTATGCCAAAATTATGAATGCATTCAAGAGGTTAAAGTATAGCTTACACCAGCAGTTCTTAACATTTTGACTTCTGTGGACTCCCCCACTTTAATATTACTGCTGTCTGAGGACCCCTACTGAATCATTATTTGAATCCATGGATCCAAAATCCCACTGAGTCATTTCTAGAAGCCAGAAACCCCAACTATGTGTCAGTCCTTTAAGGTGGGAGACAGTAGGGAGGGTGCTATACAATTTTCAGTTGCTTGTTGCTTTCAGCACTGTTTTGTGAATCGGCCTCAAATGTGGGAGGCAGTTAGCAAGTTATACCAAGTACAGGTGTTTCTGATTTTGTATAGATCCAATTGGGGGTGAGTTGAAAAGGGTCAAAACAGTTTTGATTTACTAACTTTTTCACGTGATGTCATGTGATGTCATGTGATGGGTTGGCATAAAAGTTTGCAGAGAAACAGCATGTTCTGCCTACTCTTGTTTTGGCTCAGTTTCATACAGGACCATTGGTTCGTGGGGGTAGAGGGTAAAAGAAGTGTTTACCTGCTAATACATTTGGCACCATTTTATGACCCAACACAAAATTTCACCCTCATGGCAAATTTAGCTTGCTGTAGGTTATTTTACATTTTGGGCAGATTGTATTGTACTGCACTGCAGTATTTATATAGCAATTACTAACCCTATCAAGACCGGAATGGCTGTACCGGGCATCAGGTGTTTTCCCAGAAGGCTGGAAGGGTGTGGGGGTGCTTTTGTTACTGGGGGCCAGTTTTGCAGCAGTGCAGCAGTTTCAAAAAGCACTGCACAGTTCCTTGTTCATTCAGCGGTTTCGGGCAAAACTCTGGTGATTAATGTACCTGCTGGAGAGAGATCGGAGTTTTATGTAGTGGCCTTTTTAACTCAACTAAGATAACACAGAATGTCAATATGTCTGCTGCAAAGAGCATGTTCTGTGCAGATCACAGAACAGTATTTTATGTGCAATGCTCAGTGGGATACTGCTTTTGTCACTCATATCCTTTTGTTACTGTGCAGTTCATGCATTACAATCATAATCTAACACCGTGAGCTATGAACTGCCATCAAAGAGCTGCATGCAAACTGCATGGCAGGGGTTAGAAAGTAATGTTTTTCCCCAGTCTTCCAGTATCCCAATTCTGCTAAAAAAGGGTTTCCTTGGGTATAAACACATTCTTATTAGTAAAGTGAACCCTAACCACTGTGTTACATTCTAGATCCTCAGTTTGTACTGCACTAGACCAAGCACTGTTAAAAAATGTTTATCAGTATGGATGGCACATGCATCCTACACATTGTAGTCCCCTTTGTCTTATGTAACATTTTCTATACACTGATTTACACATGTATGATACATTGTCTCTGTATGTGTGTGTGATGTAAAGTGCTCATACACCCTACACTGGTAAATGAGGTGCTATAAAGCAAATACATGTGAGAAAGGGGCTATGGAGAGATGAGAGCCACTGTTAGGAGGATGATGGTGAGGGAATCATTGGAGAGCCCCAATGAAGATTGCTGTATACTGGTGTTCTCTAAGGTCAGCATTTACTATGCTTTAAAAACTAAATCAATCGAATATGAAATGAAAAATGTGTTGTAGAATGTATCATTTTGCCATTTTTCCCCTAAATGTTCTTGGGGGGTGGGTGGCTCCTGACATCCCCTTGTAGTGGTTAGGCCCGCTCACTATGAACCCTATGAGGGCTGGTCTGAGAAAATTGGCCAGGGCTGCTTTGGGTTCCCAGTCCAGCCCTGACCCTTATGTGGGTGCTGAAGCACTTGCTTACATGAGTAGAACTAGATCCTTCAGGGGGGGAATATAGATGGGAGAGCAATGAAAAATGTGTTCAATAATAACTTTGGCGCTGTTCAAATATTGTGCATGAAATTTGGCAGCTAACTAATTAAGCCCAGTGCAAGAGTAAGGCCAAGCAAGTACAACAATCAACTCTTGCCACACACAGCCAAAGGTAATTGGGCGCAGGGCCTAACCTAGACTGAGAGAACTTCAGAATGGGTACATGGTGAGTGAAAGTGATACATCAGAAAAAAACCTAATGAAACTGCCGGAAAACAACTACAGTTAAAGGACATGCCAACTGCTCAAGTGGTGTGAATCTATTCAGCCATTTTTTGAGTAAATAAGGTTCAAAATCTAGTAATAACAGGACAGGTGGTCCCTCAGAGTCCCACTGCACTCTTGCTGTACCACAAATTTTAAAAATAAAGCATTCTGATTGACTGAGAGGTCTATTTTGCAAAAACACATTGCTGAGTTCCAAATATTTATAGAGATATACCTTTCTCAAACGTAATAAAGTTGGCTATAAATGGAGAAAATGGTTCTGATAGCATCCTACTCACTTTTTTTGGTAAAGTCAATGCAATCCATGTATTCAGCTACCTACACAATGAAATAGCAGCTACAACACTTTAATAATCTCTTTGATTTCTATCTAATTCTCCTTTTTACTCCTGCAAAACTACTGAACTGGACATCACAAAATGAGGACCAATATCAGTACCCTTTTATCAGTTTATCTCAGCTGACCATATACATGTGTTTGCAACATGCTCTAAACTACAAGTGGTTGGAATTTGTGCAGCAAGTTTTCCCAAGTGCTGTGGAATTTTGCAGATTGACCTATGTACGGTTAATTCGGTTAACAAAATACTGAGCCATAGTGAGTCGTGATTTGACTTATCTCACAAATATTAATGAGTAAGTTGCAAATTGTAAACCAGTACGGTTTACTCCCATGAGAGGCATGGTGGTCTACTGCGGTCAGTTGACTACCATGTTTGTGACTGCTTTCAAATAAAGCAATCAGTTGTTGTTTAACTGCAGCCAGTTGTCCTTAAAGGATGCATTTAAAACGCAACTTCCAAATACCAATTTGGTATGGTTTCCTAATCCTATTTAACGATTCAGAAAACCTTTTCGGAGTCATTAAATATGGTAGTACATTTGAAAAAGGGTTTTAGCATTCTCAAACTTGCTGGTCTACCAAATGAGGGAGTTTGTGAATGCTAAAACCTTCTGTACCATCTCGCAGGTTGTCTTTGATTGTCTTTCAAAATGCATTGGCCATCTAGTGCAATTTTCTAATACAAAATAATTCTTGGTATTAACAATACTGATTTTCTGATAGAGACTTGTAGACGCAGGTTCCTTACCTTTTGAATACTCCCCATGCTTCAGAATAGATCTGAAACCTTTTAAGCAGTACCTCTGCTTGCAGGTAGGTGGCGCCATGCCACTCCACGCTGATGCCATTCCGTTCTGGAAATTATGTGCTGAGACAATATATACATCACTCCTGCGTGATGAGGTCATGTCCTTTCTTTCCACGTCACCAGGCACAGATCCCGAGCTGCCCCTCATTTATTTGAGACCCTTATCTCAATCAAATTCACTTTTTCAGTGTGCAAGTTATGTATCTCCTCACAAAAACAAGGTTTTAAGCCCTGTAAGGACTTTCACAGATAAATGTCTAGGACAGATCCTCAACATATTTGCCTGTGGTGCCTGGGGTTGAGTCACACCTCTAAGGCCTGCAGTGACTGTGCGTTGATGAACCCAAAATCCATACAAGAACGCAAGGCCAAAGTTTACATCGCCAAGCGCTACAACAAGACTGGTCCAAGTCAATAGTTCGGTCCAGGTCCCATTGGAGATCCCCAAGATGCCAGAGTCACTCCAGAAATCGGTCTTCATCTTGATCCAAACCTTGGACAAGTTGAAGAAAAAACACAAGAAATCTAAGCCGAACTTGGCCCCTTTCTGCCACTCACTTTCACCCAAGAAGGCACCATACGTTTCAATCTTGCTCCTGATGCCTTTTGTCTTCAGAGATGATCTTGCACATTTGTTCCAATACAATTTTAACTTCCTGGGCTGTCACCCACCCCAAAATCAATCAAAGTGTTCTGCGAGGCCAAGCTCCAACTCTTTGGATGCTTGCCGACTCCCTCTGGCTCCTCTGTGGGCCCATGGAGCTGAGAGGTTCTCCACCTGGACTACCCCTGGTGGCTTTGCCCTGGGCACCAGCTGGATACTCTGAGCCCATTATGTGGCCACCTCCAGCCTTAACTCCAGCTCTGGCACCCCAGGCCATGTTGGTTCTCTGCGCCTCAATGCTGATGCTGTCTCCATCGATGCCAGTAGACGAGAACCAGTGGTCCTCTCTGATGTCAAATCGATATTGGTTAGACCTCGACCAAGGCTGTGCTCAGCCATCATAGAGGCTCCACTTCCTCCACTTGATCTGACTCCATAATAACACACTCACACACTGCATTCTCTGTTCAGCACAAATCCGGACAATGATTATGATGTAGGTGATGAGACTGGCCAACCATATTATTAGGAGAGTTAGTTTGACAACCTACATGAGGCTTTTGGTCTTGATACCTTCCCTGAGTTGGGGCTTCTCTCACCACTTGGTCCTATCACTGAGGACAGTGCTTCCTCTGCCATAGTGTTGTATAGAGTGGCCTAAGCCCTTGACCTTCAGCTTTCCACCTTGGTGGTCAAGACCAATCTTCTAACAAAAGTTATTTTGCAGGAGCAAACATCTACTGAGCCCCTCTTACCTTTTAAGGAGGCTGCAAATTCTTGGGGCATGTGCCAAACCTTGCTCTGGCTCACTGGTCACAAATTCCATGATGGCAGCATGACAAAGTGTTAGGGAAAAAACAAATGTAAACCTTTCAAAAAGAGTATAACAATTGGAGACTGTAAAGAAATGGCTCCCTGTTGCAGTTACCCCCCACTTTTTGCCTGATACTGATGCTGACTTGACTGAGAAGTGTGCTGGGACCCTGCTAACCAGGCCCCAGCACCAGTGTTCCTTCACCTAAAATGTACCATTGTATCCACAATTGGCACACCCTGGCATTCAGATAAGTCCCTTGTAACTGGTACTTCTAGTACCAAGGGCCCTGATGCCAAGGAAGGTCTCTAAGGGCTGCAGCATGTCTTATGCCACCCTGGAGACCTCTCACTCAGCACAGACACCCTGCTTGCCAGCTTGTGTGTGCTAGTGAGGACAAAACGAGTAAGTCGACATGGCACTCCCCTCAGGGTGCCATGCCAGCCTCTCACTGCCTATGCAGTATAGGTAAGACACCCCTCTAGCAGGCCTTACAGCCCTAAGGCAGGGTGCACTATACCATAGGTGAGGGTACCAGTGCATGAGCATGGTACCCCTACAGTGTCTAAACAAAACCTTAGACATTGTAAGTGCAGGGTAGCCATAAGAGTATATGGTCTGGGAGTTTGTCAAGCACGAACTCCACAGCACCATAATGGCTACACTGAAAACTGGGAAGTTTGGTATCAAACTTCTCAGCACAATAAATGCACACTGATGCCAGTGTACATTTTATTGTAAAATACACCACAGAGGGCACCTTAGAGGTGCCCCCTGAAACTTAACCGACTATCTGTGTAGGCTGACTAGTTTTAGCAGCCTGCCACAAACCGAGACATGTTGCTGGCCCCATGGGGAGAGTGCCTTTGTCACTCTGAGGCCAGTAACAAAGCCTGCACTGGGTGGAGATGCTAACACCTCCCCCAGGCAGGAATTGTCACACCTGGCGGTGAGCCTCAAAGGCTCACCTCCTTTGTGCCAACCCAGCAGGACACTCCAGCTAGTGGAGTTGCCCGCCCCCTCCGGCCAGGCCCCACTTTTGGCGGCAAGGCCGGAGAAAATAATGAGAAAAACAAGGAGGAGTCACTGGCCAGTCAGGACAGCCCCTAAGGTGTCCTGAGCTGAGGTGACTCTAACTTTTAGAAATCCTCCATCTTGCAGATGGAGGATTCCCCCAATAGGGTTAGGATTGTGACCCCCTCCCCTTGGGAGGAGGCACAAAAAGGGTGTACCCACCCTCAGGGCTAGTAGCCATTGGCTACTAACCCCCCAGACCTAAACACGCCCTTAAATTTAGTATTTAAGGGCTACCCTGAACCCTAGAAAATTAGATTCCTGCAACTACAAGAAGAAGGACTGCCTAGCTGAAAACCCCTGCAGCGGAAGACCAGAAGACGACAACTGCCTTGGCTCCAGAAACTCACCGGCCTGTCTCCTGCCTTCCAAAGATCCTGCTCCAGCGACGCCTTCCAAAGGGACCAGCGACCTCGACATCCTCTGAGGACTGCCCCTGCTTCGAAAAGACAAGAAACTCCCGAGGACAGCGGACCTGCTCCAAGAAAAGCTGCAACTTCGTTTCCAGCAGCTTTAAAGAACCCTGCAAGCTCCCCGCAAGAAGCGTGAGACTTGCAACACTGCACCCGGCGACCCCGACTCGGCTGGTGGCGATCCAACACCTCAGGAGGGACCCCAGGACTACTCTGATACTGTGAGTACCAAAACCTGTCCCCCCTGAGCCCCCACAGCGCCGCCTGCAGAGGGAATCCCGAGGCTTCCCCTGACCGCGACTCTTTGAACCTAAAGTCCCGACGCCTGGGAGAGACCCTGCACCCGCAGCCCCCAGGACCTGAAGGACCGGACTTTCACTGGAGAAGTGACCCCCAGGAGTCCCTCTCCCTTGCCCAAGTGGAGGTTTCCCCGAGGAATCCCCCCCTTGCCTGCCTGCAGCGCGGAAGAGATCCCGAGATCTCTCATAGACTAACATTGAAAACCCGACGCTTGTTTCTACACTGCACCCGGCCGCCCCCGCGCTGCTGAGGGTGAAATTTCTGTGTGGACTTGTGTCCCCCCCGGTGCCCTACAAAACCCCTCTGGTCTGCCCTCCGAAGACGCGGGTACTTACCTGCAAGCAGATCGGAACCGGGGCACCCCCTTCTCTCCATTCTAGCCTATGTGTTTTGGGCACCACTTTGAACTCTGCACCTGACCGGCCCTGAGCTGCTGGTGTGGTGACTTTGGGGTTGCTCTGAACCCCCAACGGTGGGCTACCTTGGACCAAGAACTGAACCCTGTAAGTGTCCTACTTACCTGGTAAAACTAACAAAAACTTACCTCCCCCAGGAACTGTGAAAATTGCACTGTGTCCACTTTTGAAACAGCTATTTGACAATAACTTGAAAAGTATACATGCAATTTTGATGATTTGAAGTTCCTAAAGTACTTACCTGCAATACCTTTCGAACAAGATATTACATGTTAAATTTGAACCTGTGGTTCTTAAAATAAACTAAGAAAAGATATTTTTCTATAACAAAACCTATTGGCTGGATTTGTCTCTGAGTGTGTGTACCTCATTTATTGTCTATGTGTATGTACAACAAATGCTTAACACTACTCCTTGGATAAGCCTACTGCTCGACCACACTACCACAAAATAGAGCATTAGTATTATCTCTTTTTACCACTATTTTACCTCTAAGGGGAACCCTTGGACTCTGTGCATGCTATTCCTTACTTTGAAATAGCACATACAGAGCCAACTTCCTACATTGGTGGCAGCGGTGGGATACAAGACTTTGCATTTGCTGGACTACTCAGCCAATACCTGATCACACGACAAATTCCAAAATTGTCATTAGAAATTGATTTTTGCAATTTGAAAAGTTTTCTAAATTCTTAAAAGACCTGCTAGGGCCTTGTGTTAGATCCTGTTTAGCATTTCTTTTAGAGCTTAAAAGTTTGTAAAAGTTTGAATTAGATTCTAGAACCAGTTGTAGATTCTTAAAAAGTATTCCAACTTTTAGAAGCAAAATGTCTAGCACAGATGTGACTGTGGTGGAACTCGACACCACACCTTACCTCCATCTTAAGATGAGGGAGCTAAGGTCACTCTGTAAAATAAAGAAAATAACAATGGGCCCCAAACCTACCAAAATACAGCTCCAGGAGCTTTTGGCAGAGTTTGAAAAGGCCAACCCCTCTGAGGGTGGCAACTCAGAGGAAGAGGATAGTGACTTGGAGGAAAATTCCCCCCTACCAGTCCTATCTAGGGAGAACAGGGTCCCTCAAACCCTGACTCCAAAAATAATAGTCAGAGATGCTGGTTCCCTCACAGGAGAGACCAACACCTCTGAAATCACTGAGGATAACTCCAGTGAAGATGACCCCCTGTTAGCCAGGATGGTCAAAAGATTGGCTTTGGAAAAGCAGCTCCTAGCCATAGAAAGGGAAAGAAAAGAGATGGGCCTAGGTCCCATCGATGGTGGCAGCAACTTAAATAGGGTCAGAGATTCTCCTGATATCCTAAAAATCCCCAAAGGGATTGTAACAAAATATGAAGATGGTGATGACATCACCAAATGGTTCACAGCTTTTGAGAGGGCTTGTGTAACCAGAAAAGTAAACAGATCTCACTGGGGTGCTCTCCTTTGGGAAATGTTCACTGGAAAGTGTAGGGATAGACTCCTCACACTCTCTGGAAAAGATGCAGAATCTTATGACCTCATGAAGGGTACCCTGATTGAGGGCTTTGGATTCTCCACTGAGGAGTATAGAATTAGATTCAGGGGGGCTCAAAAATCCTCGAGCCAGACCTGGGTTGATTTTGTAGACTACTCAGTAAAAACACTAGATGGTTGGTTAACTGGAAATGAAGTGTGTGACTATGTTGGGCTTTATAATTTGTTTATGAAAGAACACATTTTAAGTAACTGCTTCAATGAAAAGTTGCATCAGTATCTGGTAGACCTAGGTCCAATTTCTCCCCAAGAATTGGGAAAGAAGGCAGACCACTGGGTCAAGACTAGGGTAACCAAAACTTCCACTGGGGGTGACCAAAAGAAAGGGGTTACAAAAACTCCCCAGGGGAAAGTGGGTGACACTAGAAACAAAGAAAAAGAGTCCTCTGTAGGCCCCCAAAAACCAGAACAGGTGGGTGGGCCCCAAGACACAACCCAAAACAAAGGTGGGTACCAGGGTAAGAACTGGGATGCCACTAAGGCATGGTGCCACAACTGTAAACAGTCTGGGCACCACACCAAGGACACTTCTTGTCCCAAAAACAAACCCCAGAACAAGATTCCAGGGGTAACCAGTGTAGCCATGGGAGATGACTCCTCAGATGAGGAGGTCTTCATAGCCTTCAACTGGAAACAGGGCCCAACAGGTGAGTTGGAGATTCCAGAGGGAAGTAGACACTTCCACCACCTACTGGTGAATGGAATCCCAACCACTGCCCTGAGAGACACTTGTGCCAGTCACACTATTGTGCATGACAGGCTGGTGCTCTCAAACCAGTACATCCCAGGTGAGACTGCCAGGGTAAGAGTTAGCCTAGACAGGGTCACTAAGAGGCCTGTGGCTTTAGTGCCCATAGAAGTGGGTGGCACTCTTAGCTGGAGAAGGGTAGTAGTCAGTACAGACCTCCCCCTTGATTGTCTCCTTGGAAATGACTACCCAGAGGTTAGTCAGAGCCCAAGAGAGGAACTGGTCCAGTGCCAGTCCTCTCCCAAGGATTCTGGAAGTCCTGCCTCTGCAGTAAATGCAAGCAGACCCCAGAAGAAGAAGAAAAGAAAACAGAGTAGGAAGGGTGGACAACCTTTAGCCAAGGTTACAGCAAGCCAAGGAGATTCTGCTCCAGTAGGGGAGAACTCCAAAAATGGCCCTGATAAAGTCCAACCTGACCCACAAGAAGTCCTGGCTAGTCAGGCAACTGTTAAACCTGAGTGGGTGGCTCCTCAGCTAACAGAAGAAAGAGTGGAAGAAGGGTGTTTACTACAAGATGTGGTAACCCCCCACTCTAATACAGCAGACAGGCAACCTGAACCCAAAGAAGCCTGTAACTTAGCCCCTTCCCTTTTAGGTGAAGAGCTAAAGGTGTGGTTCTGGGCACTGACAGCTGTCAGTGGCCTCTGCTGGGTGTTAGCCTTTATGGCTGCACTATCCTTGGCATGGTGGTCTGACCCCATGCCAAATAACAAGTTAGGCCCCCTGACCCTGTTGGTCATGGTGGGGTTACTCCAGCTCTGGGTAACCTCTTTGGGTAAGCTAGGGGTGACCCTGGCTAAGATAAGATTAGCAGAGGTGGATACCTCTGACCTCAAAATAGAGAGAATGGGTGAAGACATAAAAAGCACAGACAAGAGGCAGTTCAGACTAGGTCCTATCACTGTGGAAGTGGGTCAGTTCCCCAGAGGGAATGACCTGAACAGGAGGATGTAAGGCAGAGTAGGCCCTGCAACAAACCAGCCATTTCCTCTACTCTTCCTCGCCTGACAGACTAGGAAGACTCTTCCAGCGTTGGCTGAGTCTCCTGGCCTGTGGGCTGGGGGGGGCTTGTGTAAAGAAATGGCTCCCTGTTGCAGTTACCCCCCACTTTTTGCCTGATACTGATGCTGACTTGACTGAGAAGTGTGCTGGGACCCTGCTAACCAGGTCCCAGCACCAGTGTTCCTTCACCTAAAATGTACCATTGTATCCACAATTGGCACACCCTGGCATTCAGATAAGTCCCTTGTAACTGGTACTTCTAGTACCAAGGGCCCTGATGCCAAGGAAGGTCTCTAAGGGCTGCAGCATGTCTTATGCCACCCTGGAGACCTCTCACTCAGCACAGACACCCTGCTTGCCAGCTTGTGTGTGCTAGTGAGGACAAAACGAGTAAGTCGACATGGCACTCCCCTCAGGGTGCCATGCCAGCCTCTCACTGCCTATGCAGTATAGGTAAGACACCCCTCTAGCAGGCCTTACAGCCCTAAGGCAGGGTGCACTATACCATAGGTGAGGGTACCAGTGCATGAGCATGGTACCCCTACAGTGTCTAAACAAAACCTTAGACATTGTAAGTGCAGGGTAGCCATAAGAGTATATGGTCTGGGAGTTTGTCAAGCACGAACTCCACAGCACCATAATGGCTACACTGAAAACTGGGAAGTTTGGTATCAAACTTCTCAGCACAATAAATGCACACTGATGCCAGTGTACATTTTATTGTAAAATACACCACAGAGGGCACCTTAGAGGTGCCCCCTGAAACTTAACCGACTATCTGTGTAGGCTGACTAGTTTTAGCAGCCTGCCACAAACCGAGACATGTTGCTGGCCCCATGGGGAGAGTGCCTTTGTCACTCTGAGGCCAGTAACAAAGCCTGCACTGGGTGGAGATGCTAACACCTCCCCCAGGCAGGAATTGTCACACCTGGCGGTGAGCCTCAAAGGCTCACCTCCTTTGTGCCAACCCAGCAGGACACTCCAGCTAGTGGAGTTGCCCGCCCCCTCCGGCCAGGCCCCACTTTTGGCGGCAAGGCCGGAGAAAATAATGAGAAAAACAAGGAGGAGTCACTGGCCAGTCAGGACAGCCCCTAAGGTGTCCTGAGCTGAGGTGACTCTAACTTTTAGAAATCCTCCATCTTGCAGATGGAGGATTCCCCCAATAGGGTTAGGATTGTGACCCCCTCCCCTTGGGAGGAGGCACAAAAAGGGTGTACCCACCCTCAGGGCTAGTAGCCATTGGCTACTAACCCCCCAGACCTAAACACGCCCTTAAATTTAGTATTTAAGGGCTACCCTGAACCCTAGAAAATTAGATTCCTGCAACTACAAGAAGAAGGACTGCCTAGCTGAAAACCCCTGCAGCGGAAGACCAGAAGACGACAACTGCCTTGGCTCCAGAAACTCACCGGCCTGTCTCCTGCCTTCCAAAGATCCTGCTCCAGCGACGCCTTCCAAAGGGACCAGCGACCTCGACATCCTCTGAGGACTGCCCCTGCTTCGAAAAGACAAGAAACTCCCGAGGACAGCGGACCTGCTCCAAGAAAAGCTGCAACTTCGTTTCCAGCAGCTTTAAAGAACCCTGCAAGCTCCCCGCAAGAAGCGTGAGACTTGCAACACTGCACCCGGCGACCCCGACTCGGCTGGTGGCGATCCAACACCTCAGGAGGGACCCCAGGACTACTCTGATACTGTGAGTACCAAAACCTGTCCCCCCTGAGCCCCCACAGCGCCGCCTGCAGAGGGAATCCCGAGGCTTCCCCTGACCGCGACTCTTTGAACCTAAAGTCCCGACGCCTGGGAGAGACCCTGCACCCGCAGCCCCCAGGACCTGAAGGACCGGACTTTCACTGGAGAAGTGACCCCCAGGAGTCCCTCTCCCTTGCCCAAGTGGAGGTTTCCCCGAGGAATCCCCCCCTTGCCTGCCTGCAGCGCGGAAGAGATCCCGAGATCTCTCATAGACTAACATTGAAAACCCGACGCTTGTTTCTACACTGCACCCGGCCGCCCCCGCGCTGCTGAGGGTGAAATTTCTGTGTGGACTTGTGTCCCCCCAGGTGCCCTACAAAACCCCTCTGGTCTGCCCTCCGAAGACGCGGGTACTTACCTGCAAGCAGATCGGAACCGGGGCACCCCCTTCTCTCCATTCTAGCCTATGTGTTTTGGGCACCACTTTGAACTCTGCACCTGACCGGCCCTGAGCTGCTGGTGTGGTGACTTTGGGGTTGCTCTGAACCCCCAACGGTGGGCTACCTTGGACCAAGAACTGAACCCTGTAAGTGTCCTACTTACCTGGTAAAACTAACAAAAACTTACCTCCCCCAGGAACTGTGAAAATTGCACTAAGTGTCCACTTTTGAAACAGCTATTTGACAATAACTTGAAAAGTATACATGCAATTTTGATGATTTGAAGTTCCTAAAGTACTTACCTGCAATACCTTTCGAACAAGATATTACATGTTAAATTTGAACCTGTGGTTCTTAAAATAAACTAAGAAAAGATATTTTTCTATAACAAAACCTATTGGCTGGATTTGTCTCTGAGTGTGTGTACCTCATTTATTGTCTATGTGTATGTACAACAAATGCTTAACACTACTCCTTGGATAAGCCTACTGCTCGACCACACTACCACAAAATAGAGCATTAGTATTATCTCTTTTTACCACTATTTTACCTCTAAGGGGAACCCTTGGACTCTGTGCATGCTATTCCTTACTTTGAAATAGCACATACAGAGCCAACTTCCTACAGAGACCTAAAAAAGAGGTCTCATCTGGCAACAGCAAAAGGCTGAAAGAGCAGAAAGGTACCATTTAACTATGCCGAGAGCAAGGCCTTTCCACACCAGGGACAGAACAAACAACAAAATGTCAGATAACTTTGCTTGGATCAAGGCCATAGACTTGTCCTAACAACAGGCATACGCAGTTTTTGTCAAGAGACATCTGGCTGCCACAGACATTAACCACCTCCAGAGGAAGGTCGAAGGTGTTCAGCTGTCGTCACTCAATCTCAAAGCATGAAGGTGGAGATTGCGAAGGCTCAGGGCAGAACCCTGCCTTGCTGCTGCAACAGCAGATCCTCCCAAAGGAGCTGCCTAATTGAAGAACTGATGATCAAGCCGAGGAGTTTTGGATATCATACTCTTCGTGCCCAGTCTGGGACCACTAAGATGCTTTGGGCCTAGCTGGTCCTGATCTTCTTGTATCTTGGGACATAAGTGTTATCTGCGGAAAAGCATAAAGAAGTTCTGAATTCCGGCAAGGCAGAACGCACCCCCAAATGCGAGATGCCTTGGAAACTCCAACACGTAGAAGTGCTGACACTTCACGTTCTCAGTGATGGAAAATAGATCAAGCCAAGGTTCTCCCCATTTTACAGAAGAGATCTGGCACTACCACCAGGTGAAACTTCCATTCATGATCTACTAGCCACTGATGGCTGAAGTTGTCCTCCCTACTCTTGAAAGATCAAGCAGGCTGGTTGACCAACAGGAAGATTCCTTGGGGGTCCAGACATTTCCAGAGGAGCAGGGACCTCCTTGCACAAGATCCAACTCCACTCTGCCCTGTTTATTGCAGTACCACATGGAGGTGGTGTTGTCCATACACACCTGCACCAGCCTCCCTTGATGGGCTGAAGTAAGGCTTTCAAGGTAAACCTGGCTCCCCTCAACTCCACAAGGTTGATATGGAGCCGGAACTCCACCAGAGACTCTGATCTCCTTCTCTCCCAGATGGCCACCCCAGCCCAGAAGAAATGCATTGGTTACCACTGTCAGCTTTGGGTGGGTGATGCAGGAGGGTCTGTCACTGATCCGATCGCAGTCCAGTAACCACCACTTCAGATATTTTGCAGTCTCCTCTGAAATTTGAACATGGCCAGAGAGGTCTTGATGTTGGGCCCACTGAGACTTCAGATACCACTGCAGAGCCCACATATGCCATTTGGTTTGCTCGACCCGCAAGACGTAGGAAGCCACCAGTGCCAACAGCCACAGAATCAACTTCACTGAAATTCAGGCTGAAAGATCGGGATCATAGCCTGAATGTCCTGGACTCTCTTAACTGGGGGAAGGCACAAATCAGAACCAAACTGAACAGTGTCCAGAATGGCTAGATGAAGGGGAGCATCTGAGGAGTCAGGCGTGACTTTATCACGTTGATGTGAACCCCAAAGTTGACAGGAGGTTTGCTGTAGTCTGGAGGTGGTTGGCAACTGCCTGGGGCAAGCCTGCCTTCAATAGCCAGTCATCAAGGTAGGAGAAGACTGGGACCCCTGACCTCTGAATATGCACTGCTACCACTGCCATCACTTTCATGAACACCTGAGGGCCATTGGTGAAACAAGAGGATAGTACAGCATAATGAAAGTGTTCCTGTCCCACCACAAACTGCAGGTAGGGCCAATGAGTTGGCAGGATGTGTATATACAAATAGGCGTCCTGTAGGTCCAGTGACACCATCCAATCTCCACGATCAAGGACAGACAAGACCTGGGCCAGCATGAACATTTTGAATTTTTCCTTCCAGAGAGAAGGGCTAAGAGGGTGCAGGTCTAACATCGGAAAAGGCCTCCATCCTTCTTGGACACCATAAAGTAGTGGGAATAACCACCTCCTACCTCTGGTGCAAGCATCCTCTTGACAACCAAAAGCTTGCACTTCTTGCCTCAAATCAGATAGATGGTCGTCTGTCAGATGCTGGGGATGGTAGAAGGTGCAGCGATGTCAAAAGGAAGGGTAGATTTAGCCCTTCCAAACAATTTGCAGGACCCACCTGTCTAAAGTTATGGCTTGTCAACCTGGTAAGAATCTTTGGATCCTGCCTCCCAACAGGTGGCCTTGCTCCACTAAGGGCATGTTAAAGGGGTTCTGTAAGTGGAGCTGCCAGGGAGTAGTGAACTGGGTGACCAATTGACCTTCACCACAGGGACAGCGGAGACAAAGGCCTCCACTGTGGGACTTCTGGGTGCCTTGTGGGGGTTGGATTGGTTGGCAGTATGAGGTACCTCACCCAAAGCTGTGAAAATATCTGTAGGGCTGATGTGGTTGGCGAAGTGAGGCAGATAAGTCCAGGGAGCGACTTGTGGCTCCTCTCCTTGAACTGCTTAAGAGTGGACTGCCTTGTCTTCAAATAGGTGAGTCCCACCAAATTGCACTTCCATGACAGACAAATGGACAAGTGGACTGCAGCAAAACATGGTGGCAAATGGAGACACTGGTGCCAATGGCCCTTCCAATGAAGTCAATAGTGTCCAAGCCACAACAAATTGTGAACATGGCTGTATCATAACCATCCTGTATGGTCTAGGTGAGGACAGGTCAGAGATCTTCATGGACACCTGGGAGGAACTGAGCCAACAAATCCCAAAGGGTGTTTGAATAGCATCCCAGCAGAGAGTTGGCATATACTGACCAAAGCGCCTTAGGTGGTGGACGAGAAGACACCTGCAGACACCTGCACCACAAAGCTTTCAGGTGAAGGGTGCTGAGATGGGATCTTAACTTGGTCACATTTCTGATGTGTAATCCCTTTGAGTTGCTTTATAGCTGTTCTTTGCTCTTCCTCCTCCTCAGAATACTGTTCCTAATTGCCAAAATGTCAGCACAGCGTGTGATCGAGTTTCAAGCTCTTTGTGTCAATCCACTGTTCCCCACCTTCTTCCCAGGCAGACTGGTTTTGTGGACATGGGCATCTTTCTTGCCTAAAGTTGTGACACCATTCCATGTCAGTCAAAACATCACCTTTCCTGCATTTGATGCTATGCCTCACCTGAGTAAGGAGAAGATACTCCATTGCTTGGATCACAAAACAATGCTAAGCATTTACACAGATTGTACCAAAGAACACATGGTGGATGATCATCTCTTTGTGGAGCTCTCTGGAATGAAAAAAGGCTCTACATTAACATCTGCTTTGTGTTTGCTAAAAGCAGCCTCTGGAAAAAATGCATGTGCATTCTATGAGGGCAAAAGCTGCATGCTGCTACCAGTGTGTTTGCATGCAGAGTCTCTGACCAACATTTCTTCTGGATAGAAGTTGGCCATAAGAGCTCTATCGTTATGGTCACCTATACAGAACAACATTGCAAATTTAACAGCAGATATATGAATAAGAGCGAATGTAACAAGACATACCAACGCAACGAAGTTTAGAATGTTGAATTGCAAAGACATGAAGAAAGTGCTATCACTTTTAGGCATATTTTGTTTTCGAGTAGATTGCATATATGACATATGCAGTCTGCTGGGACAAAAACTGTGATATATGTTATATTTCCATTCTGCTGAAAAAAGTTACATTCCAATTGAGGGCTTCAAAAACTATTTATAAAAGTCAGTTGGTTGAAGTAAGAAATGCCATATTTCCAAATGTTATAAGTTCAAACATTTCCAGTGAATCGGGCAAGCATGAAAAAGAGGTTTAGGACGTGAGCCTGCATGCTTGGAATTGCTCAAGAGGCCAGGCTTTTGTCATCTCAGACTAGTGATTATTGTTCTACTTGGGACGAGGACTAGTGCAACTCGCTATACTTTTCAGGACTAAGAGAATAAAGAGCAGAAGACTTTTCAGCAATCAGCCACTAGGTTCTTTTATCTAGTCAACAAAAAGAGGCAAAAGGATATATATATAATGTTCTACAAAAACTTTCTCAGTAGTCATCTTTGCTTAGCTGGTATTGAGGTACAGGGTTCACAGGATAATGGTAACCGAAAAAATATTAATTGTCATCTGAAAATCGGTAGGGTGATGTGTTACTTAGAGGTGAAGTCAATTCTCACCAGAAGTTGAGTGGGTATCGATTCGTTCATGCCCTCTGTCAGATGAGAGGATAGTGAAACTGAGCTCCGAGGGATTCAGATTTTATTTTGTTTCTGCTTTGTTGCCCTGTGTCTCTTTTCTGAAAGAGCAAAGACTGGAGAGGTGAAATAGTTCTATAGACCAATGGGCACTTAGGGAGATTGTTGTTCTTAAAAAGGCACCTACAACTGAGGTAGGTGAATTTTCTTCCAAGAACATGTCCGCAAATAGAATGGGTTCTCTGAAAGGTGGATCTGTTAGTAGGTAGGTAGGAACGTAGAAGTAAGTCATGATAACCACAACTCAAATATGATTTGTGGGTGAAATCTTCCATAATGAGTGTCAACATCCGAGATCGCACTATGCCATAGACTTACAGGTCAAGTGCTAAGGTTACATGATTACTCTTTTCCGAGGCCACCCAAACTGCTGATCTGCATACATGAAGGAGAGACACTACAGGACATTTCTATTCTGGTGCTGGATAAATTGGCTCTTTTGCATTCTTCCTTTTAAATAGCCATAGCTCTGACGTAGTCATATGGTAGTAGGCAGCACTTTATACAAAGAAAAAAAAAATGTAATCCTATTCTTATGACCCAGAAGACTTCTGTGGGTGAGTCCTCTGCCTTGCACCCCTGAATTGTGTGCTTATTTGTACCCCACTTTTTATTTACTTGGGGATGAAGGGGTGGTTATGTGAATTGTTTGCCTCTCATGTGTTACATTTTGAAGATAACCCCCAAGTGAATGTGGTTGGGCTGTGGAGGTGGAGCTAGCTGGTACTAACCAACAACAGGATAGACATAAGAGCTCCACTGGCCACACGGCTGCAGGGGCCATCGCACTGTGTAGGTGTTATGCTGCATCAACATCGGGGGAAAGGAAAGAGGGCGGTCTTGGATGCAACAAGATTACCAGTGAGCCAGCTGGACCGAGACATAACTCTACTCCTGCATCTTACCTAGCTGACTAAGAACTCGGGTGCCATGGCTTCTGAGTGGAACAGAAGCCCCACTGCTCACAGCCCCACATCCAGGCGCTAAACCGCCTGCTGCACGGATCTGTGGTTGGCAGAGTCTAAAGATACATAAGGGAAAGCAGACATCTGACACGCTCCGAAGGCAAATATTTACCGCGTTCCGAGCGTGCGGCTAGGCCAGAAGCGGAAGAAGGAAGAACTGAACACCGTGACTGTGCAGTTCATCTAAGGTACGGATGCCGTAGGCTTTAGCTGCACAAGGAACAGGGAACTCACCTGTCCTCGCCGTTTTCAGCACGGTATCTTAACGTTTACTACGAGTTTTAACACTGGTGAGTTTAAAGGTTAGTGAAAGTTCATCAAGATTTTCCTCCCCTTTTCACAGTGATACTCTCCGAGCTTGCGCCCCAGTGGACACGTCAAAAAACACTTTATTTTGAGGCCGAAGGGTGAATAAACCGAATTGAAGCTTCTGGTGCTCAGCCTCATCGATATCCATGGATTACTCCAAATGATCCTCACATGAGCACAAACCATTGCTGGAAAGAGCAAGGCCAGAGATGCTGACGAAACCAAAGGAGATTATAAACCAAAGCAACAGAAAGACGTGTGCCACCTTGTAATGGGATGAACTTGGTGTGCAGCAGGCCTAATAATAACTGAGGGTGTCCATAAACTGGAAAGTTACTGTGAGTTTCGGCTGTACCGTCCACTAAAGGTCGTTGCAATCCATAGGATGACCATTGTTGGTATAACATTTACGAGACGCTAGAATTGTGACTTGCCAAATTCACTGTCATGCCCAGAGATTATGGGAAGCAGGTTGCAAAGCTATCTGTAGGAGATGCTATCCCAGTGTGGAATTTCTAAAATAAGTGGGGTGGTTCATTGAGCTGTTTTGAAAGAATGATTGTGGTCTCAAGCTGGAGAGTTCATTTGGATCATTAGAGGTCCATGCAGATTTATGTTTCTTTCCCTTTACTTTTCTTCCTCATCTGAACGCTGATTTATGGAGAACGGAAAATATGCTAAATTGTGCCTACAGTGGGACAATAGTTGCAGAACTGAGGGAAGGTAAACAAATATTACTGTAACTTAGAGAATATACATTTTCATCACAGTTTGTGTTGAGTCACAAGGTAGTCAGGTCCCTTCTAGTTATGGGGCTATCCAGTGTTTTAGCGAAACACTTTTTGAATGTTTGTAACGCTGAAGATAGTCAACAAGAGGAGCCAGATCTCTGTAAAAGTCTTTGACTTCCTTGCTCTTTTGTTTCGGTTGTTTCTGCCTGGTTCGGTGCGTGGTACAGAAATAAGTCTATGTACATATTATTTTTACTTGCAAACGTGCCTCTAGTTTTTAAATCGTCTGTCACATTCGCGGGTTATTTAACTGTATTATTGCTCCCCAGAAGGGACTTTTTTGTTCTGTGCTTGTATTAACATGTCTAATGAAAATAACAATAACATGGTTTATTTAAAAACACAAAAAAGATTTAACTAAACACCAAGAGTAACTGATTTGGCAAAATCTGACTCAACTTTTTGTTCCTCTCCAGACTTGTGTTCTTGCACTTCGACACAATACCCAAGCTGGCACTACCGCTCTACACCCCACTGTTATTTATCTGTGAGTAATTGTGAGGGCGGTACACAGACTATGCAAGAGGCACGCTGGGCAGAGTCGTGTCTGTGAGGGTTAGCTTTCATTCATACGATCACCACCTCACTCCAGGCTATTACAGACACTGTTAAGAGTCCTAACCATTTCACCTACAAATCATTATTTTCAGGTGTGTTAGACTCATCATTTCTGTGGAAGGAAAACAAGACTACAAAATCCAGGAATTAAAAAATGTCCTTAATGCCCTTTATGAAGCTGGTCACGCTATCCACTCTATCTGTGTCACACCCTGCTTATTGTCATTCTACTGCATGGGAGTCAACCATGGTATTGCACGGATGCTGGCAGAGAAGGGTAGACGTCTCACCGGAGGAGTGCAGCCAGGGTGGTGTCTTGTAATCTGTTGGCTACTCTTGAAGACCTAAATCCTGTCACAAGAGGCAGAGATCTGGAACTTTTTCCTACGTTCCCTTTTGTTTAGCGAGAAAACAAACCTAGGAATGGATCTAATGGTAAACAGAGCAGGGGGGGATATTAAGGAAATATTGCTTTCTAACTAAAATCCTATCACTATATAAATATGTGTAACCCAGTGACTCACTTAAAGCCTGCAAAGTGCCTCAGGAGTCATCGATGCCTAACATTCGATCTACACTTTTGGGTTACAGTTGGACTAAGGAAAAGTATGCATGTCATAAACTCCCTTCCTAAGTACCTCGCTGAGGGGCAGCAACAGATACACCAGGCCCTTCAAGTAAACATCAGTATATATGGATTGACAAATTTCCCCAAAAAATATTTGGTACATACTTATTGTATGTGAAAAGGCCTAAGTCTAAAAATCTAAATAGTGGTCTCTAATTCTTCACAGCAAAACTACATAGCCTGCATGCCTTAAAAATGTGTTCCCAAGCACTGGTATCGAATAAAAAGAGACTTCCTAAAATTTAAAATACATAAAAGATTTAGGGCCTGAATACAAGGGACATCGGCTTGGCAGGCGGACAACTGTATTACGATCTTGGGGGTCCCATAGAGCAAAGACCGATACGGCCCCGCCGGCACTGCCAGGCAGCGCAGTCCGCTGCGGTGACGAGGCAGGACAAACAGGCCGATAGACCCAGTGTTTCCACCTGACACATTATAATGTTACATCAGCCGGGGGGAAACGGATAGTATAAAGACAGCAACTCACCCACAGGAAGCATTACATGTTCTGTGCAGCCATGGAGCCCATCACACACTTGCCGCTGCTGCTGCTCATCGAAGGTGCCCAAAGTACACGTGTCATTGTGTCCACAGTCGTAGTCATTCAGAAAGAATGACACATTCACAGCCACAAAATGCCCCCTTTGGGCAGGTCACTGAAACGGCACCACAGCACTCCACAGAAACACATGTCTGACTATCTCAGGCACAGGGACAGTGAAGTGTACACAACATTGTGTTATACAACAGCAACACCACAGCAACATCACATCCGACAATTCAACTGACGCTCTCACATTGCACACATGTCATGGACTGTCGTTAGATTCAACACACATGTATGGATGCGTCATATAATACAAGCACCCCTCCCATGAAACTGCCCTGCAATGGGCCCACACATCACCCACATTGCAACACAATGGAAGGTCAATGGGATGTACAAAAGTTTGAGAGACAAATATTCAAAGCTCATTATGCAAACAATACCTGCACAAAAGAGATGGCGACATCAGGAGCACTCATGGAAGGATGCTGCCCTGGGACACATTAAACTTTGCACACCCCCAAACAACATTTGCACAGTAACTGGCCCTTCATGTATCTCAGGGACAAACAATAGTAGAGCCAATTGACATTCCTATCTGCATAATGTGGAAGAGCAAGTCAAGAAGGCAAATAAACCAGCATCCGCATGGGCCATACATTTAGTTGTAGTAGCTGTAAGGTACATGCATCAAAATTAATACATGGTCAGTCAAATACAAAGGAAGCTAGCACAATTGAACACCCTTCATGTGTGGACAAAGAAAACTCAAGCTTCCACACCTGAGACTAATGTGCAATCCATATCAGGTGGACAAGATTAAGATCATACATGCTGACATTGGACAACACAAGATGAAATACTTACCATACAAAAAAATAACACAATGCTCTGATACCCCATTTGGATTAACACCCACATAGCCATACAGTCAATATCTACCTTTGTCTTGGGTGACATCAGCACTGCCCACAAAGTCAGATATTGCAAACAACAAGCATACAGGCATACAGGTAGAAAAAGAATTGCAGGACAAATGTGTACCCAAAAAACCAACAATTTGTGTATATTAACTCCAAATTATTCAGAACAAAGGCCATTGGCTAGTCCATTTAGAATGTCCAAGCACATTACTGTGCCCTTAGTTGACTCCAATCACTGCCAAGGAACCTCTACAGGAATTGGCATCAAGTTGGCAGGCAGACACCTCAGGGATCATCCTTGGGTGGGGTGGGGTCTGATTTGGGATGAGTGGGTTTGAGTTTGGGAGAGGGGTCTTTTCCTTTGGAGGGGTGGACTTCGTCTTGGGGAGTGGAGGGGTATTGGTGCTTGAAGGGGCAGTAGGTGTGACAGGGGAGGACTTCAATGTGGAAGTGATGGGTTGGGATTTTGGTCGGGCCTCTTGAGTTTGGGTGGGTGGGTGTAGGGAACAGGGGAAATCCAAGCTCAAAGGAAAATCTCCATGGCAAAATGGGTATGGGCTGCAGAAGGGGTTGGGCATTTGGAGGTTGAGGGAGTGGTTGTCTTGTGTGTGGGTGTAGATGCTTTGGGTGTGTGTGTGTGTGTGTCAGCTAGCGTGTCAGGTATGCTTCCGATTGGGTGGTGTCTGTTGCATGGATGAGTGTGGGCGTTTGCGTGTCTTGGGGGCTGGGAGGTGGAGGTGGTGGGTGATGTGGGAGTGATGGGGTGGTGTCTGTGATTATGGGGGATCTGTGTGTGTTGGGTTGGTGTCTGCAGGTATTGTGGATGTGTCTGTGTGTGCTGAGGTGGTGTCTGCAGGTATGGTTGATGTAGTGGATGTGTCTGTGGGTGTTGTGCTGGTGTCTGGTTGCATGGTCCGTGTGGTGGTACTGTCACAGGCTGTTGCGGTGTGTCTGTGGGTATGCTGGATGTGATGTGTGTGTGTCGGTGGGCGTGTCTGATGTGGTGTTTGTGGGTGTATGTAGAGTGCCTGCGTGTCGGTGTGTCTTTTGGTGTTTGTGTTGATGTGTGCTGCTTATGTGTGTTGAGGTGGGTACGTGGATATGTGTCTATGGGCCTGATTACAACTTTGGAGGAGGTGTTAATCCGTCCCAAATGTGACGGATATACCACCAGCCGTACTACGAGTTCCATAGGATATAATGGACTCGTAATACGGCTGGTGGTATATCCGTCACTTTACTGTCACTTTTGGGACGGATTAACACCTACTCCAAAGTTGTAATCAGGCCCTATGTGTCTATGTGCTTGGGACAGGTAGGGGAATAGGGGCCATCGGTTGAGAAGAGGGAGGTGGAGGGGGGGAGGAATATGGGGGATGACTAACTGCCATCAGAGAGAAGGCCAGAGCCTGAAAAGATCTATGTAGACCAGACAGGGCACTATGAATGCCTCCCAGGAAACCATTGGTCTGCTGAAGTTGGCTAGCCAACCCCTGGATGGCATTCACAATGGCAGTCTGCCCCAACAGAAATACTTCTCAGGAGGTCATTAGCCTCCTCACCCAGGGCAGTAGGGGTAACTGCGGTTGGGCTGAGGTGCCTGTGGCAAAGGAGATGCCCAACCTCTTGGGTGAGCGGGCACAGCCAACTGGGTGGAGAGCAACAGGGAGGGTGACAATAGAACTGTGGGTGGCAGACAAAAATGGTACAGGAGCAGGTCCTTATTGGACTGCTACCACTAGGGAGTGGCCACTGGAGGAAGAACCCGATGATGACTATGTTGATCCTCCGTGGCACTCCCCTCACCCTGCGGCCACTGGGTACCATGGCCAGATGCTTCCCTACTTGGTTGTGCCCTGTCTCCCTCACTTGCTTGGGCTGATGCTGCAAATACAAAGAGGAAAAGGGTCACCACATTTTCCTGATCACACTTGAACAACAGCTGTGATTAGCAAACATTACCATGACGTCAAGTAGGCCTCTGCTACAAACTACATCAAAGTGACTCCTACGTGTACCATACCATATGCATGCATGCCATCTGAACTGTCAACAGTTGCCCACAGTAAAATCAAGATCTCAGACAAATACAATTTATTGGCTGAACTTGTGCAATCACTGTAACCACTGAACAAGATGGAGACTACAACACCTTCAAAGCTTTGCCTCATGGAGCATAGCTCAGTTACTTGTTGTCACACAATAGTAGGCCAATGCCAGATTAATTCCCATAGATCCCACACAAGATAATGCAGACATCTATTTGTCACATACACAATAACACAGCAATAAGAAATTATGCTCCTAAAACCTGCCATGTTGCTGACACCAGTACAGTAGTCTGGAGAAGGTGACATGGAAAACTCATGACACACTGGAAATATATCAACCATGTGTAATTTGTCCTAATGGAGTCATGGAGGTAGTACTAATGTTGCTTAGGTGTGCTACACATTTGGCATGGAAATTGACACTGTAGACAAAATGTGCAAATTGTCAGGGAGCTATGTCTCAACAATCCACAACACAATGAATCAGCAAGCTCCGGGGAAATCAACAATAATGTCGCACCCCCTTGCAATGACATACTCTGATTGAATCAGTAGACGCTATTAGTCCTTTGTATGTTGGAGAGGCCCAGAGATTTGCAAGTACTTATAGAAGGCCCTCAACATGTTTCCCAATGGGAACCTACATCACTGTCTCCATTTTGGTCCTATAAACCCAGATATCTGTGGATGATTGGTGTTCTCCAACTACATGTGATTCCAACATAACTGCAAGTCTCCCTATGATGCATTCCAACAGTTAGGTAACAAACCTTCTACTTTACACATGTGCAGTGCACTTTTCCACATGATGCCACATCAATGGCATGGAAATGCACATTGTGGGTAAAAAAATCTAGTCCTACCTTCCATGTTCCTCATTGCTACTGCAGTTGTATATGCCAAATGACATGCTATGATGGGTGAGGGTATGTGTGAGCCAACAGTCATTGGTGACACACTCCTGTCTGTGGCACCACATGAAATATAGCCCCATTGCAAATGTCCTATTTCAAACACAGGGTGTCACGCACAATTATGTGATCATTCCATCAACACAGGCAGCCCAGCATGAAACAGCAGTGTACACATTTTATCAAAAGAGAAAGGGACACATGCTAACATGTTGGCACAAGGAATGATGGCAACAGTGATGGCACATAAATCATGTCAATGGACATTCCCCACTTACCAAGGGAAAGTATTGATCTGTGGCTGCACCCAAAGAACAATGTATGCCCTGTCACATGTATGATGGCCATCTATACATTACAGGCAGTAGTGAGGCACCAGCACTCGTCACACACTGAAGAAAAGAGGCCTCTGGGCAGATGCCAATTTACTCATTTGACCACACACATGACTGAGGACAGTGATCCATCACTTCTTTTGACTGCCCTGTAACACTGAGGAGTGGTGGTATGTAGCGTGGAACTTACACCCACTACAACAACAATCATTACTTGATTGATCAATGTACGCAGCCATGTGTTGTCCTGGAGAGCAAATAGTTTGTGGACCTTACACAGTTGTGTGTGTCCTAGGTCCCTGGGTCAATAGATAAGGCACATCGGTACGCACCACGTCACAAATCTTCACATACAGTAACTCATCTATAGTCTCACACATGGCTTGTCCCTAATCATCAAGGGGAGATGTCAGAACCTAAGACATTACATTGGCAATGTGACAGGCAGGATTTTTTCCTGTACTCACCACCTTATGGCTGCTGGATTTCCTATCAAAGACTCATCAAGGTCCTGGTATGCCACCGCCAGGATGCGGGCCATTAGCAGGGTCATGGTCCGAAGCATGCCCCACCCATGTTGGGGGGACAGCCCGAGCTGGACTGCCGGGATCTTTCAGGCCCAGTGTCTCAGGTCCTCCCACCTCCTGCGACAGTGGGCACTCCTCTGGCTGTGGACACCCAGGGTCCACACCTTACGGGCGATAGCTCTCCATATCTCCTTCTTCTGATGGGCTTTTACCTGTATGGATGCAAGACACAAATCAAGTGATTACAATCACAAGTTTTTGCCCAAATGGTTGTGTCACACACAAGTCAGAAACACCAAGCAAAAAATTGTAAATTTGTAAACACATCACAAGTGTAAAGCACACATGCCAATAAGTATAGGGACATGACTACACACTTTTGTATTCATCTGCAGACTAACCTACTACCCTGCTCATCGCCGACAATGACTAAGCAAGTCTAATGACATCAGGTAACCCATACTCCAGCAACATGTACTGTGATGTGAGCCACAATTAAATGCTACACACCTATGTGGATTCTAAAGGGTAAACTTCTTAGGCCTGACTGGACCAACACATTTACACTCTGCAGGATTGACTCACTGCATACAGTTGTAGGGCAACTTTCATAGTACAGACTTCACCCTTATACTTGAGTGACAATGAAGGGTCTGGCATGGTGGGTACAGAAAGTGTCTTCCCTGTGCATGTGTGGACATGTGGCCTACCAAATGCAGACTCGTGCCACTTTGGGGGGGGGGGGGTAGTGGTATCTATCTGTACCAAAAAACACTCCTTTGTACATACGTGTCTAAACTACAGAGGTGTCATCCAACAAACAAAAGTATGCGTTGTACAATTTCTGCTGTGAAACCAAGCTACTGAGCCACATGGCATGGTCTCCTAGGAATCTACACACTGTCCGCACTGTGGTTCTGTCATTTGTTCAATAAGCCTGTAAAGGACAAAATTGGCTTCTGTGAAGGTGACAACATAGCTGTGGGAGTAGGGGACCTTTCATGAGTCAGGAACACACATTGACAATGGTACAAAATGCACATATGAAGTAGTTCAGGGATTGACCTCCATACCCATTCCTATTCTAGTCAATGGAATGAGGCATTCAGGGCACGTGTTGCAACTAGAGCCTCATATTGACCACATGACAGGATCTGCTGTTATACAGGGAGTGGGTACAGTACCAAGGTTGCATAGCCACAGTGACTGTCCCACAGCCTGGGCTATGTCTTATACTGGGAGAAATATTTTACAGGCCCTGGTCTCTGCAGGCTTAGCATAGGGAACCTTTGTGACACTCACATTTCCATCACTTCCATGCATGACAGTACATCATGTGGCCATCAGCAGTGTGGTTGGGGCTTGTCTAGCAACCTGAAGGAACCAGTGAGTCATGATATGCCTTTTAGAGAACAGTTTGGCAATGCAGATGTGGGGTGAAAGATCTGTGGCACTATACACATTGTTTACGAGATCCCCAAATGACTCTGACAAGATGCATACACAGCTCATGCTGCAGCAACACTACGTATTGTCTGACATTTACATTTATCATAAAGAAAGAAATGTCATTGCATGGCAGTAAAGTCTCCTTGCCTAGTTATGTCCATCCAACACAAGGAGGATCTAGAAGCCCAAAAAAATCATACAACACAATGTGAATGAATACAACACATAGTACTGGTCACCAAATTCTGCACCATGTGCATCTCATTGATGCCACACAGACTGCAACAACAGGCACACAAGAAGTCTAACTGGCACACAGGGGCACATTGAGTAAAGGATGGTGTTGAACAGAGTCAATTATTCATACAAAGTACTCACCTGCTCCTCTGGTGAGCCATAGAGCTGTCCATACAAGGGAAGGACCTCATTCACAAGCCTCTCCAGCTCCTCTGGAGAGAAGGCAGGGGCCCTTTTACCTGCTGGACGTGGCATGATTGCTCCCAGAGGTGACACAGCAGCTGAAGTAGTGAAGGTGTTGCTGGCAGCAATGTCAGTAGACAAGTGAATGATTTTGCAGAACATGGCGGACACTTACGCCACATAGGTGGTCATCACAGCCATTGGGCCATGACTGCCACAGGGAACAACATTAACCTATGGCTGTGTCCACTACTCTTGAAACCACCTACCGCACAGCAGCTTCCGCCAGCGGTCTCAGGCAGTCCCTAATTTCCAGTGCAGTAGGTCAGGCATCTGCCATTTTGGCGGTTGGAAATACTGCATATGGCAATATAAACTGGTCACACTTACAATATATGGATAGAATCATCACAAACATCTTTATTCTGTCTTGTTATGCAAGCCCTACTACACAACCACTGTGCAGTGTGTTGCTGGCATATGATGGAGGCGGATGGGCCACCACCACTAACTGTATTTTTGGCGGTTGGACTATAAGGTCACATTTTGAGGGGCAGATGTATAGCAGATAGTTGGGTTTCACCCAAATCCATTTTGTGGACACATGATGACAACCATGGGGGTCGCATGCGACCCTTGTGTACTTGCCAGCTAGGATGTGTACTGTGTGTCATGTCTATCCATCCAGAAATGCTTTGTCACATGATACTGTTGGCATGCATCATGTATGTTGCTGTGGAACCACTGACTAATGTTACAAATCATGTCTGGTCACACATAGGTACCCTGGGAGAGGGAGAATGTGACAACTTCCTGTCTCCCGTCAACTGCCAGACCTTCAGACCATGGGAGAATGCCACGTCATACAGTTATGCCTTCTGAATAGGTAAACAATAGTGGACCCATGCTGTCAGTTGGAGCCAGATCTGATACCAGATAACAGTAGTCCAATCTTTATACGTCCCATTGTTAAAGTCATGTTAGTATTGCACTTCCTGGCCACAGAGTCCTTCCATAATCCAGTGAGCCTATCTGCTGGTATTTCCCTACCAGTCTGGTGTTGAAGGATTTCCTCTCAACAATGGTAAAACACATTGACAGCTATATCAGGTGCTTCCAATGTGAGGATTTAAGCAATTTGAAGGCTGAATTTTATGGCTTTGCTCTCCTCCCACTTGTGGTGGAGGTAATTGATGGCACACATGTTGGGCTGGTGCCCCCGCAGGATACTAAACAAGTCTATTGCAACAGAAAGAACTTCCATTCCATCAGCGTGCAAGTATTCTGTTTGGCAGATCTTTACATCTCAAATGTGTGTGCCCATTATCCTGGATCAGGCCAACATTCCTTCATATTGTGGCACAGCACCATACCACTGCTGATGTCACAACTTTACCCAGGGAGGGCGTGGCTGGTTGGTAAGTCACGTCTGTTCTGATTGTGGAGACTCAGCATATCCAAACCATCCTTGATTGTTGATGATGCTGAGGAATCCAACTACGCCAAGGGAAGTCCACCTCAATGATGCCCATGGAAGAGCATGGCGGGCAGAGGTACGGGCTTTTGGGCTCCTAAAGGCCAGATTTTGGTTTCTGGACAGGACTGGTGGAGGCCTCCTCTACTCACTGGGAAAGTGTGTCAGTTCACTGTGGCATGCTGCATGCTCCACAACATCGCCTTCCGGAGGAATACCCGTACATCACAGAGGAGGGTGAGCCTGCTGTGCCACTGGGTGAGAATCCTGAAATGTAAACTGAGGATGACAGTGCTGAAGAGGAAGGAGCTGACTTGCATGTAGATCTCATCCACAGCTACTTCTCATGAGTGTACGTATGTCATGTGATGTCATGACTGTGACTGTATAATGAACTGTAGTTGTGAGAATATGTGGAGTTGAGTATTTTGGAAACAGCTAGGGAGCTGATACTCTGCAATGTTCAGCCAAATGCTGCTTGATAAGATAGGTTTTGACACATGCCACCTTGATGATGTTGCTTTGTTTGTGTCAGTTTCCAAATGCTTGCTATGTGACTTGTGTCATATGTATGGTTTCAAGCCTGCACTCCTTGTTTTGTTCTTTGTACAGGTACCTTCACCATAACATCTTAATGTGGGTATTTCTGAGTTGTGACATTGGCAGGTATGTAATGATGTTCTGACATACAAAGTGGATATGGATTGTTCCAGGTAATGTAGGTCGCAGAGTTTGGGTGTGCGAGACCTGTGCCAAGACAGCTAGCACAGTGTTTGGGTGGAGTTTCAGAAGTGCACATTGGTTTGTGTGCTGTGGTCGGCCTGATGCATCATGTGTGTCATCATGTGGTCATTAAATATGTGGTCCTAGCTTACGAGCAAGTCATTATTACTTCACATTGGCTAAACATTTTGTGTCGCCTGTATGTAGCTGTAGATGTGTTTTATCATTGTAGGCCACAGTGCCTGTGCCACAACACTGACATATGTTTGAGTCATACCACCAGATGCATGAGTATTGGATTATGATGGCCCTGTGATCAGGGACTGTTGTACTTGTTTGCCTATTCTACACAATGTTTGACAAATCCCTTCCTTCCGTGGTCTGGGGGTCTGTACTGGTCAATATGTTCATTTACTCAGTGTGAGTCAATCATTCCTAATTTCCAATAGTTCAGAAACATTGACAGCCTATGTGCTGAACAGTGTAATAACATTTTAGTTTGAGCTGACACGTGTATGTATGTGTTTGTGTGGGAGGGTTGTAATTCTGAGCTGGACACTGTGTACTTGCAACATATCCAATCTTGAACAAGTAGCTTGGGTCATCATTGTGTGGTTCACATGGTCTGACATATCTACATGGCTAAATATTAAATCAAAATCAGACAAAGAGTGAGTGAAGGGTGATTTTATTGTGCAGCTATGACTACCAGAAAATATACGTGCCATGACTCAACAAATATTCAAATGTGAAGAGGTCAGTCATGGTGAAGGAAATCATTGCAGTAGATGCCACACCATTGGGAGTCCAGAGTACTCCTCCCATTGGAAATGGTAGGTGGTTCAGGATCAGTCCAAAGTGAATGTGTAACACAGAAAGGAGGTCCTTAATGGAGAATGTTACTACTGGCAGTGGTTGGTGTCTTGCCATCCGCACCTCCTGGATTCTTTCCTGAATGTCCCTGCTTGGGAGGGGGGTCTGCTGCTACAGAGCCAGGGTTGTCAGGGGCATGTTTTTCCTCTGGCAGGGCCTCCCTTCTAGTGGCACCGATGTTGATTAACCTGCCGTTGATTGACAAAGGAAGGAGTAAACTAGTGTTGAAAATCCCTGCTCAGGGTGGTGTCCTGTCCAAGAGCAGTCCCAGTGGCCTCATCCCACTGGCCCACAGCATCCCTCCCATGCACCCTACCCACATGGGCCTGTGCCCTTTCCACAGGGTGCCCTCTCTAACTTGTTCCTGGACCCTCGTTGTCCGAAGTGTTGCGCTGAAACTCAGATCCAGGACTGAGGGGGCACAAGATGGTAGACACTGTGCTAGAGACACTGTTAGGGGGCGAATGGTTGCCTGGGATTTTGACGCAACAGGGCTGGGAGGTGACATTGTGGGCACAGTGAGACTCACTGTTGTCGTCTGATCAGGTTGCCCAGATGGGCCAGAACCGTCCTCAACATCCAGACATCCAGGAGTGTCGTCGTCACTGAGGGCTTTATCCAGGGGGGTAGTGGTAGTCTGTTCTGTGGCCTCTGTGTGCCCAACAGCAGATCCACCTATTGATATAAAATGTACATTGTTACTGGTTGTATTGTGACATATAGCTCCAATTGTTTAGAATTAAGGTAAGCAGAGACCTTGTGCAAAATTAAATTGTAGTTAATCCAATTGTGGCAAGTAACCATGGCACTGGGTGATTTGACTTGACATGTGTGAAGCATGCTAACTCATTTTGACTCAAGCAGCTGCTGAGCTGTGTAGATCAATTGCACTTTGGAGGATGGCTGAAAATGACAATAGTGGAGAGGCAAGATATAGCTTTGATCATTTGGAGGCCTAGTGGAGTGGGATACAGGCAGACCCAGGACATTTGCTGTATATGTGACTGGAGTCATCATGTCCACAGTGCTGTGTTAATGTGTCTGCTGCCAATCTTGTGATGCATCTTGAGGCCTTATGAATACTTGTTGTACAGACTGGGGGAAGGTGTCATTCCTGTCCTCAATAGCTTCATCTTGGGTTAGCAAGTCAAAAAGAAGCTAGGTAGACAGACACGTCTCTGAGTTAGCATGATCTGTGCTTGATCACTTCTAGGGGAGTACACTGCATTTGTGAGTTGACTAACAGGGTTTTTTGGACAAGGGAACACTGGGCCGTTGGTTGGAGTTACAGAAACAGGGCCTGCTGGGCATTGCAGGTCACTCTCTCTACTACACACACTTGTCCAATGTTATCCCCCCAGGTGAGTAAACGTCGTTTGAGAATTCACTACACTAACAGATGTATTGGGGCATGTGACCATTGTGCTGGTGGTTGGAGTTTCAGAAACAGGGCCTGCTGGGAGCTGCAGTCAAGTCACCCTATCTAACTACACACACTTGACCAATGTTATCCCTCAGGTGAGTAAACTTCATTTGAGAGTTCACTAACAGATGTATTGGGGCATGTGACCACTGTGCTTGTGGTTGGAGTAACAGAAACAGGGCCTGCTGAGAGTTGCAGTCAGTCATTCCCTGTACTACACACATTATACTAATGTTATCCTCCCAGGTGAGTACACTTCAAATGAGAGTTAACAAACACAGTTCTTTGGACACGAGAACACTGGGCTGGTGGTTAGAGTTACTGAAACAGTGCCTCCTGGGAGTTGCAGTCAGGTCACTCTCACTACTCCCTAATACTTGACACATGTTATCCCCCTCAGTGAGTAAACTTAATTTGAGAGTTGACTAAAAGGGTCTTTGGACTAGACAAGAGAACACTGGGCTGGTGGTTGGACTTATTGAAACAGTGCCTAGTGGGAGTTGCAGTCAGGTCACTCTCACTACCCCCCAATACTTGACAAGTGTTATCCCTCAGGTGAGCAAACATCATTTGGGAGTTGACAAATAGGGGTCTTTGGACAAGATAACACTGGGCAGATGGTTGGAGTTTCTGAAAAACTGCCTCCTGAGAGTTGCAGTCACGGCACTCTCACTACTCCCCAATACTTGACAAATGTAATCCACCCAGGTGAGTAAACTTCATTTGAGAGTTGACAAACAGATGTATTGGGACACGTGACCATTGTACTGGTGGGTGGAGTTACATAATCAGGGCCTGCTGGGAGTTGCAGTCAGGTCACTCTCTATACTACACACACTTGACAAATGTTATCCCCCCCACTGAGTAAACTCCATTTGAGAGTTCACTAACAGGGGTCTTTGGGCAAGTGAACACTGGGCTGGTGGTTGGAGTAACAGAAACAGGGCCTGCTGGGAGTTGCAGTCAGGCCTCTTCCTCTACTCCCCAGCACTTGACCACTGTTATGTATTACATATCTGTATGCAGGCTGCATTTATGTTTAAGCATACATTTTCAATTTGGGACATACCATGGATTCTGGAATGTGTTTGTGAGATTTCCAGGCCCCATTTGGACATACACGGCATGTGATGGCCCTTTGTAACTCTGATGCAGGGTCTAATGAAACACATTGGCAGTATTATATCTCAGATACTCTGGGTATTAAACGTTGGTGAGGTACAAGAACAAGACAGTGGGTAAAGATGAGCATGCATGACATTGCATTTTTGTGACATATTTTGTGTTGTAACTTACCAGATTCCACTCCCCCAGATATTCCTGTCAAGCCCTCAGGATGCAGGATGGTCAATACCTTCTTCTTCCATGGAAGGAGTATTAATGGGGCAATGGGAGGGCCATCGCCAGTCTTCTTGGCCTGCAGCTGGTGCCTGGAGATCAGAGAATGACTTTGCCTCTGAGGCAGTTCCACCTCTTCCTAATGTCCTCCTTTGTGCATAGGGTGGTGCCTACAACATTCACTCTGTCGACAATCCTGTCCCACATTTCCATTTTCCTACTGAGAGGGGGGTGTGCTGGATTTGTGCGCCAAATAATTGTGGCTCTCCTCTTATGATTTCATCCACCATTACTCTTAACTCATCTTCAGAAAAATTTAGATTTTTGTAACGTGACATGGTGGAAAAAAATAAGGGTGACAGGGACTTACTTAACATGGGAAGTGCAATAGGGTCTGAATGGACAAAAGTATGTGCAGGGTGTTCTATGGGATAGTGAATAAAGGGGTGCCTAATCTATGTGCTCTACGAAAAAAAAGATGCTCTGGCTTCTTTGTCTTGCAGTTGAAATGCAGGGGATTGTGGTCTGTGAAGGGGTGTGTTTCATAATGTCCTTTGCAGGTGTGACTACTTGGCCAATGTGTGGCAGCTATGTTGTTTTTGAATGCCTCCAGTGTGCAGTTGTCTGTTACTTTGCTGACTGCGAACAGCCGTGGTCGACCACCATTGGCTGACTGCCACGAGTGGACCACCACAGTGACAGTGTGATTGTAATATAGTCCGTGGTTGGCCGCGGCGCTGACAGTGCTTGAGGTCAGACCACCTATGTCCAGGCCGCCATGCTGCTAGCAGTCTGCCTTTTTTGCTTGGAGGTTGGTGGTCCTGCCTGTATAACTGGTAATACTGCGATATCGAGGACCACCAGCATGGCAGTTTTTTCAGGACAGCCAACATGGTAGTCTGGCGGTCCAATTGCTAAACTCGTAATGAGGACCGTACAGCCAAACGTACAATGTGTTTGCAAATCTGTAACCCAACACAAACTGGTTACCAACTGTAAAAATAGCCTTTTCCTAAGCATGAAACACTTGTTTTGCTATTTTTTAAACCAATTAAATACTGAAAAAAATTGAATTCTGAATTAGTATTTTTGTGATTCCAAATAGCAAGTCACATTTTGCAAGTTCGTATTACTGAATCGTTATTTCAAAGTATGAAGCGTTCACAAATGGAGACTAATCACAGAATGGTAATTTTGCACGTGCAGTTCATTGCCAACTCGAAACAGGTGGTAACCAGGTGCCACCTAAACAGCCCAGAATTAGCCAGAATATTCCACAATGGCTGCTTTGTATGTTCTGGTGAGGAGGATGAGGATAGTGGCTGGTTTTCAGAAGAGGAGGAGGAGACAGGAATGGCTATTTATCGTCCTCCACATCACAGCTATTAAAGTGCAACATTGCTAGAAGGAGGTTCACCAGAGCAAAATACCAGCATGAAATAGATTGAATCAGAGGTGTCTCTCCAGTGCAGAAAAGAGACATAATGGAAATAGTGTATCTTATAAAATCATGAGGCCAATTATGTTACTGTGCAAATGCTCTACAGGATAAAAATGCGCTGGTAGGGGTGTTACAGCTGTGCAAAGAGCAAGCAAAGTGCTATGCATGATTAACAGTTTAGACGACTGATGATTTGAAAATATTAGTACATCTAAATAGCTTTATCTGTGCAAAGGCAACTAAAGCACATCCACATTAGGCAGCGCCTAGGATAAGGTATGCCAGAAATGAGTATGTACTACCATAGCCTTTGAAGGCAGCTGTAAATCCTGACCAGTCGTTCACAAAAAAAACATAAAACCTAGAATTACTTAAGTAATCACAGTAAGCCTCCATCTTTGGTCCTGCAAATCAAAGTGCAAGTGCAAGTTAGACCATTAGCAGCCAAATGTTTCAGACAAAATAACTGATAAACTGGCTTAATTTCCTGAATTGCTGTAATTGTTACTGTCACCACCCTGCCATTTGACCGGTCGTCTTTCCCTCTATGGAAGGCATTTATATGATGCTCAAGCCTGATAAATTTCCAGCCGATCTGTTCTGTAACAAAGTTTTAGGGCACGTTTGCATGTCCTCGTGCCATATTTAAAAACAGGGGATGAAGATAAAAACTTTGGGGGCATAGTCTTACGACACAAAGCAGCTTTTTTGGACACCCAAATGCCTACAAGCTCTCGACCCGGAAAACTTGGTCCAGAATTTAATATAAGCCTGAACATGTAGTATTCCCATGCTACCTGTCTATTGATAGCTTTAATGTTTTTATTTTGTAGGTGATGCACTACTGACATTGAGGCTCTAAGTCACCAAAAGCAGTCAATGTATATCCAACACCTGTGTGTGTTACAAGGTCAGAATTCCTATGTCTGAAACAGCACACCAGTACGTAAAGCTTTGAATTGCAGATAGGTTCATTTTCCTATTCCTACTGCCATCTAAACAAAAGTCAGTAAAGTACTTTACTACATACTCATTACATATATAAGTAAAACTGTGAATGTAGAAAAATATTAAACTTAATATAAAAATTGTTAATTATCATAAAAAATATGTGTAATAAAAACAATTACTTGATTACATGATTACCATTCAATAAAAGAATTATTTATTGTTAATAAATAATTGTTATTCAATTAATAATTAACTTTCCACCTTATACCCCTGGAAACCCAGCAGCCCGCACCTAAAATATAACTTAAAAATAAGTATTTCAAAATGTAAGTACTTAAAATCAATTAAATAGTTGATAAACAAATTAATAATTCACTGTTAATGAATTATTACTTAATTAACTTCCCAGCCTAGCCCCCTACAAAGCTAGCAGCCCACGACTACAATATAATTAAAATATATAAGTATCCCATAATTTAAATATTTAAAATGCATTTAAATAATTAATTAGCACATTTGAATGAATAAATTGTCTAAATTGTTACTTAACTAATGTCCCACCATGGCCCCCAACAAACCTAGCATCCTGCAACAAAAAGTTTAATAAAATAAATAAGTATTCCCTAAATTACATTAAAATCAATAACTTAATTAACAATTAACAATTAGTTGTTAATTAATAATTACATAATTAACATCCCACCCTATAACCCTCCATGCCTATGAGCCTCAACGTAACATACAACAAAAGTAAAATCACTGAAAATTACAAGCTATATTTAACAAAAGAAACTTTATATAAATTAAAGTGATATACAATTATTATATCAACCTAAACATTCAAATAACAAAAAAACAATATTTTTAACCACTATGGGCCTGATTACAACTTTGGAGGACGTGTTAATCCGTCCCAAATGTGACGGATATACCACCAGCCGTATTACGAGTTCCATAGGATATAATGGAATTGTAATACGGCTGGTGGTATATCCGTCAGTTTACCGTCACTTTTGGGACGGATTAGCACCTCCTCCAAAGTTGTAATCAGGCCCTATATCATTAAAAACATAGATATTACTTTAAATGATTTTACTTACCTCAATAAATTATATTCTTCTCAATTATATTTGTGCATCATTTGTGTGTCACAATATTTATTTTCCAGTATTTCTGTCTCCCGGTATTTTTATATCAATATCTTGTCCAAACATTCCGATTCTCAAATTGCATTTCGGTTAACATTACAATTTGTGACCCAGTTTTCTTGAGCTTCTTACATATGGCCCTTACGTGTTTCTGAATCTTTCACTAAATCAGCAAAAAAAATGTGTCCCTCTATGACATAAGCATCACAATGTTACATATAAAACAGTTTTTCTACAATAGCTCCACATTAGCTTTTCTTTTAATTTCAATTTTAAAACATTTTAAACAGTCAAAGAATTAACTTTATTAGCAAAATTTTCATCTAATTTATGACCCTGGGCAACAGCTTACAAAAAGAACCAAGATTGACAGAGTTTTTGCATATGTTTTTTATCCAATTCCTCATAAGTCAGTAATGACAGTGAATTACATGGTGCTTACAACAGATCAAGATACCAGGTGCTAGAATCAATGCTCTATCCCAACAAGAAGTTAAGGCCCAACTCCAGTCAGATAAATTTCACTAGGATAGACTTTTGTAGACCAAGTAGTCTCCTCCACATGCAAGCATCTAAGCTATCAATCTAATGTTGCCTAAAAAGCAGTCATGTGGCACAACTGTAGGTTAAAACTTGCATTATAGTATGTCTTAAATATTGGTGAGAGTCAGTAAGCCTTGTATAAGCTAGTTAGTTTTATACGAGTGTCGGAGAGAAATAAAACCATTTTTTCTTTATTCTCCATTGTCGTTCTCGAAGATAGCTTATTGACAAACACCTCACTTAAACGCCTAAATGAATCAGTTCAAGTACGATACTTTCGGGGTCCACTTAACCCCCGTATGAAAATGCCTGCTTTTGCATGATCACCACATGTTATTTTTAGCTGATGCTGTTGGTTTTTGGACTCTGTACATTGGACTCTGCTAATTAATTCCCAGTGCATGTTCTCTGACCTCTAAAACTTGCCAAATTGGTAAAAATCCTAATTGACACAGTTAACCTATATATAAGTCCTTACCATATGGTACCCAGTGTACCCAGGGCCTGTAAGTTAAATGTCACTGGTGTACTACATTACCTATTGTGCCACCACTTACGTGATAATACAAAGCATGTCTTCAGGCCTTCCTCTGCAGCCTGAGAGTATATTTTTAAAATTTCAAAATCGACCTGGCAAAAGACACTTTTTTTAGGCTAATCCAGCTTCTTTAATACTCATTAGTCACTCCTTAGATAGGACATAAAGGTCCATAGGCAAGAGTGCATGGTATTAAAAAAGTAGGACATGTGTGCTTGAGTTTTACATGTCCTGGTAGTGAAAAATCTCCAAAGTTGTTTTTCATTGTGGCAAGGCTGGCCCTCCCATAGAAAAGCACTGGTTTACATTATAACATCTTATAATGCTTAACGTCCACTTGGGAATAGCTAGAAACATGATTCAAGTAATGAAATTAATAGTAATTTAAAATCCATTCTAATGGTCAAGTCAGATTTTAAATTTTTTTTTTGAAAATGGCACTTATAGAACATTGGCATTTACCTGCCTCTAGTAACCTTTTCAGAGTTAATCCCCAACTGTCACCTGGCTGCCTGCTGGGAGGTGTGAATGGCTCCCAGGAAATGGAACAAAGAGACATTGGCTGAGAGGAGGTGTGGCCTCCTTCTGACAGGATGGCGTGAGGGTTGTTCCCACCAAATGCACAAGCTTCAAAGGCGCATCCCCTGTCACAGGCAGATATAACTCACACCTTGGCCTGTCCCTGCCACTGTCCAAATAGCCAAGGTGGCACCCATGTTAGTGGAGGGAAAACCTGTTACAGTACTGGTTTGCAGGGGAGTTCCAAAATGTGTTCAATTCCCCTAGGTACACCACTCACATCAGTACTCATACTGTACATAGATACCAAACACTTCCCACAGAACCACGTAACACCGAAGATTTAAAAAAACATATAAAGCTTTATTTTTTCATGTAAACACAATAAAATATTTCTACATTTAAAAAAAAAACAGATGTATAATCACACAATTAAAAATAAATCATATATAATATGAGGGAGATCATCTGAGATAACACAATTAACATTCACAAACCAACACACTTATGTCACCCAGTCTCCATAAATTTATTGGATAACATGCCTAGATCCCCAGTGCATTGCAAATCGTGCCTTTAAAATTTGTTGATGCTTTTCAGTGGACACTACAAATAGCAACCACCTTATTCATGCCAATTTAAAAATCACATAACCAATATTTTATCATATGATATCAGTTGTAATGTTATCATCAATAATTGATGGGCATCGACTAATCCCTTTGTCCTCAATGGGAAATATTTGGGTGTTCATCCACTTTGCAATGTACTGGTGCAGTTTCTATTCCACCCCCTAAGTTTTTCCCAGGTCTTGCCCTAACACTAGGTATGCATGTGTTCTCTGAAAAATATTTTCTACTTTGTGTTCACAGAGACAGAAAAAATTATCTGTCCAAATGTAGAGAACATCATCCAAGACCAATAGGGAGCAGCACCTCAAGGACACCTTCCTAGGGCACGACTGCGAACTTTGTCAGCATAGAGTTTTCCCATCTTCGAGTTGAGAGCCTCAAACTTCGCACCTGACAACCTTGTTGACAAGTACTTTTCTCCAGCAAAACAATGAAGTCAGAAGGTAAACTTTTCACCTGAACGAACCTGGGCTCTGTATCCGACACGTGCTCCATCACGGTATGACTTAACTTTTGATTTGACCCAGCCTAGTACAACCCATGGTTGATGCTTTGTGCTTTTTGATGCTAGAAACACTAAAACTTTGAAAAGTCATATTTTTGGTTCCCTATATCAATGTTTGTCTAGTTTGTTTCTACTTGTTCATGAAATTGTTCCCTATTTTTATAAAGTAAAGTAAGATTCTTATTTTGTTGTGTTTTCTCCGGTTTAACTATTTTGGTACTGATAAATGCTTTACACATTTCTCCTCCGTTAAGCCTGTCTGCTGTGTGCTACAGCTAAGGTTTGAGCTCATATTTAATTTATTGAGACCTAAAGGTACAAAAGGTAATTATCTTGGTCTCATCAATGTTGCTAACAAGCATGTTTTTATTGCACAGAGTTCCAAAACCTTCAAAACTATCTGTAGTCATTTTGCAGTTAAGGCATAAACTACTTAACAAGAGTGATGGATAACTGTTAGCAGTTTCCATCCAATCTCAGGTGGGATCATAATAGCCATAGTGAAATCCTCCACCAACTCATGGTCATGATGTAAACAGGAAAAGAGCCAGCACACTACCTTCGTCCAAACCATAGTCCATCTAAATATGGACCATCTTGCCTGAAATAATCTATGTCCAAGTATTCTGTTACCTCAAGTAGTTTTCTCCACATTTGACTCTATCAGCATTATGAAATGCTGTGTAGAAGTCCACAAATGCACGCTGCACCACCACAGCACCTACTACTACAACTCACTTTGCCAGATGCATGAATATATTACAAGTTGTGTCTATTCTTTTCCTAAAATCCAGTCATGAATCCGGAATCAGTGACTCCACTTCAGCCCGGTTTAGTAGTAGTTCACATATTTATTATGAAATTATGACATTGAGAATAAAATCAGTCAAAACCTATAACTTGAAGGATCATCCAGCTTTCATTCTTGGCACTGTTGTTAAAGGAGCACCTACCTTTCCATTACATATCATTCTAAAGTAGGCAATTGTTTGAAAGGCTACAAATAAAATGAAAGCCCACCATCGTAGGTCTGAATTCGACAGGACACTAGCCAGATTGGGTTGCAGATTCCTAAGAAGCCTTCACCAACATTAATATGACTGTACACATTCATACTATACCCAAAACAAATATAGGTTTTTCTCACTTTCTAGAGCGAAACAGTTCAATGATTCCAAGACTGAAGTGCCTGCAGCACCATATCCCAGGTAGAAATCCCAGCATTATGCTTTTTTGATTAATCGGGTTTTTATATCCTTGCTTATATTGTCTGACCTAGTCATAACACTAAACGCTGTCAAATATTCACATGAAGACAAAGTGGTGGTGACGGATACTATTTCTGCTACCTTGAGCAAAGCTATTTGACCTCTTTATCAATACAACTCAAGAGAGCACCATATTTGTAGGTCTGGTATTAGTGTCTGGTATTTGCCAAGACCTTTTGATTTTACTAAAATTATATGCACAATATACTTACTTATAGTGGCTTTCAGCCTGCCTTCTTTGTCAATTGGTTTCTTTTTGCGTCATTCACATTTTTCTTTGTCCCACTTCAGCTATTGGGTAAAATCAATTTGAGTGATAGAATTCTGCCTTTTCACATAGATCAGATCTGTACACAAAGTAGTTCTCTTTAGTGCCAGAGTCGACTATGCCATTGCATGCTTTGTGAGACTAAACAAATATTTATTCTTCTAGCCAGTTGTTTTTTGATTGACGAGGGCTCCACAACTTCACGAACCATTACAAAACAAAACAAGCATTGACAAACCCAAAAGGCTGGTATCCAACCCCAGACCTATCTGCTTTGCCAGTGCTTGTTGAACAATATTGGGTCACCTTCTGTAGAGAAAATTCCCTACTAGGCATTTCTTTTCCATTCATTCAGTGGAGCAGATTGACATTATCTGATAGGTATTCACTAATTGAAGCTGTCCAAAGCGTATCCTTATATCTTTATAATGAAAAGTCCCGAGGACAGTGATGAGAGCCAGACTGGCCATTTACTTCATAGGGCACTTCCTTGTGGGGCCGGAGTCTCTGGAGGCCATTTTTGTGAGAGATAGGGAGAGGAAGGAAGATGGAGACATAGAGAGTATAAGAGGGGCGGGGCTGGCTTAAACGTTCTTGAAGGGCAGATTTTGGTTCCCAGCTCGGCCTTGGTAGTGATAGCTCTCAGCTCTTATATCAGCGAAAACGTACATAAAAAAAAAGACTTATATACATATGAAATTAATTATAGACTGAGATACAACCTGATCTCCAGACACGTAGTCCAGAGAGTGATAAAGAATTAAAAGCAAACATACTTTCGCACACTGCAAATTACTGCACAACCCTGTATGGATTGGTTACAGCCAATATACACCATAGAATGGCAGCTGGCAATAAACAGTGCTGTTTACCTACATTCTAGATACAGTAAGGTCGTGAAGCGGGGATATGGAGCAGAACGGGACAATTGGTCTGTTTGTCCGCCTGGGTTTTATGAGCATATGGACCAGGTATCTTATTACCAGTTAACAGTTATTATGTTTGACCTCCTAATCTCCATCACAGCTGCAGAACCAAGCTGAGAGCTCAGTAAAGTTAGTTAGTACTAATAGCTCAGGCAAACACAAGCTTGGGACCAGTTGTGCCCATCGTGTACAGACAGCTGGTCTTATTAACAGTGGTGTCACTTCCTTGAATCCCCCAAAGCCCGAGTTTCCCTGAGCATTATAATATGAGATCAGGTTAAATAATGAACAGAAGTTGATGATTATCTGTGCCGCTTTAACTTACATTCCAGATAACACTGAGTAATGGAAGAAATGGAGGAAATAATGACATGGTGAAGATTCAGATGTCAGTAACCATGAATCATTAACTACTGCCAGCACATGCTGGTCATGATCCCCATTCTGCCCATTAGAAGAAATTGACCCTTCTAAATTCCCATCACTTCAGAGAGGTCATAACCATAGTATTGGACAACTGTGCTGTCAATAGCCAATTCCGCAGACAATGGGTAACTGTTGGGTCACCATAGAATGAACTGATGGAATGTGGAATTGTTATATGTATGTTGATACTGTAGTTATTGTTTTCAGTTCCTCAAGATGTTTGCCTGTGATGGAGAATTATGGATTGTTTATTTGTGTTCTGTGTTCCACCACCTACTCTGTGTTCCAGGTACACCACGGAACCCTGCCCAATCTGGCACTTACTGGCCTTCATGGTCAGGCCTGCCTCTTGCAGAGCCTGAAGCACCTTCTTGAGGTGGAGCAGGTGTTCCTCCCAGCTGTCACTGTAGACAGCAATGTCGTCCAGGTAGGCTGCGCAGAAGACATCCTTGCCAACTAGGACCCCGTTAACCAACAATTGGAAGGTAGCGGGGGCATTTTTCAACCCAAAGGGCATCACCCGGAATTGATAATGGCCCTCAGGTGTGGAAAATGCCGATCTCTCTTTAGCCCCCTCAGTCAAGGCGATCTGCCAGTACCCTGATGTGAGATCAAAAGTACTGACGAATTTGGCAGCGCCTAGTCTGTCTACGAGCTCATCAGCTCAGGGGATGGGGTGAGTGTCAGTCCGTGTGACTGAATTGAGACCCGAAGTTTTCTTTGGCACCGGGGGCAGCAGCCTTGGGTACCAGCACCACAGGGCTGGCCCAGGGACTACTAGACTTCTCAATAACACCAAGAGCCAACATTTTGGAGACTTCCTCTTTGATGCTGGCCTTCACCTTGTCTGACAACCTGTACATTTTGTTCTTTACAGGGGGACTGTCTCCTGTGTCAATGTCATGGACACACAAGTGTGTGAGTCCAGGGGTGAGAGAAAAGAGGGAGGCGTACTGTTCCAGTAACTGGTAGCAGCCCCCTCTCTGGTCTAGGGTCAGGGAGTCAGATAGAATGACACCCTCCACTGACCCATCACCTTCCTTTCGCAGCGAGGAGGTCGGGGAGAGGTACACTCTTCTCCTCCATACCCTCATCTGTCACCAGAAGCATGTTGACTTCAGATCTCTCAAAGTGAGGCTTCAGTCGGTTGACATGGAGCACCCTTAGGGTGTTCCTAGGGAATTGGAGGTCCACTAGGTATGTGGCCTCTCCTTTCCTTTCCTTCACTTCAAATGGGCCAGACCAGTGGTCCTGGAGAGCTCTAGGCTTCACTGGCTCCATTACCCACACTTTGTCTCCAGGTTGAAACTCTACCAGGGTGACCTTCTGTTCATACCAGCACTTCATTACCTCTTGACAGGCCTCAAGGTTACTTCTGGCCATTTTCCAGAAGCGGTGCATCTGGTTGCGGAGGGCCAGCATGTAGCTGACCACATCCCGAGGGGGTGCCTTTGGAACTTTCTCCAACCCCTCCTTGACAATGCTTAAGTGTCCTCTGACAGGGTACCCATAGAGAAGCTCAAAGGAACTGAACCCTACCCCCTTCTAGGGTACCTCTCTGTAAGCAAAGAGAAGACATGGTAAGAGGATGTCCCACTTACGCCTCAGGGCCTCAGGGAGGCCTGTGATCATGCCTTTCAAGGTCTTGTTGAATCTCTCAACAAGACCAGTAGATTGGGGGTGATAGGGTGTGGTGAACTTGTAGGTTACACCACACGCATCCCACATAGAGTTCCTGTATGCAGACATGAAGTTAGTGACTCTGTCAGACACTATCTCCTTTGGGAATCCAACACGGGTAAATATCCCCATCAGAGTTCTGGTCACCACCGGTGCAGTTACTGTCCTCAGAGGGATTGCCTCTGGGTAATGGGTGGCATGGTCTACCAAAACCAGGATGAACCTGTTGCCTAAGGCAGTTTTGGGGTCCAGTGGACCAACAATGTTGATGCCCACCCTTTCAAAGGGGGTGCCAACGACAGAAGTGGAATCAGGGGGGCCTTAACCCTTTTTCCTGTTTTACCACTGGCCTGGCAGGTAGGACAGGACCTACAGAATGCATCTGAGTTTGTCCTTGTTCGGGACCAATAGAAGTGGGTGACAAGCCTGGCAAAGCTCTTGTCTTGCCCCAAATGTCCTGCCAGGGGAATGTTGTGAGCCAGACCCAGTAGGAAGGTTCGGTAACACTGGGGGACCACCAGCGCCCACGCTGCCCCAATGGCCGGAACCTTAGGCTCACTGTAGAGGAGATCATTCTCCCAATATAAGTGGTGATCGCCAGAGGCTTCACCAGCTCCCTGGGCTGAGGTTTGCTTCCTCATGCCCTCTAGAATGGGACATTCTTTCTGCGCCTTACAGAATTCCTCCCTGGTGGGCCCACCCTCAACTTGCCAGCCAGCAAGCTCAGGTAGGTCACCTAGGGCGGCAATGTATTCCCCGGTTGGCTCAAGTGCCTCTTCCTCAGGAACCCCTTCAACCACTGCAGGAACTTCTGGGACCGGTTCCCCGCCCCCCCCTTGCCCCTCCTCTTGGCAGTTGTCTGGCCCATTGTTCCAGGCTCCAGACGCCCTTGACTTCATTCCCGGGCAGCCATGGACTGTGTGGTCATGCAGACCCACTCAGGCAATCCTTACATCTCCAAGTGAGACCTTAGCTCTACCTCCTTCAAGCTAATGTGCTCAAGGTCATTGCCTAACAGACAATCTACAGGCATGACAGGACTCACAGCTGCTTTCAGAGTACCAGAGACCCCCCACCCCAAACTCAAAGGGAATCAGAGCTACTGGTAGGTGGCTCTCACGATTGTCGGTGACTATGACTTGGGGGAATGTATTTAGGAGGACCTGCTCTGCTGACACTAGCTGACCCTTGACAGTAGTCATGCTGGCTCCTGTGTCACACAGAGCCTCCACCCTTTGCCCATTGGTGGTGACCCACTGCCTATACTTGGAAGTATTAGCAGGCATGTGGGTTTTTGGTACCATCTCTGCATCCCCCAGGGACACTAGGGTTACCTCTATCTGCTCCCCAAACTGTCTGGGACCATCTCCTCCCCGAGCGCTACACTAGCCAACCCAGGTGTCTGCCCTCCTTTGGGGGGCTGTGCCCTCTTGGGACACTTGGAGTCACCCTCAGAGTGCCCATACTTATTGCACTCTACAAATTGGGGTACAAACCTCCCTGTCTTATGGTCAGTAAAACCTCGCCTTTTGGAATCAGACCGGGACTGGTTACCACTATTCCATTGGGAACTATTTTGGGGGCCTTTTGAGAACTCCTTGTTTTTAAGTTTTTCTCCCCCCTCTTTCTTCTGATGGGAACCCTGACCACCTTTGTGGGTGTCCCCCCCCAGATACCTTTCTAGACACTCTGGTGCTAGTTCAGAGGTCCGCCTCCTCAGCAAGCTTCCTGGGATCAGTCAGCTTACTGTCTACTAGGTGCTGGCGTAACTCTGTAAAACAAATACTGAGCATGTGCTCTCTCAGAATCAAATTATACAATCCTGTGTAATCATCTGCTTTGCAGCCCTGCACCCATCCATTCAGTGCCTTACTGGAAAAGTCAGAGAAATCTACCCATGTTTGTGTGGTCTGTTTGGTGCTGTCCCTGAACCTCTGACAGTATTTCTCAGGGGTCAGCCCAAATCTGGCAAGTAAAATGGCTTTCATAAGTGGATATGTGTTTTGATCCTTTGGGAGCAATGTGAGAAGTGTGTCCCTCCCCAGTGCTGGCACATAACTCCACATAGATGTACCCCATTGCCCTTCAGGAACTTCATGAGCCCTTAGTGCAACTTCATAAGCAGCTAGCCATTTATCCTATGTCATCTCCCACCACAAAACTGGGCACCACATTTTTGGGTATACAAACCTTCTTTTCTCCAGCAGGTCCTGCCTGTATGCTGCCACCATTACTGCTGGACTCAGACTGCTTCATCTTAAGATCCAGCTCCTTGGGACTCAGTTCATGAGACAACAAAAGTTTATTTTCAGCCAAGGCTCTCTAAGCTGCTTGCGCTTCTCTCTGTGCCCTCCTTTCCTTCTGTTGAGCCTCAATTTTCAGTCTTGCCATTTGGAGTTGGAACTCCCTATCCTCTCTCCTTTCCTCTGCAGTCAAGCCTTAATCGGAGACACTGCTCCCTAGTCTGCCAGGGGGCACAATTGCAGTGGTAACTTCATCCACTGATGGCAAGAAATCCTCTGAGGGGCCATCTTCTGGCTCCTCATCCTCAGCATCATCCTCTAAATGGGCTTCTGCCCAGGCCCTCAGCACCACTTGAAAGCCCTCCTTTCTGGAGGCCCCTTTGGTGGGTACACTCATCACCTTGCAGAACCCTTTTAGTTGTTTGACAGTGTATGTCTCCAACAGGGCTAGGTCAAACTCTCCTGCTTGAGACCCACCTGAGACATGTTGAGTGAGGATTTAGGTTTAGAAAATTGTCAGGAAAAACAAATCTGCAAAAAGAGATAAAAATCAAGTTGACCTTCAACTGTGGGTAGGTAGTGAAATACTTAGCTACTGTATGTCACTGCACAAACAAAAGTCCTAAGCTCACTGCTGATCATCAATGTTAGAGATGGGGGTCTTTGGTTGGCAGTCAGGTTACACCTGTCCAAGCAAGTACCCTCACTCTAGTCAGGGTAAGTCACACACAATCCAAATTATCCTGTGCCCACCCTCTGGTAGCTTGGCACTGAGCAGTCAGGCTTAACTTAGAAGGAAATGTGTAAAGTATTTGTTCAATAAACCATACAATACTATAATATAACACCATAAAAATACACCACACAGTGTTTAGAAAAATATATAATATTTATCTGAATAAATGCAGGTCAAAACGATCAAAGATGAAATAAGCAAATGTAGGGATATCACTAAAAGTGATATCAAGTGTCTTTAGAGATAAAAGATTACTGTAAAAGCAATAAAATGTGTCTTAAGTTCTCCTAGAAACAACAAGTGTGTTTTGCAAGGCAAAGTACCTGGTTTGCGTTGAAAAATCCTCGCAAGGGACCGCAGAGGAGGAGATGTGTGGAAACGGTGAGTGTGCGTCGGTTTCGCCCCTTCACACACTGACTTGCGTAGTTATTTTCCACGTGGAGAAGACGTTGCATCCGTTTCCAGCATGCAGACTTGGATCCTCTTCGGGTTGGGGTGTTTTCAGACCCCCAGTGGACGATGCGAAGAATCCTGGGCTTGCGGAGCGAAGTCACAGCGGCTGCGTCAATTCCGGTCGGTGGCTTGCGTCGATCCAGTAGGGCTGTGTATTGAAGTTCCGGTTGTGTCGCTGGTGCTGCGTCGATCTTCTGTTGCGAAGTCGGGCTGCGTCGTTCCAGACTCGGCATGTGGTGATATTTTCACTGCGAGAAGGCTGTGAGTCGTTCTTGGCAGGCGGTGCGTCGACTTTTCGCCGCACAGGACTTCAGCTGCAGGCTAGAAGTCTTTTTGGTCCTGAAACTCCAGGGGGCAAGCTCTATCCAAGCCCTTGGAGAGCATTTCTGCAGCAGAGCAAGAGAGCAGCAAGACAGCAGGGCAACAGCAAGGAAGCAGTCCTCTTCAGAAAGCAGTCAGGTGAGTCCTTCAGGCAGCCAGGCAGTTCTTCTTGTCAGGGTGCAGGTTCTCGTTCAGGTATCTTCTCCAGGAAGTGTCTGAAGTGGTAGGGCAGAGACCCTGTTTTTATACCCAAATGTGCCTTTGAAGTGGGGGAGACGTCAAAGAGTGGCTTACAAGTGCACCAGGTCCCCTTTCAGTTCAATCCTGTCTGCCAGGGTCCCAGTAGGGGGTGTGGCAGTCCTATGTGTGAGAGCAGGCCCTCCACCCTCCCAGCCCAGGAAGACCCATTCAAAATGCAGATGTATGCAAGTGAGGCTGAGTATCCTGTGTTTGGGCTGTGTCTGAGTGAATGCACGAGAAGCTGTCAACTAAACCCAGCCAGACGTGGATTGTAAGGCACAGAAAGATTTAAGTGCAGAGAAATGCTAACTTTCTAAAAGTGGCACTTCTAAAATACTAATATTAAATCCAACTTCACCAGTCAGCAGGATTTTGTTACTAAATATGACCTTCCTACTCCTTTCAGATCAGCAGCTACCACTCAAACAATGTATGAGGGCAGCACCAATGTTAGCCTATGAAGGGAGCAGGCCTCACAGCAGTGTAAAAACGAATTTAGGAGTTTTAAACTACCAGGACATGTAAACCACATAGGTACATGTCCTTCCTTTTACCTACAGAGCACCCTGCTCTAGGGGTTACATAGGGCACACCTTAGGGGTGATGTATATGTAGAAAAAGGGGAGTTTCAGGCTTGGCAAGTACTTTTAAATGCCAAGTCAAATTGGCAGTGAGCTGCACACACAGGCCTTGCAATGGCAGGCCTGAGACAAGGTTAAGGGGCTACTGAAGTGGGTGGCACAATCAGTGCTGCAGGCCCACTAGAAGCTTTTAATCTAGAGGCCCTGGGCACATATAGTGCACTCAACTAGGGACTTATACGTAAATTAAGGTGCCCAATTGGGTGTGATCCAATGTTGCCATGTTTAAAGGGAGAGAGCATATGCACTTTAGCACTGGTTAGCAGTGGTAAAGTGCGCAGAGTCTAAAAAACAGCAAAAACAGTATCTCAAAAGTGGAGGAAGGCAGGCAAAACGCTAGGGGTGACCACCCTAAGGCTGTCAGGTCTAACAATACTGTTTACATGTGGAAGGTACATTTCGCAAAATGTATTTGACTCCATTGAGGAAGTACGGTAATGCGGTGACAGGCACACCTTTAAGCCTGCTACCAGAGGAAAAACATTTTGCACTATTCTTTGCAGTTATTGAAACAGTGACAGACCCTTGTTATTGTTTTTTTGTGTTTGTTCTTATTCATTCTATTCTTTTATTTGTTTAATTTATTTAATTTTATCCAGCGTTGTCTTACGTTACACCATGACTAGCAACTAATTACAATTTGCACAATTGACACCTTTTTAACAAAACCTGGTAAACCACAAGTTTCATGGAAACAATGGCTACGCAGTTTTAAAAACTAGTTGCAATTGATGCAACAAAGTTTGAACCACAAAGGAAATTGGCAATATTGTTTGGCCATCTGGGTCATGAAGGACAACAAATATTTGACAACTTACCTGCAGCAAGTGCTCCAATGGACTTTGAAGGTTCCTGGAATGTTTACACGGAGGCTGTAGCTAGGTTATCTAATACGTTTTCAGAACAGCCCAATGTATTACTAGAAAGGTTTAATTTTTTCAGACGCAAACAATCTATGGATGAGACAGTTGAGGAGTATATATCTGCATTAAGAAATCTAGCAGTAGTTTGTAATTTTGGAATTTCACTGGATACATATATTTGTGACCAATTTGTTTTCAGTTGTGCATCTAAAAAGATTCAAGAAAGATTATTAAGTTCTAGAGATCCCACTCTTTCTGAAGTGATTGAAATAGCTATGGGAATTGAGAGGGCCAGTATTTCAAGTAATATCATTACCTCAGAGTCTTCAGGTTCTGTACAAAGTGTGTCAAATATTGATTTGAGCAATAACTCTAGGAATATTTCAGCAGTCTCAGTCAAACAAAAGAATCCTAAAACGATACAGAAGAATGTTGTGAGTGCATGTTATAGATGTGGTTCACGGTCTCATTTTGCCAATAATGACAATTGTCCAGCAATCAACAAGAGATATGATACATGCAATAAAGTTGGTCATTTTCAATCTGTCTGTAGGAACAATAGAGGCAATATTAAAGTTAGTTTGGTGGAGATCAATTCTTTACAGCAATTACAGGACTTATCAATAGTTGTTTTAAGTGTTAGTACAGTGGAAGGCACCACTACTTATGTAAAAGGACCTTGGTTTTTAGCTCACATTGAGAATATTTGCATGAATGTAATGGCAGACTCAGGGGCTCCTATTACTCTTATTTCAGATGATGTCTTTTATGATAAATTTAGTGATAAAACTTTGCTGCAGACAGAGGTAAACCCTAAAGCTTTTGGAGAACAAGACATTGGCATGTTAGGGTATTTCAATGATACTCTAACATATTTAGGTAGATCTGTGGTAAAGAAAATTTATGTAGCTTGCAAAGGTCGCAACATAATTGGCTGGAAAGATTTAGCGAATCTGGGCATTGTACTAGTTCCTGGTTCTGAAAATCCTATTGTTCTTAGATAAGACTATGGTGGTCATTATGAACACGGCGGTAACAACCGTCGTGTTTATGCTGGCGGTCAAACACTGACCGCCAGCGACCCCGGAACCCCGCCGGCCACATTATGAACATTTCTGTGGGCCAGCGGGCGGAAACATTGTGTCCGCCCGCTGGCTCACAGAAAGGCCCGGCCGGGACATTGACGGTGGCTCTACATGGAGCCGCCGTCAATGCCTCTGTGCGGCAGGTGCAGTTGCACCCCGTCGCGCAGATCACTGCCCGGAAATCGGAAAGTGACCTGCACGACGGGGCACTGCACCGGGGCCCCTGCACTGCCCATGCAAACTGCATGGGCAGTGCAGTGGCCCCTAGGGGTGCCCCGGGGCACCCCCTCCGCCAGCCACCAGGAAAAGGCTGGTGGAAATGGGAACATTATCCACAGGTAGAGCAGTGTTTCCACTCACCGCCAGGCTGCCTGACGGTGGAACCCTGTTCAGCCGCCATTGCCGGCATGGCGGGCCAACCCACCATTTTCGTAATGAGGGCCTATAGCTCGTCTGTTGATTTAGATCAGGAATGTTCTGTCAATAGTATAATTTCTAAATGCCCAAACATATTTACAGAAACTATGTATCTGCTATACCAGTAGTACACAAAGTCAGGTCTGTACCCATGGCTGTTGGGGAGGATTTGAAAGCACTTCTGGATAAGTTGTGTTCTGAAGGGGTAATATAATCTACAGAATCCTCTGAATGGGTTAGCCCAGTAGTAAATGTTAAAAACAAAACAGGTGAAATCCGTTTATGTGTGGAGTTACGCACTCTAAACAAAAACATTGTTGTGGATTGTCATCCCTTACCAAAGGTACAAGATCTTTTAGCGAATCTGGGTGGATCCAAAGTTTATTCTTTGCTAAATCTTAGATCTGCATATCACCAAATTCAACTTGCTGCAGAAAGTACCGATCTAACAACTTTTATTCCACCAATTGGTGCTTACAAGTTTCTGCGTATGCCGTTTGGATTAGCTTCTGCAGCAAGTGTGTTTCAGAGATTCATTGATACAGTTTTAATGGGAATTCCAGGAGTTCAAGCTTTCCAAGATGATGTGCTCATATTTGCTAAGACTGTTAAGGAAAATAACTTTATATTAGGAAGGGTCTTAAGCACATTTCAGTAAGTTGGTGTCACACGAAGGAAAGAAAATGCAAGATTTTGGTCAAGGAAGTTGATTACTTGGGACATTGCATTTCTAATAAAGGTATTAAACCAAAGTTATCTTTGCTTAATGCAATTTTGGATTCGAAAGCTCCTGAAAATAAAGATAATCTTCGTTCCTTTTTGGCACTTTGTGAATACTATTCCCGTTTTATTCAAGGTTATGCAATGATTGTTCAACCCTTAAGGTCTTTGTTTAAAAAAGGGCAGAAATTTGTTTGGGATGAAGTTACTGATTAAGCTTTTTAAGAAAGTTGAAACACTTACAACTTCTGCACCAATTTTGTGAGCCAGCAGCTGAAGAATAACATGATAATCAAGTATTGTTTTATTTTACAGCAACTGGTTGTTAGCCAGTGGGGCAACGCTCCTCTGTCATTGTTGAGGTATACTAGGCTATAGTGGCTCCATGCAGATAACAGTCCTGCAGAGTGTTGTATTTTCTGGGTCTGGTGCTACCTCTCATTTCTAAGGTCAGAGTGGGGTGATAAAGCAGGAATGCTGTATGTTTCCCCTGTTCAGAGCTTCAAATCTCAGATGCACGCTATTTGTCCTGTGCAAATTTTGTCACATTTTAAGCTAGAAAAATGTATGTGGAAAAGTGCAGTATTGCTGCACAAGTTAATAACTTGGAAATTCTGAATGTTTTCCTTCGCACCAAGATGCAAAACTGTAAATTTGTGCTATTATCCCTGAATGGATTTGATCAGGTTTTAACTGCGCAAAATTTGTATGAGGATATAGTGTATTATTACCCACACAGCGGTGGCTCTTCCACTATGGCTGAGGAGCATCCCCGCCCCCTGCCAGCAGCAGCAGCATCCGCTGCAAACCTTTAAAAATAAAACAATAATAAATGGTGTTTATTATCGTTATAGTTTTAAAGGGGTGGTGCGTGGGGGGATGACAGCCTTAGAGGGAAGTGTAAAGCACTCCCCTCAGCGCACATGTATGTTTGGCTAGCCATCTCAGGCCGGCCAAACACACATGCACACAGGACTCTCCTACCGGGTTGGAGAGAGCAGGCAGAGGCTTCCACTCTGCCTCAGCGCGCCCTACCAGGGCGCTCCAGCCAATTATAACGCTGATCTGAGCAGTGCCACGATTGGCCACAGGGCAGTCTGGAAGCCTGTGCCTGAAATGTAGCGGAGAGCGGCCATCAAGTTTTTTAAATATCTTTGTTTACTTTTGTTTTGTTTCCCATGCCCGCCCCATCACTTTGCACCATTGCCAGCCGTGACTGACCGCACAGTTTGTAATTCAAATTGGGATGATAGCCTTTTTTAAGATTCAAGTCGATTCTCAAAAGCATTTTGAGCACCCCAGGTAGTATTACATCAGTGCTACTTCATGTCTCATAAATACTTTTGTGAATCGACCTAAAAATGTCCAACTCATTTTTTAGAGGTATTGAAAAGCATGCAATGGTACAACCAGTGGTACTAAGGGAGTTGGCCCCATAGTTTATACATGCTCATCTAGGTACCTTCATAGCTGAACATTGTGAGTGTGCAGTTTGCCTAATGTCCTACCTGAAACAACCCTTGTCTATGCCTATATTTTATCCAGGTGGAATCAACAAAATATGGATTATATTTACCTTTAAACAACATTGCAGGACATGTTCAAAATATTCACAAGAACCCTACCAAAAGAACTACAGTAATGTCTTTTTTTCAGAAAACTTTTTTGTTGCTTCCTTTCATTTTTCTGAGTTGAAAAATGTGCTCGGCAGGATTGCTTTTTTAATCCTTTAATGTTGGGTTCAATAATACAGGTAATAAGTCTTAGCCATTATTATAAAAAGTGTAAATATTTCCCATCAAGCCTGAAACACTGTGTGAATTGCTGTTGTTAGCAGAGACATTGAGAATCTGAAGTATCTGCCTTAATTTCTGTAACATTTGCTATTTAAAGTTTCCCTTGGGAGTTTCACACTCTTAGACATGTACATACTTAAAAAGAACTTAAATTGTTAGCACATTGTTTCCATGAATAGTTCTGCCGTTGTCATAGTAATATTTATTTTTGCTTTTTAATCCAATTAGGATCGCATTTAAATACGACCCTTTAGTTTAACTCATTTTATTTCTGGCTGCCTTGCTTGTTTGCATTTTTCCACTGCATATTATATTAAAAATGTTTGCAAGCAGGGATGGGGAAGTGCGATTCATTTAAGACTCAAAGGATTGCATAGGTGAGTGTGATGAGTGTGGACAGAGCATGAATGAGTGGGTGAAATTTCCTGTTTGGTACCGCTATCCCACTATTCCTTGGCCTCACTTCCACCAGATACCACTTACTGTACCGTACAGTGGCACAGCATCTTGCAGTTTCCTTACACAAACAAGCATTGGCAAAGGGAATTGGTCTGGTTTATCCCCCAAAAAAATGCCCCTTCAATGATCGTTGACTCTAGTGTTGTGAATGGACGAGCGGGTGAGTGCAAATATGAATCTTAATGCTGCCTGGTGAATCCATTGTATAAGTAATCCAGCCATGGCGTTTAACCAGCAAAATCCTATAGCTGTAACAGCGGCGGCCACCGCAAATTTCCTGGGGGTGTACTGGGGACAAGGATGATGGGGACGGGGGAAATAAATAATAATTTTTACAAACGTACCTTTCCGCAGTTGTGGCCGCTGCATCGTTTTTCTACTCTCCTTGTGTCCCAGCAGTCCCTCGGGCACCAGCACGGGCTCCCCACGGAATCCTGGTGCTGCTCCCATGCTATCACTAGCATGAGTGCAGCACAAGGATTGGTCTGAGCAGCTTGGTCTGCCGCTCAGACAGTGCACTGGGGTCCATGCAGATTCTCCAACCTGGCTGAAACCTAAGTGTGTATTCCAGTTTGGCCGGCCTAAGACGGCCGGCCAAACTGACATGCGCACTTAGTACACTCTGCTCCTGCTCCTCCTTCCTCCCATGGCCGAGCCCTCCCCTCCATGCACATGCTGGGTGAGCCAGCGGCTGTAATTTAAAATGACAATCAAATATTATTTATTTTACAGCAACTGGTTGTTAGCCAGTGGGGCAACGCTCCTCCGTCATTGCGGAGTAGCTGCCCCTGAGCTGTAATCAGGAAACCAAATTACGTGGATACCTCTAACATAGATCACAAATATGAGGAAATATGCCTGTTTCACACCCAACAGAACCCACTCATGACCAACTGTAATGGAGAGATGGTGCATCTGTAGACAGCCCAGAGGTGGTCAAAACAATATGTAATGTAATCACCCCTGGAGGAGAGGCAAGGGGTAAGTCACAGTGACTCAGATGTTTGTTTACTGCAATACGCATGACCCACCCCTTATACTGCCATGCTTTTGTTTTTGGATATGGAAGGCATCCTAAGAGTGTGTTGGGCCGTGTGGGTGTGTTACAGGTGGTGAAAGACGTAGTGGGAGGACTTCTTGATTGTGGATGTAGGATGTAAGTTTGAATCCTGTTCAATTGCTGTTGTGCCCACAACCAACTGTCATGTATCATTGAAACATAAGTTTGTAACTGGGTGTCCACGATCAGCTTTTTTTCAGTGGTGACAAGATTGATCAACAGGTCATTGCCTGGAATTTGCCTCAGCCCACTCTGTCTTCTGGATAGTCCTTAGACATTTCATCTTTCCCTGTTATTTCTGCAGTTGATGCTATTCTTTTGCACTTCTGAAGGATACTGCTGATGACCAACCAGTTCAAATTCATTTTGGAGGCCCAGCAAAGGTGTGAGAGTGAATTAGCCTCAGCACCATACATCGGACAAGTCGGATTAACAGATCCTGTGGAACGCAAGCTGCCAGCAACAGTGGAGGTGGCAGTGTCAACCTACTTCGCAAAGTGGTGTGCTCAAATTGAATGCCACCATCTTGGTGTTCCATTGTGGATTAGTTGTACAGTCTGTTTTCGGATGACCTTCTAATAAGGATCTCTTTTTTTGTGGCGTGCACAACATGGTATTAAAAGCGCATCTGCTCCGGTCACAGCATCCATTTATGAGGACATTTGTATTTCAACACAGTTCTTTGGTGATATGCACACCATTTTGCATCTGCAAATACATCCCTAATGAATATCGGGCCAGATGTAATAAGGCTTTTTACAGATGCAAAGGGTTCTTTTCGCAAAATGGCCTTTTGGTATTTACCAAAGAAAAATTGCAAATCACTAACCCATTACCGTATTGTCATTTGGGTTTGCGACTCCATACTAAATCAGTATTTCCAAGGGGTGTATTTAGGGTGTCCTTTCCAAATAGCAATTTGGAATGGGCTATATTAATATTTTGAGACCAAAATTTGGTCACAAAACATTAATATTATACAGACTACAAAAAAGTGGTAACCCATTCACAAACAGGAATGGGACCCTCTTTGTGAATGCTGACAAAACAAGAGTACAACTGCCTATTCTTTAAAAAATGTTTGTAAAACGTTTCATTTTTTTTAATCACATTCCATTTTACTTTAAACAACGGGCTGCATTTAGAAAAAAGATTACTTTAACTAAGAGCAATCACAGTCGTGGTGATCTGCTGACCCCAGCAGACCACAATCCCTGTGGTGGATGCGAATCGTAGTCTGTCACAATTTGCAACCTACCACATTATTTTTCATGAGGTAGGTTGGATTGGAACCCACTACGATTCGGTATTTAGCAAACTGACCTATTAATACATACAGCACCAAATATAGCACTTGTCACAAAAAATACTAGTTGCAAAGTTTGAATAGTGTTTAATACATCTGGCCCTTTCCTTCCATTTGTGTTAGAACTCAGAGTGCACTTCTCTGTAAACTACTGGTAAAAGAAAAAGTTAGTTTGCATCTTTTCTCACAGTTTCAACCCATCTATATGCAATTTATGGAATTAAAGTTTCATTGTTATCGTCCTATCTCTCAGTTATAGTGTTTTATTACTCTCTTCATATTGGTTATGTGGTGTTTCTGGCTGCAATATTTGCTATATGTAGGTGGACTGAAGAAGACAACACTTTTTAAAATTCAACATAATATTATACCATTACCTTCATTACTTACCAGTCCTGGTGAGTCAGTTGTGGACAGGGAACAATGGAGCAAAGAGTTGTAAGCTTACATTGATGCCAGTGAGGGTGGTGAGCTTACATATAAAAAGAAGTATGCCTTACTTTGAAATTATTTGGTCTCTGAGGGTAGGAAGGCCCTCAAACTCTTTGCACAGAAACTATAATTGGCGAGAGTGATGCTGCGGATGACTATGCATATGCACTTAGAATGTTGGACACGTGCTTTAAACCCCACAAAAATGTGATTCTGGAGAGTAATAAATTCAAAAGGAGGCATCAGATTCTGGATGAACATACTGTATTTTGTCTACAAAGCTTTGGAAGATGAAACTATAAGAAATCAAGTGGTTGAGATGACTAACAACAGGAAAATTTAAGAGATTTAACTAACCGCTACCAAAGAAAAGAAGGTATTTCACCAGGGTGTGTAAATGTTCATCAAAAATGGCTTTTTGAAAACCTGTGAACACTGTACATAGCTAGTAGAAGTACAATGACAATTCAATTTCACACCAGAAAGTTTTGTACTGTGTGTTGACAATTTTAGTGTTACCAGTGGTTCACACAGTGAAAATGCGACCTGGTAATAGGGGTCGGTGTGAATGTTTTTTAAGACAACATATTGTCAGGTGTATGTGGGTGGTGTTCTGGTGAGGATTATGGACTGGGTTTGCCATTTACCTTCACTGCCAAGGGCAACTCGTGTAAATTTCATAACATGAAATTGAGAGACACGTGTCAGACCTCTTGTGTATGGTAGGAAATCAATAGATGTTCTGAGTTAGTCTGATTATGTTCTGACTTTTTTATGGAAAACATAGCACCTGGTACAGTTTATGTAGCCAAAGTTGGGTATTGTTGGAACAAATGATTGTTGCTTAGAAAGGAATGCAGGACTACTTGTTCTCTGGGGCTAACGGAGCAGGACCAAAGATTTCAAAAGTGTTTATGGATAGGATGGAAACACACCACCACTTCTACTGCACTTGGTGACATGGAGGAGGCTGGCCCCACCCTCCGAAAGCGGAAAAATAAAGGGATAATTAAATATTTGTATTATCTCTTTATTTCTAAAATACTTTTATTATCCCTTTATTTTTCTGCTTTCACCAGTGAGGCAACGCTCCTCCGCCATAGCGGAGGGGCCACCCTTGCAGCAGAATTGTAACGTGAATGGGATAATCTTTGCAGACAGGATATCATTGACCCCACAGAGAATTTACAGTATTTTAGTTTTGGCTCAGTATGTGTCTGAACCTCAGGGATTTAAATATGAAGATTTGGGATGCTTACTGTTGGTCCTACATAAAAAAAAATCATAATGGCGCCAATCTATAATCAAATTGTGGTGCATAGTGAGTTCTGGTATCTGGTGCCTTTTATCATCCATGAAGAAGTTTTTCATTTGAAACACTTTTAGTGCTAGTGTAAGTTTGTGTCTGTTTGTCAATGGGTCATAGAAATACTGCTCAGAGATGTGCAGTGTGTGGTTTGTTAACAGGACGATATGTTGGTCTGTGATGTGGCCAAAGAAATACATGATTAGAAGGTTGTCTATGTTTTGATAATATTGAGAGAAAAGGGGATACCACTAAAGGCACAGAAATGCACGTTGGATTGGCTCGCATTGATTATTTCGGTTAATGCAACTCTTCCCCAATTGTTGAACAAAAGGACAGTTTTGTTTGTGCAATTTCAGATTTCCCTTTGGCTGAAAATCGGGAACCATTGTATTTATTTCAGTGATGGCCGGTAATTGTAGCAAGGAGGGGGGCGAACGGGACACACACTGACACCCATGCATTCACACATGCATGCACACACATCCATCCACAACACTCACTTCCAAATATTCATAGATGCACGCATGCGCCACACATTAAAAAAATCACACTTACCTGCGCAGCGGTGCCTCACTGGTAGGATGAAGGTTGGGACTGCTGCCTTCACTCATTGGCTAACCTTAGGTCGGCCAAAGATGGGAGGCAGCAGTCCATACCTCGTCACAGAGTGGGGCCACTGAGAGTTGCTGACCCCACCTCACTCTGTGACAAATGGCGATGGACATTTGTGTGCGATGTGTGTGTTTTTTCTTGCCTACTCAATAAAAGCTAGTATGCAGGTCCATAAAAAAACGTGTTAGGCTCCATTTTCTGTATATAAAAACAACTGACATTTTAACATGAGACCATATGCAGATACATTTTAGAAATCACGTTTGAGGAAAAACACTGTTAATTTGTGTAATAGAACACCCATGAAATATTTATTTATACTGTGTTTGTTTGTAAGTCAAGAACACATGTTAAGTGAGTGAAGGGTAATTATGCATGTTTTTGGTATATTTATCAAGATTGAAATAAGTCGGGCGTGGCTGCCGAGCCTAAGATGGCAGACATATGAGCCTGTTGCTCCGCACCAGCCCTTCCTTAATCCTTCACAATCTGATGCCCTGTACACCGTGGCACCCGATTCCTGCCTGCCAGTCGTTACACCTGCCCCGAGATGCTGTTGATTCCTGAGGGAGCCCCGGGAAAGGTGTAAATGTGACTCGATGGTCCTTGATGCAGTGGAGCCCCCTGGAGCTGAAAATGGCTGCCACAATTTAGGGCTGTGACTGCTGGAGGTAACCCTCGGTCCTGTTGAGCGGACTCACCGTGCTGCTGCTGACTGCCTCTTAGCCATGGGGCCCCTACATGCAGCCTGGGGAAGTGGACGCAGAGTGATATACAGGAGGTGAGCGGGGCCGAGGCAGAGAGTGATTGCTGATGCCCACCACGCTGGGGGCCTGGATCATGGCCCAGCGCTGCACCAGCCTAACACCCGTGGAGGCCTGTGCATTGTGTACCACGTCCTGACAGCCGTTCCGACAGCCGATGAGTAGGCTGGCAGTGACAACGGGGGAGTCCTGGAGAGTCAGGATCATGGGCCTCCATGGAGACTGGAGACCTGACCGCCAATCTCGAAGAGGAGTGAAATCCTGCTTGAGCGACCTGAGCAGTTTTGCGCCTGCGACCAGGGGAGGCCCCCGGAAGCTATACTGGTATTTTACCTTTCTTGGGAGCCCTGGGTGGAGTATGGATGGCCACTAGACTCATGATGATGACGCGGTGAGGTGAGGATGCTTGAGGCCTAGCCAAGGGCAGTGAGGAGGGGACTGGAGCCTGGGGCTAACTACTGCTGGATCTTGTACACTCTTGGGAGGCAAGTGGGTACTCAGGCCCGTTTTGGGCCTGGTGGCAGTGAGCGAGTAGAGGAAGGGGGCCATGGCAGCAGCCACTGGCCAGGAGCCTACTGCTTGGGCCTGGAGAGTGGCAGAGGCTCAGTAAGAGACTGTAGGCCAAATAACTTACTGTGCAGGCAGACATCCCTTTACATTTGTGGGGCCCTACATGTCTGTCGGAGCTCGTCGGGGGCCCTGAGTGGACAACAACATGCTTCCTGCTCGGAGTGCGATGATCACCCCTTTGCTGCCCTAGGCTGATGGTGCAGGAGCTCCAGGGAGCCACCTTTGTGCACTCCTTGTACTACATTCTGGGAGACTGTTGTGGCCTTTGCTGCTGATCACAAAGATCTGACCCTACAGATGGGAACCCTGGTGGTCGTAGTTCTGCTCGATAACTGGGCCATCCTTCTGGAGGAGACTGGTGGATAGCTCTGCTAGCTAGGTGCCCTGTGGGCTACACTGGCCTTTAAGTTGGCTTGGTGCACTAGGGGAGAGCTGTGATGCCCCACAGTTTAGACCTGGCCTCGCCTGCTGCCCCACGTGCCTGACTGATCTCCTCTGAAGTCCTGGAATATTTGGGGATAACTTGGCACTCGCCCGTCTCTTTCCCCTTCATAAACTTTCTTCTCTGCATGCCAGCTCATGAGAGAGGCCGTATCTTGGAATACAATGGAGCCATGTGTCACACCCATGTGGGACTACCTCCTTAGTCTTCAACCATTGGAAACTCGAGGGCCAGACAGATGGTAATGTTGCCTGACACAGGGGACCATTCTCAAACGCTGGCTATGAACTTGATATAGCCGGATCCCCCCAGGACCTAATCCATGCCCAACTAGACATAATCCTTGCTGCCACTTCAGACACCAAGTCTACACTGCAACAGGACTTTTGTACACTCTCAGTGGGATGGGGTCGCTGCAAGCTGATCACCACAAGTTGGTGGACAGGGTTAAAGAAGTAGAGGCCTCAGGTGCGGACCTGAAACTCGATCACCAAAGTTAACGTTCCAGATGACAGAACTGACTGATAGGGTTTGTGTCCTTGAGCAACGAGCCGAAGATGCAGAGGGACACAATAGGAGAATTAACACCAAGGTTGTGGGCCTGCCTGAGGGAGTTGGAGGGAATCATATGGTGGCATTCCTCAAATATTAACTCCAGTTCAAGGTTGCCCCAAAGGGCCTGACCACCTTCTTTACCCTGGAACGCCCTCACCAGGTTCTGGCGCGGCCCCCGGCACCGGGTTTTCCTCCCTGACACATTTGCTGCACTACAAATATAGAGACACAATCCTACAGAGGGAACACACTGGGGAACCCTTCACAGTGGAAAATGGCAGGGTCTTGGTGCTCCTGGACTTCACAGCTGCAGTACAGCTCAAACAAACCTCTTTCCTGGAAGTCAAGAGGGTGCTCTGCAACAAAAGACAGCAAATACTCCCTGATCTTCCCTGCCAGACTCTGCATAATATTAGATGGTGCTACACATTTCAGTGATGATCCTGGTGTGGCCTGGGAATGGCTGGAGGCCTATAAGTCTGGTTTTACCTCACAGGTAGGAGGACCGGCCCGCGGTGCCCCCGCAACAGATCAGCAAAAAAGCAGACCCCCTCCCAAACTGAGTGAGAACGTTTGGCACCTCTTCAGGCCATGGCAGAAATTGCGATGACACAGAAAGCTGGCACTTTCTCAGACTGTAAATCTGCCTTATCAGAATCAGAATCCTATAGGACAGACAGCCCTGTCATGCCTGTAGTAACACTGGGATCAATGGATGAACTCATCTGATATACATGACTGTACTCTGCTGAGGCATTGAGGCCCTGTGTGGAGGCTGGACCTGCGAGCTGATGGAGGATTAGATCCAAGCTCTCATCACATGCAGAGTTAAAGTTTGCCCCGCTCCTTCTCACATTGGCATGAGACAGGGCCCTGTATACAGTCACTGATGGGCTTACTGGAGGTTTAAGCACTGCATTTAGACAGGGATGGCACGGGCCCACTAGAACACATCAACACCCTACACAATTGCCTGCCCCTCTCCAGACAGTCCCTTATAGAGAGACTAGAGGAGACATCTTAAAGCTGATGCTTGCACACTTACAGTTTGGCCTGCTGGTTGTTGCTGGTCTACACTGGGTAAAGGGAGTTTATTGTTGGGAGGGAGTTTTTGCATTTGTTCTTCACTGCAGGGAACTCACTGGATATCAGACAAATTAGACGTATCACAGGGGAAACCAAGATGGATGGAAGGCACAACACACACTTCATGACCACATGCCCAACACATGCCACACGTTAAAATATATGTCCTGGAACATTAGGGGAATGGTCTTGGCCACTAAACACCAAAGCACACACAGGTACTTGAGGAGGCGAGGAGTACAGGTGGCCATGCTCCAAGAAACACATCTTATGCAGATGGAGATAGACTACTTGTGACATAGTCGGCGAGGTCATTTGTTTGTTGCCTTTTACTCTACCTTTGCCTGGGGACGCTGATATGGGTCAGACCAGGGACTCTGTTTGAACATATACATACCGCCATAGAAGCAGAAGGCCACTAAGTACTTATAAAGGACAGGTTATCACATTGGGATGCATTTATGCCCCAAACCAGGACCAGGTGATGTTCCTCTAGTCCTTTTCAGCCTGTTGGCAATAGATGACCTCCTTTTAGGAGGTGACTTTAACTGTGTTAATGATGTACTACTGGACCGACCTACTCCCCCATTGCCTGGTGCCCCTGCATGTAGGATCATGGAGGGCCTCATGTAATGGCTGGGACAGTGGAACCGGACAGATGTCTGGACGGCTCAAAATGGGGACACCCCAGACTATTCATTTTATTCTCCCATTTAGCTACTACTTTGTGTACTCTCATACATTTAGCCAACACATATCATGCATTGAATACCTAGGGCGCACTCTATCGGACCACAGCCCCTACCGCTAGACTTCCAGCTGGTTGGGGAATGCCCTTGAATTCCTGCATAGCGATAGAACACACAGTCCTTGGAAGACATATGCTTTCAAGAGTCCTTGGGGGAAGTGATCTCTGACTATTTTAGCAATAATCAATGCTGGGTGTCTACGGGCCTGATAGAATGGAAGGCTTTCAAGGTGACGGTCCGTAGACACTGTTTGGGTCATTCAATTGGTATTCAATAGGAGATACACAGGGAATTTCGAGTTGTTGGTGGCAGATTGCCCGATCTAGACAATGTCCAGGACATAGCTACTTTTGCTCTTGGAAAACTCATGGAGGCCCGAAAACAATATAATGTCATCTTGGAATGACTGCGCTGTCACAGTTATAAAGCCTATCCAGCCAGAATGAATGACAAGGGTGGTTGCCTGGCAGGTTACTGTCCTGGCTTATCAGACAGGAGTCATAGGGTGCCCCTATCACCCACATCCAAACCAGCACGGGTGACTCCCTCTATTCACCAGAGGATATAAATTCCGTGTTTAGGGAGTACTACGAAGTTCTGTAGAGTGGCCTGGGTCCAGTCACACTGGAGACCAAATTGGCCTTTCTGGATAGGTTGCCACTGCGGGAGCTCCCCTGGGCTGCAAAGGAAGACCTCGGAGGACTGGTGACGGTTCAGGAGATTCATTTCACCATTAAGGAAATGGCGTCGGGCAGGACCCTGGGACCTGATGGCCTAACCACAAAGTTCTACTCCACATTTGCCGAGATCCTGGCTCCCAGACTAGAGGCCATGTATGTTGAGTCTTTATGACTGGGGGAATTGCCTGCTACTGTCCGCAACGCGGTTGTGATCCCTCTTCCCAAAACCTGCAACCAGTGAGCCCAAACATCCGAATTCCGGCCCCTTTCCATGTTAAACATGGACTTCAAAATATTTAGCAAGATCCTTACCTTGCGACTTCTCCATCATATCTCTGTCCTCATACATACAGACCAAAAGGAGTTTTTTCCTGCCCAGAATACCTATCTTAATCTCTGGAGGCTTTATCACATACTCTATCACCCGGAGTTACAATCCCACCTGCATGCTGTGCTGATCTCGTAAGCCCTTGTATAAGCCTTAAACACAGTACACTGAGAGTTCTTGTTTGAAGTCATGAGACGGATGATGGAACACTGGATCAAGCTTCTTTTTACAGCCTCAACAGCCCGGGTCAAGATGGGTAATGTTGTACCCCCACAATATAAGGTGTGCTGAGGCACCAAACAGGTATGCCTCTTGTCACCCCTTCTATTTGCGTTAGCCATAGAATCTCCCGCCAAACATTTTCATCTGAAGGGCACAGGCAGGGGCTTGATGGTCGGGGCCAGGAACACATCATTTCCTTATATGCTGATGACCTTTTACTGTATCTGTCTGATGGGACCACGGGCTCATCAATGGCATTGGACTTTCTAAGGAAGTTTGAGTTGGTCTCAGGCCTTTGGGTCAGCAAAACTAAGACTCACCTGGTCCCTGTCTCTCCAGATGCCCAACCACCTCTGGGCCTTGCCCCAGATCTAGGGTGGACCAAATCCTCCTTCCTATATCTAGGCATACAGATTTTCCACTAATTTTCCATTCCCTGGAGGATTTACGTGAGGGTAACCTCGGAAAAGCCCTCTGGCCCCTTCAATCTTGTGTCCTCTTCTGGTGTTCCCTTCAGCTGCCAACGATGGCCAAGACTTCTTTATCCAAAATGGTCATGCTGCAGAGATTGCTCTATTTCTTTGTTAACCTCCTGGTCAAGGTCCCTGCACCTTGGTTTCACCAATTGAATACCTCCTGGGAAAACACATTTGGGTTGGGGGCCGCTAGAGGGTTTCCCTGGAGACTCTCCAGCACCGGGTGGATGAACAGGGTCTGGGGGCTCAAAGCTTTCAGCTGTACTTTCTGGCCTCCCAGATCCAATGGATCACCCAGTGGCGTGATGGGGCACACCAGAAGGAGTTGGGCACGGTGGGATTGTCTGCCCACTTTAGTGCCTTGCTGGCTTGACTGATCTGCCGACAGCTGGGATTCCATGCCTGGAGGGTTATTGACATTGACTCTACACTGCTGGAAGCGCTGTCGGGGGAAGACAGCGGGGGTGCCACTTTATGCCCTGGTGCTGCTGTTGGTAGGCCTCCCGCACGGAGACCCCTTATCCTTTTTCACAGCTGGACAGTTATCAACTTGGACGGAAGCAAGACTTGTGACAGTGGTTGACTGCTTCCAACAGGGTGTCTTAATACCATTTGAGGAGTTGATCTCCAATCATGGGTTGACCCAAGACAGTTCCTTTTATATGAGCTGCTGGCCTGCACTTTTAGGAACCTATGGGCAAGAGGCCACGAGAAACCTGAGATTCACGTGCTACTCCCTAGCCGTGTTTCTCTAGGCACCACTAGAAATTGAATGACATGGTTGTACAGATCATTATCCGATATGGCCCGGAAGTCTTTTTTGGTGTTGCAGCGGAGGTGAGATGGGATACTTGAATGGGAAGTTTCAGACCTTGAATGGCAAAAAATCCTGGCTTACCCCAAAAAAGTCTTGAGGACTATGAGACTAAAATTCTGGCAATTTAATTACGTCCACATAACATATATGATCCCCCAGACTTCAAGTAGCTGTCATTTTAGATGCTGATTATATACATATGACCTGAGACTGCCCTGGGCTTCGCCCCTTCTGGAACGTGGGAATGGATGCACGCTATATCACTCTGGGCCGATCCCTTATGCCCTACCTAGGGGGCCTTTTGTTGGGGCTGTTTGACTAACTGCCCAGACGCAAAGTGGCCACCAGATTCCTGGACCTCTTCCTCGTGTTAGCCAGGAGACCAATTGCAATGTCCTAGAAGTTCAGGATGGGACCAGTGGTGGGAACCTGGGTGAAAAATGTTACTCAAAGGGCCAGGGCTGAGGAGAGGGCACTACTCTGGAGGAGTGTAGGGGTTCAGGAGATGTCCAATAGTGGGGTTGTAGACTGCGATCTTGGGTACTTGGGTGCACCCAGAGGGGGACTTTGCTGAGGGGTCTGGTGACCAGGAGAGCTTATCTGACGAAGACAAACATATTACCGTGGGGCCTACGAGAGGGGAAGAAGTCTGCATTGATTTTAATTTGGGCAGAGACCTCTGGAGGCACGTCCCACCTCAGTAATGGCAAGATCCAGGCTACACTGTCCACCTTCTTCTCTTACACCTCGACATGAACTTTTCATCATGGATGACCATCCCGATAGCAATACGGTGATGGCCTGATAAGCCTTATCCCTTCCCTTTGCTTGGACACATCTCCTCCACCCTACTAGCCCTAGATGGTCCCTGCATGGGGCTTACAATGGTTTGGGTGGTTGCTTTATTTTTCCTTATTTCGTTTTTTGTTGTTGTTGGGGGGTTCTTTTACCCATTCTCACTTTCTTTTACGGAGGACGTGACATCCTAGACTGTCTGACTCCCCCTTGACAAGCTGTACACCACACACTATTCTACCTTAACTTGTACAATGGTAAAACTTTGGGCTGTGATGTTGGCCGACTTTTTTGTGCAAATAATGTGTAATATTTGTTTTTTGATGTTGGGCTAATGGTTATTTTCTATACGTTTGTTGAGCCTCTGCGAAGCTTTGTTACCTAAAGCCTTATAACATAACCACTGTCCACCCTCAGGTTATGTCCTATTCAAATGCCAATAAAAATATGTTCCAAAAAAAAAAGATTGAAAGAAGTCTTTTCTTAACTAACAGCAACAAGGTGTATCATCATTCAGCATCAATCAGACCACATTAATGTTTTTTTTTTCTGAAGATCCATCTTTGTTCTTTTTTTAAGACAATGGTGTTACTGCTTTGCTTTGTTCTACTATTTCTAATATAAACCAAGACAATTTGATTTCATTGTGAGCCTTTTCCAAAAGCATCGTTTTTGTTTGTGTTGTTGGATGCCGATAGCAGATGGTACTCTAATATTCATTTATGCAAATGTTTACATTACAGGTTGCCATTCCAATATATTTCAATTGTCAGGGCCATATTATTACATAAATTACATTTTTATTATTGAAGTTGGTATGTTTTCTTAGAGCCTACATATTCCTTTACCAAAGATCTAATTCCCATGTGGTGATTATTAGTGAACAAAAATGACATCAGCCACAAGCAAAATGTCCTATGATGGGCGGAAGGTCTAACGTGTAATTATGGTGTCCGCAGTCAGAGTTATTTTAGGGTGAGTATGAATGAGATGTAATGGCTCCCTACTGAAGAATAAATGGGGGTGGGACACATGCAATCCCTTCATTCTTAGGATGGATATTGATTTTAAAAATAGCTTAGCAATGGTTAGTCATTGGGCATTTCTTGGCTCTCTTAATCACCCTAGCGGGGTATTTTTTTCTTTTGTAATCTGAGCAAGAGATTTTCACATCTGGAAGTCAAAAGTAGTAATTTCACTATAGTTTCTCCGAAGACCAAGAAACTGTCTGTAAGGTAAGTTTTCATGTAATGTTTTTGGGTGGAAACTAACATAAAACAGACAATTGTTATGAGCAGTTGATTTGCAAAATGTCTCTGTAATTAATATGCCTACTCTGCCCTTAATATTTAGATCTAAGAAGAAGAGTTCTGTCTTAGAACAGATGGATGTGAACTTATGAAAGGGTTTTGCTTGTTGATCTATTTGGTGAAATTATCAGCTTTGTGCGTTGTGCCTTTCCAAATAACCAGGATATCATCAATGAATCATCACCTTATGGATGTTTTGTAAGGGTTTGTTTCTCAAAAAATGTATTTTGTCTCTATATTTCCGACATAGAAGTTGGTAAGGTTAGGGGCAAATGTACTAACCATTGAAGAACCCTGAATTTGGTGGTTCAAAATTTCCTCAAATTTAAAAAAGATATTTTTAATGGCCAGTGCAGCACATTCCTTAACAAAATGGACTGTGATAGTATAGTCCCAACTTCCTGATTTAAGAAGTCCCCTGATTAGTATGAATACTAGTAAAAAGCCAGAAGTAATCAGTAGGTCTGTTAAGCTGCCAAATCCTACATCCTTTACTAAATCAAATATATCCTTCTCGTCTTTGATAAAGGATGGTATTTTCTATCCCAGTGGTCATGTAACATAATTGCAAAAGACAGAAATAGACTTGAATTGTGTATTTATGCTAGAAATAATTGGGTGGCCTTTCAGAGGTCTTGTGGGCTTGTGCATTTTTGGGAGGTTATAAAAATAAGGAATGTTAGGATTTATATATTTTACTGGAAAATCAGACACAAGTTTTGTTATCCATCCTGCACATTCAGCCTCAAACACCATATATTTGATGGTGTTAGAAAGGGAAAATGTAGGGTCTTCTGATATGATTTCATAATTGGTAGAATCCGAGAGGAGGCTTAGGCACTCTTTTCTTTTGTCTTCTGTAGATAGAATCACTAAAAAGTTCCACCCTGATCGGCTGGCTTAATAGTGATTTCTGAATCCTTTAACAGATCTATAAGAGCCTTACTCTTTTATAATGACAGTTTGTGGAAGATTTCTTTGTTGTCATATTTCTCAGTGTCTTTGAGAACCACCTTTCCGAAAGCAAGAACTTCCACCGGACTTTTGTTGACTGGTGGTGTGAATCTTACAGGGTTATTGAGCCCTTGTAATTCACGTTATGGCTTCATCAGAATAATTCTCGAAAGAAAAAAAGAACCTAAGTCGTATTTTACGAAAGAATTCTGAAAGTTCACATTGGATAACAAAATGGTTACCTATGGGTGTGGGAACAAAGCTCAGTCCCTTGTAAAGGACTATGAGTTGTGTATCAGACTATGTTGCGCCGCTCCGAGTCGGGTCGCGGCGGCCGCAGTTCAGCTCCTGGGCCGACGGTTATGCCGCACTCCTTTCTTTTGTGCGTCTCCTCGCACGATGCCCTGGGATTTTCTCAGGCTTCGGCGAGCTCGGAGTGCGGCGTGGCCTGGGAGCTAGTGACAGGCCTTTCCCCCCACATTGGCACTTACCTGGTTCTCTGTTTTCTTCTGTTCTTTTCTCTTCTGTTTTTGCGCTTCCTTTTATTCTCTGTCTCTTGTTGGGTGGAGACATGTTTTTTGCTCTTTTTTCCCAGCATGTCTTTCTCTTCCCTGCATGCATCAGGATCCCTATCTAACATGGTGACTTCATCTATATTCCTATGGTAGTTTTTCCCAAACTAAATTGGCGTCTTTTCCCTTCCTGAAGGTCACTTCCTGTTCTCGGGTATATAAGGTCTAAGACACTTGATCTCCTTGCGCTGCATCACTTCCTTTGGTGGTGCTCACGCTCTGTGTTTTTCCAGCTTTTTTGCCCTTTTTTCTGGCCCTTCCAGTTATATTTTTTGTTATTTAAAATCTTACCTTGCCTGTGCCTTTTTGTTGTTTTAGGGAGTTCCACCCTTGAGGTTTTTTCCTTCGGGTTTTTCCTCAGGGACTTCTTTTGGAAGGTACGGACTGCCCTGATGTTCCCTTGTCAGCAGCACTGTGGCTACTAGAAAGGGTCACCCACACCTCGGCCAAGGCAGGACCTACAAGCGGCAAGACCATCCTGCAGATAAATCTGGTAAGCGACGAGTCAACCGTGACAGACTATTATTTTCTAACTAAATTGACCACTTTATCTTTTTGCTTGTTCCTGGAGTTGGTTCTTTCCCTTTGCTCCTCGTGATCCATTTGTGATTGGTCTGACTATTGTACTCAAGAAGGTTCTTTCTGTTTTCCTCTTCCTCTGCTCTTTCTTCTTGCTAAAAAGGTGGTTTATTTCCAGTGAAAGGCAACAATGGTTGGAGGTTGACAAAACGACTTGGTTAATACATATACGGGGGAAGTGATGGGCCTATTGATGGGTAAAAATCTTTTGGTGGATAACCTACATTTTCCTCAATGCTGCTCCAATCATTGGAACTGAAAACCTATCTTTAATAGTACGTTTTGTTTCTTTTGAATGCCTCTGTACTATTCTCAGGTGATTTTAAACAACTAACTTTGCCCTGTCTACAAACATCTTAAGGTATATTGTTCTCAGGGGTTTTCTGATCACAAAAACATCTTCTAAAAGAGCTCCTTCTATGGAGCCCATTGGATATTGCACACCCTACCCAATACGGAGCATGCCACCTAGTTGGGTGAGGGTCTGTGTATCCTGATTTAGGAAACCCTTAGGTTGTAAAATAAAATAATTATAAAAAAGCAAAGGTTCTCTGAGTATATTATAAGGAATGTCACAGATTTTGGTTAACTCTCTTTTATATGTCCAGAATGAACTATGTAGTTTTAAAGATTCATTAGTAAAGCCCCTAATAATGAAGGGCTATGAGACGCAGGTGTTGCAAACATATGCAGCATGCAACTAGTCCTCCCACCACAATAAGCATGGTGTGTAGTTTATAAAACCACAGTGGTGACCTCGATCATCAGGGGTTGCCTCAGGTGTGTAGTTTAACATTTATTATCTAGGGAGTGGTAACAATACACAACATTAAGAAAAATCAATCACTAATAAATATTATAAATCAATAATTTATTTTATGGTCATAGATTTGGGGTTGGTATTTGAAATAATAAAAATGGATTCAAGGACGGCATTAGACAAATGTGCCTCATTTATGGCTCAGTTTAATCAGCATTAAGGTTTATACCGCGTTGGACATGCTTTGCTGTATCTCCTCTGTAGTAGCCAGCATTCTCAGGGTCGAGGGGGACGGAAGGGCTTGAATGTGGCTTCTAATCCTGGTTATTAGGAATGACCCACATGCAGCATTGGCAGCCCAGTGTGGAAGTTATGTTCCGCTCGAGTGCAGTGACAGTCTGCCTGGTACCTGGAATGCTTGATGCACCGGGATCCCGGAGATGAGTGTGCAAGCTCAGCCTCTAGCCAATCCGGTACAGAGACAGTGGAAGTATAAACTATTGGGGTTGTACATTGATTTTTTTTATTGCTATTTAGGATCATTCCTTTCTTTGTAACATATGGTCACATTGTTGTGACTAGTTTGAGGGTTAACCGCCCACGCCATTGTTTGAGGAGGGATGTTTAGTACTCTAATGGGGATGACATTTTGGTTTTCCTTACGGGCCCAAATAAATTTTTACTTGCATGTTTTGTACCTAAAATTTACTTTGTGCAATTTATTAGTATTCTTGGTTTACTGGGACATGATAGAAATATTTCTGATTACCCGTACTTGTCATAGTAATATGTTTGAATGGTATAAAATTAAGTAGCTTCAGTGCCACTAATGATATTGAACATATCTTTAGCTTCAGTGTCCCTATTGATATTGAACTAACTTATCTTTTAGGCAAGGATATTATGTCATTTTTAGAAGACATTTGAATGTAATGTCTTACATAGAGTCATTTGTTTCTCTTGGTGGCAGTTAAGAGTGAGACAATACAAGTGATGCTTTTACCAAAGCTTTTATACATCTTCAATGTTCTGCTTTTACCCACTCATTAAGAAATTTATAACAGGTATTCAAGAATGTTAAATACCTTTTTGTGAGGACATAGTAGCAAATGTAAAATATGGTGGCTCATACTGAGGATGTTTCTGTAAGAGAAGCTTCGGTTATCATGTCTTGCTAAAAACTACCATCACGCTTATTTTCTGACAGCAATTTGGTTTTGTTTGAATCGTGATAGTTTGAAACAATGGAAGAAATACAAAAATGGTTCTTCAGGAAATAGACATGGAAGTGATACTAGTGATGTAGACTGATCAAGAAGCTTATTCAATTTTGCATGGCAGAATAAATACCAACACAGGGAATAATAGTGTATACAGGCACAACTTTAGGGCTGGAAATAGGGTGGCGGTGGGCACACACTGCTTCTCTGTCAATCGACAGCAGGATTGGGATGATTTTTCACTGTGTTTTTGGGTGGGAAATGGCCATAAATGAGGGTCAAAGGGTGAGGGTAGGATATGCTTGGGGTGGGAATTTTTGCACTGAGTTAAGTGCCAAATAAGTTTACACACTTGTTGAAAGATGGTATTGAGCAAAAGCAAAGGAAAGTTAAGCTGATGGAGGCACTTTGCTATGAATTAATGGTTACATGGCACCTGTGAAGTTAATATTTTAGAATGTAAATGGTTTAAATACCCACTTAAAATAACTGCTAGTTAAAGTTAGGATGTGCAAACCAAATATTCTTTGCTTAGTGGAGACACATATCGTTTATAAAGATTGTGCTGGTTTTCAACAGTTGGACTATAACCTAGTGGTATGTAGATCACAACAGATATCTTTCTGGAGAGTGGCTGTCCTGTCTCTAAGTACTGGTAAGCTTCTGCTTTAGACCAAATCAATAAGTCTTTTAACCATTGTGATATGGATGGGGGGGTCAGAGATTTCCATGACATGGCTATCCTTCGTTTGAATAGCACAAATGCTAAGTCAATAAACCTGTGAAGGTATTTATCTCTTTTTGTGTGCGAATGCTTAACAGGCAGGAGTCGGTTTCACAGGTAGAGGATGAGCAGTCATTTCTGATGTTAACTTGGTGATTTTGTGCCAAGTAGTCTGTAAGACTGGACAGTCCCATACCATATGGTAAAAGCCAGCTGAGGGGGAAGTACAACGTGGACACACTGGCTCATGTGTAGGGTACATGCGATGGGTGCGTTGAACATCTAGATATGTGTGATGTCTAAAATTAAATTGGATGAACCCGAACCTGCCGTTAAGGGATATCTCCCTTACTGAGTGTAGCGCTGTGTCCCAGTCTGGTGCAGTCAGTGGTTGTGGCAGTGCCGTATTCCATTTTTCGTGTGGTGTTTGTAAGAGGTTACTGACTGGCGCATGCAGCACTGTATACAGGATGGTGATAGCACGTTTAGTGGTCCTCGCTGATAGAATGGAGTGTAATGCAGGAGATGTGGGTGGTTAAGTAGACACTGTACCCTAGAAGTTGTGCATGCTTTGTAGTATAGTATGATAACTAATAAATTGTCCTGGTGCAATGTCATAACTCGTGATCATTTCTGGGAAGGATCTCAGCTTGCCCTCCAAAAAGAGGTGTCCCAAGCGGGTGCCCCCCTTTTCCGTCCAATGGGTGCGGGCATGGGCTTGTGTGTTCTGTTTTATCCCGGGAACTTCCCATATTGAGATCCCCGGTGAGTAGGGAATGTAAGGCCCTTTGAAGTGTAAGTAACGCTGCCAACATGTGTGTGCTGCTTTCAGTAGTGGGGTCATAGTTAACACCAGATCTATTGGCCTTGGTTAGTCAAGTGTATATCGCAGGGCTCCCCAGGTGAGCTTCTATGTCTCGTGTTTCCAGGTGTAGTGGGGAAATTAGCCATGAGGTCAGCCATTGCAATAATATGTCTCGAAATGTGGGACACCCAGTCCGCCCTCCTGTAGGGGACTTTGGAGTTTGGAAAGGGCTACTCTGTGGCGTCTGCCCCCCAGATCAAATCCAAAAGCAAGCTATCCAATGTTTTAAAGAAGGCGTTCGGTATATCTATAGGTAGTGCAGAGAAAAAATACAGCAGCCGGGGTAGGATTAACATTTTGGATATTGCCACCCTACCAATCGGTGATAATGGTAATGATTGCCAAAAAGTAAGAGATGAGCGTATATTCGCTATCGGCCTACGTAAGTTGCAATCAAGAAGGTCTTTTGATGTGTGATAGATATTAACTCCCAGATACTTGAAAGTATCGTATTGCCATTGCAGGCGGGAATCATTCCTAGTAGGTCTCTCGGCATGGGGGCACATCACCCCAAAGCTCGTAAGCAGTTGTTCTAGCTCAGATAGTGTAGTGCGTACACCTCTAATATAAATGAGAGCGTCATCTGCCTAGAGGGATACTATGTGGAACCATTGGGAATCCCATATCCCCCAGGCTTTGGCTTGGCCACGCAGGTAGCATGCCAAGGGTTCCATGGCCAAGGCAAATAGGAGAGGCGACTGCGGGCAGCCCTGTTGTGTCACTCATTGTATGTTGAAACAGCTCGATATCACCCAGCCCGTCTTCACCCTAGCAAATGGCTCCCCATACAGCATTTTAACCCATCGTAAAAGATGAGGTCCAAATCCCATTCTTTCTAGACATGCAAAGAGAAATTCCCATCCCAGAGTGTTAAAGGCCTTCTCTATGGCCAAGGAGACTGCCACTTGATGTGTGTCCTTGGGTGACGTATTGTGGAACAAGTCTAAAAGGCGCCTTATATTAAGAAATGTGTTGCGGCCTGGTATAAAGCCTGACTGGTCATGGTGTACTAATGTGTGCATTACAGGGAGTATTCGGTTAGCTAGTACTTTCCCCAGTATTTTACAGTCTAAGTTAAGTACGGACAAAGGGCGATAGGACCGTACATCCGTTGCGTTGCGCTCTGCTTTAGGTAGCACCACAGTCAGGGCCTCACATAATGAGTGTGGTAGGGAGCCCTGCTCAAATGCTTCATGATAAATCTCCAATAAACGAGGGATAAGGGTGGTGGAGTACGTAGCATAATATCCAATGGGTAAGCCATCTGCACCCGGCGTTTTGTTGCAGGCTATTTGCATGATTGCCGCTTTAATCTCCTCTAATTGTATAGGTTCCTCTATAACAGTGCGTTGTGAGGTTATGAGCCTAGGGAGGGACACGCCCCACAAAAAATCCTGTATACGGCCCACGTCCAGGTCAACCGGTTTCTCATCTAACTGTCGGTAGTAATTACGAAAAGTGTCATTGATAGCCAATTGTGAAGTGGCTACTGTGCCATCATGCGTCATAATTGACATAGCCGGAGTACCACGGTGCACCTCGCGGAGGAGCCCGACAAGCACCTTGCCCGAGCGATCTCCTTGGGCATGTTGTAGAGCCATTTGTGTACGATAATCGTGGTGACTTAAGGTGGATTTCGCTTCGTTGTGATGGCGATACAGTTCGCCTCACATAATGTATTTCCGTTTGACGTAAGTCTTGTTCTATTTCAGAGAGGTCACGCTGTAGGTGCCGCCTAACTCCCCGGTAGAAGCCATGCAGTGACCACGGATTACCACTTTATGAGTTTCCCATTCTATCGCCCGAGAAGAGGTTGAGCCACCGTTTGTTAGGAAGTATTGTCAGATGGTTTGCGATAACGACTCCCGGAGCGGAGGATCCAATGGAGCCTCCTTTTGTAGGCGCCAGGTAGGTATGGAGGGTTGCGGAAACCCCAAGTCAGTATCGCTGTCAGCGGGCTATGAACTGAATGTGTTTTTGCTGGGTACTCTGAGCGAGCCAGGAGGGGTCCGTTGTTGGTGGTGCTAAATAGGATATCTATCCTAGTATGGAGGTCATGTACAGGGGAGTGAAATTAGTATTCTCGGTCGTGTGGGTGACCCATGCGCCATATATCACCAAGTCCCATATGTGTACTCCAGGTTCGAAAGTGGTGGGCAATATGACTACTGGTGGCAGTTGATAATGGGGGGTGAGAGTGGTCCAGCTGAGGGTCCAGGATGCAGTTAAAGTCTCCACCCCAGATCGCCGGCGTCTTGAAATAGCGCCAGCATCAGAGAATCTAGAAATTGTATTTTATTCGCACTGGTGGCGTATAAGGCCACCAAGTTAATGGGAGTGCCATCTAGCCTACCCTCTAAGATGACATATCTGCCATCTGGGTCTATGGTTTGTGTTGTAAGGGCAAAGGGGATACCAGGGGCCACCCATCTGAGGACTCCTTTGTCGTATGCAGATTTAGTAGTGCTGTACGTTTGTCTTCGCCATCTAGAGCGCACCCTGCTTAGCTCTGAGGACATAATATGTGTCTCCTGAAGAATAGCAATGTGCACTCCATGGCGTTTGAGATATGAATGTAGCGTATAAGGCTTGGTGTAGGATGACATACCCCTTACATTCCAGGTCAAGAATCTATATTCTGGAGCGTGGGCCAGTAAGGGTGTGTTAGACATCATTCCTAAAACAATGCACGAGAGATAATATCTTCCCATCTACTTGGCGTGGTTCACTGTAGGATCCCACGCTGCACCCATTTGGTTACTACTGATATTCACCTTCATTATTATCTTCCCATATCCGGAACACTAATGGCGCCCAGAGCGATGCAATGTTAAGCATGGTAAAGCAAGCAAAGAAAAACAAAAAAATAACCCCAACATTAAGAACAATCCCCCCAGGGCCGCAACTATATAGTGTACCGCCCAGTGCACAAAAACATGCGCGAAGTAACAGTTACGATGATATCTCAATGAACAACGTGTCCAAAGATACATTGTGTGGGGGCAGTGTCAACACAGTTACTGAGGTGCCCCGCATTGGAGCCCGTATTGGATGATAAGGGAGGGTTCTGGAGGAGCAAATGTCCGCAGGAAGGCCTCATCGTTGAAAGAGGGAGGGAGTGATATCTGCTGGGATATGATACCAGACTTATTAGTTGTCTGAATTCAAATGAGGTCATCCACTGATCCAGGTGTGACGTGAGGATCCCTGTTGCTGCCACTCAAGGAAATCTCGGATCCGCCAGTGTCAGACCCCAATGTTTGTAAATGTTCAGAACGAAGAGCAGTGAAGGAGTTCCGACATTGTGTTGCTGTCACTACCACTCGAGCCCTTTCTGCTGCTGCTTGATTTTGATCTGGCAGGAGGTGGGTGAGTTCCTACAACGCCATCTTGGTTTATGGGTTACCCATGGGTCTATTTCTTTCTCTACACCCAGTGGTGCGGCCAGACCTTTGGCATGCAGCCAACTCCACACAGCTTCTGGGGATTGGAAAATATGTGTTTTCTCTTGGTCCATAACTTTAAGTTTCGCTGGGAAAAGAAGGGCATATTTGATTTGCAGGTCGCGGAGCCGTTGCTTAACTGACATGTAGGATCCCCGTTTACGTTGTACCTCCATAGTGTAATCTGGATATGCTGAGATTAGTGTACCTTCAAAGTGCCAAAGCCCCTTGGTACGGAACAATTGAAGGATCAGATCTTGATCGCGGAAATTCAATAGACGGGCTATGAGAGGGTGCGGTGGAGCTCCCACTTTGGGGGAATGACCTGGTATGCGATGAGCCCTCTCTATGGAGAACAAAGGGAGTGATTTATCTTTGAGCACCGTCGATAGAAGCCATTTTTCCAAGAACAGTTCAGCGCTGGGAAGTTCTGAGCGCTCAGGGAAACCAATAAAACGGATGTTGTTGCGCCGTGAACTGCCCTCCGAATCTTCAGCCTTACGGTGAAGGGCAGTTAGTTCTTCCTGCATGGACGTTTTTTGCGTTTGTATTGATTGCAATGTTGTTGATACAGTTTGTGTGATTGCTTCGGTTCCGTTGACCCTTTCTGCAAGTTTACGATGGCCCGCTCTGAGTCGATCTTAGCTTCCAGCGAGGTCTTAGTGTCTAATATCGCCTGTAGAATTTTTTCAAAATTCTCAGAGTGGCTATTACGTGTGGATTCCAAGTGGTGAAACTGATCAATTTGGGATGGAGATTCCGCTGAATGAGTATCGGGTGTGTGTTTGGTGTTTCCCGTCATTTTGGTAGGCCGCGGTTTCCCCATAACTTTGCGAGGGAAGGGTCTATGACTCCAAGCGCCCTCTTGTGTTGTTGATTTGTTCTTAATGGCGGCACACAAACAGTACTGTTGCGCATAAGTTTTATCAGTCACAGGATAACAAGTCACACCAACAGCGATGCAGTAGAACTACAAAAGACGTAGCGCTATATGGTTAGCGAGTGACTATTAGGGCCATATGTACTAACGCATTTTCCCATTGACACAGAATGGGAAAAACCCTTTGCTACATCTGGCCCTTAGAGCGTAAGTCTGTGTTCTGTGTGTGCCATCGCACTTACTCTTGTGGGTGAACAAGGGAGGGAGGGCGAACAATTAGGTTCCAGGGCATACTCCCGTAGGTGGCGTGACCAGCAGGCTCGATGTAGTCTCTCACGTGCCAAAACTTCTCCAAATTAGTGCACAGGAGTTATGCTGTAAGATTGCAGGACCTTTTGTGGTTTATCAGTGTGTGGCGTTTTGCACCGTGATCAGTAGTTCTGGCCCTCTCGTGCACACATCCGCATTGTCTCTGGGGCCCACTCCGCTAAAGATTAATCAAGATCACAGCTAGTGTTAAAGTTGTGCACAACAGTAATAATCATAATGTGTGCCCTGTTGTCCCTTCCCCAATAATAAACCTACTATTTTGCGGGATGGCGACCGTCCCCTGCCTTCCGCGATGTCACATCCACCTCTCACTGGCTCATGACATGGAGAGGTCCGCAATCAAGCGCGGCGCCGCTCAGCCCGGTGTCGCGCAACAGCAGACGTGGGATATCGCCGTTGTCCCCAACAGGAAAATCGGATGTAGGAGAAGACGTCCGCAGTCCTCCGATGGCCCTAGTTTCCAGCACCAATTTGCGCGCTAGAGGTGAGATGCCATTTTCCACACCTGCGCCCTTCACAGCAACAGGCTCCACTGCCACTATCCGGGAGTTCTGCAAACGTAGAGCGAGCTCGCAGGTCTGTGTGCTGTCAACAGGACCCCCGCCGTGTTGAAAAACAGGATAATGTTCGGGCCCCGCACAGAGCTCATTAAGGAGCATCTGATGTGGTCGCCATCTTGGACATGCCCCCCTTCTCTCCTTTGTTGATTAATTTCTGCACCTCCTTAACTCCCCTCTTGATCTGTTTCTGTTTAGAAGCTTTCATAATTAACTTGTTCATCCTTTTGCAGAGTTTACGGGCCACCAGAGGTTTCACTATTGGATTCAGGTGGGTGGGATTCAGATGGGTGGGATGCCGGCATATAAATGTGCTATTCAAGTTAGTAGTGCTTGCTGCTATCCGCTGTCCTTGTTCCTTGCAGCCCCCTCTTTGTGCCATGGTGAAGGTAAAGGTGGAACCGGGAGAGGAGGCTGCTCCAGAGACACTTTCTAGAAACTACTATGAGTTGGTGGCCCAACTGAATCCAATAGCCCATGTCATATGATTAAATGTGTTGTTACCTCTGTATATTTTGCTTAAGCCGGGGATCGATCTGAGTAAATTTTGTGAAGTCTTTCCAGGTTGAGGTATGTGTACTGCAAGAAATGGAAATGTGTCAGTTTAAATCTTGCATTACTTGATATACGTTGCACTAGTGCAAATACATTCTCCCACTCCTTATCGGACAATGTCTCAGGTAAATCCTCCCCCACATCTGCCTAATTTTTAAAAGGGGTCTCGGTCTATCAGCTTTAATGCCTTGGATAACTGTGAAGTAAAGTGACGAGTATTGCCGGTCCCCAATATAGTGGCAAGTGTGTGACTGTGTTGTGGGGCATGCGGATATCCCTTCCATATTTCTGTAGCAGTATTAGCTAACTTGCGAAACTGTAAGAATTGGCTCCTTCTTACTTTAAAAGTCTTGCATGCTGCATCAAATATAATTAATTTATCTGGGGGTACAAATCTTTCAACCTGGAGCACCCCTCTTTCTCCCATCGAACCAAAGACATAGGGGGTCATTCTGACCCTGGCGGTCATTGACCGCCAGGGCCAACGACCACGGAAGCACCGCCAACAGGCTGGCGGTGCTTCCTGGCCAATTCTGACCGCTGCGGTAAAGCTGTGGTCAGAAAAGGGAAACCGGCGGTTTCCCGTCGGTTTTCCCCTGGCCAAAGGAATCCTCCATGGCGGCGCTGCAAGCAGCGCCGCCATGGGGATTCCGACCCCCTTCCCGCCAGCCTGTTCCTGGCGGTTCACACCACTGGCATGGGCAGTGCAGGGGCCCCCTAACAGGGCCCCAGCAAGATTTTAAGTGTCTGCATGGCAGACACTGAAAATCGCGACAGGTGCCACTGCACCCGTCGCACCTCAGCAAATCCGCCGGCTCCATTCGGAGCCGGCTTCATCTTTGCTGGGGCTTTCCCGCTGGGCCGGCGGGCGCTCTTTTGCAGATCGCCCGCCGGCCCAGCGGGAAAGTCGGAATGCCCCCCACGGTCATCTGACCGTGGGGCTGTGTTTGGGCGGTTTCCGCCCGGTGGGCGGCGCCCGCCGCCCGCCGGGGTCGGAATGACCCCCATAGTATAACTTATTGTCCTAAAGGGTAGCAGCCACCTTAAAAGAAGGTCTCTTGAATGGAGAGCTCTAATCAATATCCTTCTAACTGTAGACTCCCAGGCCAACAATACCTATCGCACAATTTTCTGGGCTGTATTGGCTTGGCTCAATATCGTCATTAAGAATTGCTGTGATATTGATACCTACATCATTCCCCTGAAGAATCTTTTTTTCCCAAATGTCCATGTCTCTGCACCACATCGCTGCATACTGAAGTTGAGTCATGAGATAGTGAAGTTCCATATCAGGCACTCCCAGCCCGCATCATCCCAATCTCTTTTTAACAACCCCAGCAGGACCCTACTTCTCTTAGTCGCCCATACCAACTCGGTCAACATTCTGTCCACCTAAAAGTGGCACATAATTTTCTGCAAGACATATAAATGTCGAGGAAGGAATACCATAGTTGCCAATGCCACCCTCCTTATTCCAAGACTGGTAAAATGTTCCAGAATAAAATTAAATTGCCCAGTCCCTGAACAATCTTCCCCATATTGTAGGTATGCTGATCCTGTAATGTGAGACATCTGGATACCCAGATACTAGAAGCTATCTCTCTCTCACCTCAACTCCAGGTCTAGCACTCTTTCCACTGCACAGGCCAGTAGCAAAGTGAAGGGGAACAGACCAGTCATATCCCGGTTAATCTGGAGATCAGATATTTCTCCAAATCTTCGCAGTTGACAAGAAGTCGAGGAACAGCAAACTCAGGCTGCGCCAGATAGAGCAAGGTATTATCCACATACATGGTTTGTTGTTTCCAGTCTAAAGCCCCAAGACACCAGTGCTTTAGATAGGCGTATCACCAGCAGCTCCACAGTCAGAGCAAATAATAAAGGTGGCAGTGGACATCCCTGCTGTGTTCTCCTTTCCTCAGCCCAGCTTTGTGACACCATCCCACCAAATTGCTTTCTAGTGGTGTCGTCAGTATCTAAAAATTTAAGCCAGTTTTGAAATTTGATCCCATTAGTCATTCTCCTCAGCACTGCTGCCATATACCCCCAGTCTAATGTGTCAAATATCTATATCTTAGGTAACTAACACTCCCTCTGGTTCCAGTCTCATGTAGGGTGTGACTAAGACACCTCAGATTCATATGAGTACCTCACCCAGGGATGAAGCTACTCTGAATTTCGTGGATCACCTCCATCACCACTTTACATAACCTAGTGGTCAGCGCTTTAGATAGGGTTTTGATGTCTGGGAGATAGGATTTTGATATCTGGGTTAATCATGGAAAGGGGTCTGTAGGATCCCATCAACCCCAGGTCTCAGTGTTGCATGAAACATATACTAGAACTCTACTGGGAATCCATCAATCCCAGGAGCCTGCCCCCTTGACATGCTGTGAATGGCCACCTTAAGTTATTCAGAGCTTAAGTCCTGGTCCACTTGCAGGATTTGGTCCTGGGTAAGCCTCAAGAAGTCCTCAATTGCTGTCTCACTAGGCGCAGTCGGACTTTTATATATATAACTAAGGTGTTGCTTTAGAGTATCATTTACTGCCTTCTGGGTCACTGCCCTAGTCCTGTCATCCCTAGTCACTGAGAGGGTAGTGGGAGGCGGCCTTTCTCTCCTTAGCAACCAGGCTAACATTTGTCTGAATTTATCTCCCTGTGCATGGAGTTTTTGTCTATAGTCTCTTTGACAGAACTTGTCCAGCACATCCAAGGTGTCACCCACCGCATGTCTTTCTTCTATGAGAGCTGCAGCATTGGCTCCACTGGTCTGCGGGCAGTCAGTAGGATCCCCACCTGTTTTAAATTATGTTGCAACTGTCTGCATATACCATAGGTCAAGCTCATACATTCTCCTCTTAGTACCACAGGAAGAGCTTCCCACTTAGCCCCTTTACACTCTATCGACTACAAGTTGTGCTCCATATATGTTTCTATGACCACCCCTATTCCCTGCCCAAAGGAGGGAAGCCTGAGAGCCTCAGGGTTCAGTCACCATGTGGATATTCTAGCATAGTACTTCCCCATTTTACTCAAGTAGTGAGTGATTGGAGAGAAACCTGACCAGCTATTGTGTCTCCTGTATTTTGTCTGCCAATGCATGTGAGGTTAAAACTGATCTAGCCTTCTGGAGGTGCTAGGAACAGCTGAATGAAACAAATATTGCTTGGCATGTGGATTAACACCTTCCAGACATCCACAAAATCTTGATCCAGCATGCATTTGAAGTGTCCCTCCCAGCAAATGAGAACATATATTTAGGCTAATATTAGGTCATAGATGCCATGTAGGGTTATTTATTGAACTTCAACATCTGCTCCTGACACCTAATGCCAATATAGTATACCTATGGCTATCCTGATCAACAGTTCCCTAGCATAAGCGGAGTAGGTGGCTGAGAACAAATGCCCCGCTCCATTTCCTCTGAACCTTACTCTCCTCTTCCCCTGTAAGATGTGTTTCCTGAAGGGAAGCTATCTGTGCTAAATATTGTTCAAGGTATGTGTGCACTCTAGGCCTCTTAATGTGTCCATGGACATTCCATGCAAGCAACTTGAGTTTAGTGTGTATATCCCCACTGTGTTCTTTAACTCCTACCAATTAAAGTGTAGTGACCCAACCATCTCCTACAGTTCCATATCCATGTCCGCTCTACTGTGATGAGCTCCTTGAAGCCCAGTCTGTGATGTGTGTCATCTAACATAACCCCTCCCCCCTGGACACACTGAAATAAACCAACATGTTTCCCCATGGTACTAGGCAGTGGTATTCCCCCACTTAGAGATCACCAGAGTGACAGAAACAGGACAACAATTCACTTCTAGATTTCCTGTATGTGTGTGAAGGGGTAGAGTTCCTGGGGATTTACAGACCATCATCTAGGAATCATCCCCTCAGCATCCCTACTCCTAGACGCAAAAATGTAGCTCTGGGGTCAGATCCGTCACCCCACTTGTCACGTGTATCACGGTCCCATTCATTTCTACCAATTTTTAGGGGTATGTAATTTTCTGCTGTTGGAAATGGCCTCTCTGCAGGGTCACGCCCAAACTTTTTGCCTTCCTCCTTCTCTTTTTCTGACCTCATTTTTGCTGTCTTTAAGACTCTGCTAATCAGTGCTAAAGTGCACATGCTCTCTACCTAAAACATGGTAACATTGGCTCATACCCAATTGACATATTTAATTTACTTGTAAGTCCCTAGTAAAATGCACTACATGTGCCCAGAGCCTGTAAATTAAATGCTATTAGTGGGCCTGCAGCACTGATTGTGCCACCCACCTAAGTAGCCCCTTACCCATGTCTCAGGCCTGCCATTTCAAGGCCTGTGTGTGCAGTTTCACTGCCAGTTCGACTTGGCATTTAAAAGTACTTGCCAACCCTTAAACTCCCCTTTTTCTACATATAAGTCACCACTAAGGTAGGCCCTAGGTAAACCATAGGGTATGGTGCTGTGCGGGTAAAAGGCAGGACATATACCTGTGTGTTTTATATGTCCTGGTAATGGAAAACCCCTAAATTGGCTTCCCATTTCTGTGAGGCCTGCTCCTTTCATAGGCCAACATTAGGGCTACCCTCATATACTGTTTGAGGGTTAGATTCTGATCAGAAAGGGGTAAACAGGTCATATTTAGTATGGCCAGAATCGTAATACAAAATCCTGCTTATTGGTGAGGTTGGATTTTATATTACTATTTTAGAAATGCCACTTTTAGAAAATGGGCATTTCTCTGCACTTAAAATCCATCTGTGCCTGTGTGGATCTCCAATCCACGTCTGGGCTGGGCTGGTTGACAGCTCCCTTGTGTATTTCACCCAGACAATCACCAACACAGGATACTCAGTCACACCTGCACTCATCTGCATACTGAATGGGCCTCCCTGGGATGGAAGGGAGGAGGGGCTTGACACTTACATTTCAAAGGCTAGTGGCCTACCCTCACACAATGGACTGCCAAACCCCCTACTGGGACACTGGCAGACAGACGTGTACTGAAAGAGGACCTTGTGCACTTCAAAACCACTCTTTGAAATCTCCCCCACTTCAAAGGCACTTTTGGGTGTATAAACTGGGTCCCTGACCCCACCAACTCAGACACTTCCTGGGACAGATACTCTGAACCAGACCCTGCAACCTGCCAAGAGGAGCTGCCCAAAGGACTCACCTGGACTGTTTTGCTGTGAAGGACTGCTGCCTTACTGTTGCCCTGCTGCATTGCTGGCCTCTGGCTCTGCTGAGAAGTGCTCTCCAAGGGTTTGGATTGAACTTGCCTCCTGTTTCCTGATGTTTCGGGGTCAAAAATACTTCTTCTCTTCAAAGGAACTCCTTGCATGACAAAAATTGACACACAGCCTGCCGGAATCTACGCACAGCCTGTCTAGCGGTGAAAGAATCAATGCATCGCTGCTCCGGAACAATGCAGCCTGGCTCCCTGAGTGGAGAGTGATGCAGCGTCAGCTGTGCAACCAGAACTTTGATGCACAGCCCACTGGATCGACGCATCGCTGAGCCGGAACGACGCTGCGTAAGGAATTGACGCATCGCCTGCCGTGCAACAGGAACCCCGCCGAATCGCCCACTGGATCGATGCAGCACCTGTGACTTTGTCCAATATGCCCAGGATTTTCACGCATCGTCCCTGGGCGTCAAAAGACCCAGCATCGCAAAGAGAATTCAAGCCTGTGAGCCGGAATTCGATGCATAGTCCTTGCCGTGTGGAAAAGAATTAATGCATAGTCTGTGTGCGCCCGAAAATCCAACGCACACCCTTTGTTTTCCACGCATAGCCTCCTCTGCGGTCTCCGTGCATGTAATTTTGACACATACCAGGTACTTTGTGCATACAAGAAACAATTGTTGCTTTTTAAAGACTTAAGATGATATTTCAACTTGTACGTTTTTTACCTTAATTCATTCAGATAAATTTCTTATATTTTTCTAAACCTATGTGGTGTATTTCTGTGGTGTTTTCACTATGTTATTGCATGATTTAATGCACAAATACTTTACACATTGCCTTCTAAGTTAAGCCTGACTGCTCAGTGCCAAGCTACCAGAGGGTGGGCACAGGATACTTTGGATTGTGTGTGACTAACCCTGACTAGGATTGTGGTCCCTACTTGGACAAGGGTGTATACCACTGCCAACTAGAGACCCCATTTCTAACATCTGCAATATCATTATACAATAGTAGCCTCCTTTCTTAGCATCCCCTCCCACTCAGGGACATATATCCTTTGTCTGTTGTGCCAATATCCCCAACCCTGTGTCTTTCTCTCTTGTGTCAGTTCAATTGCATATACCCCAAAACTTCCCATTGGGCAATCAGTTACCCCCTTTCAGCCGGACGTGACAGCTGTGTTCACCCCTAGATCCATTTCTGAGTCATGTACCATCCTTCCCGTGGTTGGTGATTGCTCCAGCCCCAAGGTGCCATTGTGCACAATTCTTGGCTTATCTTTCTCAGGTCCAGGAGACTTCCGAGTCCCCTCTACCCTGCTGCTAGGGTGGCAACCCAACCGCAATCTGCCCACTTGGTGGTTATGAGGCAGTCCTCATCTTGTTCTTCTCCACATTCTTGCCAGACCCAGGCCTCCTCAGGTGTGGTTAAGAAGTGTGGACACCCATCATGCAGTACCTTACGTTTGGCATGGAAGAGAGGCATATACTTCAAATTCAGAGCTTTAGGCTTCCTTTTGACTTCCACTTTCTTAGTTCCTGCACTTCCAGTCTATAGTCAGGGAACACTCGAATGGCCTAACTTTCAAATTTCAGGTCTCCTGATTTACATGTCTACTGAAGAATGGTGTCCCTGTCCAAGTAATTAGGATCCTTGCTTTGAAACCTCGAGGAGGAGCCACCAGAGTCGGTGCCAAGGCCTAATGAGCCCATTCACCAACAAACAGCAGTGAGAGACCGTCTGGTCTCATGGTGTTTTTAAACCAACACTCCAAGAACTGCGCTAGAACTGTGCCCTCAGCCCACGTTGGGAACAAAGGGGAGGTTATTCTGGTGAGATATTTCCTCCTCCATGTCCTCAAACCTAGTCTTCAGGAGATGTGTTAGTTCAGACAATAAGGGAACCATACACTTCATCCCCAGCACCTCTGCCTTCATAGCTTCCCCACTTTGCTGGGTCACTAGCACCTTCTCACTACCCTTGTGCAAATCTGCTCCTAGGAGTTTGATTTCTATATAGATGGATCAATTTTCTGTTCAGTGTCTGTCAGGTCTACTCTATCACAGCAAGGATTTACACCCCTGTGGGTCCAGCCGGCTCAGCAGGCTGTTGACTCCCTCCTCCACCCGGACCCCCCAGCATATTTATTTGGCTCCTCCACAATTTAGGGATACATCTGTAGGCAGAGGTGCCACAGCCTTCCCCAAAAAGTATTTAATTCTGTGTCACAGAGGGGAACCCTCCTATGAACTCACAATGTCCATTGCAGTGGTGACACACCCAGCAAGGCTGCCATCATCTCATCCCTGAATGCACTTCCATGCAGTGGCATGTACAGCAGCCATGGCCCCCAATGGTGCCCAATCAGTGTGGAGGAGGAAGGAGTCACAGCTCTCACCCCTCTGCACCTTGGTGCAGTATTGCCAGGTCTTGTACCTCCAATGCCCACTGTCTTCTAGGCCACAGCCTGAGCCACTACCATCTGCTCACCACCTCTATCTCTGCTAGCCTCTGGGCTGACTCCACATGCTCCACAGCTCCCTATCACCTTCAGAGGCACAACCCCCTAAAACACCAGGCCGAAGGTTGATGCCGGATGGCACAACATCTTCCATATTTCAAAGACAACCAAAACCACATATATAGCCAAGCTAATACTACAATTCCTCAGTCTAAGCCAAGCAGTTAGATATATCAGTTTCTTACGTTCCATCCTGGGCTCATGAGGCTGATTTTAGTGCTGACTTGTTAGTGTTCAAGCTTTTCACTGCATGGGAATGTTGCTCTTCTACTAGTAACCCACCTCAGAGCTCCAGGAAAATAGACTTCTTCCATGGTGGAATCCTCAGGACCAGGATGTGAAGGTACAGAATCTGACAGTGCTTCAAGACAATGTTTTGGCAGAATGTGAGGATTAAAAACTACTCCAGCATAATTTAACTGAAATGTCAAAATCAGTCGGCAGATAAAACAGCTCTCTGGTTAGTTTGCTTAATTTTGGCTTCTGAAACATTTTGTAGTGAAGACAAATCAACATGAGGTGCATTAGTAATTCTTTCATGTTTATTTTGCAAGTGCACATATCAGCTTGAGCAGTGGTTCTTGGCCTGTGGTACGCTGACCCTTGGGGGTCTGTGACACTTACTCAGGAAATCCCCAACTGTTTAGATCGTTAGGTAACATTAGGAGATTCATTTTATACAAAAAGAAACTTGAAAATATTACTAGACTTTGTAAATGTGAAGGAATTTGAAATTGAAGGCTAAAATTATGTTGGTGTCCTTAGCTTGACTTGTAGGTGCAACACAAGTACAACAAACAGTAATATAGCCAATGGTGGCCTCAATTGAAGCACTGGTACACACTGTCAAAAAGAAAGCCTGCTTTACAAGACAAACTGATAGGCTAGTAATGCTAGAGCCTTGCATATCTTTATCTTTTAGAAATAGATCCAAATTATGAATCCTTGCCATTTAGAATTCTATTTTGTACATATTTTTGTTTGTGAGTTTGTCATACTTTGTCTATTATTTTGAAATATACTAGCTTCTGTAGTTGTATGTATTTTGTGAAGGAAATCATAGAAATTGCATACGTGGGAGTCCCTAACATTCAATAGGTGTTCAGTGGGTGTTATATCTGACATCCTTTGCATGATATAACCCCAGAATCTTTGTCCTCACCCCCTATTTTTTGCTGAACTCGTTTTTGGTGGCTTTAGGACTCCCTTTACTTTATCCATGCTCACCAATGGTAAGTGTATGCGGTTTGTCCCTATAACATAATTAAATTGATATACACCTAAATGACACATTTAATTTATTTATAAGCCCCTAGTATATAGTGCTACATGTACCCGGGCCTATAAATTAAACCCTACTGGTGGACTGTCACATTCATTGTGCCACCCACTAGATTAGCACTGTAAAACGTTTCTCACGTCTGCCACTACAGCCTGTAGTAGTGCAGTTTTACACTGTCATTTCGACCTGGCAAAATAAACGTATTGCCAGGCACAAACCTTCCTTCTTGATGCTTGTAAGTCACTCCTAAGGTAATCCTTAACCGCTCACAAGGTAGGGTGCTTGGTGTTTAAAAATTAGGACCTGTGTAGTCACGTTTTACATGCCCTGGCAGTGAAAAACGTGTAAAGTCATTTTTCACTGTAACAAGTTTATCTCTCCTATAGATTAACACTGGGTTACCTTATTACACTTAATAAGTGATGACTTCAGTATGGGAGCAAACAGAGAAATGCCTCTTGCATTCATTTGAATTGTATTTTAAAATCCCCTTTAATGGTAAGGTAGGATTTTAAGATTTCAAGCGCGACCAGAAAACGGCGAATTCTGCTTTTTAGCACTATTTTCAACTAAAACTTAAAAAATGTATCACTCTGGTTCTACTTATTAGATTTTTGTCATTTGGCGTCATTTTATTTAATACAGTTGACTCAATTTCTTGAGTTTTCACTTTATCACTGTTTGAGTGCTACATAAATACTTTGCATATTGCCTCTAAGTTAAGCCTGATTGCTCTTGTGCCAAGCTACTTGAGGTCTACTCACAGGTTTATTTAGTGGCATTTGAGGTTCACCCTGACAAGGATCGTGTTTAATATTTGAGTGTGGCTCTCACTCGTCTCAACTAATAACCCAGTTTCTCCCAGGTGGGGTGTCTGGGGGTGGTCCAGAAATGTGTGCTTTAGTCATGTTAGACTATCTGCCACAGGCAAAAAGGTGGTTTTGTGTGAGGCCCGGAAGAATAAATAAATCAATAAAACTGACAGAGAATTGGCTGCAGCTTTCGACTCATCTTAAGGAACAATATTTTGTAAACAAATATGTATGGAAGCATTACAGGGCTCAAGTTATGAAATATTCTTATTCCACGAACATGTAGCACTTAAAGATAGCTTCTGGCACAATCCCTACGTGATTTCTGCTTGGCAATACGGCACTTCAGAGAAAATATTGATGAAAGCTAAAGAAAATCCATGAGAACCCATTGAACAAATATAAAAGTTTGACAACCTGTGAAGCAGTATTTTGGTTCCATGCCACATATGACCTTGTAACACAGACATTGCATATTGCTTACATGCTCAGGGCAGAAAAACCGGGAGGATAATACTTACGAAATAAAACACATTTGGCTGCATGCCTATTACTAAGGAAACTACTTTCACCTGGCAAGAATCTATGGAGAGGATTAGAAATGCAGACCCGTTGAATGCCAGGCTGGTGGCTCATGCAGACACCTTGGAGCTAGAGGTCCTTTAAGGGAAATATGATTATTTTCATAGCAACAAATGTTTCACCAAGCATCTAACTTTCTTGACTCCTATACAATAATGTCACTTTAATTGGGCATGCATGATGACATGGCCCATAAATGTAAACCCCGTGAGAGTACCAATTCTACTAGTTTGCAAGACTATAAGGCCCTCATTACGAGTTTGGCGGGCGGCCTCTGCCACCCACCAAACTCGTCCCGCCACCTGCCCGCCAGCGCAGGCAGAACACCGCCGGCCTTATCAAAAGTTCAACGCAGGGCCACAGCAATGTGGCGGTGCGGTGGGTGCAGCAGCACCCGTCGCGCATTCCACTGCCCGTAATTCGGGCAGTGGAATGCGCAACGGGGCTGTGCATGGGGGCCCTTGCACTGCCCATGCCAAGTGCATGGGCAGTGCAGGGACCCCCTACACCCCTATTCCATAAGCCTTTGGAAAGGCTGGCGGTATGGGGACTCGTAATCCCCAGGGCAGTGCTGCCCTGGCGGATTACAACCACCGGGACTGCCAGGCTGCCGGCAACCTGGCGGTGTCAGAGGTTTGACCGTTGCAGCTCCGTCACGGTCGTAATATGGCTGTTCAACCGCCAGCCCGTTGACGGTGGGACGACCACTGCAAGTCTGGTGGTCAGTAGACTGCCAGACTCGAAATGGGGGCCTATGTATCACAGCTGAAGTGGTAATGATACCTCAGTGTGTGTCAGTGTTATGTAGTCTGCACATCCTTTTGGAAGGGGTAGATTGTCTACCAAAAGGGAACTGTATGCTTCAAGGTGTTTATATCTTCTGTGTGTGTTATGTTTGTGCTGTTGGGCAGAATACTCTAGTGTCAGCCAATGCTGAAGTGCCTCAACAACATCACTGGAATGCTGAGAGTGAGCTGAACAGAGAATGAGATAGTTGGCAGCATCAGACTGAAAAAATCAGAGTTAGGACAGGCGCTGAGTGAGGGCTGAGGCCAGAAGCCACAGTATTTTACAGGTAATCCCGACAGACACCTTTGTACACATAACCCTGTAGTGACTTATAAATATAATAATTTAACAGTTATCCTCTCTCAGGGTTTTTTTTGTGAAAGGGGTCCCAGGTTCCTGGGTTTCAAGAACAAATCGCCCTTCCTGAGTGAGGGAGACCCATGGATGACAAGTTATTCCTGTGAACTGCAAGGATTTGACCTATTAAGCAGCACTGCAACTATAAAGCCAAAACCTCATTTGCCGTGATATTACATTTGAAGATTTTTTTTTTATGGGAGACAACCATGTTTATTTTCAAGGCCTCATTACAGCTTGCCTCTTCTGTTTGCACAGACTCCGTCTTCTCGGGCCCGGGGGTTGACACATCGCTCAACACTTTTAATTTTCCCTAAAACAGCCCCCACCTACTTCTTACTGCAGCACCTGGCTTTATGTATGTGATTTGTGCTCTGGTCCCATAATCTAAGGCTCTGAGCTTATTGGTACACATCTTGTAAATTGGCCAATCCCATTGACCCGAATACAATTGCAATTTCCTTATCCTATGCAAATGGTAAGGTAACTAAATGGTTTCTGTCTCTATGCAGACGGTATGTGCCACAAGCAGAAAGGCCCATATGGTTTGTATGGTGAAGCAACTCCCTTTACCTCAGGCCCCTTAGGAATCCATGCTGCTTGGTGTCTCATGCACTCACTTGCAAGCACAAGATTGTTATTACACCTTTATGTCAGAACCACAATGTACTCCCCCACCCCCCACAGGTGTCAGGGATGACTGAAAGAAGGGTGTAGGCTGAATGTAAAGGAAAAAGGAGTGGGGACTTTTTCTTTGTATAATGACTCATAATTATATCACGCTTATAGGTATGAATTCAAAGTGAAGAAGTTTAAATCACCAATATCTGGTGACGGGGTCAGATTTCATTGTAAGACGATATGTACAAATAAACTCAATAGGCATTCTAAGACATTTACATGAACTTTGAAGTAGTGGTAAGAGCTACCGGAATCCAGGTTGCAGAAAGGAGTGGATAGGGGTTTGGGGAATATATTTTTGTACTAGTAGAGGATGTGAATTATATGTTGAGGCACCTGTTTAAAAGTCAATGAACAACCAAATGCTTTACACCACAGAAATGGTATAATCATTTATTGCATCATTGTGCACCCTATATTTAAGAATTATATTTTTACCTGTTTTATACAGGAGCATATAGGAGAAAATTTAATCTCTATTGCTAGAACTGTCCAAAGTGGAGGTCCATTATGTATTAATTCTATAAAGAACTTACTTTATCCCACAGTTGAAACGCTGTGGTTTCTATAGCTTGTCCCTGTACCCTTTGAGTTTTCAAATTCGTCTGATAAACTTAGCTTCAATCACATTGTTGAGGGAGTAAAATCCCTTCTCCTGTTAACCACATTACAGCAACAATATGTAAAAAAGAGCATTCGGCCCATAGTTATTATAAGTTAAGTGCTGCATATAGTGTCTAACCAACTGTGAATTCCAATGAACAATGAGATCCTCTGAATAAAAAGCCTCATTAAGGTGTTGATTCAACTCATATCTGTTGTTGGCTATTTGTGTGCAAGATGTATTCACACTGCCAAAGGTAGAGACTTCCAGGAGGCAGCTTTCACACAGCTGGTGCACAGAGCACGGGCTCGCCACACCAGGATAATTGAATTCAAAATAAGATTGTAAGACACACAAACACCAGCACTGTGAGATAATGCTGAATAATCAACCATTTATTGGGGTTCACATGGCAATAAGAAGAGGACATGTTTCAGATGGCCTTGCTCACATTGATTGCCATTCCATACAAAAAACTTTAAAACCTTGTAATCACGTTGCCATGGTGGCCAATCATAAATCAGATGGATCCAACAATAATTTATGTTGGCCATATTGAAACAATCAATTCCTGATATGCAGCACTATAATATGCCCACAGAAATACATGATTTCACAAACTATTCAACCTTATAAACTGTATAAATCATGATCTAGTAATAACATATTACTTTTTAACTTCTTTTATCTTATATTTGTCTCGCATACAATACTTTGTGATAAGCAACATCGGTAATTATTATTGCCAATATGGACACCGTTATTGACATGCTCCTCCAATGCTAGAATATTTTGTCCCATAATGTGATAGGAGTTAATGTTGAATCTCACATATCCTGCCTTGAGGGCCCCACATTGGTTACTGGTTGCCAGAAGAACCACCTTCAAGTTGCTTTGTATCACCCACAAAGCAATACATGGAAAGACTACTTTTCACCAGGAATTAAATCACCAAATACAATCAACAAAGGAACCTCTGCTCAAGATTGGCACTAGCCTCAAAATCAAACCATACAAGGAAAATACAATAGGTGGTACATCTTTCTCTGTTCAAGCATCCAAACTATGGAATTTGTTACCCCCAACTATAAGATCCACGGATAACTATCTTCTCTTCAGAAGACTACTCAAGAGTTGGATCTTTACTACATAACCACCTTACTCAAACAGCAATGTACTGCGTTTCCCTCTATGTATACATTTATAATTTGATTATATGTATATATCATGTGTATATACTCTTTAGGCCAGCTTAACAGATATACATTTTACGATATATATATGTATATATATATATTTATATATATATATATACACCTTGGTTTGCCAGGCCACTCTCCACATAGGCATCCTTTCTATATCTCCCTTCTATATCTTCTATTGTGTGCCCTCAATTGTAGAGGGGGGTGATCATGTGTGTTCATCTAATTGAAAATGGAAAATGTGTTTTACCTTTTAGAACTAAATGCTATCACCGGTTTTACTATAGTCAGGTTAAAGCACCACCCACTGCAGGCCTTACTTAGTAATTCCCCTTTTCCCACTAGGGAGGTTAAATCCCTCAGTTTCAGGACGTTGTTTATTTTTAAATAAAATAAAATGTCTAAACCAGATGTCTTCAATGTCCATGGCTGTAATCTCACAGGGAACAAACACGTCTGCAACTCAACTATGTAAATGAAGATGGCCAGGAAATGTGAAGCGTTACAACGCTGTCTTCATTTAAATAGAAAAAAGTGTGTGAGTTGCGGTCCTGCGTGCCCTGGGGCAGGATCTGTGATGTAGTCAGGTGTCAAAGACTTGGCTAAAAAGAACAAAGTATTTTCTTGTTTTCAGGTTCAGGCGACTGCTTAAAAAATGTGCAGAATCTCTAAATGAAAAATAAATGCAAGCTTAGCTAATTAGTGCGAAAAGTACTCTTTTACAATGAAACTTCAGTTTCGTAATGCAATCAGTGCAGCTGTGGGTATGACCAGGGGGTCACAGAATTAAATATTAGCTAGCACTGGGGAATAATTACTTATTTATCATGCTACAAGGACCTAGCATGTGACAGAAAGCAATGTGAATATGTAAGTCATTGTTGTAGAACTATTACTCACCCCCTGTGCTCAGCCTGTGCTCAGCCCTGTCCTTTCCACTTCTCCAATACTTGGCATAAAGTTTTAGAGGGGGCCACACTTCAACACATTCTGTTTAGGGGAACTTAATGCAAAAATGATTGAAGACCTAAAAAAAAAAAGTTATGCACTTATTCCTCAGTGCACTGAATTATCTGTTCCTTTTAAGAACTTCTCAACAACACCCTTTGTTTATTAACCGATCTCTGACAATGAAATTATTGTACCAATTTTGCGTTCAGGAATTAATAATTATTCCTCAACAATGCAATGAACTCCACTGTTTTCAAAATAATGAAAAAAGAATGAAAGCCAAAAAATAGGTCTGGTGGCCAAGCTTTCTAAAGAATTCCATGTTGGTAAATGTTAAACCTTTTACAATGCAGCGGAATTTCACATTACTGTTAAAATATCTGACATACATCTGCTGGTGAAATTTATCGGTGTTTTTTGTCTTACAGGTCTTTTAGAATATCCAGATGTGAATGCTGCAGGCAGCAGTTGTTAATTCTGAAGACTTACCGAAGGTAAAAAAACAGCAGGGTGCCATTGGGGATGTATTGGAAAGAAACAGAAGAGCAACGCAAGCAGGATCCGCAGATAACTTCTTTATGAGCAGGCAAGAAAAATGCAATAACAGGTGTTTAAGGATAAGGCAAACATGGCCCTTATCTTGCTGCATCCCAAAACATGGCCACTGTTTTTGAGAGCCGAATTCTCTCGAGAATGTGGCCCTGCCATCAGGATGCAACTGATGTGACTCTCTGCGTCCATTTCATTTCTGGCTTCTCCCAACCTGGACAGTCGTGATATACAGTCCCTTGGAAGGTCGCTACTTTCATCCTTCTTGGTCCTGAACACCATCTTCTGAATCTGTCACTAAACCACAGAAACTCATTGCACAACTGGGAGATAGTTCTGACTTTTCTGGGTTGATCACAAAGCCCAGATCCTGCAACAACGCAATAGCTGTGTTCAAGTTGCACCTCAATTGCTGTGGGCACTGATTTGTTAACAAGATGCTGGCAAGATAAATGATCGCTCAGAACAAGAGAGGGATTAGGAGTTATCAATGCGCTCCAGTGTACATCCTCCCAACTAACACCACAAAGTATCAACATGTACACTGTTACTCACATTGTGCCTCAAAACTCATTCAGAGATGCCACAAAAAGAGCACCTGAGGCAACTGCTTTCTGGACAAAGTGCCCTTGCCCACCATTAGGTGCCATGCTTCATCATCTGGTGTAGCTCCTCGTCGGGCTGGCGCTACAATGCTGGGGGGCCTTTGCCAGAGATCTTCTCAGTAGGTGCCAGAAAATTTCAAGCAAATGTGGAGGACTGGGAAAAGTGAGATAAAATTGGATGTAGGTACTTATGCTGTCACTTTACTATAGGCGGCATAACCTATGCCAAGAAAGGGACCAACCAGGGAAACATCTCAGACGCTATGATTTGGTGAGTCCCAAAAACAAGTCTGTGTGTAAAAATCCTACACTACCAGAAAAAAGTTTGACATGTTTCATGCCATCCAAATGTCATTTTATCAACACAATTATGTTTATTACACCCTCTATCGGGTTTATGGGAGCTGCATAGCAAGGGCCCTATCCAGACTGTGGGAGGGTAAGATGTCTGATTTTTGTCACCACTACCTGACAACAGTAATGTTCATATCCTGCACTTAGGAGTTGAGACATGTTTTTGGTGTGGCTACTCACTATCATTTGTTTCATCAGTGTGTGCATGACTACACTGATTGTGAACCCGCAATGTGTGGTTTGAATAACTGAATTGATTTATTGGACTATTCTCATACCTTTTTCATTTTGTTTATTTTGTTCATTATAGGTCACCGTTAGAGGAAGCATATACATACATCAGCGTGAGGTACACAGAGATGTAGGCACACTTGGCACAGGAGCCATCTTATTATCTCTTAGTGAGGATTAGGTTTATTTATGTTCTTTTGTCCTGAAGAAACGCCATACGATCCTTAGGGACATTTGGAAGGTGTGAAAAACTTCAAACTTTTTTCTGGAAGTGTAGGATTTTTATACACAGACTTGTTTAGGGCACTCACAGGATCATGGCTTCCAATTTGTTTCCCTGGTTGGTTTTAATCTTTAATCTATAGTAAAGTGACAGCATAAGTACATATAGCCAATTTTATCTCACTTTTTCCCAATCCTCCACATTTCTTACACACCGTAAGGGGAACTCACTTGCTTGAAGTTTCTGGCACCTACTGAGAAGATCTCTGGGAAAGAGACCCCCATGGGGCCTATTGAGCATTGCAGCATCAGCCCGATGAGGAGCTACGCCCGATGATGAAGCATGCCACCTAATGGTGGGTGAGATCACTTGCTCCTAAAAGCATTTTCTTCAAGTTACCTTTTTTAGCCTCTCTTAATGAGTTTTGAGGCACATTATGTGGAACGGTGTACTTGTTGATACTTTGCAGATAAATTATCAACCTTAAGCCCCGAACCTCAGAAATTCCAACACTGATTGTAGAAGTTTGGTGAAACACCACAGGACCGCGGACAGCCTTAAAGACAGTGCCACAAACTTGTATACCTGTTTCTTCTAGCAAAGCTGAAGAAATCTCCTGTCTGTTTAATACAAATTCAATTACAATCTTAGAGTAGTTGATCATTATATAGCTTTGGCTCTTCAGTTCCGTATAGGTATTTATTACTGTACCTATGTGTGAGCACCATGCAGTTTTGTTTTTGTCCTCCAGACTGCTTATGAATCTGGTCCTCTTATTCACAGCCTTCTTAAATTCAGACTGGGTGGTTTGTAAGTGTGTAAGGGAGGGTTTTTCTTGCCATAGCAGCTTGTTTAATGTACCACCGTTTGTAGCTCTCATTTTGCGACATGACTTAAGGTAAGTGCCCTGTCTCTCCAGTGATTGTTCTTGTTCCTTGCTTATGTCTATGCCATTAGTTGACCAAATTCGTAATTTTTGGGCCTAGAATTACTACTTTGTCTTTGATAAGGTTAAACTCCAACTTATTTTGTGTAATGTAATCATTTAACTTGCTGATTAACTTTTGAAAATCTATTTTTGTGTTGCTGAGCACGACACGGTATAAAGTAGGTTTGATGTCTGTGTTCTCCCCTAGTTTTGATGAGTGAGTGTTGATTAATTCTAAGATGTAGAGATTGAAGAGCATGGCTGCTAAAACGCATCCCAATTTCAGACCAATTAAAGTTGGAATTTTCATTGATAACAGTGAACTATCTCCTAGTTTAATTCTGATCAATGTATCTGTGTGGAGGAGCTAGGTTGCCCTTACAGTTTTGTCGAGATTCCCCAGGTTCTTATCTTTCTACAGAGATTACCTAGGGGAACCTGGTGAAAAGCGGCTTTGAAGCTGACAGTAGGCAAATATAGCAGAAGTGGTTACGAAAAGATTGTTCCATTAGAAGGGAGAGTGCCATCAAATATGAGGTTGTCCCAATTCCTTGACAGAATCCTGTCTGATTTAGGGATATTACCCCCTATTGTCAGTCCAGTTATTTAGATCTTCAAATAAAAAGCTTTTAAAATATTTTGCTTAGATGTCAACAAAGCTATTAGGTGATAATTGCCTGGCTGGCTTTTACTGCCTGAATCGGGTGAATGGTCGATCCTCTTCAAGCCTGGGATTTCTTTGGCAGCATGACATGGCTATAAAGTTTTGACACCTTAGTGGACCAGATATTTGGATTCAATATTAATAATGCCTAAGGGAAACCATTGGGTCCTGGGGCACAATCAGTTCTGGACTTATTGATGATTTTTCATATCTGTGCTGCATTGTTAACTGGTGTTTCTGTTCCCCAGTTGTCTAGGGGGAGGCCTGTTCGCTTTCATGGAAGACTGGGCCTACATGCCTTGAACCACTTAAAAGTGACACCAATGGTCAGTTTGCTGACCTGTTTGAGCTACATGAACAACAAGCTTCCAGAGGCCTCTCTCCCTGCAACGGTCCAGCTGACCAGTTCCTTCTAGACCTGCCCTGGACCCTGCTGCTGGCATCTGCTGGAGTGAATCCTAACCCCCAAGTGTTGACCATGGACATTAGCTGGTGTTAGAGTTTACTCTTCGTGACCAAACTACGAAAGCTAGGACATAGAAACATTTTGTCAACTTTTTCACCAGAGAACCACCGGGAAACAGAGACTGCAGCTGAGCCGAAGTCTTTGTCATTGAAGTGCTGGTCAATTCAACTTACTAGCTTGCCTTTCTGAAGGAGATCTGACTTCCAGGAAAGCTTTTAAGTGCAAGCATAGAAGGTTTCAGTGCGACTAACGCTAAGCAGCAAACCATTGATACTGAGGCCTTTAGTGTGAACCAACAACAAACGACTTACTTAGGTGTCTGAATGTTTGAAACCCTTGAACTGGACAAATTCTGCAAAGTCCACTATTGGCCTAGTACTTTCTTGTATTATACACACCATTGCACTATTTCACTACAATTCACTGTGTTATCAGTTGAGCACAGGCCTCTTTCTAAGTTTTATTTGCTGATGCAGTTTTGACAAATATTGAATATAAAATTATATGCACGCGACCAGGTTCCAAGTATATATGTGTTTAATCATTGATGTCATACTTAATCTGTTACCTTGCATATACTGTATTTGCAAATCCCTTGGTCCACTAATTAATAAATACCAACAATGTATCAGCCAGTGTATTGTCTTTTTGTTCTGACAAACAGTTTTCCTGTGCCGTGAAACTTGGAGTCCGGACAATTTAATTCTGTTCCCGCATTTATCTACTCGTGCCGACATATCGTCTCAGAGAGTGAGTTAGGTTATGTCCTGGACAGGGCACAAGTCAGGGGTACACATGAGTACACGGCATCCACCCACTATTTTCACAAGATGGATGCTGTCCACCCTGCCAAGTAGTTGTCCCAGACTATAACATGCTGAACTCGTCTCAGTGTAATGTTTAAAACCGCTTTCCTTCTGAGCAGAAACGTGCAAGCGACAGCAAGGGGGCTTTTTTTATTTTTTATTTGAGCTGGGGCCAAAACAAAGCCCAAAGCTCAGTGGCAATCAGGCCTCCTTTTGTTCTTACTAGAGCCATGTGGAGCCTCACACCTACCTGCCATTATCGTCATTTACGGGTCACCAGGGGTTGCAGCTGCGACCTCTGTCTTACCCTTTGCGACCCCTGGCCTCGGAGGTGGCAAAACAAGTGCCTGGATTACAAGTGCAGCTCATCCTTATGATCATCAGTTGGGTCTCCCTTTTCCTTGTTTTCTATCAATGTTTTTATTACAGAAAATAGTGAATAATACTATTCACTGCTTGTGTAATAGACAATAGAGTACAATTAACTAGAATATGACCCTAGCTGGCACTTAAGGTAGGCAAAAATACTTTTAAATGTATGCTGGATGCATGCTTCCAGATTCGTTTTTTTATGTGAGTGTGTGTCAATGTGAGTGTATATGTAAGTATGTGTGATTGTGTGTGAGTCAGAGTAAAGGTCCAATGGCGTGTGATGTCACTTCCGCCATCCCTAGCATTGTGGTGAATTGACGCCCATGATAGCTGCAAATACAATGGAGGTGAAACAAAGGCACACGGCTTGTTGTCACTTCATAGGTACATAAGAGATGCATAATTTTGACTTTGATCAGTCTCTGGATATAAGAGAAATGCATGCACAAAGAGCAATTTAACTATCACTATTTTGGTTTATTTTCCTTTTATAGCGCTACTTAACCCAAAGCAGGGTGACAGAGCACTTTCATCATATGTACACATTATTTGTAGACAAAAAATCATAAAAGTATAAATCTATGTAACAAAAGGATCTCTGTGTTAAAGCAGTAGCCCACTTACCTATCTACAGAAAATAAACATCTGTCATGATGTCCTTTGCAGGAGACATGTTAACCCTCTATGCTACTTTGATTCAAAACAGGGACTAGACAAGACACATCTGTCAAGCAAATGTGTTAACCACCAGCGTTATCTTCCCATTAGTATTATTCCCAGAGATTTACAGGGTATACAAAGCTCTTTGCAGCAGGTGCCTTAACACCATAAAACATTTTTTAATGCATTCTTTGTAACCAGTTAAACAACACAGATGTATTGCTAAGTTTCTCCTTGTGTCAATTTCTTTGTGGCAGAGATTTAAACAAATTAAAGTTTAAATTGAGGCCCAGATGGTGTGTCATTGTTTAGGCACAACCCCAATGCTAAATCTCATTTGTTAAATCTGGTAATTCGCTCTTATGTACTCCTTATAGACCTGCTAAACCTGTGAGGGATTAAGATCAGATGTCACTTCTTGTGAGGTTATGGGTTGTAATGCCCCTTTCTGTGATGTCACGTCCTGTGATGTAACTCGCCATGATGTCACATGCTGTGATATCACGCATCATGCTGTCACTAGCACACTCTCCAACTTGGTTAGTCCCCCTACTTCTTTTTTTACGACTTGTGTCTTGGTCCTGGGGGAGATTGGCGTCTGTACTGCCAAACACCTCACTAGGGGAAAGCCAACATCTCTAAAAACTATTTTTTAAACGAGTGCTAAATTATGGGCGAGACACTGTGTGTATTTTGTGATCTCTATATCACTAAACAAGGCTTTCTTAAAATGGCATGTAAATTTTATGGCGCAGAACTTTGTACAATTGTAGTAATTATGACTTTCTTGAACCAACGTTGAGTATATCTGGTCTTGCAATATACCTGATAGTAGTGTGTTAACACAGCCATTGTGTAAAGGAATTAACATTTGACTTAATAATAAATGTCAGATGTATTTAAGGCATAGAAATCGGTGCCTTTTCATATTTAAATCATGCGGAACAGTTGGAGCAAGTCTCGATGTTCATGAGTGACTGCAAGTTATTATCTGACTGTCAGAAGTAGCCCAAACTATTGAACTTTTTAAGACATAACAAATGGCAGGTATTTCCCCTGGGAAAGGTGGCAACCCTACTCCTTTAAATAAAGTACATTAAGTGGGCTTGAGCTTCAATTCTATTTCAGGACCGGAGGCGAGGATTATGCAGTCCTTTCTTCACTTTGTTAATATCAGCAGGTTCAAAGTTAAAACAATAAAACGTTCAAAACTTCAACTCCCATGATGTTCAAGCACGTAACCATAACAACCAATAAACCAATCCAGTGTCCGTTCGAGAGTCCATATAAATGGTAGACAGGAGCAGTCCTTCCTCTTTCTTCACTGCTGCCCGTCAGCTAAGTCCTCGCTTCCTTCTCGCTCTTTTATTGGGGTTGTCGGGGATTGCCTTGTTACGTGCTTGGTGCTGAGCACTTCACTGTGTTGTTTTTTTCTCTGTGCATATTTTACATTCTTTTCATTCTTTCAGGGAGACAGACGCACGGTAGGCTGCGGTCCGAGCGCGTGTTGTGATGCCATCTTGAGCTGCTAGGGGCGCGCATGCGTGCTGTGTTGCTCTGACGATCGTCGGACAGATCATGCTTCAGCGCTCTTCGCCTGTTGCGATCTGCCGACGTGTGTGGGGCCCGTTTAAACCCTCCCTCTGGGTTTGAACACTTAATTGCCCCCCCAACCCTCGCTGACACCGTGCTAGTGGTAAGTGCAGGCTGGGCCTGCTTGCAATCCTTCCCTGCTGAGAATCTCTTTAGCATATTCACAGACGGCTTTAACTTGTGGAGCACAGCAAGGGGGCTGCCCTTAATAAATTAGGCTTTGGGCGACATCTGATGCTCTCACCCTTATCAATACTACACTCCACTGGGAGTAAAATATTTATATCTTTTTGTTGACCGTGCGGCCCAGACTACGACCATTACACTCCTCTTGGAGTAGGAAATATATATATATATATAGATGGAGTCCCTAGTGACGGAGAAAATGTGGCCCCCTCAACGCCAGTTACCGGCTGGAATGGATAAACTCCTTTCGCAGGCAGTGGCTAAGGATTTAGCACCCCTGCAGGATAGGGTGGACAGATTAACAGACCAGGTGTAAAATACCCCAGGAATTTTCGGGGACCCAGGTACACGGGTGGGTACCTCTAGTTCTAGAAAGCAGGACGCGGGGCACCTGAAGGGTTTCAACAAGTTGAGGAAAACCTTCTGTAAGAGTGCGCGGACGCTTTCAAACATACTCTGCCAGGAGGATGCTACACCCGGAGAGCATGGCAGCGCAGCTGCCCTAGAGATGGATCCCTTCCTGGGATCGCCCTGTTCCGGGGGGGGGGGGTTGAATCCAATGAAGAGGGCTCATCGGAAGAAGGGTGCATTTTGGGCTGGCCTTGGCGTCCACCTGCGACCACCTCTAGTATAGAGGAGGAGGGGCCGGATGATTCTGATATGATTGATCCGGAGGACATTACCATCCATGGTCCTCTGAATGGGTCCCTGATCCCAAAGTTGCTGCTTACATCGCCAAGACGATTCGGCACCTATTAAAGAAGAAGGTTAGAGCCTGCCTTCGTGAGGAATGTCCCAGACCTGCGCTTGAAGACACAGTGGCGGTCACTCCTTCCATCGACCCCAAATTGTGCACCTTTTTCTCTAAGAATATGCCCGATCCCAAGAAGGGGATCAATCGCTCCTGATCCCAAGAAGGGGATTGATCGCTTCTGGCAGGCTTGCCAGGATAAACTTTTGGATGTCCTGGGGCCATTGACTAAGATCATTGAACTGGCAGAGTCAGCCAGGATATCAGGAGTGCCCATGCCAACTGATGTGGTCGCTGGATAGGCTCAAAGAACGGTCTCTCTGCTCGGGAACATGAACTGCGCCATCTCTGCAGAGAGACGTTGTTCCCTCTTAATAAAAAATTTACCCCAAATTGGGGGGAGTTAGCTAGCTCGGAGGCAGGTGCGATCGCTCGAAGGAATCTTTTGGGGGACCCCTTTGTAAAAGGGTTGGGGAAGTTTGTGGCTACTTTTTCAGCTCTGGACAAGGCACAATCACCTGTGTGCAAGATTTTTCCAGGGAAGGTTTTCCCTGAGGCCGGAAGAGGAAGAAGTTGCTCCTCCAGCCGTTCCCTGCAACCAGGCCCCTCCAGATCCCAAGCATGCAGCAACAATGGCTGGAATGATGGGAGAAAAGGTGCCTTCTTCGCCAACCGAGGTTCCGGTAGAAGCCGCCCCTCTCGCTTCACCAGAGAAGGCTCCAGTGCTCCAGGAGGAAGCAGTGGTAAGCACTCCTCTTTTTTCCCCTCAAAGTCTGGGAGGCAGAATCAGTATATTCTTAGAGAACTGGGCACGGATTACATCCGACCCTTGGGTTTTGGAGACAGTGGTAGGTTTCCACATAGAGTTCTATGGGACCCCTAAACAATGTGTGAGGCCTCGCCCCATTTGATTCAATCTTCAGGAATCTCAACTGATAGACTCAGAAATAAAACTTCTCCTTGGCAAAGGGGCCATTGCCCTGGCGAACATTCACCTGAGTGGTTTCTTAAGCAACATCTTCTTGGTCGAGAAGATGAACAAGGGTTTTCAACCCGTGATAAACCTCAAGGAGTTCAACAAATGGGTGGTTTATCTGCACTTCAAGATGGAGGGTGTCTATCTTCTCAGGAACCTTCGGTGCCAAGGGGATTGGTTGGTCCGTTTGGACCTATGGGACGCTTACCTCATGCTCCTGATCTTCCCGCCTCACAGATACTTTCTGTAATTTCAATGGCGGGACCTAATTTACATATTTGGGTAACTGTCTTTCGGCCTATCGTCAGCACCATGGTGCTTCACAAAGTTGTTGAAACCGGTAGTGGAGTACCTGAGGACTCAGGGCATCAGATTAATAATTTACCTCGACGATATCCTTTTGATGAATCAGTCACGGTCTCAGCTGCTGGTCTACGTGAACATAACTATTGCCTTGTTTCAGGATCTCGGCTTTGTGATCAGCGCAGAGAAGTCTATGCTCCTTCCGTCACAATCCACAACCTTCCTGGGGTTTGTAGTGGACACTACGTCGGTAACACTGAAACTCCCAGAGAACAAGATATCCAAGATCAAGAAGAAAATATCAAAAGTGCTCAGGAGGGACAGGACCTCCCTCCGCCAGATAGCCAGGATAGTGGGCCTTCTGTCTTCATCAATACAGGCTATCTTCCCAGGCCCATTGCAATTCAAGGCCCTTCAACGATTGAAGGCTTCACACTTCAGGAAAGGACACATGTACTCAGAACTGGTGGAGCTCTCATCAGAAGCCCGATCGGAGATGCAATGGTGGTTGGAGCAGATGGAGGCATGGTACGGAGAGTGATCTTTGGATCCCTTCTGGACCTGGTGATAGAGTCAGACACCAGCAGACTGGGCTGGGGGGCCCGGTGTGGTCAAATATCCAATGGAGGTCTTTGGACCCCGGAGGAGTTGAATCTTCGCATCAATTGCCTCGAACTCCTAGCAGGTTCATTCATGATACCTTCCCTGACTCACGACAAGGTATCCTGTTGCGTCCTATTGCGTCTGAACAACATCTCGGCCGTCCAGTACATAAAAAGGTTGGGAGTCACTCGCTCGAGAGTCCTGGCAGAATTGGCAAAGGACTTTTGTCATTACTGCCTGCAGAAACAGATCTTGGTAACAGCAGAATATCTTCCGGGAATTCAGAACAAGGTGGCGGACTGGAATTACCGCTACCTCAGGGATTCCAGCAATTGGCAAATGGATCCTGCGATTTTTTGGTTCTGATGGATCGCTGGGACCCTGTGGGGTACATCTGTTTGTGTCACGACTGAATACTCAGCTTTCAATATACTTCAGTTGGAGACCAGACCCAAGAGTGACAGCCATGGATGCTTTTCTGCAGGATTGGTCAAGAAGTCAGGGTTATGTTTTCCCTCCATTTTTGTTGATCTCCAGGGTGGTGGCGCAGGTCAGATGTCAGGGTGCATCATTGATTTTGATCACACCCATCTGGAAAGCTCAAGCGTGGTTCCACACACTTCTGGAATTGTCGTTGATGGCACCCCTCAAACTTCCGAATTCCATGGGAATCCTTCGGGATCCAGTTGGACATCCACACCCCTTAGTGACCCAGGGTCACCTCAACCTCATGGCTTGGAGGATTTCAGGGGACGTTGGCAAGACATTCACCTTTCACAAGATGCTACTGCCCTTATCAGACAGTCGTGGACTCCGGACACGATCAATCGATACAAGTCAGCCTGGAACAGATGGGCTTGTTGGTGTCTGGAGAGGAAGGTGGATCCCGTGAGGGTGCCTGTTGCACTTGTAGTCAACTTCCTAGCAGAATTGTATACTTCCGGCTTAGCATATTGCACGATCAATTCTGCGGGCCACGGGCAGGTCAATAATTTGCCAGTTGGAGAACATCCTTGGGTGAGTAAACTGCTCAAAGGTGTTCGGTTGTCAAGACCTCCAGAACCCAGATACTCCGTCTTATTGGATGTCAATAATGTACTCAACCCTATCTCTTCATGGCGGGATAACCAGTTTTGCCTGCAAAAGGGTTTCATACGTGCGCGCCTTGGATATATTGGCAAGGGTTTTCTCTCCTGAAGGGGTTATGTTTACCATTTCCAGGAGGACTAAAACAAGTACAAAGTCAGTATCGTATCCCAGTTTTGATTCTCCTCCTAAACTATGTGTGGTAACATGTCTTGAGATGTATGAAAAGCTGATGGAGGGGTCTAGACCACCGTGAGAGAGTCAGTTATGGATTACTATCAAGAAGCCATTTAGGGCGGGTGCATCTCCTACCATAGCCAGGTGGGTAAGATGGATCATGATGGAGGGAGGAATAGATGTTCACCTCTTTGGGGCTCATTCTACCAGAGGGGCCATGGCTTTGAAAGCCATCCTGGTAGATGGTAGACTAGAGGACACAATGAATGCGGCGGATTGGTCCTCTGAATCGATTTTCAAGAGGTTCTAATTCAAACCTATACATGAAGCTGCATCGTTGGTGGCAAGTAAGCTTTGAACTTATATAATCCTCGCCTCCGCTCCTGAAATAGAATGACAATTTTCCAAGCTCACGTGAAGGGAAGTTTCAATTCTGTTAAGAACACCGAGGCGAGGATTATCCCTCCCTCATACTGATGCAGTATTACCCGCCCAGGGGTTGCTCTTCTCAGTTCGTATGCCTTGCTTGGAGGACTCTTTTTACAGGTCGGTTGCAATTTCCACTCTTTCTGAGCAAGCGATTGTATGATGTGCTGTTATTCTATTATGAGTTTCTCTCCAATGTGTTTAATATGGATTGAGGTTGTAATATTTCTTTCCTGTTAGTGCTATTGACTAACGTTTCTGTTTTGTGGTATGGTTTCATTTACATGGGTTTTGTTCTGTACCTCTGATCTCTCCTTTATTTTTTAGGAGGCGATGCCCAAAGGTGATTGAGGTCGTTTGTACTTAACTTCCTACAGTGAAGAAGAGGAAGGACTGCTCCCGTCTACCATTTATGTGGACATTCAAACTGACACTGTATTGGTTTATTGGTTGTTATGGTTATGTGATTGAACATCATGGGAGTTGAAATTTTGAATGTTTTATTGTTTTAACTTTGAACTTGCTTATGTTAATAAAGTGAAGAAAGGATTGCATAATCCTCGCCTCTGTGTCCTTAATAGAAATGAAACTTTCCTTCATGTGAGCTAGGACATTTTTCATTATAACCAGCACTATGCTATCATGTCTACAGGACAGAATTGACAAACCTCTGCGAAAATACTACGCGTTTACCTTAAACTTAATTCAAAATTAGCATTACTAATTAAAGCATTGGTTGGTGTAAACTATGTTGAATTTTATCGACAAATTTTGTATAGTGATGTACAAGAATAACCATCCCACGCATCTTCCTGCTTTAGTTTCCGCCTGACGCAGTACCTGGCAGCCTTTTCTTTTTTAAATGTATTTAATCAGATCACCTTGAGACAGTTACTAGCCCAATCGAGACACAAACCAGTTTATGTTGAATAGCTAAAGTTGTAAAGGATACTAGTGTTACTTAAACTATTATTTTTTTAACAGACGTTATAGCAGTCACTTTCTAACGAGAAATCCAATACTGAAAGGCAAAAGCTTTATTTCTATTTAGGTCCGTATTTGAAGTGGTGACGGTGAAAGGAAGACAGGACCCACAGTAAGCGCAAGTCTTCTTTATTGAGGTAAGCGGGTACAGTAAGGGAACAAGTCCGCTCCGTGGTACACTAAGGCTCAACTGACTCAAAGGAACCCAACGTCATAGACTCTTGGACTTCCCTCGAGCCACCGACTATAACATTCCAATAAGGAATGTACATACGCATACACAACACATCCTCCTCCCTTATTTTTAAAATAAAGAAAATAAAGAAACAAATAAAAGAACAAACAATAAGTAGACAAAAAGATGGAGAAACTTCTTATTAAGTGTCCGTGGTAGTATCTGCTACAGTAACAGCTATATGCCGTTAACACATAATCTTTCAACCGACACGGACGTGTCACTCTCCTTTTCTCTTCCTGCTGCCCATCTACCCCACCAAGGTCAGATTCACTACCTCTACACACATCACTTTTCTCGCACTCATCAGTCATCTCCTCTCCTTCACTGATGGAGCTATGTTGAGCCAAAGAAGAAGGGCCATCTTCTTCCCTTGACATTCTCAATCCCTGCAACTCGTCCTCTAGCCAATCAGTCTTCCCTTCCCCATCCCTAATTCCATCAACATCGCACATAATATCTTGCTTATTGTTAAGTAAGGCAATACGTTTGAGATTCCAAACTCTACCATCACTCAGTTTGACAGCATTATGTAACACTTCTGTTACCTGTTCCGGTTCAAAATATTGGCTTTCGCTCTTCTTAACTTTATAAGGTTTCTTAACCCTCACCCAATCACCCACAACAATCTTGACGGGTTTCACATGATGAGATTGGTCGTAATACAACTTATTCTTTTCTTGCGATTTGTTCAAGCTATCCCCCACCGATTCCATAGACCAGTGTTTTATACCAGCATCACATAACCACGCAGGGTTATGCTTACCTCTAGGACTTCTTCCTCTCATAATAACAAACGGACTCAACCCTGTTGTTACATTTTCAGTGATTCTGTAAGCCCACACTGCCTTGAACACAGCCGTGTGCCAATCACACTTCCCTGTAGTGCCTTGAATAACGCCTTTGATGACCATGCTAAATCTTTCTACAGTACCGTTACCACTAGGATTGTACAGAGACGTAGTTTTGTGTTTGATTCCCACTCTTTCAAAATACTTCCTTGCTACATCGGAAACAAATTGCACACCATTGTCACTCAACAATTTTGCTGGAATGCCTTCAGATAGAAATACTTTGTCCATAAATTCCAGCACGGTAGCAGTGTCCGCTTTCTCTATTATTCCAATCTCCGGCCATTTAGAGAACAAGTCCATGAGAGCAACCACATACTCCTGATTATCTCCTACTGGACCAAACAAATCTACCGCCACACATTCCCAAGGTTGCCTCGGCAAGAATGTTTGATCCATAGATGGTCTCAAGGTACGCAAACTTTTATCCACTGAGGAACATACTTTACAAGTTCTTACAAATCTTTCCACTGCTTTGTCTATTCCTGGCCACCAGAATAGATCATTAACTACTGATTTATGCCGAACAATGCCAAAATGCCCTTCGTGGCACAAATCTAATACTATGTTCCTCATACCACATGGTGGAATAATTTTATCCCCTCTCAGAATGATGTCCCCTTCTACAGAAAGTTCATGCCTAACTTCCCAGAAGTACTTACCCTGCTCAGTGAGCTGGTCTTTTCTAGGCCAACCTTTTAACATACATTTTAACACAGATTGCTAAATGGAATCATCAATCATCTCCCGTACTCAAGCGTCCTTCTCAAGTGCAGAACTGCCGGAATCATGTACCAGTGCAACACTAAAATCACTCCATGGATCGTCTACACTCTCCTCCAATGGACTAGGCAACCTGGATAAGCAATCCGCCATCAAATTGTTTCTCCCAGGAACGTACACAATGCGGTACATGAAATCTTTCATACGCATGGACAACCTTAATATCCTTGCTGATGCCAATACACTACCTTCTGATGTAAGTAATTTGATCAAGGGTTTGTGATCTCATTGAATTGTAATGTTTTTACCCCATACAAATGCACGAAAATGTTCCAAAGCCCATGCGCAAGCTAAAGCCTCCTTTTCAATAACCGAGTACTTCTCCTCAGAAGGTGATAACAACCTGGAAGAGAACAATATTATTTTTTCCCTCCCATCTCTATCCCTCTGAGATAGCACGGCACCTAGTCCTTTATTAAATGCGTCAGTAGTTACTAAGGTATCTAATCCAGGGTCAAAACTCTCTAAGTTCGCCACCTTGCTTAAATCTTTCTTTATGTTTCCAAACTCACGTTCACATGCATCATTCCATGCAAAACGAGAATTTTTCTTAAGGAGTAGTCTCAAGTTGTAAACCTTCCCTGCAAAGTTTGGAACAAACTTTGCACAGAATTCTGCCATACCCAGGAATGATCTTACTTCTTCCTTTGTTGTAGGGGTCGCTGCATTAACGATAGCGTCAACCAATGACGCTTTCGGCTTCACTCCTTCACCACTGATTTCATGCCCCAAATACTCCACACTTCTCTCGGCAGATTTACACTTGCTCAATTCTACTGTCAAACCCTTACTCTCCAACACTTCTAACACAAGTCGCAATCTCTCATCATGCATACTTCTATCATTTCCAAATACCAGAATATCATCCTGGAAACACATCACTCCCTTAGACTTCCCAAACAACTTATACATTAATCGTTGAAAAACTGCAGCCCCAGACGCTAGTCCGAACGGCATCCTCCTATACTGGAAACACCCAAAAGGTGTAATGAAGGCCGTTAATTTCCTTGATTCAGTTGTCAGGGAAATCTGATGATAAGCTGCCGATAAGTCAATCGTGGAAAACCAACAGGCACCCTTAAGACTGGAGACCAATTCAGTGATTTTCGGTACTGGAAAACGGGGAATCACAATATTATTATTCAAATATCTTAAACCAACGCATAAACGAATCTTTCCATTGCTGCGTCGAGCAATTACTACTGGTGAAATCCACTCTGAACATTCTATTGGCTCAATAACATCCATTCGTATCAGCTTCTCTAATTCTTTTGAAACTTCATCCCTTATCATCATGGGAACCGGCCGTACTTTATGGATCTTGGGTACTGTATCTTTCTTTAAAACTATTCCGTGTTCGAAAACCCACTAATTTTCCCAACTGTTTATCAAAGACTCTGGGAAATTTCCTTTCCATCTCCGTGGCCAAGGAAAACCCTTCACCTACCAACAACACCTTTTCTTTGCTGTTGGGATCCAGGACCATTTGTAATCTTCCTTGATCCTTCCATCATAGAACTGAAGGGCCTTTTTTTGATACATATAGCTTTCCCCTGGCACATCTATTTTTGAAGGAGAACAACAGCCATCTAAAACCGATCAAGTCAATTTTATCTCCAGTGTAGCTCTCAGGTCGGACGTCTGGTTGTAATAACTGTTTGCCTATCTTATCCACGAATGTTGTATTCCATACTTCCTCATTTATGATGGTGAAAGGTGAGCCAGAGTCCGTGTACATTGTAATTGGAATTCCACCAATCTCCATATCGTATACAGGCTTCCCTTTAGTATCCCTATCAGTTATGTTCAGAATAAAATTTCCGTCCTCCACGACTTCTCTGGACTCAAGTGTGTATTCTTCATTCTCACTTCCCGTGTGATTACCCTCTAATATACATTTGACGAGTTTCTTTTTACTCCTGCACACCCTTGCGAAGTGGCCCACTGTGCCACATTTGCTACATTTCACCTTTAGGGCTGGGCATGTCTTAGCGTAAGCTAGGTGCTCCATGCTGTCACACCTGCAACACCTTCTTTCACCGTCTCCACCTTGTGGGTTCTTCTGTTCCTTGAACACCTTGCGATTAGTTACTTTGTAAACGTTGTCAACACATTTCTCTGTTGATTTTAACTCAGAAACACACCTTTCTGAAATTTCCGCCTTCCTTACAATGGCTAATATTTCTTCTAGTGGGGAATCACCATTAATCCACAATCTTTCCTGGATGGATTGGCTGTTGCCATTCATAACCACCTGATCGCTTATCAGGTCATCATGAATCACACCAAACTTGCAGTCAAGGGGCAATTTTTTTAATCCGCCACATAGTCATCTACAGACTCCCCTTTTTCCTGTTTCCTTTTGAAAAATTTGTATCAGGTAATTCCAACGCAGACTTTCGGTGCAAAATATTTGTCCAGATCATGCATCGCCGCACTAAATACACATACGTCTCCGCTCAAAGAACATTTCTGCATTTTATTGTATGTTTTCAATCCAATGGGCTCCAACGGATGCAGCAAGATTATTTTCTTCTGTTCCGCAGGCATTTTATTCTCAACATCAATGGCACCTACATAGTTCAAGTACTAATCCTTCCATTCTGCCCATTTAACAGTTGGCGCACTTCCAGCAGCCCAAAATGCTTGTGGGGGTATAATAGTAAAATTTGGCTGCGCCATGTCACCCGCGCCCTGGTGCAGTCAATTGGCACAACTAAAGTGTAGCTACTGGCTTGCCAACAATAAACTTCTAGGACCTGTTCCCTTTAATATTCTTTCTTATCTTCTTCCTTTTCAGATCCAGTGTTGAAGAAAGGAAGAGAGATTTTTTAAAAAACTATCATGCGCACACCACAAAAGAAATTAAAAAAACAAACAAAAAAAAATCCTCCAACGCAGTGCAGTGCGCCTCCCGTTAATTTCGAAACGCTCCACACACACGCTCTTGTGTTGTGTCTCTGTTTCCCTGGAGACGCTTCGAGACGGGAATTTGCAATCACGCGCTTTGGTGTTGCGCCTCCGTTCCCTTGGAGACGCTCAGCTTCTTCCGGGTTGATGCTCCTCTCGCGCATCACAGTGTTGCGTCTCCGTTTCCTCGGAGACGCTCGGATTTTTCCAGAACGTGTGCTTGTTCCCTAGAGACGAGCACGCGACCCTTCAATGCGCGTTGCACAACTGGTAACAGTCTCCGCTCGCGCGTATCCTGAAGAGCCCATACGCGGCAGATAAAGCAGGATCCCCAAATTTGAATATAAAAAAGTGCACCACCTTTTGGAGCATTTTTTAGTGGAGCTGTCCTTCAGCCCCGCCGAGTTCCTTATTGCAGTAGGAACTTTGGTGTAGTTGCACGTTCTTTGAAATTTTACTATACGTTTCATGTTTTCTACCTATGCTGATGTACTAAAGGGATATAAATAGGGATGGTGCGTTGCGAATGAGCTTACTGCATATCTTTTGTTTGACTGCTTAAAATTGCGGAAATCACCTGCTTCGTCGACGGCATGCTTAAAGTCCACAATCATTGCTAGGAGTGAAGAAGGCAGATAATCCAATACACCAGTCACCAGGCCGTTATACTTCCACCATCCTCGTCGCCAGATTGAAGTGGTGACGGTGGAAGGAAGACAGGAACCACAGTAAGCGCATGTCTTCTTTATTGAGGTAAGCGGGTATAGTAAGGGAACAGGTCCGCTCTGTGGTACACTAAGGCTCAACTGACTCAAAGGAACACAACTTCATAGACTCTTGAACTTCCCTCGAGCCACCCACTATAAAATTCCAATAAGGAATGTACATACATATACACAACAGTATTGCTTGTTTTACTATGTAGTTTGAACAATGGGAAAATAATATTGACGGTTGTTTTTTTTAACGATAATATAATTGAGTTAACGTCTATTCCTACATTCAACAATCAAGGCGGCAGGCTGGTGGCATTGATAAGTTCGTTTTATTCGGGCATCACTCATATTCAAAGATGGCCGCTGCTTTTATTGCAACCTGGCTATCTTTTGTTTTCGTGTCCTATTTCTGTGTCGATAGACGTTGATGGTGTGCGACAGACGCCACGGGGCCACCATTGGTTGAGCGGAGTCTGGGAAGCGGAACATGTCCGTGAGTTGGGCGGCTCTGGCGGGAAACAACGAGATGCCGGGCAAGAAGCAGAAGCTGAGCAGCGATGAGAATAGCAACCCCGACCTCTCTGGGGACGACAACGTGAGTCACACCGGCAAGGGCGGCATCTCTACCGCACCGAGAGCGAAGAATGAATCTGGATTTCTTTAATTAATTTGCCAGTTTTTCATAGTTTGGTAGACAGGAAGTGACTCCCCCCCTTATGATTACTTAGGAGGACCTTTTTAACTAAATGCTATTTGTGTTAAAGATCAATGTCTTGACCTTGCGAAGAGGGCAGTGCCCAGACTGCATACGCTGGAAAAATCTGCAAATTTACGTCCTGTGGCTTCATTTTGTATCCAAGGGCCACACTTAAGAGGATGCAGCGGATGTGTCTAGTTGGTGCATTTACGCACCTGCGTTAGTTCGCTTGAGGTACATCAGTTGCAGTTGGCTGGTCTAAGGTCGCCATTTTTCTGAGAAATAATGTAGCTTTTAAGTGGTTCGTATTCTATATTTCTACAGTTTTTACAAGCAAGGCGCTAAACTGACCTCCCATGTAAGGTTTTACGGAGCTCGTGGTTAGGGTGTGTTGGAATTGGTTGGGTGGCCGACTTTCCAGTAGACATTTTGGAAGACCGTTCCTACAGACCGACACATTTATTGGAGTTATTGTGGTACGTTGATGATTTGGGTGGGGGGGGGGGGGGGTGAATAAAGAACATTAACTTGGTTTTCTCTCTCGTTCTCACCACTTGAAGCTTTGAGAGAAAAAGTAAACGGTCAAGGGTTGCAGTGTTCATGATTTTTTTATGTTATGTGGCGGTGTAGGTAGGAGATAGGCACAGTTATATGGAGGATAAAGCTCTGAAAGGATCTATCTCCTGTTTCTGTAACCTAAGGACATAACACGAAATCAAGATCTTGATTGAATGGCACCAACATTTTTGCGACGAGTTCTTCATGACCGTGAAGATGCACAAGGACTATAGTGGTAGTTAGAAGCCATTTCTAGCAGTGGGGAAGGTCGGTGTGAGAAGGAATATGAACATAGACTACTAGCTTGGGGTGGCCCATACTCGACACCATCATCAAGTTCTGGCAGCTCAGGCTGCAGTGTAGGAGGAGCCCAGCGAAGTGGGCGGTGAAGGTCTTGCAAGGTGAGGGAGCCTGCTATGGGAAGTTCTAAACTGTGTGCCCTCTTATGGTCTTAAGAAGAACAGTTATATGAAAACGATGTTATATGGGCAGCACTGTGGAGACAGTAGGAAATCTTACAGTAAACTTAGTTAAGAAATGACCCTTGGTGCGACAGGCAGAAATGTATTCGGTTGCGGTATAAGGAAAAGTGCTGGTGAGAGCAGGGTAGGGTTCCTCAGTTATGACTGTGGCAAAGGCTAGTCATGCCCTTGTGAGTCATGTGTGCTGTGTGAATATTGGATGGCACCCATTGTGGAGTGCCTAATAAAGATGGCACTGCTCCTACTACCTGTGTCAAGGTGATGGGCAGAGGTAGCGCAGCTTGCTCGTAGAGGACCCATACAAATGTCTGTGATTACAGACTTGACTATCACATTTGAGACACTGGTTGTATAGAAGACCCGACCATCACATTTGAGACACTGATTATATAGACTTAGACGTCACAAACGTGGGAAATGAGCTCAAATTTTATTGAAACAGGTCTGGAGATGTTGAAGAAAGACTACACAAGGCACGTGGATTAATTTAGAAAGCGTTGTAGCCCCACACCCAAGCACTTAGGCAATTGATATGGCTGCGGTTCAAGGATATACTGTGTCCTGAAATTAAAACATCGATTGCCTGGCATTTGTCCAATTGCAGTGTTGAAATAGTCATTCTGTTCATTCATCAGCGTGAATATTTGACATGTGTGTAGTATAGTTCTATTTTGTCAAACTAATGGATGCATTAAGCCATTTTGTTTGCTGATTATTGAATATTCACATGTGCCATAAACACCTTGTAGTAATGTATGCATCTGGTTAGTAAGTTTTTTTTTTTTTTGTTAATATTGTATGTTTACTTCTATTATTTGGGAATTGCTTTTTGTTTATGGTTATGTTGTGCTGAATGCTTAGTGATGCAAGGCAGGCTGGAAAGTTAAAATAATTCACCTGGAGTTTGTTTTGCTACTACTGCGTGATGACTTAATTTCAGCTCTTTTTGTGGTCTAGTTAGCAATTGGGGTGAAAAGGCGTGGTGATCATCTGTGTTTTTGGTGGTAAAATGATAGCTATGCATGACAAGCTATCACACATTTGGGGAAAAGTAGTCTCCCATCTGGAGAGATACTGGTGTGAATTGCGGAAAGAGCAGCTCTCCAACACTAGAAATGACCCGAGAGAGTACCGCATTAAATGTAGGCACCCTGTTTTCTGGTATTTATCTTTTTCACTTTCCGGTCTGTTTAACTGCCATTATTTTTTTTCGATCTTCTTATTGGTGTGTATCCATAATTATTTTTCTTTTGGGAATAAATGGGGTCGTAAAATGCTATATTTTCGTAATTATAAACATGCATTCATGCCTGTCATGCTTTAGCAAAATAAGCAAATGTGACATGACACTACACCCACATGTAAATATTGGCATTACTTACAAAAATACTTCATCAAATGCCTGTATTTAGGGAAATGTTTTTTATCTTTCCTAACTCAGCTGTTGGCCTGGTATTAATGAAGGACTGCATGGAGAGTCAATCACAAAAAGCAGAATTTTATGTATTTTTCCACTTTTAGAAATAAATACAGGCAGGAAATGCAGTATTTTTCTTCTGTATTTATCTGTAAAAAAGAATTAGGGGCGTTAATTATGTGCATAGTTGGGGAAGTGTGGTACCCAATCTTTACTTTGAAGAGGAAGTATCCTGTATTGTCCTTAGGTAGGGAAGAGTAGAACCCTGTCCTGATAATTTGCATGGAAGAGTACCCATTGGGTCTCAAGCGGAGGCGAGAAGTACTATGTTGAGGGAGGTCTGAAGGGTGAATACTCCATGGAGTGAAAATATGGGGTAGTTAAATATCCTGCCGTGTTGTGGCTGATGGCTACAAGTTTCGCCCGAGTCATCATTCTGTATAGATGGGAAAATTCAACAGGCTTGTAGTGCTGGAGGCAGAATAATTGTTATAGGTTTTTTTGGTGCATTTTTATTCATTTTGTATATAAAGGAGTTGGTCGATGTTGTGTTCCATTAGTAGTGTTTGATGTAACTCTATTGTGTTGTAGGTGAGTGCTTCTTTACCTGCATGTGTGTGGTGGTGTAGTGTATTGTCCCAGTGGGGTGTTTCTGTGTTACTTGTTTAAGACAAGGAAGGTGTTAAGAATTTGTTGCGCTGTGCAGTATAGTAAAGTGAGCTGGGTGTTTAAGGACATTGTGCAATAATGTGTTTTGTAATGAAGGATTTTCTGTTGCGGTCTGGTCATGGCAATTTTAAATGAGGTGATGGTGATGTAAGATTATATTTTCTGGTTGTCTTTTGTTCCTTGAATATGGAGACTAGAGGATGAGGGCGAAACCCTTATTTGAGAAAGCTGTTTGACTGAGCATCAGAGACTAGGTTTCACATGTGCGTAAATGTTGAGGCGTCATTTTGAGATTGCAGAAATGTGGTGGTCATGTCCAAGGAGTTCACAAGATTTGCAAGTCTTAGACCACTGTGTGTTAGTCACTGCTTAGTTGTTGACTCATTTCTTTGACATAAGGTGTGAAGAGTCTCTTTTCTTGATCCGTTGCAGAGTTTCTGTGACTGCTGATTGTTGTCTGTGTGGATATTGGAGACTTTAACAGGTGAATGTGTAAGCCAACGTTTTGGCAATTGAGTGGTTGTATATGATTATGCATATGCTTAATATGCAAGGGTATTGCTTTTCTTTGTTTTGTAAGGAAAGGAGGTGTGTAATTCCTGCGAGTTCTCATTCTCTGGATGTCTAAGCTGGTGTTGGGAATGCTGAGAATACAGAATGTAATAGTTTTGTTGTGTGGTGTGGAATGGAAGCTGGGAGACTCACGTTTGGAGGGAGAATTAAGCCCTGACAGAACCTACCTTCCTGTTGCTGTAACCTGAGAACCTAATATGAAATACAGAACTTGCCTTAAAATACTTCGCTCCAGACTCTTGTATGAAGACCCTGCTCTCTGACTTCAGTACAAGCCTGCATCTATTCAAATTGTTGTACTCTTTTATTATTATTGTCATCTCAATGAAACCTTAAAGATTCTTTCATATTGGGTTCCTTTGTGTCCTTTTTATTGCCCCCTTTAGGTACCTCTATGGATTGAACACAAATCCCACAGTGCCTTAAAAATCATGCATATTATTCAAGAATCAAACTAGATGCCACTTCAAGACCCAAGTTAAGGGACCTTAAAATGAGAGGTCAATATGTTTGGATTTTTCAAACCTTTGAGTGCACTCTTGCAGTACCTACTTCTTGTGCACACTAGTGTATATTTTACTGATTAATAAATCGAAAATGTCATGCGACTTTTTTCGATTTTGACTTACATTAAACATGTGGAGGTTATGTGTGATACAGCCGATGAAAAGCGCAGCGACAACACATTTTACAGTAGCACTTCTGTGTAATCCAGGGGCACATTATGCTTTTCTGCTTCCAACATTTGCTTCTCACTCTTATCCCTCCCAACTAGGGTGGTGGTCCCTGCAAGAGACCAACTAAATGCTGCAACTTGGTAAACTGATTTACTTGACTCTGCAACACCTTACTTATTTTACACTGTCTTGTGGAGTTTGTATTTTTATAAAACTGCTTGTTAACAGAACACAATTGTTGCTGATGTGCACAGACCCAGGCACATTATCTCAATTTTACAAATAAGCTAAGCTCACTCTTAGAAGGTTTGGCTTTGTATGCTGTTAACCATATTACTTGATGGTCATTTTGCTGATATCCTGTGAGAGGAAGAGGCACAACCAACCCTGTCCTGCCAAACTGCCCATTGGTGAAGTTTACCGCTTCAAATATTTTTGCCAATTCATCTATCATTTTAGTGTTTTTGGTCAGTACTGTTTGTATAGGAATGTCTGTTTTTGCCCACTGTTTTGGATTGCTGCCATTCCGGACCTTACCACAGCAGGTAGGTTGTGGCAGCTGGATCACTGTAGTCCTCCATTGTATTTTGTTTTAGGGCTGGGCCCTACATAGAAAGTGTAAGGTAGTCAGTTTGACTCCAGGTGTAATTGATCTTCTTTTAGTCGGCCTTGAGGCCTCAACGCCAGGTGTTTCCTGGCCTACTTCTTTCCTAGTCCCATAAGGGTTCCAGGTGAGGCCTTGCCTGGAGGTATTTGATGTGGCCTTGTAGAGGATGTAACCTATCCAGCCCCAGTGTCTTCTCATGACTTCTTCACTGGCAGGGAGTGGAACGTCTGCTGCCTTAGGATTTTGAGGATTTTCCTCAGACAGGTGTGGATGATGGTCTAGACTTTGATAGTGATCACTGGTGTCTTTCAGATTTCTCCTCCATACAGAAGGGACCAGTTTTATGTTGGTGTTAATTCTGATCTTGGTTTGCAGCGTTTGCTCCTTGGAGGTCCAGATCTCCTTTTGCTAAATGAAGGCAGCCCTTTCTTTGTGGATTCTTGCTTTCATGTTGGTATCTGTGCTGCCCTGCTTGTCTATGACACTGCCAAGGTAGGTGAAAGCCTGAACTTCTTCCAGTGCATCTCCTGAAAAAATGATTACAGTTTTGTTGTCCATGTTAGCCTTCAGGGTCTTGGTTTTTCCCCTCTGGGTGTGGAGGCCAAGGTGTGCTGATGTGACTGCCACATTGTCTGTCTTCTCTTGCATCAGCAGATGGGTATAGGAGGGGCCAGGTTGTGTGCTAAGTCCAGGTCGTTAAGATGTGTCCAAGGTGTCCACTAGATCCCATTCCTTCATGCTGTGGATGTCTTCATGATCCAATTGCCATCGGGAAGAGGAAAAGCGTGAGCAAACAACGCTGGCACACTCTGGTCCTCACTTCAAAGGCTTCTCTGAGTTGTCCTCCATGGACTGTCTTGCAATCCATTACCTTATAAGAGTTCTTGATAATTCTTACAAGTTTATCTGACATACCATTGTGGTAGTGGAGTTTCCAATGGGTCTCTGTCCACACTGTCTTATATCTTCTCAGTCGAAATTGACATGGAAGGGGGAGGTACATTTCATCAACTGCTCAGTGTTGCATTCTGGTCTGTGCAGAAGCCAGCTTGCTGATCACGTAGCTGAACATTCACTTGTTCCTTCATCCTTTCAAGGGTGACTCTGAACACTTTGCCTGGGGTTGATGGAAAAGCTATCCTTCTGTAGTTTGTGCAGTTACTCTTCGGTGTTGTTGGCCTTTGTTACCCATGATTGTCTTCCCAGCTTTGTCTTTGACAGGTATTTCTGCCAGAGTTACCTTCTTATGTTGTAGAGACAGTAAGCCACTCTGGCATGACTTACTGTTTCCTGGGCTTCTGTGCCAAGACCATTGATTAATCTTAGCTTGTCTGCTCTGAACCCTCTCTTTGCTTCCTTGTTGGTTTTAATGGATCCTCTTTGATCTTCTCTTTATCCATCTGGTGTTGACTGCAGCTTTCTCTTCCTTTCTTGCTTGGATTTTGCAGTGTCTCAATGGAGATCCATTCTACATGCCGGTGTTTCCCTGGACCCAGTACCCCCTGGAAGCCTGGGGTCACTGTTTCTTTGATCTTCTTCTCCCACTAATGTTCACTGTCATCCTGTGGTTCAGAGGTCTTCAAACTGGGTGGCAGACCCCTCTGGGGCAGGGGGTGGGCTCTGACTGAGGAGCATCATGCTGTTGAGTGTTCAGTTTTAAACTGAAAAATTAAGCGTTAGTAAATCACTTTGTAATGGGCCATCACTAACATCTCTGGCTGGGAGTAGGTATCAAGTATTTGATTACATTGTTAAAGGGGGTAAGAAAACCTAACTGTAATGTTCAAATATGTTTTGGCCTATTTAAACATTGTCGATTTAATAAAATAATTGTGAAAGATTCTGGGGTGGGAGCTGATTTTTTACATTTTAAAAGCTTTGAAGACAACTGCTCTACTTCTTGCACAACTTGAAACTTGTTGCAGAGGGTGACTGAGTATTCAATCAGTTTCTGTGCAACTTTGAAGAGGGTGGTGTTATATATCTGGTGTTGGTTTATCGGTTCCATGCTTGCTTTAGCCTGGCCACGAACAGGTGATGATCTGATGCCACGTCTGCTCCTCATCACTCAAACTTCCTGCAGGAACCTCCGGAACTGTAGTGCTTTCCTCTTATCTAGTTTCTAAACACTAACATAACACAACAGAAATGCACTTCTGAGGTCAAAGAAGACTTTTATTGTTGTTAATTCTTCCCCAACCACAATATTTTATGAATGACGAATTAGTAGCTTTCAAGTCCGCGTTAATCAAACAAAATATATCAGTTTGCAATATACACAGCAGGTTCAATTTATAAGATATTGAATGCAAAGCAAAACAAATACTTCACCGTGTGGGAACTATCTACAGCTTCATCTTTCTAAGGTCTGCAAGCTGATGACCCCTGTCAGCCGCGAGAAAGAGAGATTCATCTACCCACACGGGATTGCTGGCAGCCTGCGCCAAGCTCCAGCACGAGGTCCGGCAGATTCGAATCTGACTCTCTGCAGCCTGTTACATTTGTTACAAAGGTGTGCACCCTCCTCTCAGACCTGGGAAACTGAGCAAGCCTTTTGGAGACTGGCCAGGTCTCCAAGACTACTCCTGTTCCCAAGCTCCAGCGAAGAGAAAAACAACACCCATGTACTCTCTCTTATCATGTCTAGTCTACTGTGAGAAAAACATCTTGGTTCTCTGGTGCAAAAACACAGCTTGGAAAAATACAGCTTGGATTCTCAACTGCAATGTCTAACTCCACGTTAAAGGCAATGGGCAGCTAACCTAAATATCAAATGCAATGTCATGTCAAAGCCAATAAGCATCTAAGCTGAATACAAAATGCAATGTCTTATATCATGTCAAAGCCCATAGGCAGCTGAGCTGAATACAAAATGCAATGTATAATATCATGTCAAAGCCAATAGGCAGAATATCTAATAGCATGTCAAAGTCAATAGGCAGCTAAACTGAATACATCATGTCAAAGTCAATAGGCATGCAATGTCAAAGCCAATAGGCGGCTAGACTGGATACAGCATGTCAAAGCCAATAGGCAGAATACAGAATGTAATGGCTAATGCAATGTCAAAGCCCATAGGTGGCTCAACTGAATACAGAAAGTAATGGCTAATGCCATGTCAAAGCCAATAGGCAGAATACAGACTAATGCAATGTCAAAGCCCATAGGCGGCTAAACTGAATACAGAAAGTAATGGCTAATGCCATGTCAAAGCCCATAGGCGGCTAAACTGAACAAAACATACCATGTGCTACTGGTGAACATTGAGCAACTAATATGCGCAGTGGTGAAACACAAAGTCATTGGTCAAAACAAAACTTATCAAATGGCAGTACAGGAACATACGGACATTGTTGATCTAATGGTCTGTTTAATGGTCTGGCCTGACACCACGTTGCTTGTGTAGTCTTTCATGTGTGAATAGACTACCGCCCATCACCAGACTGTTCGGGACACTGAGATCTGCAGGCCTTTCACCATTCTCTTTCATGACTTGGTACTCAGTGTTGTTTCTTCCAATCTTTCCATTGAGGTCCCCCATAAGTATGGTGATGTCTCTCAAGGCATTTCTCCAGGGTGGAATGGAGTCTAATGTAAAACTTTTCTTTTTCATCTTCCCTGCTGTCGTTTGTAGGTCCACAGCATTTGATAACATTCATGTTCCTCTTCTCGCGCTGATGATTCTGGGACTGTGGGCGGTTGTTTTGCGTGCTTCAGAGTGAGAGTAGACAAAATAAAAGGAATGCCAAGAATTCAGCTCTTAGTTTGAGTAATAGATTTATTAAGGCACTTCTCAAGGTTCGTATAGGGAAAGCATAATGTGACCGTTTAGGTCAAATGCAGCAACACAAGTGCACCTCTGAAAATAATCACAGCAGTAGAATAATAGTGATCATAGTAACAAAGAAAATAATATATTTAGTGACCATATTTTCATGCACAAAGCAAGAAATAAGAATAAAAAAATGCATCACCATGGTGCTTGACATAGACATCATCTCTTTGCCAACTTCACGTTGTGAACCCAAACGACCGTGAAAAGAGAGAACTACCTGCAGTGGGATCTGAGCAAAGCTTCCCCTCCCGGACATAAGTTCTGTTTAACCCCGGTTGTCAAGCTTCCATCTTATATACTTTCCACAAGCTGGAGTGGAGAATTCTAGAAACTCCCCCCTCCCGTACAGTAAGTTGTTCAAACATTAGTTGTACGAGGTCAATGTTGAAAGAGCACGTTTGTGATTGGCCACATCCCAAGATGCGCTCCCAAGATTGAGCTGTTCCCTGCCATACCATAAACATTCTCTGGTACATCCTTATCTCTCCCTCACTTCTCCATGTTATGTCCCTGCCTTGGTGAGAAAGAGTGAGAGGAGCGAAAAACATGTTGCATAAGTTGTGGACGGAAAAATACCTGCACCACCAATATACCAGTGTTTGAAGCTAAGGTAAGCACAAAATGGAGTCTGTGGTCAAGATAGAGCAGTAGTTAAATACAGATATCATTACAGTTACCTATCCAATCAGCGCTCTGTTGGCTGCTGGCGTTAACATCGGTGCTACTTCCTGAGTGAGTTGGGCATTCTCTTCCTCGTGTTCAGAATACAATTGCATTCCTCCTTTGACCAGTCCTTACTGTCCAGACTTTGCCCATCTAGTCTTGCTGATGCCAAGCAGGGCAAGGTTTTATTTTATTTTTTATATATTTTTTTCCCCAATTCCGCTGCCACTTGTGCAGTCTTGTACATAGTCTCACTTTCCATGTCCGATGGTGATGGGCTTGGTCTATAGCAGTTGGATCAGCTTTGTGGCTTTCAGGGATCTCTGGCTTTCACCAGCTCTGTGAAGGAGATTCCTCTCTTCCCAAGCCTTATGGTTGGCCTTTTGTTAGCTAGGATTTTTTACATGGTGGGGGTAGCTAGCCCGTGCATAACCTTCCTCCTTTTGTAGGTGGGCTTGAGACTCGTCATGGCGGAGGGTTATTTTATTTTTGTTCAAGAGGAAACAACGGCATTAGTTGTGCACAAGAAGGAAGGCTGCTTGATAAGTTGTAGGTAGTTTCAAAAGCTAGAAACCTTACACCAATTAGTCAAATAAAGGTATCCTTCACAAGCATTGTTAGGAGCTTTCAAGTAGATATTAATGATTAGTCAACCGAACACTGTGAGCATTGTTTCATTTGCCCTTTTGTTCCTCATATTATTTTGGGGTTGATTGGAATCTCAGACTTCGCTGCTGTAGAGGTGTATTGCTACAAATGATTGCCTCGAAAGTTATGTAGGAGGTTTCATATCTTAAGGGAGTGTTTCTTAACCTATGTCCTGGTAGACCTCCAAGGGTCCACAGCACATTGTCAGGGTCTGCAAACTAGCATGCCCAGCGCTTTCCAATGTGCCTGGGGAAGCTGGGGGCCAATAGTCGGCAGTAATATTTAATCAAAATGAGGTAATCAATGTTGGTGAGAAAGCTCATGGTTACACTTCCCCAAGAGTGTTTCGTTTTTCCAGCAGGTTGTTTTCCTGCAGTTATTTCATACTGCTTATTAATCTTGTGCTGTGCATGCTGTGGCCTGGGGCCACTCGTAGGTATCCCTGTGAGTTCAGGTTGTGGGTGGGTATTTCTAATAGAACTTAATTGAGAGGCGTGGAGTTGAGGCAGAAGGCATTGTGAGTTTCTCACATCATTGTGTTTACACTACTTAAATATTGTATCCTTGGCCTCTCTGCAGTGAGCTCATAGCAATGGTGGCATGCAGCAGTTGTACTTATATATGAAAGGGTGTGAAGGAGGAACAAAGATGCTGAAATGTTGACTGATCTGATGTGTTTACAGTTGAATGGGTGTGTTCTGTTTTGTTTGTGGGAGTGATGAGGTGCGTGAGATACCAGGAAGTACGTGCTGGAGAGAGTGACAAGAGGGTGCAGAAAAAAGTGATCATTTGTGAAACATGAAAATGGAGGATTTAAGAATGATCTGGGGAGAAAAGGCTTTGTGTACTGATGTAGTAGGGGCCCTCAAAAGTCAGAAGGTTAAGAACTGCTTCTTTAGAACCCAACTTTTATCGTGTAAGTGTTTTCCATTGTTTATTCATGGATGCTCCTGTTGCTTGAGCAAACATTGCCCAGATAAGGTGGTTTTGAGTTTTACTCTCCCTTCAAATATCAAGTCTTTGTTTGATCTCTGTGTCCTCTGACTTCTATAGTTGAATGGTGGCTCTTCTTTTAGCCTTCTCGCTCGCCTTACTTGAAGGTTTTGAAATGTAATATTTCTTTCTCCACTCTCTCATATACTTCTTCTATGGCCTCCTACATGGTTTTCTCATTACACATTCATTCAGACAGCTCGCTAGCCTGGTGTTGCCCTCTTTGTAAGGCCTTGCTAGCTGTTCTGCAGCCTTTCCATTTAAAGGTCTATAATAAAAGAAGCATTAGTCTTATTTATAGAACAAAGTTCACAATCTGGCAGTGATATTTTTCTGCAACACAAAGTTGTTGGTGCGAAGACATGATCTCTATCATTCATCTGTTTCTCTGTAGAAACCTATAAACTGGTAGCAAAGAGCTTGTTGAGACCTTTGTGAAATATTAACTTTTTGTTGTCTTGTTTTTTTCATAGGATGATGCTCTGAGTATAGAAAGTGGCACAAATACTGAACGTCCTGATACCCCAACCAACACCCCTAATGCACCTGGCAGGAAGAGTTGGGGTAAGGGGAAATGGAAGTCCAAGAAATGTAAATATTCCTTCAGATGCGTAAACAGCCTTAAGGTATGTGTGCATGCTGTGTGAGAGGTGGGATAATATATAAACAATGTTGCTGCGAGGTAGCCAATCTAAACAGTCTTCCTATTCTGTTCAGCTGCTTCAAATACATCACTGTTGAATATATTTCCTTTCATTTTCTTCACTGTTTATTTTATGAAAGCTAAGTAAATACATTTTATTTCTAGACTAATTAAAACCATTCCTAAACAAGAGCAGATTACAAAAACTAATAACTGCAAATCATATGATCAGTCGTGTAGCAAATGTCCAATAAAACCAAATTGTACTGCAACCAATGCCTTGCAGTAAGGTAAAACACAAAGGCACCCTGAATTTGATTAATTGTTGCAGACAAATGAAAAAAAACGAATAAAGAATCAAATTGCTACGGTGTGATCAGTTCCAAAGTAGAATTTAGGGAGTCATCACATAAGCATGAAATGAAGTCTCTTTTCATAGTTCAAGGTAACAGTTGCTTATGATTATTCATTTATGTGATGGCAAATTTCATAAACGTGAAGCAGGACATCATCTGGCTGACTTCCCTTTAGACAACACTCCACTGCAGTTTATTAAGTTCTAATAGACACCTGAACTTTGGTTTCAGCCAGTGTTTCTGGGCAGCTGCAAGATTAGGGCAAATACAAATGACATGAAGTAGTGACTCAGAACCCTCGATAAGAACAGTCTGAGCTTTGCACCAGTCTTCCATACCAGAGTGCTGTAAAGGGTTTAAGCCTCATCAGAGCTACTTTCCATTTGAGTGGCCAAGGCAGCTTCAAATAGTGAGGGGCTGCCAGAAAATCACAGGACAGGAGTGCATGCATGTGTGTTTTTTTTAATTTTATTTTTTATAACAGATTCTTAAAATTGAAGTGATCAATAACCATTTTACCTGTTCACTATTTTGAAGAAGTGTGTATTGCGGGAGCCCTGTCTTTCAGAAATAAATGGCTTTTAAGTGCTTTGGGGATCTTTCGCGATAAGTCGTCGACCTTTCTTTATCACAGTCCATAGGTGGAAATTCAGCCTGTTGGACTCTGCCCATAGCTTTTTACGGTACGAGAGATCTGCTTGAAAATTAATTTACAATTGATCAGATTGAACTTCAATCTTGCTGAGCCTGGCGGGGAAGGAGTGCAGGAGTCGTAATGCATGGTGGTAGCAGTTACATTGTGTTATCTCTAGTCAGTCACCCGATTTATCAGTGAAAACAATTATGCTATACAGAATGGTTGGCAGTAATTTACACTCCATGACTTTACACAGTTGTCTTGTCAGGACAGTAGACATTCTTTAATAATCGTCAAAAAGTCAAATGCAGAAAATTTGCTGCATTCTTAATTGATGTCTCGTGTGGCATAATATGTTCTCTCTCCTTAAACAATACCCCGAGATATTTGTAGCACATGACTTTCTCGGTGTGGTCACTGCCAATCAGTCAATTACCTTTAATAAAATAAAAAAGTCTTCTTCCGAATACTAGAACTTTTTTGCTTTGGGCATGTTGCTTTTAATTTTGTTGGCCTTGCAGTATTAGCTAGATCGTCCAGTTGCCTTTGAAGGCTAACTCCAGTTTGATCCGGCAAGATAATGTCATCAGCATACTTTTGGTATTGATTTTAGTTTGGCCAACTTAAGCGGGCAATCTCTTTTTGAAAGTGGGGCATTACATATTTCAGCAACATATAGATTAAGAAGTTGGGGGTGCAAGTATACAGTCTTTCTTCAGTCCTTTATTCATGGGAATTTTCTCTGAGGTGACCCACTGGGAAGTTAGTCTTCTGTGTTAGAATATAACCAATAATTGGGTTCAGCAAAGATTGAGGAGTGCCCCTTTTATTGAGTTTTGCCCAAAGTTCACCTCTATGTAAGCTGTTAATAACATAGGCCTTCTGGAAATAATATTTTGTCACCTTAGTGGCAGAAAAGCTCTGCTTTAACAGATGGCAATCCACATTATTAAAGTATAAACAATATTAGATCCATATAGCTAACAAGACAGTGCTCTGTAGAGGAGTAAGATTTAATTTATTTTTCAACCCCATGGCTGCTAAGCCTTTTCCCCTAAAAAATGCAAAGCACTTTTTGTATTTGGTGTACTTGTTGGTTAAGCTTTCAAATCACCACCTCCCCTCACATAAGGTATCCACGTGCCAAATTTGCATCTTTTTATCCCAAACATTCCTTTTTGCAAAAATGGGGGTAAGTGGTGTACAAGAAAGCTTCCTCCCCCCAAGATGTGACCCATTTTTCCTAAAGTTTGTGGTTTCAGCCTTTGCGCAGTTGGGGGAAGTGGGTGCCAGACCCATGGGTGATACCAGAAAGCTGTACATTTGTGAAAAGTAGACAATTTTCTGGATTCATCAGGGAGTTGTTTGTGTAGATCATGCAGGTGTTTCCCAAAGAAGCAGTTAAGATCGTTATAAAAAAAAAAAAAAAAAATTTGAAAATGAGAAGAAAAAATAGGTGCTCCAAAACATGCGAAACCCAGAACAAACTGAGCTGCTCTTTAAAAAAAAATGACACTAGGTTGTGTACCAATTATACATCAATTCATATTTTAAAATGACAAGAATAAAAATGGGTATGAGCAAAACCTATGTATTTCTGAAATAAACAGCCAGTGCCACCTGGAGACCTAGTATTTCTCCCAGCAGAATCCACAATTTTGCTGTGGAATTTGGGCCATAGCTCAGGTGTCTCACACAGGAACCTACCATACCCAGGCATTTCTGAAAGCTAGTCACCAGGGAAATTCAGGGTGTTATGGCTCTCACCAGGGTGGTGTGACTTGCGCCAGTTTTTAGGTTTCGCTTGTGTGCATACTTGCAAAATCTTTTGTTAGCTAAAACTTAAAAGGGACTTGTAAGCAGTCCCTTACTTGCCATTGGCTTACTCCAATGTAGCTCTGATTCACCTGCTTCGGATTGACCAGCACGTCCTTTTCATGCCACTTCCTGTTGTCGTCGTCATCTCTGCCGATCTTGCCGTCGAGTTGCCTGTGGACCGAGTACTCCTTCTGGTCACTTGCTATTGGACACTGTCCAGTGTCCTTCCTCTGGCTGTGACACTGAAGTTACTTTTTATTTTTTCTTCTTGCGTACCGTCTTCGCTGATGTCTTCTTTCTTCGGTGCCGTTCGTCTTCTTTTTTCTTTCTGCAAACCATCTTTGTCTTCTTTACCGCATGACGTCTTCGGTCTTCTCATGCTTCCACTCTTCTGCCGCCGTCAGTCTTCTAACATGCATGGCAATACTTTTCGCCTTTGTCTTTTTTTCTGTGTAACTGGCTTACAAATATTTAAAACATGTTATAATAATGTTTGTTTTTCATTTCATAAAACAAACATTATCATAACATTTCTCTAATATTTGTAAGCCAGTTACATAGAAAAAAAGACAAAGGGGAAACCTCTATTGGCTTTGCTTGTTCTTACCGAGGAGCCCTTGCAAACCTCAAATTGGTTAAAAGCACACATTTTCCTCATTTCTATGAGAGGAGGTTCTGTAGGGAGATTGAAGTCACAAATTTCCTACCACCCAGCGCTCCCCCATATCTCCTGATAAAAATGATACCTCACTTGTGTGAGAAGGTCTTGGCCCTGTGACAGGAAAGGCCCAAAACGAGTCTTGGACACAGCTGTGGAATTTGGGCTCCAGCTCAACCTGCATTGAGGTAAACCTATTAAAACCATACAGATCTGAAAACTAGACACCTGGAGAAGTCTGTGTGGTGACTTGTGCTGCTCTCACTGGGTTTCCTTACCCAGAAACCCTTGCAGACCTCAAACATTGGTAGAAAACACGCCCTTTCCTCTAATTTCTGTAAGAGAAATTTATGGAAATTGCTGGGAGCCACAAATTTCCCTCCACTCAACGTTAACAACCCAAGTCTCCCGAAAAAAAAAGAAATTGTAACTTTTGCGGTTACAGTTCCTATAAAAAAAAGTGCCCTAATTTGGCAATGTGGGTAGCTGCGAGGGGACTCCCATTAAGCCTGGTTTGATCCATTCCTGTTGCGGTCACTAGGGCCAGCCACACAACCGGGGAGTGTTTTTATTGGGGCTAGTGGGGAAATGCTGTCTGGTAGGATTTTTGAGGCACCCTACGTATTCTGGAAGTTTGTCACACAAATACAGGGGAAATGGTCAATTTTAGGCAAAGCGTGAGGCTTGGCTAATGCATTAGCACTAATCAAGATCAACTACGCACACACCGCCTTTCAACTTCCAGTACACATACTCCCAGTCAACAGCCACTGCACGCACAACTAGAATTATGTTTACGTTGACAATAGGTGTTAAATACATCAAAAAATTGTCAACGTGTTGTGAAAACAGAAACTATGTATCCATGCAGGCCATAGTGTTAGTCTCCTTTCCCCCTCATCGGATTTGAGTTGCATGTGATACAATTTAAAAACTAATGGTCGCATATATACCAGGGTTAGGAGGACATTCTAGGGGGCAGTACATGCAACTCTTTTCATACTCTTTGGACACTACGTCTCAGACAAAGAAAGCCTTTTTTGGGTGTTGGGAGGAGTGCAGTCAGGAAAGTGATGATCTTTCAATATAGCCACATCCTCAACCTCTAGAATCACTCTTGCATGCTCTACTGCAACAAGGATGCCTATTACAGACGACTGAAACTGTACAAAAGTCATCTTGAAATCTGGAGAAGGACCTATGAAAAGTCACTGGGGATTGGGATGGGCATAAAATAAAACACATACTCAGTGGGTGGACCGTTGCCCAAGGGGCTGCTGCCTTACATACACTTCCCCAGATGTCATGGAGAGTTCCACCAATACTTGGGGGTGGGGTAGCAGATTGGCCTAAAACTGCTGGTCTACCACCGGGTGGGGTATCAGAAAACAAAGACATGCCCTACGAGGGAAGCGACATTTACCCTAAGGGCTTCCCTTCTCACTGCAAAAAAATCCTGGTGGCCTAGTGTTTTGCGTTCTGATGTCATGATCTTTCAGGGCTGGGGTAGCAGCAGAAGTACTTCTGCTGCCATACCCAGTGTAGGCATGTTGTGTGGGGCAAGGGTGCTACCACTTCCCCCATGGTTGGGTGCTAGGGCATTCTGGTCATGCCCTTGGCACCCAAGGAATTAAGACTACGTTTGAAATGTTACTGCAGTATTGGAAATTCATTTGTCATTGGCATGTGTACGGCTTGGAAAGTCTTGGCATTTTGCAGCCTGTTAACCTCTGTTTTATTTAGTGAGGATTAGATAGAATGTCCTTCAAATTAATAGAAGTAGCTAAGTAGCAGTTAATAAAATGAGGTCAAGTACCAATGAAAAACCATTTTGAAATAAATACCAAAAAACATAGGGTTTGATGTGTTCAACGTTAAATAAATCTATAAACAACCAGGTTGGCTCACAGAAAAGCAAAATACCAATGTTAAATAACAGCATCAATATTAATCCCACATGGAAAGATCTCTGTTCTGGAGGTGGTGTACATTAGGAGAGGTTTACGCAGAGGAAACTTTCCTCACTATTGTAAAATATTTTGTTTGAAGAACTTTTTTTTTCTTTTGTGAGTAAAGCTTGCAAAGCAAATTTGATGAAAGAATACTAATAGGATTTCAAAGCAAAAATGTCAACATTTTCTCTACAACAATGTATTTTTGTCTTTAAGTACTTTGCTTTTGAGGCGATGCACAGGTTTCAAAGGCAACTGGGGCGGTACTGTGAGAGGTTGTGCAGCTAATGTACTTTCAATGGCGAGTGTTAAAGATGCTTTCAATCCCCACAACAACCTGCTTTTCAGTTCGTGAACTGGAAGGAATCTACAGCATTATTAGTGTCCATTGTGAGCAGCAGTGTTTCAGAGTGCTTGTGTGTTTACCAGAATAATGTGTTGCTTTTGTTTGGCAGCCGCCAACCCTGCCAAGATTTACAATATGTGACCTCCGACCCAGAGGGTCTACATATAGTGCTGCTTAAAGAACTTGCGCAGAAGCCAGCCTAAGAAAAATATTACGTACAGTTCAGTGCACTGCCTCAATCTGTGAAATGTGTGAGTATTCTAGTTTTATATTCTCTTGTTTATTCTTCAGGAGGACCATGGGCAGCCTCTATTCGGAGTGCAGTTTAACTGGCACAGCAAGGAAGGCGACCCGCTTGTGTTTGCTACTGTTGGCAGTAACAGGGTGAGTTCCCCCATAAGTTTGAAATATGACTCCATACGTGCGCCGGGAAGTAACCTGAGGACTAGCAGTGCCGCATAAAAAAAAAAAAAAAAAAAAAAAACTTTACTCTTCTGTTAACCCTGTCGCTAGTCCTTATCGTACCGTAGGTAGGTGATGCTTGCATTTATTACCCCCTGGATGTTTGAGCTAAATGGATAGCAGCAACTTTTTCCCCCCAGTCGACTGCACAAAAAAGGAGGCTGTCAGTAGAGCTGGAACTTTTTTTTTTTTTGTGTGTGTGTGTGTGTGTGTGTGTGTGCGCGCGCAAGCGTGCTGGCTATCAATGCTAGGGTGGGCTGGTACAAGTGGCTAAAACACGGTGTGGTACAGTGTTGTCATTAACTTCTAGGACGTTGCCCATTAAATCGGAGTCCCAGTCACCACAACAGAAACAGTACTGCTAACTGTTTTGTTTGGGAGATCACAAGAACTGTGGTACCATTTGTCCTGGTTAAGCAGTGTGCTATAAACACTTTCATACGAAAAGATTCCACCCCATTCTACGTTTACTTGGTTAGCTTCTAATTGTTGTGTCTTGCAATTTCAGTATGTGTGTTTGACACATGCAGTATTGACTTTAAGAGGAGAAACTGGATACCAAAGCTTGTAGGGGGCTTCTCTTCCTTGTGATTATTGAAGTATATTCCCATAATTCTATTGGGAGAGGTGGCATCGTCCTCAGACCCTTCTGTATAGTTTCTGATGTTCTACAATAAAACAATGTTCCTCGATAATATATCCTGGAACTGCATTTTCAGGAGATTGTGACAAGGTCAATAATGAAAAATATTTTTTGAATGGACTAATTCAACAGGCAGACTTTTTTTTTTTTTTTTGTGCACCCTGGTGTATCATTCTAACTGATTAGGGTTGTCACTTTTTTATGTATAAAAAAAAAACTTGGGTTTATTGGCATTTATGAGCAATACACTCAAATGTGCAAGACAGTGCACCAAAAGTTAAGATAGGCAACGTATACCGGGAAAATGAATTTCTACAATATTTCCAATAATGATCATAGACATCAGACATAACGAAGGGACCACTCCAGTGGAGCCAAACAACCCAAGGACCTACAAATACTGCAGCAGGTAAATTGCGGGAAGAGAAACCCAATGCAGATGCAGAATGTAAACGATAACATCTCAGTTCCCAGCCATGGGATTCCACCCAAGGCACGATCGGAGACCAAACTGTGTACCGCCTTAAATGTCGAGTTGTCAGCAATACTACGCTGGAGTAACTTGACAGTGGTGCAGGAGGGAAGGAAAGGGGAAACCTGGAAATAAACCTAATTTAAAAAAAATAATAATAATCAAAAACCGAACTGTCTCAGGTTGCAAATTATTCAATAATAGTACAAAGTATTGCGGGAGGTGGAACAAAGAACCTCAAACTAGGGGGAGTCCCAGGGTGCAAGTATAGTGTACTGGAATCTCGAGGGAAGGGGATGGGGCAAACTTCTAGGAATCCTGCGACAGAGAAAAGTGATTGTTTTACCCCAGAGTATGTATCAGACCACTCCTTGATGGCAGGACAGGTGTAATAAGTGAAGTGGCTGTTTTGAAAACAAAAACAAATTAATAATAAAACTAATAGAATGCATTGATTTGTTAAAATAAATAACTGGAAACAATATTGTCAACTAGGAGCGTTCTGGCAGTTGTATTAGTAACACTGGGAAGCCAGGCAAAGTCATAAAAGGGCCCAGTCATTGAAGAGTAGAGCCTATGCTGAGCAACCCTGTGCCTAATTATTCCCATAGCCCACTAACCAAGGCTGGTATATTAAAATGTCTAGCTGACTATGTAGGCTTGTGTAAACCCTTGCAGTGGGACAGAGTGTTGAACTCAGCCATGAGCCCCATTTACCAACTCATAGAGCCTTCCCATTTGTCAAGTGAGTTGTGATAAATGTGCAATAATTGTTAAATCTCAAATAATTGGTAAATGTTGTTTTATGCTATTACTTAATTTTGATGAAGTTGGGAACTTTATTGAATATCTGTTGGGACGGTGCTTATTATTATTGAGTAGTATTTAAATTGTATTATTTAATAAGTGGCACCAAAGTACCACTTACGTTAAGGAAACACGTTTTAAATGAAAGTATATATCCTTCCTTTACTATATCCATCTTTTGAAAATGGAGGCACTAATTTGCTTTACTCTGACTCTTATTTAGAGTTTGGCAAAGCCAGAGTTCCTGTCCTCTCAAACTTGGATGCTGCGCCTCATTTAGCATTGGGGGAACCACAATCGGTGCCATTGGAAACCCTTGACATGGTGACCTGTCTGCCGCAGGACTACTAGGTCACATTGACCAGTTTCCCTTCAAGGTTTACCATGTGGGGCATGACTGACCCAGCAACATAAAATTACAATGGTCTTATGCAGAGGGATAAAACTCCCCAAGTATCAGCATTGTTGCTATTGCTTTTCACACACAAACTCCCGATTTAGGAGTCCACAAAAACAAAATTAATCATGGACGAGCCAGAAAAATATACCTGTTGATCATTCTGATGCACCGCAGATGCACTTATGACTCCGATGACTGTGGGGTTGATGGGGGATTGCTGTCATCGGTGGTCAGCTCCCAAAGGGGTGAAAGTGTGGCATCCATGACATGGCAAGCATGGTGGACTGCCTGCCTTTCTTTAAATAACGCCATTTATTTCAACCTGCTTATATCCAAGAACTTGAGGCATCTAAATCTATCACTGAAGAGCCAAGAGTAAACTATGAACCAGCAATTGAATACCACTAAAATTCAGTGAATTAACAGGAAAAAGATAAACACCATTAGTTGATAGATACCGTTACACATTGTACACTAAAGCAAGGTGAACATCTACAGTCAGTGTGTTAAGGAACTCAGATAATCAATCATATCACTACAATACATCAGAATGTGCAACCTGAGAGAAGAACTAACGATTTTACTTGACTTTTCCTCACGATTTAAGCCTTGATTGACTCGAGCAGGGCAGAATTTGTCTCAATCACGAGAGGACTGCTTGTCCAGTCCCTAGATTTCCTGGCCCTAGACCTGAATATACCACTGGGAAATCTAGCTGTTTAATTTGTTTGGGGAATGGCTGCAGTGCTTCCTGGATCTGTTCCTTAATTCCTACTAAACAATCTTCTCTTGCCCCCCATACCCCCTCCCCAAAAGGTATGTGGGCAGATAAATCTCCTGCCTACCAAGCTACGTTCTTCCCCCTCACTATCCAACGCTCTCCATCCCCCCTTACATTCCTCACCCGATCCTTTGCACACATTTATCACCCTGCTAAGTATTTCTTTCGAGCAACATTGCTCATATTTTGAAACGCATGCAAAGCTTACTTCGCCAAGAAAGCAAATGTGCTCATTTATGTTATAAAACCTTTGATACTCTGTCCACCCTTAACACTCTTCTGTAACCTACAAAATGTTGCTGGGTCGTAAGTTGCAAACTTTCATACATTTGTTTTGAGAAATTAAAAGTAAAGCAGGTGTTTTATATTAAAATAATTAGCATGAGTTCATTAGACTGAGTTCATCATTTGTCTTTAGAAATGGTAAATTGTGCAAGAAAATACATTTACCATGGCTGTATTGCGCCTTGAGACCTTACCGGGTGAGTAGTGCGCTCTATAAATCCCTGATTGATTGATTGATTGGATTAACTGTCGCATCCATGCTTCACTTAAATTGCTGTTGGCCTATCTTGATGTCACAAGTAGTCTAACCTAATTCCATTTTGTTATGGAAATTTTAATGATATACAGTTGTTCTGTGTATTACATAAATATGGTATTACATGCTTAGGTAGGCTTACTCCTTATTTATCCCCAAAGTGAAGAACTAGTTGAGTGTTCCATTATTTCATGTTGAATCTTCCCCCACATGATTTGGATTCCATTAGACTGCTGTACTGCACTATTAGGTTCATCACAACTGCTCGTCTTGTTCACGGCTTCCACTGTAGTCCTCAGTCTGCAATATTAAATAGTGAATAATCTGTTCTGCTAATTACACACTCTGTTGGCACTGCTGGTTCTGCACTTTAGTGTTCCAGACCTGTCTAGTGGACTGCTCCTATGTACTATAGTGCTAATCCCACTCTCCTATTGCTTAGTTATGTCCTGCTTTTCAGTGTTTACTCTAGGAGTTAATCTCCCTTTCCAGGTTTTAAGATGATGATAATGGAAATCTCTTTTGCTACTTTATCCTTAAGTCAAGTCTCAGTTCTTCTCAGTTAACTCATCAGTTATCATGCTGACATGCTTTCCACCTCACATAATGGCAAAAACAGGAGTTTAATTTTGATATCAAAATACAGCTCAAATCCTAACCTATTCTGTAACTGGAGATAGATTTCACATTTTAAACCTCCCTTAAATTAGAGCAGCTCTCCCTTTCCTCACAGTCGAGTCACTTAATACCATAACTATGAACAAGTTGTAATAACAGAGCAGGCTCTTGATAAGTCTCCGCAATACTGATTGGACCTGGTGGATAAAGTCACACATTATGTCTCCTGGACCTTTTTCAGTCTTCCAGCTCATTCTCTTGCCTCCCTACCACATCAACACTACATGACCATTGGCTAAGTACAAGACTCTTTACAAAGTCCCCCCTCTAGGGTTCAGGGCAGACCTCAGTACCCTCCCTCAGATGCACACCTGAGCTTGTATGGGGCTGGTACAGTCTCCTACAATGGTTTAATTTACATATTGTCTATAGTGCCAGATTCCTGTAGCACATCTGTAAAATGTTGCAGTGACTGACCTCTTAGCACTTCTGCTGCTTTTAGAATCAAAATGTTGCCCTCTTAGGAGTATTGAAGCACCTTAAAGAGTTAATTGTTGTATACAGTAATGTTATGCCTGTACAATATGTGTAAGGTTTATATGTTCTGCACAATTTCAAAACAAGTTTAAAATAAAGTAAAGAATACACTTTTAACAGATGCAACAAGCACAAACCAGTTTGGAAATATCATTAACCATAGCAGTGAAGCATTGGTACAAAAAAGAAATCAATTGTGTTTTCAGTTGCTAGGTCTTGTTCCACTAGGGTCTCAACTTTATCTGCATATTGGTAACACTCCTAGGCGCTGCTAACATTACTGTTGCGTGCTGGTATGTATTTTGTATATGCAGTGAGTGTATGAAAGCTATTCTGCTTTATACTGACAGTGCCGGGAAGGGTGTTGCAGATGCACACTATTACAGCACAATCTGATAATTTTTATGTGATACTTCATTTTTGTCCTTATAGGTTACGTTGTATGAGTGCCATTCACAGGGAGATATTCGCCTGCTACAATCATATGTGGACGCTGACGTATCCTTTTTTTCAAGGGAGGGAATTTGCAGAACTATGTTAATACTTTAAGGGAGGTGAAATATTTAACTGTTTTAATCTTTCTCTCATCAAATGGCAACAAAACTGTTGTCTTCGTTGACGGATATGTACTTTTATTGCATAACCATTGTTCAGATAGATATTTTGATAAAGCCCTGAGTGAATGAAGGATTGTAAATTGCTAGTGGTAAGCAGATTTTCTGTAGGCAGTTGTCCCATTTTCTGAGGTACGAGTTAAAATATTTGTGATCCTTCATTCTAACAATACATAATATTTGTGCTGTTTAATTTTGTTATTGTGTTCCTCAGCACCCAGTCATCCACCACTCCCTCTAGCTTCAAAATGTTCTGGTCTTGCATGCAAGCAAGACCTTACAAGACCTTACCCTATGTTTGAGCAACCTTTGTATTCAGCTTTTCTTGGCTGTCCTACATCAGACACACACTACACTCACTAGTGTGGTTTAGCCTCTAGGTGAGGCAGCATTCAAAAGAAATAGTCTCACCCCGAATTAAACTGGCTAAGTGGGTATCATTGGTGTTAACTTGGGATGGTTGAAAAGGCAGTTGCTGATGTAGAAAAACTCCTCTGTCTTTCTTTGATGTGTACACTCATTAGAAGAACGCTCAAAGGCGGAGTAAGCTGCATCTCAGTGCTACCGACACACATTGGACTGGCATTCCCAGAGTGGTTTGGCTCCTTCTGGCTTTGTTCTGTTTCAACCCTGCAGATCTCTTAGCTCGGACTATGACTACAATGGTTTAAATCCAGTTGAGGAACCTCCACAGATCCAGCTCTTTGAGGGACTCTGTGAATGTCTGACATAACTCTACCCCCAGGGTCTCCACAAAGCAGTTCTCTGCGTCAGCTGCTGTTGGAAGCTGGTTGAGCAGGGAACCAGTGCCTTCAGAATCTCATTCTCTGCAATAAATGGAGATCACCACGAGCTCTAGCTCCAGCAGATTGGCTCAGTTTCTCATCTTTGGCACCCTTGTACTTTCTTTACTATAAATTGCTCTGTAGATCACATGATTATTTGTGTAATTTCAGTAACCATCCAGTATGTCTTTGAGACCATCCCTACCATATTAATTTATTGCAGTGGGCAAATACAAAGACTACAATATTTTAAGACTGATTGACTGATAAATACTCATCTTTCTTGTGTTCAGTATGCTACATTAGGTGTATGTATAACAATGCTACATTAGGTGTATGTATAACAATACTACATTGAAACATTTGTCTGGGTCACTGTAGGCCTAGGCTCAATTGATGTCAGATTTATGTTCACAACGTCCTTTATGGTTTATCTCTGCAATTTTAGGATGAAGAAAATTACCATGATTTTGTACTTCCATCTGTTTTCGTGTTCTTGGAATATTTAGGTTTATATGTTTTGATGTGGGCTGCTTTTATTCATTTGACATGAAAATGTTCTTAGCGAGGGTTTTTTGTTTATCAGATGTTCTATTATTTTTTATGGAATTGGATGTTGATTTCTGTTGCTTTTTCGATGCCTACTAAATTTCTGCATTTGTTCGACTATACTGTTTCTAAACTTTTCCAAAGCCTTTTTTTTCTGTAGTTCTATTACAGGGGGTGTCACCTGTTTAACCCTGTGGCAGTTGAACTGTCAAACGATTCATTTGATTTTAACACCTCTACTTGTGTTTATTGTGCTTATATTCTCTATTAAATTCTGGCCAGGGCACATTAAGATGCAATTTGGTGGAGGTATTGTATTTTGAGGGATTAGCAACATAAACCAGTCACTTGCAAGTTAGGATCTGCTGCCCACAATCTTGTACCACCTACGCTCCTACATGTGAACCAAACACAAGGTGCAGCAGAGAGTGGGGGGAAAGGCTTCAATTGAGTCCTCAGAATCTAGGAAAACTATACCAGCTAGCTTTGGGGATTTCTTCTAGCATGTTTTGATGGAAGGTAGCATCTGGTCAACTGGCAGCATCCTGTCAATCTATCTGGTTTGTTTGCCACGAAGTCCATGCCATTCTAAGGTTTCTTTAACAGCTGTTTGGAACCTCAAAAAATGTGAGCAGGAAGTCTCCTGACAGGACAGATGGGGCCTGAGGAGGGTGTTCTAGAGAAATGCAACACAGGAAAGGTAGCCCCTTGGAGAGTAAATGTATATGTTGGTGATATGCCCTTAACTATGTGGCTCCATAGGCAGATGAAAACTTCTACACCTGTGCCTGGACATATGACAGTAACACCAGTCACCCGCTCCTTGCTGTGGCTGGATCAAGGGGCATCATTAGGATAATAAATCCTATCACTATGCAGTGTATAAAGGTAAGCATCTGCATTAAGATTTCAGGTGGAAAGTGTGCATGCAAATTTATCAGTGGTTGTAACTGGCTGACTGGCGTTTACACTTTTGTTCTGTTCATTATGTTAGATCCGCGGACATACAAGTTGTCTGTAAACTTCTTTGTTGATTAAAATGTACCTGTGGCATTGCGGTAGAGTGAGCTCATCAGACCCTCCAAGTTGGGTTTGGGATAATCCCATAATGGGAGAAATGTTTTTCACCTACGAAAACTGTTATTTCTTAGCAACAGGGGCCCTGAAACGTTCTTGGAACACTATTTTTCTTTACCACCCCTCTATTGTTACAAGTGTGTGTTTAGACCAGGGCTGTGTCCTGCGAGTTGGACCTATGTGAATCTTCCCAAAATTTCTCTTCCTGGTTTATAGAGTGCTGATTGGTTATAGACGGAGGTAGTTACTATTGGTTTCAAATGTTCCTTTGAAAATTCCTTTAAAAACTCCTAATATGCGAAAAAGCGAATATTTTGCTGGAGGGCAGGGCCCACTGGTACTAGTGTGCCGACCCCAGTCTGCTATACAGACTGTTTGTTCCCTTTGGCTGCTATGCATGACTGACAGATGCTGAAGGCTTTAGCTTGAGCCCAGTATCTGCTGCACTTGGCATTTGACCTCACTGTACAGGTACAGGGGTGGCGGGCCATGTGGGCATGTGCAAAGGCGCAGGATGCTTTAGAGTAACATTAAAGTATTTTAAAAAAAAGTGGTGCTAATTATTCGGGCTGCATCCCAATCCATTGCTATTTTGCCCACCATGCCACCTCAGTTGGAATAGTCCAGCCTAAACTGCCAAGCCAGATCCTCATTGAACCGGAACACAAGCAACTCAGGACCAGTTTTGCCTAGCGACGGTCTCATCAGCCAGGTACAGCTTGGTTCCACTGACTGCACAGAACTCATGTCTGCACATAGCCCTCCCACTTAAAGCAGCGCAAAGTATTAAAAAAGTAATGGGTGGAATGCTTGAATTAATCTCAGCCACTGGTAATTACCCTGGGTCGCATCCCAATCCAAGTAATGTGGCACATTTACATTAGTCTGTAGTTTGAATATGTTTGCCATGCATTTTCTGGCTCGTACCTACCTGCAATGTTTTATTCTAATCTGAGTTTATGCCAAACTTGTCAATAGTATTTTAGTGATTTCAGATCCAGCAATAGGTTAAATGTTACCAGCCCATAATACCCAACGGTAGGCTCCACAAAAATCGGAGAGATTCTTTTGGGGTAAAGTTCTGACCATTTCACACTATTGTTTCAGCATTATGTTGGCCATGGAAATGCCATTAACGAACTCAAATTTCATCCGCGAGACCCGAATCTCCTTCTGTCTGTAAGCAAAGGTAAGAATCACACCTTTAGAGATTGCCCACAAATGGAACCATTAGCTCTGTAGCATTGATCTCCTAGAGTTTGATTCCTGATGACAACGAATGTGACGTTGCATGTACTAAATTAGCTTTCTTTTAATTATCAGGTTTCTTAATAAACGGTAAAGCCTAAAGGGAATTATTATCGTTTTAGCCTATTTAAAGCTCTTTCCAGCATCCTTAGTTAACGTTTGAGTGGTTGGGCCACTTAGGTGAAGCTAACACGTGAATAAGTATGTTAAAATGAGGCTATTGCTTCCCCAGCTCCGATAGAATAATTGTGGAGTCTTATGTCATTGAATAGTGTTGAGAGTGATCAATCCAATTAGTATGAAAACATGCACAGGCTGAACATCCTTGCAATTATCTATGTGCAGAGATTGGGGAGCGGGACCTAAGCTCTGTGGCTTTTTCATAACATTCTGTTGCACAGTAGTGAGCACCATATTTCTTTCCAACACCTGGGTAGTTGAGCCTCTAAACTCGTAAGTGAATAAAACTAACCATTAACATATGGATATGCCGTTTCAAAGCAGTCGTCCTCTTTTTATCCTGTATTTCCTCAGTGTGGTGATTGTGGAATTCTGCAAACAAATGGTTAACCTCCTTGGTGTTGGTTGAACTTGCACTGCTTTTGTTTGGGAACCCCATTTTGTTGTATTTGCCGATATACCTTATTTGTTCCAAAAAAGATTTGTATGTTGGGTCAAAGCTTTTTTGTGTTTTAATGGATTTGCACCTTTATCCCAGTCAGTAACTTTCAAGTAAGATATCTTGCTGGGAGTAGAGTCTGTGGACTCCCAAAACACTTTGACTCAAATCAACTGTGCAGAACACTGGATGCTTTTATGGAGAGGTTTTTCTTTTTAATTCATAGGAATCGTTTTTTTTTTTTTTTTTAATATGTGGGTGGGATTAATAGTGTGTTTTTGTTTCTAGAATTTCTGAATCTGCCAAAGAATGTTTAGTCCTTAGCCAGGTAGTTGAGTCTTCTCAGGGGAATGGCTTTGTGAGTTACCCAGTAGTTTTTATTTTTTTACATTTCTACCCTCTAGCGGAGTTAGTATAGAATTGAAGTAATGTGGTCTAATTTCATTTTGTCCTGATTACTCTTGCTGTTTCATGGACTATTGCTCAGATTGTAGCAAAGTTACCTGCTACTTTCTTTTGCTGTTTTAGCTTCTTGAGAATATCTGAATGGTAGTGTGCCGATAAATAGTAAAATTACCAAACAAATAAGAAATGTCACATCACCCAGAGCACAAAGCTGATGATTGAATAACTAGGCACTCTGAAGGTGCTGGGAGAATCATCTGATTTAGGTTTCATATGAACTATACTTAAGAATTGTGACACTTTACTTTTATTTCCTTGCGCTTCCGAGAGCGGTCGTCTTTTTAAACACTGACTAAACCAGTCATGGATTTGAGGAATACAGTTCTTACTCGTTTTCTTGAAATCAGTAAGCTATATTGCTGCTGCTTGTATTTTTGTTGGTTAGGTACCTGCCTTATGTGACCGACTTGTTAAATGTTTTCTATATTGGTTCAAAACCTTTAAATTGAATATGTCTGGTATATCCGATCAACAAATGGCTACAGTGATAAGTAACAATACAACACATCCTTTGAAAGAAGGATCAGAAAGAAAAATGCAACCTTCATAAATATTTTCCATCACCAACATCCCAACTCGGTCATGTTTACTGCCTTACTGAGTTATGATGCTAGGTGAAGAAATGGGAGTAAATGGAGTAGGACAGAATGATACAAATTACAGTGCATCGTACCCGGATCTGAGGCTGTCGCGGGAATATCTTCTGTGTCATTTGTCTTCTCTAATATTCCAGCTTGAAACGGCTTTGACTGAGCCCAGATCCATAATATCACTGTTTATACATTTAGGATGGCTGGCTAGGTTGAGCTAGCGTAGCCTCCAGGATAGCACACGTCTCCCCCTCAATGAAATCATGGCCTTGCTGGGAATCACAGGCTTGCCTCCATCTCACTGGCAGTAAGCTTTTCAGTGATCAGTGGATCACTGAATGCTCCTTGGGGTGATGATCCCTAACTCTGGGAAGACATGGATTACAGAACCATTCCCCAGTAACCTTTATTGCTAGAATCCTTACTTCCAGTTCATCTTCTCTAGAATCGGCAGTGCCGTTCCCATGTCCGTTGTCTTATCTGGTAAGCATGACCTCAGCACCGTGGGTACTTGAGATGCAAATGGCATCACCTCAAAGCACCTTTCGTAGGGATTTTTGCATCTCTTATTTAGTCACTCCGAATGTGCAATTGCTGGTAACCATAGGATATGTATTTTAGTGTCATTTCCTTCACTTTACAAGAGCTGTAGTTTGAATTCCAAATTCCCAGTTCAAGCAAATGCACTTCTGTGTTTCACCCTTTTCCTGCACTGTTTGTTTTCCAAGTGCAATTCTGCTCTTATATCTCCTCTGTAGCTATCCTAGTATGTGGTGCGCTGTACTCTACAGATCTTTGAAGGTACTCAGCATTATTTGCCCTAGTTGGTCGTCCGTGCTTCTGTCTCTTCTTTCAATGAAGAATACAGAATCCCATTCAGAGGAGGGAGATGCCCTTCACTTTTGTCACTTCAGCTGTTTTTATGTCTGTCTCCAGTGCTGCACCATTACAGTTCTCAGAAGCACAAAATACTTGAAGACAGTAGTTCCAGTAGGCTTTCGTTCCGGGTGAGATAGCCTATTTGCTCGCACCTTCTGTGACTGAAAAAAATATGGGACAGATTGAATTGCCTCCCAAATTGGCTATCTTTGAGCATTCATAGCTCCAACCCAAGCAAACAGTGTGGTCATGTAAACTTTAAAAGAAACTTAAAGACCATTCTCTTCAGAGATTTTTTTTAGCTAACACTTCTGCAGAAAGGGACTAGTTTTCATATAGGTATAGTTTGGATGCCTCACACATGCACTCTGCCATAGTGATGTAAGCAGCTCCCACATGATGCTTTGCTTGTTCACCACATTCAAATGATTATTTGGATGGATTTAGATTCCAATAACTTGTTAGTGCTGTGGCTGGAATTACAAACCAGATCTTCTATCCAGTACCTTTACTCCCTTTGTCGAGTGATCGCTGTTGGCTGTAGATTAAAGAGCCTGCTGGATACAGTAAAAACTAAGTGTGAGGCATACAGCAGAAAGTGTATCTGTGTTTGACACACAGTTGTAGCAATAAACCTATAAATATATTGTATCTGCGTCTGGGTGCAGTACAGGACCCAGGGTGAATAGTTCTCACTTTGTTCCTGCAACCATTCAGTGCTGTGGTTACTGGAGGAACTGGCATGATAACAATCTGTTTCTCATCCTGTTTAACGTTAATTCATTTTCTTTTTTTAGATCATGCACTGAGATTGTGGAACATCCAAACAGATAACCTTGTTGCAATATTTGGTGGTGTAGAAGGGCACAGAGATGAAGTTTTAAGTGCAGTAAGTTGAAGCTGTTTTCTTTATACATTAATTATTTACTCATTTTATTTGTGTAATAGATTATTATTCCTATGGAATCAATGGTCTGGGTTATTAGCACAAAATCTCATGGTGTAACTTAAGGAAGGTCTTGTCATTATATATCTTAAAAGATGGACAGGTCCTGGCCCATCTCAGTTATTCAATAACTCTGCAATTTCAGCCTTCCCAAAAGCATTCCGTCTCCAGTAGACCTACTTAAGGAGGGAGCACTGCTTTTAGAGTGGACTTTCATTTGAATAAGTTGGGAGATTAGCAGATGTAAGCATTTTTTTTTTTTTTCTTCAGCAGTGGATCTAAACTCAGACATGAATCCACCCTAAAGTTAGGATGGTTAACCTGGACTTTTCAGCATGGTCCGGGCATAGCTGGTCACAGCTAGACCAGGACAAAATCTCCCACTACCATGATTGTTAAACTGTTGCATAGGTTTATCCTCTGGTAGTGCTCGACCATTCAGTTATAAATAACTTTTTTAAAATATTTATTTGGTTGGTATACATTTCTCAACTATCTGTAAGCAGGGCATTTAATAGATTTGAGTGAAACTGAACACTCAACTTCAAAATAGTGCCTTGTGTTTTTGATTGCCCCAACAGCAACAAATAAAGTAGTGATAAGTAACTCTCCGCCCCCTCACCCCACCCCCACGTGCACACACCATATTGGAAACTAAAGCAAACTCAGACTGTGTTTGACCTATTTAGTTCTGTGAGTGCAGTATTTTAGCTTCTTAGCAAGCACAGGACCCATGCCTAAGAACACCCACCGCAGTCATGCTTCCAACTATAACAAACATAATGTTGGAATGCTTGAATTTTTCTTCTCCAGCATTTACTATCTTTTATACATTCCCTTGCTATGAACTTTCACTCCACTTAAATTGGGTCTCTTATTTTCTCTCACTTTAATGATATGAGAATCTAAGATTGCAATCGTAAGGAGAGTGGAACTCAAAAACCCCAGGCCAATTGGCAGCCTGGACGACAGATCAATGAAGTGCATTGGTGACTTAAATTACTGTTAAGTGCATGCAGGCACTACTGATTTAACATTAATACAAACCCCAGTCATTGGGAATATTACAAGCTTGTGACTTTGAAAAGAAACCAGCGTTCAACATTTATAGTCACCTGTTTTAGTGCATACATGTTGCATACTTAATTTTAGTATGCTCTCTAATGCTGTTTTTCAGTTATTTTTGGGTGGAAACAGTCCCAACCACTTGCATTGGACCTAATCTATGTGTAAACCGTTGTTACTGTAAGAGACAGTCTTAAAGTTCAACTTCTCTTTGGCGTGGTATTGTGTATGGTCATTAGATAACTACATCTTATAATAATTTCAGGGTTTAATTTGGTTAATTAATATTTTAAGTCCGTCTTCTGGGGTGCACTGCCATCTTCTACAATTCTTCATTTGCTGTCTTAAAGCAGTTGTTGGCTAGCATTAAAAGAAATTTGGCAGTTGCAAACTACAATGAACTGCTGAATTGAAAGGCGTCTGGTTAGCTCTCAATGGTTGGAACCAGCAAGTAGTAAGGGATATATATTTAGCATATAGTAGTGTTCCTTTACCTTTTTTTTTAATTTAGGACTATGACCTTCTTGGAGAGAAAATAATGTCCTGTGGTATGGATCATTCCCTCAAACTCTGGAGGCTCAACTCGAAGAGAATGACGAACGCCATTAAGGACTCTTATGAATATAATCCCAACAAAACTAACAGGTAATTGGTGTGCACCTTCAAAATTAAACTTTGCAATAACTTCGTAATGGCTCTGTATTGTAGTTTGGAGTAACAGTTTAATAGTTTTGATTCCAGTTTAAGCTTATCTGCATGTTTCTGCCTTTTTAAATCAACCGTTGAATTGTCTTGAAAGCCATTGCCAATATATTTACTCTTGTAGATGGTTTTCCATCATTAGGTTGTTCATAGATTTACACACTTCAAATATTCCCAGACACTAGGCTGAGAATCCTCTAAAAATGTTCAGTCTGCAGTTACAAAACACACTTGCTCAAGTTTCTACTGTTCGCTTTCTCACCTCATTGTATGACAACGTTTAAGCCAGTGATGCGCAGAGTTTCAGCCCCTTATTCCGCCCTCCCCTCAAAAAACACACTAATAGAACTTTCATTGCTCAGATTTTCTGCCCCTCATCTAGGTGTGAATTACCCAGAGGTGCGTTGTATTCAGTTGTTTTAGGTCCGATTTCTTTAAGTGTGCTGTGTAATAGCTTCAGAAGAAATATTTTACTTTCAGCAGTTTGTTACAGGTATCCCGTTCCTTCTTTTCACCAAAAGAACCGCTCAGTGAATATGCTGCAAAATGGTTATTGGCTTCTTAGTTGATACCTAACTTTTTGTGACTCCTTCTTAGTCAATGGCTGCTTTGTTTATAAGAGCATGTTAATTAGCTGCAGCATTTCTAGGGACCAAATATTTGACAGATACCCCACCTTTAGTTAGCAATATCATCGAGGAAACCATTATCGATGACCGCATGAAAGGCATATGTTGATGACATTAACAGTGTGTGAGCTGCAGTTTTCCTGGATTGACAAGATCGTCCTTTGGCAGTCTCCATTGTAGTGCACCCTCTGTATTATCAAGATTACACACTAAGTTTCAGACTGGAATACTGGAGAAAGCATCTTCTGAATTGGAAGAAGAGGAGGAATGACAGGCTTCGTCGTTCTCATCAGGAAATATACCGGTGACAGTAGCCTGTTTGTCCTGATAACCTGAACACGCACTACCAGAGGACATGAAGTGATTATTAATCCCAGGAATAAAAGGAAGCTTTTATTATTGGTGTTAAACCTGCTTTGAAGTTTACCATGCTTCTGTGATCCTGGTTATTGTCAGTCTCCTTTGATACAGGAATCGCTGGATTTGCTGAGGAGCATTACAAGATAGTTACACAAGCCTGACATTCCGCCACCTGATTCAAGTGTGTTCTTGCCTCCACTCCCACCTTCTCCGGCGCAGTTACAGATGCCCTGGATTAATTTTGAGTCCATTTGTGCAACACCTGCGGATGAAAAACTGTATATTGCTTGGGAAATATAAATTCCTTCAGCCTTAAGAAGACGTTATTCTCATTCACACCTGACAGCACTGCATGCATAGAGTTTGGTCATTGTTCTCAAGGTGCTTTTGCAGGAAAAAAAGGAAAAAAGCAAGTGGCATGCAGCCCATCTTGGACATTCACAGCACCAACCAGTAGTCAAGCGTTCTGTCTACAGGAGCTGTAATTCTACAGATGTGGACAACCAAGGTTGGGACATCCTGTATACTCTGTTCACTAATTACCAGATCACCAAAAGGAGGCCTTCCTCCATAATCCCATCTGCCACTAACTAACAGCTTCACTGATGAAGGACTAGAGTTTCCTTGGGAGAAATAGTATCTATCTAAATAAACAGGGTTCCCAAAACTGGCAACTTTGGCGAATTAAACTTTGCATACAATAGACATTAAAAGTGTTCCTGTGCCTGAGAGCAGCCACTATGATTTTTTTGAGAACTGATCCACTGTTTTGTGACATTTAGAAATGCCCCAAAAAGTAATCCATTCTCTAACCAGGATATCACCCACTGAAATCCTGTCTGCTGTACTTTTCATAAGGTGTTTATATATCTATACATACACACACACACACACACACACACACTACGCTTGTGTGACTGTAAATGCTAAATAATTGTCTCACCATGTACTAGTTGGTATATCGTTGTTTGCCACATTATTCCTTTGAATGAAGTTCATATGGTGCACATTATTGTAAACCAGTCTCCGTGCAGACAGACCTTTTATCAACTGCATAAATACAATTGGAGACCTGTGCAGAGAAAACTGGTTCACTTGTATATTACTGAATAATTCAGGTGTATTGCTAATGTCAAATGTGACTGGATTTGTGCACTTCATGCATAATGGTTGAACCCAGTGGGCTGAAGTTATAGGAGTGCAAAGAATGTCTTTGAGGATATTTTCTTAGGAGCTCAATAAGGAGAATTCCCTTGATAGAATCAGATGTGCAGACCTGAATGGCCAGCCCCAAGTGTAAGGCATTTTCTAGCAAATTGTAAATTGTTTTGATATTTAAAACGTTGCCCCGCAAAAAGCTGTACCATGCAGGAAAGCACACGATCTTGAATGACAGTATGTTAATCTGTGCCATTTCATACTCGTACTGGGGCTTGTGGAAGTGCCTCAAATGGATCACCAACGTCAGACATTTAGACATTGTCTGAAATTCCAGTTTGCTCTCAGAGGACCACATATTTTTAAAAATAGGCTTTGGAACCACATAAAAAATAAAAAAATAAAAACTCATCACAAAGGATTTGTCCGTGCTCAGTGAGGGCAGTCTTCTTCCTGGAGACAGGCCGGTAGAGTGGCTGATGGTAGATGGATGATAGTAGCAGTCTGGTATTTAGGGGAAGTACTGATCTTCTCCTTGTTGTTTTTAGGAGCGCACACCAGTGCCCATCTCCAGAGGTGGACTCCCCCTCACAAAGTAAGGACTGTGATGATGCAGAGAGAACAAGCAGGTAATAATTAGGCATGTGGTACACCAAACTGTCTGTTTTAAAGTGTTACATATCACACAGTTATGTACCATTATCTCTCCAGTGCTTAAACCAGTAAAAGGTGGAATGGCATGTTAATAAACAAGCATTGGCAAAGCTGAGATGTCTGGGGCTGGCTGCTAGCCGTTTGACTTTTTCAAAAAACACAATAGAAAACAAGATTTGTCAACATTTGTTGGGTCAGCTTGTGAGCCCTCATCAGTCAAACACAAATGAAAAATTATTTGAATTCAAACATATTTTTAGTCTGCAACAGACACTACTATAGTAGTGCTTGGCATCACAGAATATGTGTGTATGTACTTCTGAAAGGGCAGCAAGCCACAACTCAGTGATGGCTGAAGGGGGCTGACTTACTGCTCCATATTGCATGTTCGAGTGACTGGAAGACAAGTGAATGATACAGTTGAAAAATGTGTAAAGTCTGGCTGAAAGACCCTACAACTATATTAGATACATCATTTTAGCAAATCAGAAGTTCCTGGATACCACCAGACCAATAAAAAATTAATTGATCGGCAATTAGCTGCCAGCCTCTTTTGCCAATGCTTTTTTCTTTTTTTGTCATGGTTGTTTTTTTTTTTTTTTAACAAATGGATAAGAAGGGTTGAAAACACAGGTAAAAAGGAGGCTTTGAGACAGTGTGTTGTATAAATAGGTAATCCAGCTAGATAGAGTTCCATACATAGACAAGGGTGCATAGATAAAGATTATTGCCTAGATAGATACATAGACATGTTTGCATAGATAGGAGATAGACGGGTGGATGGACCGATGGACAGGTTGATAGATAAGTGTGTGTGTGTGTATATATATATATATATATATATATATATATATATATATATATATATGTGTGTATGTGTATATATATCTCTGACAGACTCTCAGACTGGTAGATGGGCACAGCAGACCAACAGGTAAACGGACTGACAGGTAGATGGACAGACAAATAGGGTTGCAAAGATGTATGGATAGGGTTCCATACATAGACAAGGTTGCATATATATATATATATATATAGATAGTTGCCATGGGCAGGTTTGCAAAGATAGACCGGTGGATGGAGCTAGACAGACTGGTTGAGTGGTAGGTGAATGGACAGACTGGTAGATACGTGGGCAGGCGGACAGACAGCTGCAAAGATAGGTCAGGTAATTGGAAGAAACAGCAGAGCTAAAAACTGTAATAGTATAGTTAAATGTTTACATGAGCAAGATATATCAGAGTACTGAAAGCAATCTGGAAAGTCATACAAGCAGGGCATACAGACTAAAAAGGTTTACACTCCATTCTTCATTTAAAGTAAATTTTTCTTTTAAAATAGAAGCATGATACACAGAAGTACAGTTGGAAATGCACTCCACGGTATGCATACTGAACAATATAAATGGCAACTTCATCAAGAACAGTTTAAAGTGGACACAAGTTGGTATATTGTGAAACAGCAGCAGTAGGGTAACATGCCACTCCAAAAATAATTCACAACACCCATCAGCAGAAGACAGCAATTGAAAAAGCTGGAATGTTTCTAGTGATTAGCATGTGAAAGAGCAAAAGTTATGTAGTGGCCCCCTGCCCAGTGCTGTACTCAGTAGGGGCGGACGCAGGATGTGAATGACACCAATAGTTGGTCACCTGGCTAAAATTCCCTTTAAATAAGTATATTGTACATATGTTTTCTTTAAAAAATCAAAAAGGGTTAGCTAACACCAGAACTTGGTGAACCGAAGACCTAATAAAGCAACTTTGTTTCCTAAATCCACAAGATCATTATAAATATATTCTGAAATTTGTCATTACTTTTTATCCTAGAGGCATTTTCAATTTAATGTTCATGGAACTGTCTTTGATTTTGATACTGGAACCTTCAAAAGTCACGTGCAATTCACTGATTTGTAAAATCTTGTCTTTTGAAAAAACATTGTAGAAACTGCATCATCATTTATTCAACGTAATACTTAAAAAACATATTTGGGGCTATTGTGGAGTATATGGAAGACCAACGTAAAGACAAGCTGTTAAGTCATTTTATATTTTTTTTCTGTAGTGTAAGAGTGACCCTAAGCGTGGTAGAGCGCTTTACTAGAAAGCTATTGTGTAGTGGATGCAACAGATGGCTTACAGTATGTGAGCTATGATACAATACTTATATTTTCTGTAATGTGTAGAGAATATAAAGCATGTGTGTCTTTATCAGTGTTTCCTAAACTTTCCACAACCACAGCCCACTCTGTAGAACAAAAACAAACTTTCTGACCCACGCTAGACATGAGTTGGCACGATTTTTTAATGTAAATAAAGCATCATGTGCTAGCACATTGATATGTAGCGACAGAACATTAGCCATTGAAATGGCCAGTAAACTAGCACACAGTTTTATTGATGTAACTATATAATACACAAGTGATAATGTGTGGAAGAAGGGTTTTTGCAAATGTCACTTGTGAATCACCAAGAAAATGTTTTGATCTAATTAAGATACATTCCCTGCACACCTCAGAATAAAAAAAAAGAAAAAAAAAAGTGCTTCATTTTTGCTTTCCTAGCTGCTTGATTCAATAAAATTAATTTACGGGTATTTACATTTTCTTGTGCATTGCAAAAAACATCCTACACTGTCGCATAACTCACTTTAAAAAGTTCTATCGCTTTGCAGCCAGAGAAAGAAAAGTAAACACTACTTCCCATGTTAAAAGAATTAAGCAGTCTTACATTTGACCCTTGTTTTCGAATCAAGTTGTGACAAGTTAAACACTGCATTTAAAGGCATCTCTATTTATTGCTCTGACTTTCACGACCCACTAAAAATCAGCTCACAGCCCACAGTTTGGGAAAAAGTGATTATATATATATATATATATATATATATATATATATATATATTGCAAATTTGAGTGTGTGTATATATATATATATATATATATATATATATATATATATATATATATATATATATATATATGTGGAATTATGTCTTAAACAGTCTGTAGATTGTGAGAAAAGGTTTCGACTGCTATATTGCAGCATGACTTTACTGTGTTATGTTGGGGTCTTACAGACCGTGCCCGTTTAATGTGACATAGCCCTAGAAGATTTGCACACAAAAAAACCAGCAAAAATGCTTTCTGGGTAGTAATAATCCGTTTATAGTTTCCCCACTTAAGGAAAGAATTAATTTCCTAAACCTAGTTGTCACAGCTTGATTAAGAACTCGTGCGGTTGGGTAAGCTGATATGAGCGCATCTAACCACATTCACAGTAGAGCAAAATGTTAGTAATTCAACATAAATGACCACCCTGTGTTTGAAATTACCACGGGAGTAGAATTCAACAAAGAGAAACATATTTAGCATATAAATATCAAAATTTAGCTTTTGCCACTTTTGAAGCAAGTTTTTGATTTTTCAGAACTGGATTTGATCAGAGAAATCAACCTGTATGTATATGTTCAGTGGCATGTGTAGCTGCAGATACACATGCTGTGCACAGTCCGCCGTCTGGTGTTGGGCTCGGAGTGTTACAAGTTGTTTTTCTTCGAAGAAGTCTTTTCGAGTCACGAGACCGAGGGACTCCTCCCACTTCGGTTCCATTGTGCATGGGCGTCGACTCCATCTTAGATTGTTTTTTTTCCCGCCATCGGGTTCGGACGTGTTCCTTTTCGCTCCGTGTTTCGGGTCAGAAAGTTAGTTAGAATCTCGGAAAAAATCGTCGGTATTGTTGCGTTCGGTATCAGGTTAGTTAGAACAAATCGACACCGAATCTTGAAGAGCTCCGGTGGCCCTTCGGGGTAATTTCGATACCCCGTCGGGGCCTGGACGGCCCGACCGCTTGCGACTTCAAGACTGATGGAACGGACCCCGTTCCGCTTCTGTCCTAAATGCCATAACAAATATCCGTATACGGATCAGCATCTGGTCTGTAACTTGTGCCTGTCCCCCGAGCACAAGGAGGATACGTGTGAAGCCTGTCGAGCGTTTCGGTCGAGGAAGACGCTCAGAGACCGAAGAGCCAGGAGATTGCAAATGGCGTCCACGCCGACAGGACAACAACGGTTCGAGGACGAAGAGGAAGCGTTCTCCATCCACGAGTCGGATTCGGGGGAATCCGACGCGGAAGACATAACAACCGTGAGTAAAATTAGGACTCACGAAAAGTCCACAAAAGCCCAGGGGACGCCACTGCTAACAGGCCATGGCTTAACCCAAAAACTAGGTGACCGAGCCAAGGCACCGAAAAAGGGCATGCTGGTGTCTAAGTCATCCGACTCCGGTTGTGATACCGCCACACAGCAACCTCGGAGCCGAGACACCGGCTCTGAGAAGCTTCGGCGCAGAGACAGCGGCACAGATGATGTTCGGCACCGAGATACCACGCCGAAATCAAAGAAAACTTCTTCGGAGCCTAAAAAGACTACCGAAACTGTTTCGGTACCGAAAAAAGCCTCAGAACTGAAAATTAGTTCCTATACAGAGGAACAAGGACTAAGCACCCAATTGCATAGATTTGGGGAAGAGCTTCAAACTGTAGAAACTGACTACACTCAAAGGAGGCTTCACATCCAGGAAGACACAGGAAAGATAACCACTCTTCCCCCAATAAAGATGAAAAGGAAACTTGCCTTCCAACATGGGGACAAGCAACCACAAGCAAAGGTGGTAAAGAAAGTAACACCACCACCTTCTCCACCACAACCAACACATGCATCACCGGCGCAAACTCCACCACTAACGCACTCACCAGCTCATACCACAATGAGCCAGGATGATCCCGATGCATGGGACCTCTACGACGCTCCAGTGTCTGACAATAGCCCAGACTCGTATCCAACTAAACCGTCACCACCTGAGGACAGTACATCATATGCACAGGTGGTCGCAAGGGCAGCCGAATTTCACAATGTCTCACTACATTCGGAACCTATTGAGGATGACTTTCTCTTTAACACCCTGTCCTCCACCCATAGCCAGTATCAGAGCCTTCCCATGCTCCCAGGAATGCTAAGGCACTCAAAACAAATATTTCAAGAACCAGTTAAAGGCAGAGCCATAACTCCAAGGGTGGAGAAAAAATATAAAGCACCGCCCACAGACCTAATATTTATTACAAAACAACTAACACCGGACTCAGTAGTTGTGGGGGCAGCTCGTAAGAGAGCCAACTCTCATACATCCGGCGACGCACCACCTCCAGACAAGGAGAGCCGCAAATTTGATGCAGCAGGAAAGAGTTGCAGCACAAGCAGCAAATCGGTGGCGTATCGCCAACTCGCAAGCACTCTTGGCAAGATACGACAGGGCTCATTGGGATGAAATGCAACATTTCATCGAACACCTACCCAAAGAGTTCCAAAAAAGAGTGCAACAAGTGGTGGAAGAGGGACAAAGTATCTCGAACAATCAGATACGGTCTTCCATTAGTGCAGCCGATACAGCTGCAAGGACAATAAACACTGCAGTCACAATACGGAGACACGCATGGCTGCGCACTTCTGGGTTCAAACCCGAAATCCAACAGGCTGTGCTCAATATGCCGTTTAATGAACAGCAATTGTTTGGGCCGGAGGTAGACACTGCCATTGAAAAACTAAAAAAGGACACCGATACAGCCAAAGCCATGGGCGCACTCTACTCCCCGCAGAGCAGAGGCACATTTCGAAAAACACCTTTTAGGGGAGGGTTTCGGGGTCAACCCACAGAAACCAACACTTCACAGACAAGACCACCTACCTACCAGGGTCAATATCAAAGGGGAGGTTTTCGGGGACACTATAGAGGAGGCCAATTCCCAAGAAATCGGGGAAAATTTCAAGGTCCCAAAACCCCTCAAAATAAACAGTGACTCGCAAGTCACACAACCCCTTCACACAACACCTGTGGGGGGAAGACTAAGCCAATTCTACAAATCTTGGGAAGAAATAACAGACACTTGGGTCTTAGCAATTATCCAATATGGCTATTGCATAGAATTTCTCAAATTCCCTCCAAACGTCCCACCGAAAACACACAATATGTCAAAACAGCATATAGATCTTCTAGGACTAGAAGTTCAGGCATTACTACAAAAGGACGCAATAGAATTAGTACCAAGCTTACAGGAAAACACAGGAGTTTACTCACTGTACTTTCTAATACCAAAGAAGGACAAAACTCTGAGACCAATACTAGATCTCAGAACACTAAATACCTACATCAAATCAGACCACTTTCACATGGTCACATTACAAGACGTAATCCCACTGCTCAAACAGCAAGACTACATGACAACATTAGACCTAAAAGATGCGTATTTCCATATACCGATACATCCTTCCCACAGGAAATACCTAAGGTTCGTATTCAAAGGAATACATTACCAATTCAAAGTGTTGCCATTCGGAATAACAACTGCGCCAAGAGTCTTTACAAAATGCCTGGCAGTAGTAGCTGCGCATATCAGAAGGCAGCAAATACACGTGTTCCCTTACTTAGACGACTGGTTAATCAAGACCAACACGCTAACAAGGTGTTCACGTCACACAAAGTTTGTCATACAGACCCTTCACAAGCTGGGTTTCTCCATCAACTATGCAAATTCACACCTTTTGCCGTGTCAAACACAGCAATACTTAGGAGCGACAATCAACATAACAGAAGGGATAGCCACTCCAAGTCCACAAAGGGTTCAAACATTTCACAAGGTAATACAGGCCATGTATCCAACACAAAAGATACAAGCAAAGATGGTATTAAAACTCCTAGGCATGATGTCTTCATGCATAGCCATTGTCCCAAACGCAAGATTGCACATGCGGCCCTTACAACAATGCCTAGCATCACAATGGTCACATGCACAGGGTCAACTTCTAGATCTGGTGTTGATAGACCGCCAAACATACATCTCGCTTCTATGGTGGAACAGTACAAATTTAAACAAAGGGCAGCCTTTCCAAGACCCAGTGCCACAATACGTCATAACAACGGATGCTTCCATGACAGGGTGGGGGAGCACACCTCAATCAACACAGCATCCAAGGACAATGGGACATACATCAAAGGAAGTTTCACATAAATCACTTAGAACTGTTAGCAGTATTTCTAGCGTTGAAAGCGTTTCAACCCATGATAACCCACAAATACATTCTTGTCAAAACAGACAACATGACAACAATGTATTATTTAAACAAACAAGGGGGGACACACTCGACACAGTTGTCTCCTAACACAAAAAAATATGGCATTGGGCAATTCACAACCACATTCGCCTAATAGCACAATTTATTCCAGGGATCCAAAACCAGCTAGCAGACAATCTCTCTCGGGATCACCAACAAATCCACGAATGGGAAATTCACCCCCAAATACTGAACACTTACTTTCAAATTTGGGGAACACCTCAAATAGATCTATTTGCAACAAAACTCAAAATGCCAAAACTTCGCATCCAGGTACCCACACCATCAATCCCAAGGCAATGCTCTATGGATGAATTGGTCAGGGATATTTGCGTGCGCTTTCCCCCTCTCCCTCTCCTTCCATATCTAGTAAACAGATTGAGTCAAAACAAACTCAAACTCATACTAATAGCACCAACATGGGCAAGACAACCTTGGTATACAACACTTCTAGACCTATCAGTAGTACCTCATGTCAAGCTACCCAACAGACCAGATCTGTTAACACAACACAAACAACAGATCAGGCATCCAAACCCAGCATCGCTGAATCTAGCAATTTGGCTCCTGAAATCCTAGAATTCGGATGCTTAGACCTCACACAGGAATGTATGGAGGTCATAAAACAAGCTAGAAAACCTTCCACTAGACACTGCTATGCAAATAAATGGAAAAGATTTGTTTGTTACTGCCCTAATAATCAAATTCAATCATTGCACGCATCTCCAAAAGATGTAGTAGGATATTTACTACATTTGCAAAAATCAAATCTAGCTTTCTCTTCCATAAAGATACATCTCACTGCAATTTCTGCTTACCTGCAGATTACTCATTTAACTTCCCTATTTAGAATACCAGTCATTAAAGCGTTTATGGAAGGCCTAAAGAGAATTATACCACCGAGGACACCACCTGTTCCTTCATGGAATCTCAACATTGTCTTAACAAGACTCATGGGTCCACCTTTCGAGCCCATGCATTCTTGTGAAATGCAATACTTAACGTGGGAAGTTGCATTTCTCATCGCCATCACATCTCTAAGAAGAGTGAGTGAGATTCAGGCATTTACCATACAAGAACCATTTATTCAAATACACAAGAATAAGGTAGTTCTAAGGACAAATCCAAAATTCTTACCAAAGGTTATCTCACCGTTCCACTTAAATCAAACAGTAGAATTACCAGTGTTCTTCCCACAGCCAGATTTAGTAGCTGAAAGAGCACTACATACATTAGACATCAAAAGAGCACTAATGTACTACATTGACAGAACAAAACTAATCAGGAAGACAAAACAACTATTTATTGCCTTTCAAAAACCTCATACAGGAAATCCAATTTCAAAACAAGGCATTGCTAGATGGATAGTTAGGTGCATTCAAACCTGCTATCTTAAAGCAAAGAGAGAGCTGCCTATTACACCAAAGGCACACTCAACCAGAAAGAAAGGTGCTACCATGGCCTTTCTAGGAAATATTCCAATGAACGAAATATGTAAGGCAGCAACATGGTCTACGCCTCATACATTTACTAAGCACTACTGTGTAGATGTGTTATCTGCACAACAAGCCACAGTAGGTCAAGCTGTACTAAGAACTTTATTTCAAACTACTTCAACTCCTACAGGCTGAACCACCGCTTTTCGGGATAACTGCTTACTAGTCTATGCACAGCATGTGTATCTGCAGCTACACATGCCACCGAACGGAAAATGTCACTTACCCAGTGTACATCTGTTCGTGGCATTAGTCGCTGCAGATTCACATGCGCCCATCCGCCTCCCCGGGAGCCTGTAGCCGGTTAGAAGTAGATCTTGAACATTTGAACATTTGTAAATATATTACTTTAAACCTTCATTTTGTACATACGTATTCATTCCATTGCATGGGCACTATTACTAGCATACACAACTCCTACCTCCCCCTCTGCGGGGAAAACAATCTAAGATGGAGTCGACGCCCATGCGCAATGGAACCGAAGTGGGAGGAGTCCCTCGGTCTCGTGACTCGAAGACTTCTTCGAAGAAAAACAACTTGTAACACTCCGAGCCCAACACCAGACGGTGGACTGTGCACAGCATGTGAATCTGCAGCGACTAATGCCACGAACAGATGTACACTGGGTAAGTGACATTTTCTATATATATATATATATATATATATATATATATATATATATATATTATTTGAAAAAATTGTTCTCTCCTGGGGTTCCAGTGCTAGTGTTTCAACTACCTGAGGACTAGCTGACTGATCAGGCACTGTTGCTAAAGCCAGACCCTTACATGATGTATACTAGGCTGGCAGTTTTACTTAAGTACATTTTGTGTACAAATCATAGAACTGTGAACTTGATCCTTTCATGTATCAGGAGCCAGTGGTGACTGTATGTGGTCTATTTGTAGGGTCGGGCACATTCTAGCCGCCTGGTTTTGTAGCTTATGCAGCCTCGCAGTGAGTTTATTTGGCAGTCCGTTGTAAATGAAGTAGTACTGAAAACATGTTGTCCCCTGGTTGGTTGTTTCAACAAGCTGGATGATTTTTTGGAACTGTAATGCCTTTTTATTATACGCTCCTCTTAGGAAACAAATGCATCACATTAAACTTCAGATAACGTGCCTTCGGAGAGATGGCTGTGGACCTTCCATGTTTGGAAGTCTGTCTGCATTGTTTTAGGCTCCTCCTAAAAGCTTGTTTCTAGCTCTGTTCAAACACACTCTGAAACAAGTCCAATGCAAATACAATATTTGCAAAAAGGACAGTGAATAATTGGCCTTTAGGATCTATTCGGTGTTTGTGGATTATCGGCAGCATTGATAAGTCTCATGTCAAATTTTAGTTTAGGAGAATTCCTTGCACTATAATTAATTCAGCGTTTCCCTACTTCCTTATTGAAATTTCGTTTGTATAATCAACGATCTTATGTGGAATCTGTATCCAGTCACAAAGCTTTAAAGTTGTCTCGCAGAAGTTCATTGCACTTTTAAGTAAGCATCATGGGGCAGGGGGCAAGCAGAGCCCAAAAGCAGAATGCCAGCTTAGTAATATAGCTCACAGCCACTGAATTATAATTTTTTCTCGGGGTTCGCTGCAGTTGGACATGGGGCAGACAGGACAGCTGCAGATGAAGCAGAAAATCTGGTAGGCAGAACCTTGTAAAATAGACAATGGAAACCTCAGACTTTGTCTGACAACTTGCAAAACCACTACCACCCTGAAATCGGCCACACTGGTAGGGATGCTTCTATGATAATTGGGGAGAAGCAGTAAGGTAATTTGGAATGCCTGTGTTGTCTGAGTTTATGCTGGAGATTGTCAAGAGTTTGAATCATGCTGTAAATTGAGGATGATGCCTGTGAAAATAGAGGAGAAGGGGCTTGCGGTTAAGAAGTATGTACATGCTCCCACATAGTTTGGGCACATAGAAGCTCGAATGCAAACTTATTTGAGGAAAGCAGAAGTACTCAACAGAAATCCCTCCGAGGCCTATAAGTATGCTTAGTTGGCTACGTCATTTGTGTGTAATTCAACTTCTGCAAATCATGGAGGGCGAATCCTACTCAAGGTTACCAAAAGTAGAAAAATTCCAAGATAAAAATAAATGCTGATCTATACTGTGTAGAGTATGGGTTAGTAGGTACTGAAAAAAGTTATCCTGCCTCGTTTGAGGTTCAGGATATTGATGAATATTGGGGAAGAGATTAACATGGGGACTAGGCAAACAATGACCATTGACCAACCAACGTGACAAAGGTACAGCAAAAACTAGATGTTTGTGGTCAGAGCCATTCTCCCGTAGGACCCAAAGGAAAGATTTGAAAGGAGATTCCTATCTTAAGAATGGCTCCCAAGCCTAAACAATGTGTTCAGTACTAACTGGCCTTGTAAACGTTGTGTATGGAATAATTAGTCAACATGATTCGAAGCGTTAATGGATGTTTCCTTTCCACTGACTGATCTGACTTTGGTCAGCTAAAAGTTGTTGAAATTTAGACTAGAGCAGTTCTCAGTTTCTAGAAATGCCTGGGATTCCACTTGCCTCCATGCTGATTACTGCTGCTTGACAAACACCCGCACACCACCATGTTTAAGGCAGGTCTGTCCATACAGTCAGTGCATGGCTCTTCTGTAATGGAAAATGTTCGAATTGGAGGGCAGGGTCTTCACACAAAATTCAAAAGTCCCTTCCGCAGGAGGTAAGTTATTTGTTTCATGTTAGACCCTTACGTCGCAGGCTCATACCGCCTATTATGGCTCCATCCCCTTCCACCTGCAGTTAACAGCGCACTTCAAACAGCCTTCAACATTCATTGCATCATTGCATTCTAAACGCTTCTGCATTAAACATTTCTACAGCATGCACACTCTGCCCATGCATCTCTACAGGATGCTTTTTACTTTTATATCTAGAAAACAGGCTCTTGCCTCTACTGTCAAACTGGACTGTATGTTCTATACCAAAAAGTAAAACCTAATACATTATTAAAATTCTGGATTCAGATATAAGTTTTCTTATGAAAGATGGTAAACATTCATTTTAAGCTTGTCCATCAACTAGATTACTAGTCTCTGATGTTAAATTACTTTTCTGCTGGAAGGAGCACAGACCTCCTAATTAACTCTTCCATGGGGCCCTGATTTTGCTCCAGGAGTGACAAATGTAACATGGCTTTCTTTTAAACAGATGTGTTGAATGAGGCAAAATTATTTTGCCACAAGCATATGTACCTGGTCACTTGATATGACAGAGGGCAATTGCTTTTATATTCTTTCTTACATGGAACATATCAAAATGTCTAATTGTTAAAGCCACTGACTGCAGACGTAATGGTAACTGAAGAACTTGTGTAATCTTTCTTACAGACCATTTATTTCTCAGAAGATTCATTTTCCTGACTTTTCCACAAGGGACATACACAGGAACTATGTGGACTGCGTGCGGTGGCTTGGGGACCTTATTCTGTCAAAGGTATGGTATTCACCAATGTATTTAGGCGGTTTCACTGTATGATTTTTCATTTTTGTTATTTTGTCTATATGGAGTACCAACTATTGGAAGCAGGTCTAGCTGTTAGGCTGATGTTCTCATTTCTTTACAAGTGTATCAGCCGTATCCTAAACATTTACCAACTTGTTTTCCTGCTATGTTTGTGTATGTCCTCAGTTCATGATTTTGGTTATCCCCAAAGTTGCTGATAGACATGTTTGTAGACAGTGTCTTAGAGGACAGTGATGTAAATGACTGTAGACTTACCTACATTTTTTGCTATGTAGAGCGTTGGAAGCTTACCCTGCTATGGCACTTGGGTTCAGTTTCAGAAGCTGCTTGTACACTGCCTAAAGCATGTGCTGGTTTCTCCAAAGTCCATTCATCATCTGGAAGAAAAAAAAAAATGTATTTTTTAAATACTTTGTGTTTAGTGGTTAAAACAATTCCACCATGTCAGGCCAAGGCATTGTCTTGATTTCCAAACATTCCTAGAGGTCACCCAGTTGGTTGATTGCTGACCAAGTACAGATGCACTCAGATATTGGTTAGTTGGAAACGCGCAGCGAGACTGGGTTGACAGGAGGAAGGGGATGAGTTTGTAAAGGCACTTGAGGGAGAATGAACACTGAAGAGGCTCACATGAGTGGTACACTGATTAGGTAATGGAATTTTCCTGTTATGAGGCAACATATGGTTTTGGGTACAAACTTGATTTTCTGAGTCTCCTTTTAAGGGGTTTTAGCGAAGTCTCCTTTTAAGGGGTTTTAGCAACGTCTCCCCCTTGAAGGCTCTGGTATTGCCTTGTAGGAGCTATATCTTTGATTCCCACCAACCTACGCAACATCCTCAAAGCCACTCCTCATGAGGATGAATGTCTTACCCATGTCCTTCGTCGATGCTCTTGGGACGCTCTCACCCCCATACTCAGCCTTGTCATTCACACCATCCCCACTCCTAAAGAATCCTACACTAGAACTGGACGAGCTTTCCAGTTACAAGCCCATCACTGTTACCACCCATTCTCAGTGATTGAAAAAGAATTCTCTTCAACTCCAAGATCGCATCAATGATAATTTCCAGCACAGAGACCTTATAACTATAGATGGAGACCTCCCCTCCTTTTTGATATTGCTGGTTCTCTGCTGCTTCTGACACAATTGAACATCCCACCTTCCTATGCACCCATGTGCCTCAACTGAGATTCACCAGCAATTTCCTTTGCTGGTACCTCCAGGTCTCAAAAGATCCCTTTCACCTCCGGAGCCCCTCAAGGTTCCATACTTTCTGCTGCCATCTTCAACCTTTACCGGTAATGTTTGGCACTCTTCTCGCAGATGCCAGACCAATATGTCTGATACATAACTCTGAGAACCTACCTTTCTAAAGATGTTCAATGCTTCAAGATGTCTAAAGAAATACGCTTGTGAGATTTTTGTGCCTTGCTATAAAATGTTTTGTTCAGGGGGAATCAGAGCTAAAGCAGTCATTCATTTTTTTTTTTGTCTTTTTTTATTTTGTTTTTTACATCAGAGCTTCAACATTTCTTACGAAAAAGGCAAGCCTTTGGTCTGCAATGTCCTTCTCATATTCACTTCCAGGAGTCAAATCTAATCTTGTTTGTTTTTTATTTATTTTTTTTAACGGATGAATTCAATAGGATATTACTTCGAGGCATCTTTGAAGAGACTCCCTTTCTAAATGTGCTCCTCACCTAAGTATTCCTGCTTGGATATTTTAGTATCTACAGATGGAATCCTTTCATCAGTTAGAGGGTAAAGGAGGGTATAGTGCTTCCATTGCGAAGAAAAACAAAAGGTGAAGAAGGGTGGAATGTTTTCAAAAGTCTCAGCCACTGGCAATCGTTGCTGCCATATTCCAATCCAGCTTTGTGTTTTGCACACTCAGACTGGAAAAACAGCCACATGCAAATCCATCTTGGCCCTGCTTTAAAAGGAACAGTTCAGATCGAGGTGGCAGGTCAGGGGTCCACTGTTTGGGAACACAGGCAACCCTAGACTATGTGCAGCAGTTTATGGTTCCAGCCAGTTTGTTTGCCAATGGCAATTAGCAAATTGAGCGGCAGCCTTTGTAAATTAGATGCATTTGGTTAGGAGCATTACCAACACGATCTTGCAACAGTGACAATACTATTCGTACATTTCAGGAAATGAAATAGGAATCTGATCCTCAGGTGTTGGCATTTGCTCTCGGCTCTTTTGCAGAGATATCTGAGCCACAACGATTTTCTTGTTGTAAAATTTAAATAAAACAATATTTTAAGTACTCCTTAATTATTATGTTTCTTTTGCTCTAAATACAGTACATGGCCCAAGACAAACGTTTTGTTTGCTTTTATATTTTGCTTATGGATTACACTGTCCTAAATTGCCTTAAATCTAGTTTAGGTTGGAACACTTAAATATTTGTAACATATGATGTGATCTCACCTACATTTTTCACACACACAAGGCTAAAAAATGCTAATTGCTTAAGCGAATATGCAAATTGTGTTAAATTGTGACCTAAACCTAATAAAATGCATTCATATGTTTCAAAGTAAAGTTTCAAGATATGTCACTGTTTTTCATTGAGACCCTTTAAAAAGCTGTTGGAAAATCAGATCTGCCTCTTTTTGTAACCTTAAGCCATATTTGAAAATGCAACACTGATGTTGTACAGCTTAAATGTAAGAAAAAGCCTTTGTGTTCTTCCTCTGCAGTCTTGTGAAAACGCCATTGTGTGCTGGAAACCAGGAAAAATGGAAGACGACATTGATAAAATCAAATCCAGTGAGTCAAACGTGACCATCCTTGGACGATTTGACTACAGTCAATGTGATATTTGGTATATGAGGTTTTCCATGGATTTCTGGCAGAAGGTGAGATGCTGTCTTTGACTTTGTGTATTAGAAGCCACCAGTAATCTGTAAGTGTAATTCAGTCTGTGGTAAATGCAGCCAAACAACGCGTACTTATTTCGCCATTTTAATCACGTGTACTAGGTGATTTTGTAGAATCTGTTGCTCTCGTTTTGCCTTAAGATCCTAATTATTAAGGGATGAAATGGGCTCCAAAAAGTTAATGCATATAGTATGCTCAAAATATGCAACTGTTTCTGAAGTGCATTACTTTCCAAGCTCTTATCATGCACTGGGCATTGAAGCAAGTACACAGAAGATAGCTTACTTATCTGTAAGCTGCCCTTAGCCCTGTACCGTCTAAGTGAATCTCTTGCTGTAAAATCAGTTCTTGATGTTTGGTCATATGATGAAAATAACATTTCTTTTGGGGCCAAAAGAGTCTTTACGATATTACATGATTTTCTGTACATGTATCCTCTGCTATAGGTTTTGAGTTATCAGGGACTATGTACCTTGGAGCTGGGTGAATGTATTTCTCACGAGAGTTTCTCTGTCTGCAAACAGTAGGGTACAGAATAAACTCTCCATAGAGAGGAAACCGTGTTAGCAGTACCTGCTTTTCTACTTGTATCCACTTCATTTCTCAGTGTTGGTTCAGTGATTGTCAGAGCTTTGATACAGGTAAAAACTGTAACGGGACATTAGTTATGTAACCAGGCTCCAGTATCTGGAGAAACTTGTTTTTCGTTGTATACAGATTAAACACCATGTGCAGGACAGGTTACCCTTTAATCTATGGTTCAGCATGAACTCTGCTACCTGTGAAGTGTATGGTATAGGGTCAATGTTGCACATAACAAAAGCTTCCTTCACCTATAGGGGTTGTGTGCATGATAGTAGTAATAATGATGCATATTATTCTGTGCTATTTTGCTCTTATTTTCATAGCTCTGCTATACCAGTTAATAGAGCAAGGTAAACACAAACTTGGATGATGTCATGAGTTATGTCACAAATGTTGTGAGTGATATAATATGTGAGGTCATAAGCAGTACATGGCAGGGGCGCAATGTATAGAGAAGGCCACTGGAATTGTGCGGCAGTGGAGATGTTTGCATAATTATATATTTGCCACATTTCCAATATAGTGCATCATCTGCCGCATATTCTACAGATTTTAACTAAAAAAAATTCCAGTTGGAACAGTTGAAAAACAAAATGCTAAAAATGTAGCGATACATGTTGCCACACTTTGGAAAGCTCCTTGCAAAAGTTGACTGGTCACATTTCAGTTTCTTATTTCTATATTTGTATGTTAAACAGATTCTAATGAGGTGCAGCCAATAACCGGATAGTGTTACCAAGTTTAAAAACAAGCCAAATTCTGCAAGTAATACTATTAAAAAATGTGCCACATTATACTGCATAATTTGGGGGATTGGTGTAGGGTGGTTGGGTCACAGGGCCTTACATTTTTTAGGGGGGAGGAGGACCGCATGGCCTGCACTCCCCCAAGCCTTATTAGGCCATGAGACCCAATACCCCAGGCCTGTTTTTTCTGATTAAATTTGGGGGAATAGAGGGGCGGGTGTTGGTTGCGTGGCCTTGACTTATTCTACCCTAGATACGGCATGCGAGCCATGTGCCCCTGAAATATTTAAGAAAAAACTAATTTGTGCATATCTAGGGACGTGAAGGCTCTGCGCACCCTCACGGTCTCGTGCTGAGATCTGATTGAATGCCGCAGCCAACACTTCCGCAAAAAAGTTTTGGCGGCCATGTTGGGACTCAGCTGAAGCAGAGTCCCTGAAAAAATACAAAGTGCCAGGGTAGCGCGACACCCTGACCCCTTAGGCCCCCCCCCACTTTTCACTAAAACACTTGGATGGGCCAGGTCCTGAGGGCATTACAATTTTGAATGTGCCCTCTGGGCACCTGCACAAGCCCAGAGGGCCGCTACCTCACCTGGACATTAAGTAAACACAATGTGTTGGGGGGGGGGGGGGGGGGTCCCTCCTGGTCCCTCCTGGTCCCTCCTGGTCCCTCCTTCCCCCTGCAGCACTGGGGAGTACCTCCTTCCAGGGGCATTAATTATTAAAATAGAGAAGGGGGAGTTATAGATACCTTAAGGCACAAGTTATATTTACTTGAAATAACTAACTGCCGAATTTCTCTGGTTTTGGGCAAGTAAATTCCGAACCCCACTAGAACATCCTTGTAGACTTTGGATTTTTTTCAGTGATTTTCTAAGGGGTTTTCTTAACGTAAAGTAATTTTAATTACTATATGTTAATCAGCCACTGACATGTATGGCCTTTGGCCACATAGGCACCCAGTCTTGCACAGTTAGTTAGAATGATACATTTTAAGATAAATTGAAAAGGAAAGTTTAATTGTCAAGTAGCGTGAGATCACCTTTCAGTACATACCTTAAATGTTAAAATTGACAAGAAATTATATTGGGCAAATGACCAGAGAGACACTAAGGTTGGAATGCTTAACCTTCACTGTGAGGGTCAGAAACCTTAACCATTTGTCCATAGAGGACTCCTTGGTGTATAGTATCCAGACATAAATAACATTCAAGCCAAAGATTTTGTTAGTGAAAGACATAAATATTACATCACTAAGAATATTTAACTTTCAAAACAGTAGTAAATCAACAGAAACACTGCATGATATACCAGAACTTGAACCTTCAACCTACTTGGTAACATTCCAAAAGCCTTACCAGTAGGCCAGAAGAGACTGTTTTGCTGAACCTAAAAACAGCTATAACACTTGCAAGCAAACATCTTGCTTGCGTACTTCTTTGAAGTCGCTCTATGGGGAGACTATTGTTATTTCAATAATCTCTCCATGGAATAACTTCAAAGTGGCATAAAAACAAGCTGCTTGCTGCCAAAGGGGGACCGAAGGTCTTACCCTTAAGGCCCCCGCACACCTAGCCGTCTTCCTGCGGGAGCCCTCATTGCTTTCGCAAGCAGCGAGAGGCTTTAAATAGCAGCTCCCTGTTTGTGGGAGCAATGTTCCAATCGTTTTCCCTGCACGCTGTTGGTGCCCACTGCAAAGGCAGCCTAAAAACGTATTTTAAAAAACGCTTATCAACACGCTTTGGTGCCTCCTCAGTCTCCAAACGTTTTTGGCCATTCCCTTTCGTAGGCACTTGATCCACCCACACAAGTGAGGTATCATTTTCACTGGGTTGTAAGGAATTTGTGCTGGCACAGTGGGCCCACACAGAAATGTGACATATGATTATTATTATTATTTTTGTAATTATTATATTTTAACTAATTTTGAGGTTTTCAAGGCATTTTAGGGAGGAAAACGTTGGAGGATCTATGCAAGCCACACCACCCTGGACTCCCCCGGGTGTCTAGTTTTCAGAAAGGTCTGGCTCTAGTAGGTTTCCCTAGATGGCTGCCAAATCCAGTACAAAAAACACAGGTTACTCCTTTGCAAAACCAGACTGTTTTGTGAGATAATTTTTATGTCTCCACAATATCTTTTGGGATGTTTCCTTTAGCAGGCACTAGGCCTACCCACACAAGTGAGGTACCATTTTTTTTAATCTGGAGACTTGGGGGAATGCTGAATTGAAGGAAGTGTGTGGCTCCCTTCAGATTCCTGAACTTTGCATCACTGAAATGTAAGGAAAATGTGTACTGGGTGACAGAACCTGGTGAGAGCCCCACAAGTCACCCCGTCCTGGATGCCCCTAGTTGTCTAGTTTTCCAAAATGTACAGGTTTGCTAGGTTTCCTTAGGTGCTGGCTGACCTAGGTCACAAAATCCACAGCTAGGCACTTCGCAAAAACCGTGTATTTTCAGTGGAAAAATGTGATGTGTCCATGTTGCGTTCCGGGACACTTCCTTAGGCCTGCCCACACAAGAGGTACCATTTTTATCAGGAGACTTGGGGGAAAACACAGAATAGATGTTATTAGCAAGTGTCTTTCTCTGCATTTGCGCTTTCCAAATGTAAGAAAGAAGTATTTTTGAGCAGTGAACTGTAATGCACATGCTGCGTATCTCCAAATTCAGGGTTGTGCAAATAACCACTGCTTCTAAGAGTCTTATCAGCGAATGGGGTTAAGGGACAGAAAGAAGGGGATTTTGCTCCATTTCCATCTGATCGGGGTCAACACCCCTCCTCGGGCCGTTTGGTTATATCTTCCAGAACAGATCACAAGTCTTGTGCTTCTTTGAATCCTGAGGTTGCTCTAAACCTTTAAGTAAATTGTGGCTTCCTTATAGCTTGTTCACTTGCTTTTGCCCTATGCTTTCACAAAGAAGCCGAAGGCAAGGCCAGTCCCTTTGATGAAAAAAGAGGAAGGCATATCATTCAAAAATTGAGAACACGTTAGTTCTTGTCCATCCTCCTAACTACCCTTTAGTTCACCGTTGGAGATGCTCATCTTTCCTATTTTAGGAAAGTGGATATTCGTTTTCGTGGCAAGTTTTCTTATAATGTATTGTAGGTAGCTGTTGAGTTGGATATAACATTCAAAGTGGCGATCCAGTTTATCATAAATACAGTAGAGGTATGGACAAGTCATCTGTCACAAAAGTAATCTGCCTCCAATGCTCGTGGATGCGACCTGTTGCTGGGACCTTCATAGGATTCAGTTTACATCACATCTGAATTATTGCTTGTATATCTTCAGAGTAAGAGTGCATCACGTACTTTTCTTATCCTACTTAAGACAAACATTTTTGATATTTTCTGCCTCTGGTGGTGTAAGGCTGTAATTGTTCTCAAGCAAACTTATTTTGTGGTGCAGAGAAAGCTTACAACCAATGACTTAAAATTCCTAGATCTGTGAATGTACTACAGTGATTAATAGACTGTTGTTTTTTGTAAAAAACACTCTTAAACTGTTTCCTTTCTTTCAAAGATGTTGGCGCTGGGAAATCAAGTGGGTAAACTCTATGTTTGGGACTTGGAAGTAGAAGACCCTCATAAAGCTAAGTATGTTCTGATCAGATATTATCCTTTGCATATGTTTAAAAGTGTTAGATTGGCTTGTAACATGACACCGTTTGATAAGTGAATTATTGCCATGCAAGGTAAGCAGATCATGTGTATAACTCATGGCTGTCGAAGACTCCCTTTTACTAACATATTGTGAGTTACCAAAGCATGAAGTGCACCTGTGTTCCATGGTGCTGGAAATGTATTGTTTTAATAGCTTTGTATAAGAGCTGCTTAGCCTCAAGATGATGTCGGAGTTGAACTAGAGTGGTCCAAATGTCCAGAACAGAACCCATAGGAGGTACTCGGGAGCCACTATTACAGTAGTCTGCAGGCGTTTTTGAAAGACAAATCATCAAGCCCCTGGAGCTTATTGGGAAGCAACCACATTTATATTCCCCACTCCAGTAAGAGTACATAACATTGTACATAAAAGCATCTGGCAGTTGATTCTTCTTGAATTCCCACTCATGAATCAAATGTGACTGCTGATCAGTTGGTCTGCAAATTTGAGATCCTGCAGATCATTGATTGTGGTGTGGAGAGGTAGGCTCAGCAGCAAAGATGCACTCTGGTTAGCCCCAAAATCATTTACAGTTGGGTAATGCACTGGAGCTACACAAGCTTATTGTGCACAAGTATATTTCTCTTGTGCCGGAATAATCGAACCACCAGTTAAGCTGCCAGGCTCCCAGCTCTGTAGATGCCAGTTGCTCTTGGAGAAATAATGCTTTTGTAAAACGACTGGCATACTTCCGCTTAGGGGAAAAGCGCGAGGGAGTCAGAGAAGCCAATACTCCAGCTTCCCAGAACAGACAGGTTAATAATTTCGGAAGATAGGGAGCAAAATAACTTGAGATTAAGACACTATCTCATCAGTTTGTCTATGACTGTGGGGATGACTACTAGTAAGCAAGGAATGAAGGAGTAACATAACTTTAAAGCAGAAAATCCATGAACCAGCATTAGGAATGCATTCCATCTTAGTCCTCACTGATTATTGGGGCCTGGGCTTTTGTTGAACTATAGGGACCGGGTCACTAACGATCTCCCATAAATACAGTCTCTGTCTATTGTCAATCGATCAACCGCTGGTCTAGAAAATAAATTTATGCATGGTCACAGTATTCATATGTAAAATTAATAAAAGGGACAACCAACAATTCTAATTTCAGGGATTGTATGGGCGTCAAAGTCTCAGTTGTACAGTTTTACCCCTGATGAACAAACCATTGTGGATTTCAAAGTTGACAACGGTAGGGGCAACGACATGTAATTCTCTTTATGCTCTACAGTAGAGGTCACGGTTAATGCATTAGCCTGACAGACTTGCAGTCAATGGAGATAGAATCGAAATGGATCGCCTCCACATTTTTAGACCACCATAAATAAGCTTATTTATCTCCCAGATATAAAGAAGTCAGTGATTGTTGATTTTCACATTGGCTTCCAACCAGGGTTCCACACTAATCCACAGGCCACGGTTGGGCTCTCTGTTCTGGGTTTGAGGGGTCGGGTGCGGAGAAGGGTGGGTAGTGTTGGTTGAACTAGTGGATTAACAAAGTTTTTTGTGTTTTTGTAGTATTGACAATTAGGCCAGCACGAATGATAATGACTTGTCCCCATTTTCATGAGATGAATGTATTCCAACCAGGGGGTTTGAATTAGTCACCCTGGTTGCTGTTCATAGATGTGTACCTCAGCGGAGTGAGGGAAATGTCATTTTAAGTAAGGTATGAAGTGATTTTAGCAGGGGAGTTTATCTCTGAAACCAGGTAAACCACCGTTTTTTTTTCTTGGAATATAGCTGGAGTTGTAGTGCTTACTGACTGAGAGAGTAACTTGTCCCCATTTCCAAAAGTTACATTATTCAAATAGAAGGCCTTGAACTTTGCACTCCGGATGCTGTAAATGTGTACCTCTGTAGACACGGTGGAGCGAGGGAAAGTACATATTCAACATGTTAGTATGTTGAGAGATGCAACTTTCAATGTATGATTTGAAGTGAATTTAGCAGATTGCTGTAATCTAAATCTAATGCCAGAAGATTAATCGTATGGATGATTGTGATCACTTACTGACTATTTCTGCTGCCACTCAACACGCATAAGATTTTGTTGGTGGTAGAATTTTGACCAAATTGCTCATTTGGTGTTGTTGATGTGAACAATTCTATGCAACTCTCCTATATGCCCCATTAAAAACTTTATTTATATCTATTCCTTTGGTTTGTCTGAATCCTGATCTGATGGTCCTCATTCAGGATGAAATCGTTCACTTTCCACTCATTAGTATTAAATACTGATGAGGAAGGAAGCCATGTAGTGGTAGAGTACAAGAAGGTTGATTTTATCACTGCATAAAAGGATAAAATAGAACTCTGAAGCTGAAGTACTAGTAGTATGCTCAGAACAGTCCGGGAGCACTAGTTTTACATTTCAAACATGTTCAACTCCTCGTGTGCTAGCACCCAACTGTCAATTTAGTCTGAATTAGTTGCCAAGTTCAAATCATTTTTAACACATTTGCACCTTAGCTCTCCTAATATAAAACATTCAGAAATTGGCTGTTTTTCTTCATTCTGAAAATTAGATCAGCCAGAGATGCATCGTTTTTCTTTTTTTTTTTTTAATGATACAAAGCTATACAACAAGTGAATCTTGGCATTCATGACTCTATAAATGTAATCAAAACAGTAAAAATACCAGTCCTTTACTTTTATGGTATTTTTGGCCTGATGAGCCACGATGTCCACACCTGATGAAACCTGTCCCTTCTCGCGAGCCTGTTGTATGTAGTGCGTTAAGTAGACAGTATGTGAGTGGCAGGGTGTGTGCATCATTCGAAAGGATTGCTGGTAATGTAAGCGGTAAGTCAGAGTGATTTAATCATTGTGGCGCCTACTGCTGCATAGGCAGCTTAGTTGCTGACCTGGTGATCGTGGAGTATGCATCAGAGGACTACAAATATCTTTCAGGCAAGGCCATGCAGGTTGTGGCTATGTCTTTAATCCTGTACTAAACTCGAGGAGTAGTCAACAAGGCCACCAGCACTAAGTCTTCGAACAGATTTTAGGTTAGATGCACAAAGCATTATTATTAAAGAAAACAAAAAAAAACAGTGCCTGTGTAAGAACGACAGGCCTTAATTTCAGGCTTTCATTAATAGATTAGTGAAGATTAACATGATGAGCAGAGCCAGTTGTGTTAACTATGGCTGTAGCATATTGGCATCTTTATCTAGATCCCAAATATAATTTGACCGGGTATAACTGCACCTCAGAGACTTGACGCCACTGTCCACCAGCCTCGGTTTCTGTGCATGGGCGTTGGGGCTCCGCCCTCTTTATATTCACAGTAAAAGAAAGCATTTATTCCAATGTTATGTTTTTTTAAATTTTTTTAAAACTCCCTTGTAACTTTAAAGATCGGGGAGCACTGTCTGCCACACTCGCCAACACCAGTGTTGTAGTTCCTGTGCTTACTAACAATGCAGACACGTGACTGACACATTACTTTAACTGCTCTCCCAGTGGGTCCAAAGTCTAAGTATTTGCCGGGCTGACAGTCTCACAGTCCTGAGGGCTGTGATGTCATCAGCTCGGCAAAGACCTAGCATTGAGGCCCAGTCTCCACCCCCTGATGACGTAGAGGTAAAGTTAGCACTGGGCATTTTTAATGCAAGCCATGTAGGGCTTAGCCTTCACGTCAATCAGTGAGTGGAGAGTATTGTCACCCAACCCTTTCCTAACTTGTTACAGGATGTGGGTGGGACCCCAGGTGGGACCCCACCCTGTGACAAGTTAGGAAAGGGTGTGGCAGGCGGAAAGCCATGAAATCGAGTTTGCACACACTCTACATGAGTGGTGTCTGAGACTGCCAGTGCTCCCAGGCTAGAGTACGTGCCACCATTTTAGTAACAGTGCATGCCATGTGTCTGTTCCGATAGATCCATGATTTACTGCAGTGCCACATTGACACACATAAGAGTCAGGCAAGCATTCAGCCGTTCACCAGGTAAGGACCATAAAAAAGAAATTAATAGCTGCTGGTCCCAGGCTCACTGGCGTAGTTGTAATTGGGCCCCTTGTACACGGGGGTGTACTACTGCTGCAGCAGCCGGCTTTGGGGCCGGAGGAGCATTTTGCCTCAGGAGTGGACTATGAATATAAAACGTGACTCGAGCCACTTGACATACTTTGCACTGTCTGCCCACCTCACGGGCATATGTCCGTCCTTGCATAACCCTTGGCATCTGGCATGATTTATCACTATGCGTACAGGCAGAGGACAAAGGCATGTGAAATGATTGGGACCCTGTAACCAATGGCATATTATGGGAAAGTGCATTCTTCAAAAGGACTGTGCATTTTCTGTCGAAATTCAGTACTATTTTAAAACATTTCTTCTCGTGCTTTAACAAGTTCAGAGTTGCAATTATCAGTGCTAATAAGTACACATGCTGTTAATGAGTAAATTGGGATAATATGAGCACAACACCACTTTATTATGTTTGCTTTAAAAAGTGCATTTGAAGTTGAATTTTGGTGGAATGTAAATTAAATGTGTTTTTGTACGCGCCAAAGGAGAACACTGTTGGCCGGTGTATCCAGCGAAATGTGCGGTGCAATTAATGTGAAAAATTACCCCTGCGTTTCAACATGCATGCATCTAACTTTCACCCACTATGCCCTACATTGTTTATGTCCAATTGCAAAGTTATCATGTGTCACTGCCTATAATCATCTTTCAAACTACCCAAGAGTAGGAGGCGTTCTATATATGGCAAATCCAATCGGAAATCACTGCAATTCAAACAAAGCAATGGCAGGAGTATGCATGCATATAAGGTATGATTTCACACGAGGCTGAAGAACCCTATGAACTCACATACGTGGCTGTTACAAGGTGTCGGTCCCTGCTAGCTCGCGCCTAAATGTTTAAAATGGCCATACGGATGTTCATTATTTTGTTTCCACGTGACAGGCCAGGGTATATCGATTAAGTTGGGGCACAGAGCCTAGTTGTGCTGCAGTCTATCATGATTCACCTAGTCCACGTATTACATGTTTTTTTAATATACATATGGATATATGCCCGCATCCCCCCCTAACGTGAACCTCTGCAATCATAAGCCACCTCTGTAGACTAGACGCTCCAAAAAGTAAATGAAAACAGAAACACCACTGCAGAGGATTTCAACCAGACACTTCGAGGCAAATGAAAAAAGCACCAAAGCAAACAAAAAAGGGTGTTGGCTTATTACCTGTTGGTTAAATGCATGTGTTGTTTTTTAAGGCGAGGGAAGGTCATTTTTATGCTGGGTCTGAATATGATGTACAGTGCAATGGGAATAAAGGGCTGAGTTTCAGTGCAGACAGACCGGTTAAACAAATATGCTGTGTGGGTGCCCGGTGTGCCTGGCAGCGCCTCTGCTGGGTATATAGTCCTCTGTGTCCGTGCAGGCGCACACTCGGTTACAGGGCCTTCATTACGCCGTGGGTGGGTGGTGTGGTGCGTAGTTCTGTAACTATTTCTTCATAGCTTCCAAGCCCCCCCCTACTGCTTGTAACATTTCCATGTTTTGACTGCGTTTGCCATTTGCATGTGGCATTCAAATGCTTTTAAGATAGTAATAAGACACATTTCAGAAAGGATTGTGAGACACCTACAGCTATTTGCACTTTTTTTTTAGTCAACAGCAAAGTTGCAGTCTGGGATTTGTAGTTTTGCTCTTGGAGATTGCTGGAGGACAAAGAAGTAGATTCGGTTGCATCTTCCTGGCATCTGTCAGCCACCTGGATACATTTTTGTCAAGTTTAGGTCCAGGCAGAAATGTAGGTGATACTACATCATCGTTTTTTTCTGCTGTATTCAGTTAATTGGGTAACAACTGCTAGGGGCATGTAATGTCTGTGAATCAACCCTTGCTGGCGTTGTGCTCAAACTTACAAGGGCTACTTCTGCTGCACACAATGGCATTTGCAAATTATTGGTTTATTATTTTTCACTATCAAATTCACTGGAATCATAGTATATCTTGCATGGCTTTCTGTTGAGATCCATGTACAAATAAACAATGCATCAAGCCTGCAGCACTATCTTTATATAAAAGAACTGCCAAACTTGAGGTTGTGATTGACAGGAAGAAAAACTTGGTATACTCTAACTTTGAGCAGGATGGAAAAATACTCATTAAAAATCAGTCAGCAATATGTGAGGGAGAAACGAACCCCAAAACTTCTTGACAGCTGCACTCCTCAATAAAGAAGGAAATCAGGCTTGCCTAACAAGCCAGGCTTATGAAACGTATTCCTTTTTGTTCCTTTTCTTTTAAAAATTTTTGCTGGAAAATGCAGCTTTTTATTCCATTTTTTAAATTATATTTGCGCAGGAAATGGCTACTAAGCTCCCAAACAAATGTTGTGCCACACTGGCCTCTCTTCCCCACTCCTCGGACCAAGCCCGGCCCCACCACTCACAAATCTCACCAGCCGCCACTGCTGTCCACATCTGTGGGCAAGATGTGCCCTAGCAACAGAGTTTGTTTAGGGTTGACTCAGACACATTTTTTGTGAACGCATATGGCGTCCTGTCCTGGTGTAAAGAAGTAGAAGTCCACAGATGTTGATGTGAATTCCCTTTATTGAAGATGTACACCTCAGCCACCACACCAATCTGCTTCTCCTTCAAGCTGTATTGCTTTTCTAATCCTACTCTCACCACATTCTATTCACAGAAACGGTAGTACACAATGAGTAGTGGCATTCCTTAATAGGAAGAAACCACACTTGGTTTCTGGAGTTACTGTTTTGAGGGCTCCCAGTAAATATTGTCCAGGTTCTATTCAAAACGAAAATCACATGGCAAATGAGCCTTCCTCAGACTTTCTTTTTTTTTTTTTTTTTTTTTTTTTTTTTTTTTTTAGTTTCTAAAATTTAAAAAGATCTTTGTTCAGTTGTGCTTTTATCTACTAACCTATGGGCCCCCTCCTTCCTTTCTTTGCAGGTGTACAACACTTACCCATCCGAAGTGCGTAGCTGCCATACGACAGACCAGTTTTAGCAGAGACAGCAGCATCCTTATAGCTGTTTGTGATGATGCCACCATCTGGCGCTGGGACAGACTGCGATGAATGCCAGTCCAGGAAAATAATTTTTGTTAGTCTGCCATTTTAAAAATCATCTTTCCTCCTGCTCATAGTTGCATATTCGTTTCCCAGTGTTCAATACCTGGTGCTAAACATAGCTATGTTTACATTCTCTGTGCTCACCTTGGCTCTAGTGCTTTTAATAAAAAAGAATACATATTTTTGTAACAGTTTGTATATTGTCTGTTCCAGTTATTTGCAGTATATTGTACATTAAAAAATGTCCTTGGTGAATGTTTTTCACATTTTAAAAATGTGGAATCTTATGGTTCTCTGCACTACTAGCCCACAGTGAGCACCCACTTCAATTTTCTCCACTGTTATAAGACATGGGATTATAACATGACGTTTTCCTTTCTATACTCAAGAGTAAATTCATTGTTTTTTATGGATGGAAATGAGTACCATACTGCTTTCCCTAGTTACAGATGCTCTATTCTAGATTGAAGCATCTAGGTTTGAAATCTAGATAGACGGTGTGGCTGGGAAGAAAGTAAAGATTTTCTAAAAGTGTGACTGCTCTTCCGTAGTGTAGCTCTGGCATATCAATTAGTGTTTTGAATACCCGGTTTAAATGTGTTTATGCTGTATATTTAATTAGAAACTTCTTTTTAAGATGAACAGTGCGATTTGTTATTTAATATGTACTTTTATTCATGTTTTTCTCAGTAGTAATGTAGCCACCGCCCTGTACCTAAAATACATATCTTCATCTGCTCATCCTATATCAGTAATGCAGACCTTATCCGCAGAAAGTACCACCTCTCAGCTTCCCTTATCAAAAATTGCATAAAGAAAGGGTGTGCTATGGATTTATTTTCACTTTGAAAAAACCCTTAACTATGTTTGTAATTCTTTACTCCTACATACTGCTAATCTTCTCCCTTCCCCCCAAAACCGCTTTTGGCCCTAAATATGTCATGACTAAGTGAGACACCTGTAAGGCACCTTAACATTATTCATTGTTGTTGACTTACTACAACCCATTCACCTCCACCTTGGACAAAATCGTTTTCCTCTGCTCGAAATGGTTAAGGTCTGTTGTTGAAAGTTAGGTAACTCATCCTTTAATGTGGCTTGTTTTTTGTAACGTTCTAGTATATGTATTGGACAGTTAAGTCTACCTTAGTCTTAAACATAAACCGATGTTGCACATTTCCATTCATGTTTTTGCTCGCCTCAGTTGTTTGTGGTCTTTGTGACAGTGTGCCTATAAAATGTTTGTATTGTGCACTAGGAAAGAAATTTGTCAATCTTAAATTATTAAATACTTTATTAATCAAATTGGTCTACTGCACAGCTTTTTCACTGAAATACCAGCTTTCCCACATTGCCTTTCTATATGCTACACTAGAAGGAGTTGTGTGTTGTAGCTTAGCTGTATGCTGTCACCTTAATCAAAGTGATGACCTGTTTAAAAACAAAAAATCGCCATTTAGACAACCAGTGGATGATGTCTTGTTATGGTGCCTACTCCTCGTCCTTCTTCCCCACTATTTGAGAATTGCATCTCTAGGCGGAATGGATTTCTGGAAGGGTTTCCCCTAAACTTCTGTAACTCCACACGAATGCATTTCTAAACGTTCTACCCAGATCTTAGTTTTTCCTGATGTTGGTCCGTGCTTCTTTTCAGAGTCCTCCCTCTTCATCTAGTACCTTTCTTCTAAAGAAAGTGTACATTTTGAAAAATTGCCATCTGTTGAATTCCTGTCTATTGTGTGGTAAAATTAATGAGAGGTCACTAAAACAGACTCCTGTCGAAGAAAGAATCTACAAGAAAGGAAACATTGAAGCAGGATGGAAGGTATTGGATTTACAGAGACACAATGCCTATTTGTACAGTTTAAAGTTGTCTCTGCCATTCCTTATGCCTTCTAATTTCCATTTAGAAATGGAATCTCCCAGTTACTGACACTTGGCACTGCTTTTGAGAAGAAAGACTAGGTTGAAACAAAACATTTGAGGAACTGAACAATTTTTCCAAGCCTGGTAAGATCCAAGGGAGCGGCAGAGCAGTGTTTCTGCTTCCAAATTCCACCAGGCAAATTTGAAGCACCTTATGGTTTAAGAAAACCTTTGAGCTAAATTCCCAAGATGTTAGATGAGTCATTGGTACAATTTCACCTCTCTGTCATCTAGATGGCTGCCTTCTAGTGCCAGTACTTTAAGAGCGGTGTTTTATGTGAACTGGTTCAACTACCCTGAGAACTAGAACTTAATGTCCGGACAAGTAACATGAAGGAGAAAGTACACCCTCTATTGTCTATGGCTGTATGAAGACATTTTACTTTTTATTCCTAATCGAGTGCTAACAGTTAATAAATTTAACTTTCTGTGACCAGTAAAACACACATTCATCTTATTTATTAAATTGAAGCATAGGCAAGTGTTTGTATCATCGCCTGGGAGGAATTCTGGCCCTCTCCTTAAAGCGTAAGCTTCGTGATGTTTGAGACCACTTGTGCACATCTCACTTTTGGCCCCACCACATCATCTGCATGGGGTTCAGGTGGTGATTTTGACATGCCCAATCCAAAATCTCCTCTTCTCTCCCCCTGCCTGCCCCCACCCCCTCCCCCCACCATTCTGACTGAGATTTACATGTTTTTTGATTACTGCCCTTTTTTGTAGAAGCCTCTTTTGGCCAAGCTTTACCTGTTGAACGGATCTCCTATTTTTCTGTAGAATGTCTATAGCAACAATCGCATGGTGAACTAGATAGTGAGGTGTCCAGGTCATGCAGCTGCCTGAATTATCACTCCTATATAATCAAAAACATGGGCTACCCAATATGCCCATGAGACCGGGGTAAATATACCAAGGAATACAAAGCATCGCGTAGGGCTCTTATGGAGCATGACTTCAAATATGCTGATTAGAAAGTTCTCTCCACTACTCACTTTTATTGCTGGCAAAAACTCTGTTTCAACAGTTCTGGTATCAGGTGTACACTGGCAAAGGATGTTTGCTTATTTAGAAAGAAACCATGCAAAGCTGGACCAGGTAATTCTCAGTTGTACATGTCTATGTTCCTCAGGTGTGACAGTGTGAATCTAAAGTACAGATGATGCAGTGTACATTGAATAACAAAGTAATCAAAATAACACAAACAACCCCATGTTGTCTACGACTTTAGATTTTGCAATAAGAGGCCTAAATAAATATGGCCATCCCCTGGTTTTATTCCAGACTTCAACCGTTGGGTAATATTTGCTGACTTTTCGACCCCAACCAAATTCTAGGAGTCTCTTCAGGACGGCGTCATTAGATTACCACACCTAATGGAATAGAGACAAAGCAATCTTGGTCACAACATAGTGCCAATGTACAAAGCCAAAGCGGTGCTATCATACCGGAGTATACTTACCAATAGGTGTCTTATTCTCTGAACCTATAATGGTACTGAATGAAACAAGACCAGTATTAGTCTGACCTGCTGTAAATTCGGAAAAGCTGATCTACTACTGGACCTTGATGTCCATGCAACCAGTGACTTTAGTGTATTCCACTGTTGTAGGACTTTATTAGGACTTGAAACGGCTGTCGTCCAGTCGTCGACATGCAATCACCAGATGCATACTGACACCTTCTAAAGCTCTAATCAACACCTCGCCATCGAGGGGAAAAAGTAATATGCCCAAAATGTGTACAATATTATGGCATAGAGCTTACATGTAAAAATGGGCAGACGACCAAGCAATGCGCCATTTTCTGATTCCCAATCGTGTGGAAGGTCGCCGTCAGAGCAACACTAATTAATGTAATGTATGAAATTGTTCTAATAAATTTGTGTGTATATATACACCATGCTTTTATGATTTATCAATCGAAAAAAATGTACGATCCATTCACATTGTCACACCTGAGAAACACAGATTTGTATGAAGATAATGCATGTGAGTGAAACTTACCTGCCCTAGCTTTGCATTGTTTTTCTAAATAAGCAAATTTCATTTGTTTACAGTATATGCTAACATATGTGTAGAAACACCAAATATATATATATATATTTTTTTGCATTCAGTAAAAGTCTGTAATGGAGAGAACTTTCTAACCCACATATGAGAATTCTCACCCCATGAGTCCCACACAACACTGTATTCTTTGATGATAAATTATTACTCCTGCACCACCCTGCTGGGTACTTGGATGGAGATACTTTTGAGTATTTGGCTTTTCGCTCTCTGGATTGCTGCCCAAACCACTCCACTTTGGTCTTTTTTTTTTCTTCTTTTTTTGTCCATGGGATATTTTTCCAACAGTCTCAGGGTAGTTTGTGTGTGTTTTTTTTTTTTTTTTTTTTTTTTTTTAAGAAATGTACTTTTTTAGCGTTCCCTAATCTTCTTTATGACCATTATTGTTCTCTATATTAGAGCCGCTGATGTGGCATTGGGGTTTTTTGGTGTACTTGTTCAGCCTTTTCCAAATTTTAGTCATGAACATTAATGTTCACCACATTGACTGAGGCCTGAACCTCTCTTGAAGAGGCTTTGAGGTTTTGACAATTTCTGGGTGGAATCATTTCTTGTGATCTTGGGATGAATTTTCAGGGGTGCCCACACCTGGGTAGATTTCCAACAATTTTTAACTTATTCCATGTTTGTTGTTCCTATAACCCTCTGACTGAACAGCAATAATTGAGAGGCCTTTTGACCTACAGATGCCTTTTGATTTACTTGTTATGTTTACACAACCCTAAATGCTCAAGATTAAACGGAGTTTCAGATTTTTGCATTCAGCAGGTGATCAAAAGATCATGCGCAAATATGTAGCAGCAGTTGAATCTGGTTACCTTCTTAACTGATATTGAAGCAGTAATAGTGTTGTTTTTCACAAAAGATTGAAAATGATTTGCCCCATCAGGTTCGATTTAGCTACTGTTTCTATTTGGTGATGATTAGATGAACGCCCAACATATACTATATACAGTCATAGACTCTGAAGTGAGTTAGACTTGGTGAAAAATGGATTTTAACTAAAACATTCCCAGACGGTAGCACAACTTTCTTTTGAAGTCTGCATCAGACACACTAGCTTTTGTTGTCTGATTGAACACCAGAAAAATAGTTGTCTGCGATATGAGGTTATATCTCAGCTTTATGCCTTTGTTTTTCTGAATCTACTGACATCTGAGATTCAGAAGTCATTTATTCCACAGCATTGCTCATCTCTACCATTTAAATTTGTCATTCCTGCAAGAGAAGCATGAACTCCAAACCACCCCATTTTATTTTTTACCAGATGATTTTAGCTGTATCCTTTTAGTCATTGCATGGATAAATGGGTATGGGGGGGGAGTGCCATGGCGGATGCTCAAGTCGGTAAATTGAACAGTGAAGTTGGCTTGTTAATGATTAATTTTGACTGATTGTGTAAACAAACAAATGAGTGATTTGGCCGGTGGACGAATCGGCCCCTGGCAGAGCAGGTGGACGAATCGGCCCCTGGCAGAGCAGGTGGACGAATCGGCCCCTGGCAGAGCAGGTGGACGAATCGGCCCCTGGCAGAGCAGGTGGACGAATCGGCCCCTGGCAGAGCAGGTGGACGAATCGGCCCCTGGCAGAGCAGGTGGACGAATCGGCCCCTGGCAGAGCAGGTGGACGAATCGGTGGAGGGGGTTATGTGGAGGCGCACAGGTGAATAGAATAATTTCCTTGTGATAAAGGAAGACTGACCATCACAGGCCCACAGTTGGACAATGTAGTCTGTGTGTGTGGAGGGGAGAGGTGATTGATGGTCTGGATGGGTGGAGACTAGATGAAGGTGGTTTGTTGTGGTTAAATGGAGCATGTGGTGTGCTTTGCCAGTGCATCCATCTCCCTTCTGTCACCCTAACATTTCCCTCTAGATTCTAGTTGTCCTCACTCCGCCACAGCCCACTTCTCCTTCACACTACTTATCTCATGTGACCCTAGTTTGCTGTTGATTTTGAATCTGCATTTGACAAACTAAGAAATTACCAGTTTCAGGCTGTGACCATAATACTTAATGCCTTAATATCTGCAGTATGACCTCATGTCATGGGGTATATATATTTTTTTTGCCAATTCTGTCTGTTAAGTCAACACTACTTTTGGTTCTACGTATCTTGGGTTTGGGGGGGGAAGGGCGGAGAATCTAATAATACACATGGTATCCAGATATTTTGATGCCTAAATTTTGTTGGCCACTAAAAATAAACTTCAGACTAAAGTAGGTCATGACATGGGGCCACTTGCCAGCTATATCCAACTTAGCGAATATTTTAAAAAATGTTTTGGGGCCGTTGTTGAAACTGACATATGTAACCCATTTCCATCTCAGTAGCTTTACCAAACCTCTCTGCCCTACAGGCGCAATTTCCACTCAGAAGGGCCATGTATATTGATGAATTAATATATTTATAGAGTGCTGCTACTACCTCTACGGCATCATGGCGGTTCGAGGTGAAAAACCACAAGGATAGGAGAAGCTAAGGAAGTTTTAACAACCAGGTCTTTTGGTAAATCCTGAAAGAACCTTACGAGTTAATGTCTCGGATCAGGACGAAGAACGTTCCAGCGTTAGGCCGTGAGATGGGAGAATGTGTATCCTAGTAAATGGCTGCGTTTGATACAAGGAATTTATAGTTAGCTGAGGAAGATCATAGCTTGTCTAATGAAGAAAGGTCCTACATTATGAACAGCCTAAAAGTAGATGCAAAGAGCTTTCAACGTGATTTTTGTGGCTATAAAAAACCAATGTAAGGATTTAATTTATCCTGAAAAGAAAGGATATGGAAGCGATTGAGAACCAGTACCTTTGTGCTAAATCCACAGTTTAGATCAGGTCATTTGAAGCAGTTTCATCTGATTTGGGAGGTACCTCTAGTAACTGCAGCTTCATAAAAGAATATCAATGTTTTTGACTTGTGAGGTACACCTAATAAAGACTGGTGAAACTGCAACTTCAAGTAAAAATTTCAATACTTTTGCATCTGATTTGAGGGACCTCTAGTAACTTGTGGAATTGCACCTCCAAGAAAGAATCAGTGCTTTTGCATTTGACTTGATTGGGACACCAAGTAGTGACTAGTGTATCAGCAACTTCTTGTAAGAATTTCAATACATTTGAATCGAGAGGGACCTCGAGTAATCACTTGTGGAACTGCCCCTTCATGAAAGAATGCCAATAGTTTTGTATCCGACTCGGTGGGATCTCTAGAAATCACTTGAGTAAATGCAGGGTTGTGAACATGTGTACTGAAACTTTTAGTCAAATTTTTATCTTTTGTGTTGCACAATTGACATGGATGTTTTTTTCTTTTTCCTGCCACAGGATAGGTCAATGACATTTAGGATAAATGATTGGTATAACTGGAATTATAGTGCCACTCAAGCTAGTATGCTGAGAATAAGTTTGATCTCCATCATTAAGTTGCCTAGTAGTTACTCACTCTCACCACAGCAGAGCATACAAAGATACAATATGTAAACCTATTTACAGAGAAAGATAGAATACATATGCGTTCACAGCAATCTAAACACAGCCAAGATTGGTTCTCTGAAGTCACTTGCATTAACCAGTTAATTATAGTTTCTAAGGAAAAGAGGGTGTCATCAGTTACTTCAATAAAATAAAAAAAAATGAACTTTGTGAAACTGCAGCTTCATAGAATTAATTTCCATGCTTCTGCATATGACTTGAGGGACCTCTAGTAAGAACTGCAGATTTGTGAATTTTTTGAAGATTTTTCAACTTGACGTGTGTGTATATGTGTGTGTGTGTATATATATATATATATATATATATATATATATATATGTGTGTGTCCCACCCCCTTTATCTTTGAACAACATTTGCAGTAGTTGCATCTGTGTCAATGAGGACCTTTAGTAACAACCTGCAATATTGCAACTTTGACACGCCTTATCTGGTACAGACAATATCTAGATAGTGACTTGTAGTTGCAAATTCCTTACCTTTGGAATAGATACCCAAGCAATACCATTCACTGAGGAGTCTGCAAACCAAGTTCATACTAGAGAGTTCTGCCTGACCGAATGTCCCTATGGACCTAAAAGTCCAGGCAGCAGTGTTTGGAAAACTTGTGCAGAGATGCCCACATTGCCACCTGACAGATGTCAAGGACTGGAACTCCATGTGCTAACGCAGTAGTAAACCTCAGGGTTGCTTCTTGGCTAGTGCGTAGCTGATCTTAATACAGAGAACAACCCATCTGATGATCTGCTTCTGCACTGCTGCCCTTTCTTTACACCCACATGTCCAACAAAAGTTGATCATCCACCTGGAACTCTTCGGTACAATCAAGGTAGAACGCCAACGCTCTTTTTGGATCAAGTCAGTGGAGTCCTTCCTATTCCTTAAAAGGATGTGGTGGAGTGTAAAAAGTATGCAATGTGATGGATTGGCCTACATGAAAGGGTGTAACCACTTCTGGCAGAAAAGAGGCGAAGCACCACTTTCTCAAGCTAGACAAAGGTAGATGACAATGCCTACAGCTCACTCACCCTGCAGGCATATGTAATGGCCACAAGAAAGGCTGCTTTCAAAGTGAGAAGTCTGAGAGGATAATTGTGGAGAGGCTCAAAAGGAGCTCACATCAGAAAGGTCAAAACCAAATTTAAATCCCATTGGGGAGGGAGGAAACCTATGCGTAAGGCCTTCAAGCAACCTAAGTACAATAGACTTAAAGAGGTTGATCAGGTATCTGCAAAAAATACAGAAATAGCAAACAATTTTTAAAAGTGCCCATAGCAGGGCCCTACTGGGCCAGGGATAGGATAAACAACACTAGTCTTGGTGCGTCTACACACATCAAACAGAACTCCAGTTGATTGATAAAATCTATGATTAACTTCCAGAGCCCTGACATCTAAAACCCGCCTAAACAAAACTAAACAAAGAAGAGTAGCCAACTTCCATGAAAGCGCTTTATCACCCAAATACCTGTTTACTGGCCACCTTTGAAACAAAGACAGGACTAATTCTACGTCCCAAAAAAAATCATTGTTCGAAAATGGTGGACGCTTCAAATGAATACCTTTCATCACCCTACAAACTAAGGGACTCCTGCCAATAGAAACACCCTCTCAAAGAGCGTGACCTGCTGCAACCGCAGACCTGTAACAATTAATCATTCTGTGTGAAAAACCTCTATCAAATAATTCAGCCAAGAAATTCACAAAATTAACTTCATCCATCTCAACGGGATCCAAACCCCTTTGTGAGCACCAACTAGACCAAATCTTCCAAATAGTTCTATATCTTCGCTTTGTACCAGGTGCCCATGATTCATCCAATAATCCTGCAGCTGACTTCGAAAGGCTTCTAAATCCTTCGGAATTCCTGGTATCCTCCAGACCAGAAGGTTCAATGAACCTGCCTCTACCATAGGATGCTCTTCGCATTCCACCCCTGACAAAAGACCTCTGCAACACTTCATTAGAATGGGAAATTCTACAGCCATCTCCATCACCGACGGAAATCAAGGCTGAGTTTTCCAAAAAAGAGTCACCAGAACTAACAGACACTCCTGTCGCCTCACCTGTAACAAAACTCTTTGGATCATTGAAAAAGGAGGAAATGCGTAACATTTCATTTTCGACCAATCCTGCAAAAATGCATCCACTGCTGTAGCACCTGAATAGATGCTTGTTCAATTTCCAATCTCTGAAATCCCTCATCTGATGAGAATTCCAATCTGCAACCACATTTTGCACACCCATCCAAAACTCTGCTTTCAAACTGATTTTGTGCTCTCAACAAAAACCCCACAATTCCTTCGCCAACTCTGCTAAATTCCTCAAACGAGCACCTCCCAATTTGTTTATATATGTCACTGCAGTAACCTTGTCCATCCTCAGGAGAACAGATTTTCCTTTTAAAACATCCCTAAAACTCTGTAAAGCAAACATCCCTGCTTGTAATACTAAACAATTTATATGACTTTCTTTTTCCAAACAAGTCCACACTCCACCTGTCTCCAAACCCAGACGACGAGCACCCCAACCAAGCTTGCTTGCATCTGTTTCTAATACAAAATCTGGTCTTACTCCAAAAATTGCTAGACTATTCCATGCTTCTAAATTCTCCTTCCACCAAACCAATTCCTCTCTTGCTTCTTCTGAAATTGAAATCCAATCTCCATACCAAAGACCTTTTCTGAGTCCAAACATCTTTAAAAGCTGTAAGGCTCTGTAATGCAACAGACCTGGAAAAATCACCTGAATAGATGTGCTAAATGTCTTAAAGTCACCTCCTGCTTCCTTAACAAAGATTGCACCTCCTGCCTTATTTTCCTCACTTTCCTTGTTGGTAACACCAATTGACATAGATTTGTGTCCACTTCAAAACCCAAAAACTCCAGCCTTTGAACAGGTAACCACACTGACTTTTCCAGATTTATAATAAAACCCAGACTCTCCAATAAGTCTCTCACCATACACAAATGTTCTTTTAAGATTCCTTCTTCCTGATTCAGAATCAAAATGTTGTCTAAATAGATAATCATTCTCACACCTCTGTCTCTGAGAAAACCAACCACTGGGCGCAATACCTTTGTAAAACACCAAGGTGCCGAAGCCAGCCCGAAGGGAAGTCTCTGGAACTGATATAACTGACTCTTCCACCTGAATTGCAAATACCTCTGACTGCATTGAGCAACTGGAATCGTAAAATATGCATCTTTCAGATCCAAATTTCACCATCCAATCTTGTTCCTGCAAAAGATCTCGTAACAGATTAATTCCCCCCATCTTGAAATGATAAGTTACAAACTGATTCAGGTTTCTCAGATTTATCACCGGCCTCCAACCCTTGTCTTTCTTCTCCACCAAAACCAAAGTACTTACAAAACCTCTCTCCTGATCTTCCAACTCCATAATCGCATTCTTTTCCAACAGATGCCCTATCTCCATGCATACAATCACTTCCAGCTCTTTTTGGAAGCTTAACTCCTTTGGCTCTACCACCTGCACCGGTTCTACATCAAACTCTATAACATAACCCTGAACCGTCTGCAGAATCCACGAATCCTTAGTGATTAATTCCCAGTTTTCTCTGAAAAATGTCAATCTTCCTCCCACCTTTAATGGGATAGAAGTAGAAATAGTCTTCATACTCACCTTGACTTTGCATGTGTCCCACACTTCCACCTCTCGATCTTGAAGACCGAGCACATCCCCTTCCCTTCTGTGGGTAAAATTGAGTACCTCCAAAGTTTCCTCTGAAACTCCCTGCTCCGTGATATTGGGCTCTAAAACCTGCCCGGCCAGTAAGCTGCCCTCCCCTACCGGCCCTGCCATATAAATTGTTATTAGAAAAAACTATTTTCATTGAACAATGTGCCTTGTCAAGGCTCGTAAATGAACGGACATACTTTAAGGCCTTCACCATGCCGTCTCCAAACAATAAGCCCAAGCTTCCTCAGAAGACTCTTTATTTGCCAAATCAGCCAATTTAGGATGTATGCGGATCAAAACTGTTTTTCTTCTTTCCACCAAAATACCTGCATTAGCATTTCCAAGAAAACATATTGCTTTCTGGCACCATCCCCTAAGGAGATGAATATCCAAATCCTTTCCTTTAAAATAAGCGTCCTCCACAGTATCAAAAATTCTTGCAGGGGACCCAAAACATCAAGCAATTTATCTTGCACTTGTTTTAAAGATTTTTCCAGACCTTTCCTAGGGTCGCTTCCCAGCTTAAATAAGTTAGCATATCTGGATCTTAATTGGGAGTCATACATACTTTTTCATCAATCACAGGCCTAGAACATTCCGCCCTTATAACACTTCTCTCTTCTTTCTCTAAAGGCTTACGCATCCGATCCTTAATATAACATCCCACATGTTCCAATGGCCACCACTCCTTACCCCTAGGGTGTCGAATATGTCTTGGCTCAAATAATTTTTCCCCTAGTGGGTCCAACAACTGCTCACCTGAATTTACCCTAAAAACCGCTCCAAATTCATCTTCAAAATCATCTTTATATTCCAAGTCGAAGACTTACTCATCATCATCCTTCGCCAACAAATCTTCAGTACAGCCCTCCTTTTCAGCGTCAAGCTGACTTCCCTTTGCACCGCTTAGGGTACCTTTCTCTCTCGAGCTGCCAGGGACTCCTATCTGTCTCAATCCCTTAGACAAATGTCTTTTTTTATTATAGCATTTTCCTCCCGGGCCCCTTAAACCGTCCTTATCTTCTGAAAGAGAGTAAAACTCTTAATCATCTACTCCTTTTCTCTTACCCAGAACCTGCCTCATGGATTCCTGAACAACTGACCTAATCTCCTCAGAGACGCTCTTGCGAATAAGATCTTCCTCCTGAGAACCTTCCTTTTCCTTGTTTAAATCAGACATGACTACAATTGAAAATATATATATTTATAAATAAGAACCACTCTTGCTCTAAAAAAATAAAAATAAAAGTATTTAACAAATAAACAAATCTTCCTCACAGATCCAACCAAAAAACCAAATCCTTGATCTCCTCAACCAGAAACACAAACTGTGAACTGGTTACCATGGAAACACAAATTACAGCAATCCGCTACAGAAACAAACCGAGCGCTTGTAACGAAGCCGGTTGCCTGCAAAATAAAATACAATTGCACGCGTGCATCGAAACGCGCTTTAAAAACAATCCAATCTCCGTGCGCGCAGTACTAACTCCACAACTGCCGCGCTGAGACTAAAATCATTGAATTACCTGTAAAGATGATCAACGTGCTGCAGTGCGGTCATCCAATTTCCCGTTTAGAAAATATACATGGCGTGAAACACGCCCGGAGTTCACGCACACTCTAAATAAACGATGCGCTGACGGGGATTAAAAATCTCTCTCAGCGCACGTATTACTTATTACAATTGCTTAGAAAACAATACCTGATGAGCACAAAAACGCCAACATTAACAGCCTAACTAGAAGATTAAAATAACAATCTGAAAAAAATAAAATGCTAACACAGCAGTCAAACTAGAAATTTAAACTAATAAACTGAAAAAAGTCAATAAATCACATAAAAAAAATATATAACTACTGTACAGCCCCAATCACAACCCATAAATTGGGTTTTCCCTGGAAAAGAAATATTACAAACATACCAATAGTTCTTAAAAGTAAACTATTAGAAAAAAAACATATACTTATCTGCTCGGAAGCAGCAAACAAAAGAGGAAGGAAATGGAGGACTCCTGGATTAAATGGACTTGAACATTCTTTTTCTTTGTGATGTTGTTAAGGTTCTTTCAATGGTTGCTGCTCAGAAGAGTGAATAAAAGGGTTTATGCATAATGCTAGCCTCCTGTCTTGACATAAAATTAATGATGACCTTGAAACTGTCCTTGTGAAATGGAAAACATGATATTCAGTGAGGGCATGTACATGTTAAGAATATGATGAGTATAAGATGACAAATAAGGGGTATATTTCATGCCAGTACATGGCTGATGCTGTAGGGTGGGTATTATCCATCTTATATCCATAGAGTTCCAGCTATTCAAATGTATTTTATGTGTTTAGATGTTGTTTTTAACTTTGGGGTAGAGGGGTGTTAGTGATGGTCACTTCTGTCAATTTATGTATCAGTGTTGAGTTGGATCTTTTCCCTATATGGTTTGCTGTGTGTAAATTATGTAAAATGGTGGATGTAATGTGGGATTGGGTTGGGGTCTATTAGGATTTTATACCGTAAATACATTTTTTTATTGCAACCCTGAGAAAGTTAAAAGGAAGTGAATGAAATGCATTGGCTGTGCTGTTTTGTACCATTGATGAAAATAAAGAAGTGTGGAATATACAGTTGGACCTGGACTTAAATTTGGTGGAGATGTATTATATCTGTGCACTACCAGGTGCATTCATTGGGATTTTTCTGGCCCGTTGGGGATGCACCCTGGGAGCAGTGGGTGTTTGTGGAATTGTGCACATATTGGGATTTCTCATTATATGGACAAATTGTGACAGAGGTGGGAGGTGCGTTGTCATTAGAGGCTTGCTGCCCCATTTTGTTGCTGGATACCCATGTAATGCCTCACTGACCCGGTGCTGCCTTTCATTACTTGCTATTCACTATATCACGCTTAGACAGGCAAGGTGACTTAGTAAATGCCAAAAGCTATTTTGTGTCAGGGCTGTGCCATAAAAGTGACACAAAACCGTAGTACATGTGCCCCTCAGTCTTCAGCTCTTTCCTAGACTGGAGCAGAGTTGGGTGGCTCGGATTAATACAGGAATATCATTCCAGATCATTAGTTTATAGATGGAGAGGACCGCTCAGATTTTTGAGGTTTCTCACCCCCCACCCTCCCAACACCCCTCTTCTTGCCTGTAGTTTGATTTCCTGGCAGCAGATGTGCAGACATCAAAGCTGCTGTGATTGGCAGCCACAGGAAGAAGTGCTGAGTTTGATGGCTTTGCAGATGATGCAGCTGGCTTTGAAGATAGTGCAGGCTAGCAGAGAGAGCTAGTGGAGTTCCATTACGGTTGGGGACTGTAGCCATATTTCTTCAGGCCCTTGAGGCATGGTGTGGCATGCAGGATGCCAATGAAGATGTATCTTTGTAAAATCAGGAATATCCTATTGCAGGGAGTTATCCCATCCAAATATGAGAGATTGACAGCTCAAATGGCAAATCAGTACATGAGATACCTTCTTTATTAAGGAGACCTAGCACTATCTTTGATTTCTTCATAATGTGATTGTTGAGGGTAAGTTCCTAAGCGATCTCCATTTGGGGGGCGAAGATGATGGTTGCACGATGCAACTCTGAGGGGTAGGGAGTGTTTGCAACCTGGAGGCAACATTGGGACTAAACTGGAGTTTATTGAATAGGATGACAAAGGGACCAACGAGTTAGAGGATGCACAGAATAGGAACGCAAAAAGGCTATTGTGACTGCCAGCCTTGCCAGGCCAAGGTGCTTTTACACAAAATAACATCTAGTGCATCAAACGATGGTCAATCTCAGGTCTGGGTATGGACGGTCTTCAGTATGTTTTCTACAAGTGGTCATTATAATGAGCCACTGTAAAAAACGGATTTCTCAAAGACTGAAACAATTTTAAGAGGGTTATTTGAAGAATTGATTCAGACAGTTCAGGCACTCATGATGAAAGTTTAAAATTCTTAGTCCAAAATTAAGATGATTCAAGTAGTTATTCCTAGGCTATCTACATTGTAGCAGACTTGCAGCTTTTGGAAAAAAAGAAAGTCTTGTAATCTTCTCAGCACAGCAAGACTCAGTAAGATTGTCCTCACTAAAGTACCACCTTTTTCCCCGCTAGTGAAATTATTCCTGTACGCCTGCTTTTGAAAATTATTTCTCTGCTAATTGAAAAGTTGCTTTATTTTTAAGGCGAATGCCAATCACCTATGGTAGTACTGTTGCAGATGGTGTCTCCTCTAATCCTTTCTTTTCCTTCTTTATTGAAGTCCTGCCTTCCCAGGACTGCTATTTCTCTGTTTTATTGCAGTCTCTTTTGCAATGGGCCTGGCAAAGAAGAGCTTTGATGCCAAATGCCACATATTGGCAATTGCATGTATATTTGCAGGAGAGTGTTTTGTATTTGAGAGTTTCTTTTTCTGTTAGAGTCCTTGCCCTAGTGTGAATATAATCGAGGAGACTGTTCTGTGTCCAGAGTGAGACCTCGGCATAACCTAAGCCTCTGGGTAACAGAGGGATCCAAATGGTGTGAGGATGCTTCCTTTTGGGCATGTGTCCTACTCCTGGCAGAACCGAGCTTGTTTGATGAAAGTGCTTTAATCTGTGCACTCCTACCTTGGTGGTTCCCATTTCGGGGGAAATAGTGTATCCCTGAACTTCAAATGCTCCAACTTCAGGGAATTCTTCAAGATATTGTAACAGTCAACCATTTCTTAGGCTTTGAGCATATTTGCTCATTGGCCTCTACCATGATTGACACATTAACACAAGCTTTATGCTTGTATTCCCTCTTAGAATACATAAGTTGTTCCTGTAATTTATTTTTTTCACAATGAGTTAAATCCTCATTTGGCACATGCTTACTACTTAATGCCTTCATCTAACTAAAATAACCACAGTCATCGCAGCTGCGAACTGAACTTTCCTTTTGTGAGTTATTTTTTCCAGGTACAGTTGTCTGTTATAAACCATGAGCATAAGGCTATAAAAATATAGCCCGGAGAGGGCAACATATACCAGTGGTCAGGAGAGCTCAAGTAAATGTCATATTGGTAGTAATTTCGACCACTGGTGTTTAAAGGACGTCAGAGTACGACAAACGGTTTCACTACAAGAGCAGTGCACTGAGAGATTGTGCTGTGTGCATGTGAAGGCTAAAAACATGAGAGTGCAGTGACATCTGTGGAGAAATTCAGGCAGTGCCTTTCGCCAAGACTGAAGTTCTGGAGCTATGTTTTGAGTCCTACATAGGGGATCATTTGGCTGCCATGTGAGTCATAAAAATCATGACATGGGTCCTTAGGCTGACATGATTGCTGCCTGAGGTCCAACTGATTCGGTCACAAGGCCCTCCTGGTAGATGCTATGCGTACTATGCATTGTGTTTCTCTGTTAGTTTGGTGGGTAGATTATAGGCCTGGAAGTCTGGTTTGTAGGGTCTGAGGGCTAGATTGCGGGATTAGAGGGCAGTCTGACAAATCAAGGAGGCCCAGGTGAATAGGCTTTAGGTCTTGCTGGTCCTTCCTAGTAAGCCTGATTAGCTACAAACTCAAGCAGTTTGCCCTGAGGCCGGTCATATGAGTTTTGAAATATTAATGCTTTCATCAGCTGTGTTCATTGTTATGTAAGTTGACCGATGTTCAGGGCATACTAGAGGGTATGGTTCTGCAGTATTGAAGTGTTCATAGATCGCATCCCAGTCATCAAGCTGGAAGTCCCACAGTATACATAGTGAGCAGTACAATGTTAAACGTTTACTCAGATAACTCCAATATAGTCACAACAGTAGCATGTACACCACTTTGAAAAACACCCAAACTAACTCAGCCAATCAGAGCAAAGTACAGGATTCCTTTCTCCTCACCCAAGCTAGCAAGTTCAGATTTCTACTGCAGGTCATGTTTGAAGGGAGTCTCTGTGAGGACTGCTTGCTCAATCAGGTAAGTGGCAGTTTCTTTAGGTCTACTTTTGCCATATTTCAAATAATTTTAATAACTACACATGATTGAGCTACTAGGAGGAGCCTTTTTAGGACATGTTATAAAAGAGGCTCCACTCTGAAGAGCTACGTAAAGACTGCACATATTGTGTTTATCTTGCCCATAAAGCCAAGTAATGCAAAGATTACAGAACATTCATTACAAATATATAACAAGACATGGAGGCAAGAGTTTTGTTATGGCTGCAAAAGTAAAAATCTGGGGAGACTCATTCTGGGGAAGAAGGTTCAACCTGCTCTAACATTTTTAAAAGGGGACAGTCCCCTTCTGAACATCCTTCAAGGGAAAATATGTGGGAGAACCTCACAGAAGAGCCCTTAAAAATGGAGATGATGCTACTTCTCTAGACGTAGGTCAGAAGCCTGGCACAAAACTTAGAAAAGTTTTACAAAGGTCATCAGCACCTCCAACTTGACACCACTCCATCCACAAGGTCGTCAACAATAATCCTGATGACTGAGTCTGCAACTACGCAATGCAGATGCCGTTGACACAAACATTGACGATGGCAATGTCATCAACAAGAAAACCATCAAACAAAATACAGTCAACTATGCCTACTCAGACTAGTACTTCAGTCCCATATGCCAAGGGTAAGTCAAGCATAACTTTTATGATAATGCCACCGTCAACAAAGATGATAACCAATTCAAAAGAATCCGGAATAGCTGAAATTTCTGATGATGACATTGAACACTTTAATGCCAGACAAGGTTCCCCTAGTAAGGTGTCCCGTTATCCACCAAGACTATTGTTTGCCACAGAAGCAGAGGATGAACAAGGTCCTTTTGGTTGGCGTTTATAGCCCAACCCAGTTAAACATAAAATATCACATTACTGAAGAAAAAGATGAGGAATATGCACAAACAGTTTTCACTTCCAATAATGGTGATCACATCCATCAGTCTTTTGTACAACATGGGTAAGACAATGAGGGATGCTATATGGTCTACAACCTTCGGAGCAATTTATCATCAGCAAGACGAGATGTTGCAAATTCCAGTGGACCTGGTTAAAGATCTAATGGTATCAGATCATTAAAAATGCTTCCTACAAGCCACTAGTTCTAGGCGGTTTCACATCTCAGATGAGGCCTACTAACCTCCTTCATCAGCTTAGTTCTTTCAGCCTACTCTTGTCTTTGCCATAATTGTATCCAACACCACCTCTATCCATTCCACCACAATCACCAAATATGGATGATAATCAAGAAGAGGGGCAGTTACCTGACACCCATCAATACTCATAGAACAGTTTGTGGCTACCACACTTTATAATGCCACTCCTCCAGCAGTAGATTCTCCACCAGATGACGTAGGTGTTTTTTGTCATCTCAGTGAAAGAGCATCAAAGAGGTTTGATTTATCAAAATTATTTTCTTTATGATTTCAAGGAAACTATAAGAAAGGCTGTCAAATAAATCTCTATAATAGATCACATTTCAGAAGAGGGGTTTAAGATGATCAAAACACCAATCGCAACTGTAGTGGTAATCTCATGATTAGAAAGAAAATATAAAGAGCCAATATATCTACTTGGTCACCCTCAAGCAAATTCTGTTGTTACACAGACTGCTTAAAGGTGGCCTATAAATCCATCAGCACCATGTACTGCTCCTTCAGCTAGAGATGGTAGAAAGATCAACAATATTGGAAAGCTTTTTTCTGTGACTGCTGCCTCAGCTCTAAAAGCCTGGAATGCTCTAGCACAGTGGTTCTTAACATTTTGACTTCTATGGACCCCCCCACCTAATTGTTACTGGAATCTGGGGACCTTGGACTGACCACTGAGTTGTTACTGGAAGCTGGGGACCTTGGACTAACCATCCAGGATGATTTCAACTGCAAAGAATAGAGAAACAAGCATTTGTTAAACAAATACACAAATGAAGAAATATTTTGTTTAATTCCCAAATGCTGTGTTTGATGCATTTGCACTGCTCCCACAAATCAATCGGAGGCTACTAATTTAACTTTTAGCCTCAAATTTCTTAACATTTAAAATGTTCAGTTTTACATTTTGCTTCTTTATGTATATACAACGCTTTATTATTCTGTCAATATTAAGAAATGTACACAGAAGTCGTTGACCCCTGAGTAGGCTTTCTCTGACCTCCAGGGATCTCTGGACCACGGGTTAAGAACCACTGCTCTAGCAATTCTAGCAAGATATGATCATCAAATGTGGTCTGATATAGGTCTGTATCTTGATCACCTACAAGGTGATAAAACTGAGGCAAAAGCAATATGGCAAGAAAGAGAAGGAAAATGTTTAGTAATGATAGACGTCGCCATGGATATAGCTTTTAGACAACTGTCTGAAGCAACTGTACTGAGAAGGCAAGAATGTCTAAAAGCAACCTCTTCTAAACTAGAAGTGCAAAGTAGAATTCTTGACATGTCTTAGGATGTTGAATCCCTGTTTGATTGGTATATTGATGAAGTATATCCATCAATTCACACATGGAAACATCAAAATCTCTAGGTGACTTACAACAAAGACGCCTGCAGTCATTTCAAGAGGTTGGAAGAAGGGGCATGTATTCATACAGAGGAGCATATCAACCACATAAATACCAACAATATGGTACATCACAATTTCAATATAGTCTTACCAGCAAAAATATAGAGCCCCACCTTCAGCAGCTTATCAGACAAGTCCCTCGTAAAAGAGCAGGAAACCAAGGCAGAGACAATTACATTTCTAGAAACAATGACACACTACCAAAAGATATACAGCAGAGTTGTGCCTTTAGATAGCCTAATCCCTCACCTTTACATCAGTTGGGCTAGTATTACATCAGACCACTGAGTTTTAGACTTGATAAATACGGTCACAACCCAGAATTTGTGGAAAAATCTCCAACAATGCCACTGCTCAAGGTAAAGCATCAACACCTGCATCTGTTACAAAAGGAAATAGACATCATGCTAAAAAAGGGAGCGGTAGAGTTGGTTTCCAAAATACAACAGAACTTGAGATTTTAATTTCGTTGTTTCCTCATAATGCAAAAGATAGGAGAGTAGAGACCAATATTAGATTTTCGGACACTCAACAAATATTTCAAGAGACAAAAATATTGTATGGTAACACTGCAGGAAGTTCTACAATTTCTAAGACACAGGGATCTCATGACATCTCTGGACCTACGGGATGCATACTTTCCAGTTCCCATTTACCCTGCATATCAAAATTTTCTAAGATTCAAAGTAGCCAATCCTCAGTATCAATTCAATGTTCTCCCTTCCGGCCTACAAAAATAGACTAAGCTTTCCCGACAAATGAATGATTATCTTGGTTAACAGCCATTGCAACACAACCTGCAAAAAAGAAAAAAAACAATCATGCTGGAAATCTTCAAGTACTTTTTAGGGATGATGTCATCATGCATTTGTTTGTTCCCACAATGCCGACTTCACATAAGGCAATTTCAAGATGCATTGGAAAGGCAGTGGTCACAGAAGACGGGTGCTTTCGAAGACCAGATGTGAATAACTCCTCAAATGGAAGAGGCGTTCACATTGTCGTGTCAGTTCAGAAACACAACAGTGGGACTGTCTTTTACCCCTCATTAGAAGGTTGAGGTGTGCACTTACAAGAATAGCAAGTCAGCCAAAAATGAACAGAAACAAGATACAAATCAGTATCCTGGAAGTTAGGGCAATTGCCAGTGGTGTAACAAAACTTGAGGGGGCTCCTGACTCAGTGAGAAGCTCTCAGGCTAGGGGCCCGCTCCCTGTGCACAGTGCCGAATGGTGCTTTACTGTGCAATCCCTGTACCCATCTCTAATGTGTTTATAATCGTCAACTCGTGACACAGTCACTGATTATAATTTTGACATAACTCAACTGTAATAACTTAATACAGTTGTTCTGATGTCACAATGCCTACTGCCAAAGCCAGGGAAAAGGCAGGTGATTATGGAGCATAATTAAAGCAGCTGTTTCAAGAAGGAAAACAAACATTGTTTTCATTTTTCTGCTCTATTATTCTAGTTGTACCTGAATAAACAGAAAGGGGAAATTTATAGCAACATGTTTATTTTTTGCCCTCCTAAGGTACTTGTAGAAAAGTTAGAATCTTTCTGCATGTTTCTATACATTCCAAGATACTACACCTTTAAAAAACTGACTTGTATTTAACCAGCTCTAATATCGTTGTGCAATAAATATCGAACTGCTTTTTAGATGTTTATTTTTTCAGTAGACATTCTATTTTTATTATTCATGTTTGCAAACATGCTTTCTCGTTCTTATGAAAGAGCAACCCACTAAAAACGTAAGTTCTTTTTGGGAAAGGTGATGTCGTAATCATGCATTATAAGGAATAAAGTACTCCCTGGAGTGCTTGATAAGGATTTTGCAAGTCACTGCAGAGTTCCATTTCTTTTTAAAGGAATTAGGCCTTCAGTCTCATTCCTCTATATGGTGAAGGAATTCCTCAGTGACTTACAATATCCTTCTAATGTTCAGCAGGGGATACTTTATCCCATAAAGTACCTCCAACAGTGCATATAACAAAAAACTAATAGAGAAAATAGAGCAGATGTATGTGATAGCCCAAGAGGTATGGGTGATTGCTGTTTTGGGTAATTAATTTAAAATACATTTTGCTGGGTTCCAATTAATCTAAGAGATGCTGTTATCTCTAAAGTTCATAAGTGTGGATTGAAATAAATTACGTCCACACACAACACCACCCCTTGGTTTGTTGCATTTGCAGATGACACCATTCCTACATTTAACTATTTTAAAAACAGACTATACCTGTCCCCTTACAGCAGACCTTTAACACAACAAGATACCCGTGCAGGGCACAACTGTGCTAGTCATTGAGAAAAAAAGGCTGGTGTTGGAGGAGCGTCTTTTGCAGGATCAGTCCATTTCCTTAGTGCCTACCCACCACATTCACCCATGTGTAATCACGCCTTCCCATCCTTTACCACTCATTCAACATTCTAACTATATCTTGTACCCTCCACTACCTCTGAGCAGTTTATAATGCCACTCCTCCAGCAGTAGATTCTCCACCAGATGACGTAGGTGTTTTTTGTCATCTCAGTGAAAGAGCATCAAAGAGGTTTGATTTATCAAAATTATTTTCTTTATGATTTCAAGGAAACTATAAGAAAGGCTGTCAAATAAATCTCTATAATAGATCACATTTCAGAAGAGGGGTTTAAGATGATCAAAACACCAATCGCAACTGTAGTGGTAATCTCATGATTAGAAAGAAAATATAAAGAGCCAATATATCTACTTGGTCACCCTCAAGCAAATTCTGTTGTTACACAGACTGCTTAAAGGTGGCCTATAAATCCATCAGCACCATGTACTGCTCCTTCAGCTAGAGATGGTAGAAAGATCAACAATATTGGAAAGCTTTTTTCTGTGACTGCTGCCTCAGCTCTAAAAGCCTGGAATGCTCTAGCACAGTGGTTCTTAACATTTTGACTTCTATGGACCCCCCCACCTAATTGTTACTGGAATCTGGGGACCTTGGACTGACCACTGAGTTGTTACTGGAAGCTGGGGACCTTGGACTAACCATCCAGGATGATTTCAACTGCAAAGAATAGAGAAACAAGCATTTGTTAAACAAATACACAAATGAAGAAATATTTTGTTTAATTCCCAAATGCTGTGTTTGATGCATTTGCACTGCTCCCACAAATCAATCGGAGGCTACTAATTTAACTTTTAGCCTCAAATTTCTTAACATTTAAAATGTTCAGTTTTACATTTTGCTTCTTTATGTATATACAACGCTTTATTATTCTGTCAATATTAAGAAATGTACACAGAAGTCGTTGACCCCTGAGTAGGCTTTCTCTGACCTCCAGGGATCTCTGGACCACGGGTTAAGAACCACTGCTCTAGCAATTCTAGCAAGATATGATCATCAAATGTGGTCTGATATAGGTCTGTATCTTGATCACCTACAAGGTGATAAAACTGAGGCAAAAGCAATATGGCAAGAAAGAGAAGGAAAATGTTTAGTAATGATAGACGTCGCCATGGATATAGCTTTTAGACAACTGTCTGAAGCAACTGTACTGAGAAGGCAAGAATGTCTAAAAGCAACCTCTTCTAAACTAGAAGTGCAAAGTAGAATTCTTGACATGTCTTAGGATGTTGAATCCCTGTTTGATTGGTATATTGATGAAGTATATCCATCAATTCACACATGGAAACATCAAAATCTCTAGGTGACTTACAACAAAGACGCCTGCAGTCATTTCAAGAGGTTGGAAGAAGGGGCATGTATTCATACAGAGGAGCATATCAACCACATAAATACCAACAATATGGTACATCACAATTTCAATATAGTCTTACCAGCAAAAATATAGAGCCCCACCTTCAGCAGCTTATCAGACAAGTCCCTCGTAAAAGAGCAGGAAACCAAGGCAGAGACAATTACATTTCTAGAAACAATGACACACTACCAAAAGATATACAGCAGAGTTGTGCCTTTAGATAGCCTAATCCCTCACCTTTACATCAGTTGGGCTAGTATTACATCAGACCACTGAGTTTTAGACTTGATAAATACGGTCACAACCCAGAATTTGTGGAAAAATCTCCAACAATGCCACTGCTCAAGGTAAAGCATCAACACCTGCATCTGTTACAAAAGGAAATAGACATCATGCTAAAAAAGGGAGCGGTAGAGTTGGTTTCCAAAATACAACAGAACTTGAGATTTTAATTTCGTTGTTTCCTCATAATGCAAAAGATAGGAGAGTAGAGACCAATATTAGATTTTCGGACACTCAACAAATATTTCAAGAGACAAAAATATTGTATGGTAACACTGCAGGAAGTTCTACAATTTCTAAGACACAGGGATCTCATGACATCTCTGGACCTACGGGATGCATACTTTCCAGTTCCCATTTACCCTGCATATCAAAATTTTCTAAGATTCAAAGTAGCCAATCCTCAGTATCAATTCAATGTTCTCCCTTCCGGCCTACAAAAATAGACTAAGCTTTCCCGACAAATGAATGATTATCTTGGTTAACAGCCATTGCAACACAACCTGCAAAAAAGAAAAAAAACAATCATGCTGGAAATCTTCAAGTACTTTTTAGGGATGATGTCATCATGCATTTGTTTGTTCCCACAATGCCGACTTCACATAAGGCAATTTCAAGATGCATTGGAAAGGCAGTGGTCACAGAAGACGGGTGCTTTCGAAGACCAGATGTGAATAACTCCTCAAATGGAAGAGGCGTTCACATTGTCGTGTCAGTTCAGAAACACAACAGTGGGACTGTCTTTTACCCCTCATTAGAAGGTTGAGGTGTGCACTTACAAGAATAGCAAGTCAGCCAAAAATGAACAGAAACAAGATACAAATCAGTATCCTGGAAGTTAGGGCAATTGCCAGTGGTGTAACAAAACTTGAGGGGGCTCCTGACTCAGTGAGAAGCTCTCAGGCTAGGGGCCCGCTCCCTGTGCACAGTGCCGAATGGTGCTTTACTGTGCAATCCCTGTACCCATCTCTAATGTGTTTATAATCGTCAACTCGTGACACAGTCACTGATTATAATTTTGACATAACTCAACTGTAATAACTTAATACAGTTGTTCTGATGTCACAATGCCTACTGCCAAAGCCAGGGAAAAGGCAGGTGATTATGGAGCATAATTAAAGCAGCTGTTTCAAGAAGGAAAACAAACATTGTTTTCATTTTTCTGCTCTATTATTCTAGTTGTACCTGAATAAACAGAAAGGGGAAATTTATAGCAACATGTTTATTTTTTGCCCTCCTAAGGTACTTGTAGAAAAGTTAGAATCTTTCTGCATGTTTCTATACATTCCAAGATACTACACCTTTAAAAAACTGACTTGTATTTAACCAGCTCTAATATCGTTGTGCAATAAATATCGAACTGCTTTTTAGATGTTTATTTTTTCAGTAGACATTCTATTTTTATTATTCATGTTTGCAAACATGCTTTCTCGTTCTTATGAAAGAGCAACCCACTAAAAACGTAAGTTCTTTTTGGGAAAGGTGATGTCGTAATCATGCATTATAAGGAATAAAGTACTCCCTGGAGTGCTTGATAAGGATTTTGCAAGTCACTGCAGAGTTCCATTTCTTTTTAAAGGAATTAGGCCTTCAGTCTCATTCCTCTATATGGTGAAGGAATTCCTCAGTGACTTACAATATCCTTCTAATGTTCAGCAGGGGATACTTTATCCCATAAAGTACCTCCAACAGTGCATATAACAAAAAACTAATAGAGAAAATAGAGCAGATGTATGTGATAGCCCAAGAGGTATGGGTGATTGCTGTTTTGGGTAATTAATTTAAAATACATTTTGCTGGGTTCCAATTAATCTAAGAGATGCTGTTATCTCTAAAGTTCATAAGTGTGGATTGAAATAAATTACGTCCACACACAACACCACCCCTTGGTTTGTTGCATTTGCAGATGACACCATTCCTACATTTAACTATTTTAAAAACAGACTATACCTGTCCCCTTACAGCAGACCTTTAACACAACAAGATACCCGTGCAGGGCACAACTGTGCTAGTCATTGAGAAAAAAAGGCTGGTGTTGGAGGAGCGTCTTTTGCAGGATCAGTCCATTTCCTTAGTGCCTACCCACCACATTCACCCATGTGTAATCACGCCTTCCCATCCTTTACCACTCATTCAACATTCTAACTATATCTTGTACCCTCCACTACCTCTGAGCAGAGTCCTGGTTATGTTTCTAGAGTTGCACACATACTATTGGTAGGCTTACCACCTAACCGGTTTTATATAGGCATGAGCAAGCTTGGACGGTAGAACAATTAGAAAAATCAGGTTAGTATTTTTCCCTTATAAGCACATACTTTAAACAGGTAAAGTAAGAAGGAAACACCTTAAATGTGTTCTACACCAGCCCTACTGACCTTTCATTGATACTTTAAATAAACCAAGACTGAAAGGCCATAATAAAATGGGTACAGATGATTTCATATAAAGGTATACTTTAGAATCATGTTGGGGACTTTGCAGAATGTTAAAATGTGAACAAATAGCCACATTTTTCTCTTACAAAGGTAGCAACTTTACCTCTGCCACAATAAGTTCTGTGCGACTCTTCCCGCCCCATAGAAGTAGAGATCTGTGCAGGGCCTTTCTCTGAGGGGGCCCTCCACCTTCCCTTGTAAGGGGCCTGGTAGGCTTGGAGTGAAAAAGAAAGGATAGTTGTTATTTTGTTTCTCTTCAATTCTGAGTCACCCCATTCCAGCTCAGAGTAGGCTGCACACTGGAGCTGCTTTGTGAGAGACGCTCACCCTGGACAGACAAGCTGAGCGGGGCCCCCTTCGTATTAGGAAGCCTGTCCCCCTCTCCAGCCCCACAAGTGTCCCTGTTACGCCTGGCAATTGCATTAGGACTTCACTCTTTTCTCCCTCAAATATGAAACTCGTCAGCATTGTTAAGAAAAGACAATACAACAAGCATATATTATGTCATTAAGCAAGGACGAACATCATCACTTCCTTTGTCCAAAGAAGCACAAAAGACATGGAACTTGGCAACAGTACGTAAGTTTCAAGTAAAAGTGGAACATATAATAATACTAAAACTTTACTCATATTTCCCTATACTAATCCACCACTAATTCCTTTTGGGTTCTGGAGTAGCGTGCTACTCGCCGAAAAGCGCTTCGACGCCTCGTCAGGGGTAGTAAGCACTATATAAATACTATTACAATACAATACAATATACCAGGCTTGTCTGACCTCTGGGCAGACTGTCTCAGCAGAATGACAAACGAATGTCGTGAATGGGAACTAAATTAGTCTCAATTTATAAAAATATTCTGAAGATGGGACAGGTAGAAACTGGACCTTTTTCATTACCAACCGAAACAAGAAATGTCAGTTTTATGTCAGCAGATACCCGCAGATGCCAGGTTTGTGAAGGGATGCCTTTTGATTAATTGATCAGAGAACTTTCGATATATGTTTCCTCAGATTCCATTGTTACCGACAGTACTGTTGAAAATGAGAAGGGAGCAATGTAGTCTAATTCGTTTAGCTCCATCATTGCCAAGACAATAATGGTCATAAAGTTGCTTCTCCTGCAGTAACAAATAGTATTGCAACTAACACCAGCTTCACTGTCTTGCTACAATGGACAAATTATTCGCACAGATCCTCACTCTGTCAGCCCGACTCCTGAATTCAACGAATTTTATTTGTTAGGCATCCAACAAAGATATGCTCTAAAAAGCCAGAGCAAATCCATAAACAAATAATACCCAGCAAACTTGAAACATTTTAATACCTGGTGTATGCAGCAAAGGCTGAATCCATTATCTGCCTTGCCTCAACAGATATTAGTATATCTTTTACATCTCTCGAATTCAGGGCTCAGTCATGTTTCATTTAAAATTCATCTAGCTGCTGTTTCTTATTTTAAAGAACGTGGAATCAACCACCGTTTGGTCTTACAGACTTAGAAAGGAGTTTCTCAAAATCCTCTTCAGAACATTTCCTCCAATAAAACATTCTCCTCCTTTATGGAGATTTAATACAGTACTGGCCCAACCAATAGGGGAACAGTTTGAACCCACTCACAAAGCAGAGCTAAAATATATCTCATGGAAGGCAGTGCTTTTGTTAGCTCTAACTTTAGCAAGAAAAATTGCAGAAATACAAACAGTCACGACAATAGAGCCGTTCCTTCAGTATGGAGGGATAAAGTTATCCTATGAACTATTCCATGCCGCATTCCGAAGGTACCATTGGATTTTCATTTGAAGAAGCCAGTATTTCTCAAAATCAGTTTTTTTGCAAATCCAGCTATGGCAGCTGAAAGAGCACTCCACTCTTTAGATATTGGAAGATGTTTAAAATTTTACATTGAGAAAACCAAGCGAATCATACAATTGTAAGTTACTCATAGCTCATTGGCCACCCTTGTAAAGGGCAACCTCCATCAAAGCAAGGTATAACTCTCTGGCACACACGCCTATGCTTGGTTAATGCTATCCCTTGGGAAATGTTTGCTGCTTCCACAGGGCAGTATTGTCTTTCTGCTATTGATTGCTACTGCTACCCTGTCACAGCACCCACTATTCTGACCCTAGCGTAGCATGACTGTTATGACTGGTGACTTCTGCACACAACGCAACATTCACTGCTATGCTAGAAATGCTACCCCTGGATAGCAGAACATTATACTTGTGGTGGCTGCAGCCTCCAGGGCAGAGCACACCAGTTTGGCTAGGTTACTACTGCTACAAGTGCAGCACACTCAACAAATAATGGTGACCACTGTTTCCAAGACTTCTTCATCTGTTATGGCTGCTTAACTGTTGTCCCCAGGGAGCAACCCCTGGTAATGGTTGCTGTCTCCAGCGCAGTGAAAACTGCAATCTAGTATATCGCTGTCCCAAGGGGCAGCATTCACAACTGGAAATGGTGTCTGCAACTGGCCTGACAGCACCAGGTCTGTCCAAAACTCCGTTGCAGAAATTACACCTAATATGCAAAATATTGCACAAAACGGTGCTATTTTTAACATGAAATGCATCCTCACATCCAGTTTAGACCCAAGGTCAAGGACACATTTTGCGCTAAAAATGTAAAATAGCATGTGTTGTGAACACCAGCCGCTCATGTTAGGGTCCTGCGAGCTGTTCCCATGCTCATGTGATAGAATGTTTACTGGAATGACATCCTAATTATGCGTTGTGACATAATGGTATATTCCGGGGCTTAACAAGTGTAATGCAAAATACCAGAAATTATGCAAGATTTCCTCACTAATAGACATTTCACCCGAGCCCAGGCATTGAGGTTCCTAGTGAAAGCTGTCACCATTGCAGCAAATCCCGGCATGGCTCGTAGCTTCAGGCCCAATGTCTATACAGGCCACTATGATAGATGACTAACTATTCCTAATGTCAGCTGTGCCCAGGCAGCGGGCACCACTATAGTTGGTTATGGCTGCTTTGCTCCAAGGGCAGCACCAAGCTATGGTTGCTTACTTGTGCTGGTCGGGGAGCACAACTGTATGTGTTAGTGAGGTCAGTTTAGACAGCAGATGTAAATGGGGCCAGTGACTATGGCTGTGAAGTCATTGCTCACTGCTACAGCTAGTAAACGGTGTCTCCAGTGCAGGAAACACTGCCATTGTTGTTGGCCTTTACCCCCAAAGTAGCCTACACAATTATGGTAGTTTACATCTGCCCCAGGGGTAGTACTGACTGCCATTACTGCTGTTGGCTGCTTCCATGGGAGCACCAAGATTGTTTATCATAGCAGCTCCTATGAAGGAACACACAACAGAGCTTGGTTCCCCTAAGGAAGCACATCTGGTATGGCTGTTGGCAGCCCCTCTTTCTGTTGGTTGATGCTCCAAGGCAATATACACAATGACAGTAAAATGCTACCCCAAGGACATCAGTGGCGGAACATAATGCAACTAGTTCCTGCTACTGCCAGAGCAACACACATGGCTTTTGGTGGTGATGGCTATCACCACTGGTACTGGCGGCAGATGAGTCCCCTTTGGACACACAACACTGCTGTTGCTGGTGGTTGCTGCCACCAGTAGCACGTGCCACTATGGTATTTTAAAGCTGTTCATAAACATCGACTCATTTTGCTGGCGCCAGCTGCTTGCAGAGCTTCACATAGTCCTGTGGTTTATTAATAATACTCCCAGGGCAGCACATACATATTGTGTAATTGGTAGTTCATCAGGGTATCACAATAGCTATGACCAGTTGGGCTGTACTGTGGGTGGTAAATGCTACTCTCAGGATAGTAAATCCTCTAATTGGTGGTGCCCATAAGGCAGCACACACCATTGAGAGAGTTACTGCTGCTCCATGGTCCACTCGGAGAGCTGTTGTTGGTATATTAGTGTGGTATAGTCAAAACTGACTTCAATTACCAGACTTCTCTGAGGGTAAGACACAAAACTTCAATTAATTACTGGTGTTCTCGAAACAACACACTTGCTATAATTGGTCCCCTGGTATGACACCCTTCTATTGTTGATTGTTGCCCCCCGGCTATCATGCCCTCTCTTATGGCTGGTGATTGCTGCAGCCATCAAATACTGGCAATGCTAATAGCTGCTGGCAGAAAGGAAATGAACACCACTATCGTAGTTTATTGCTTCATCAATGGCAGATTTGGCTGCTATTGCTGCAGTCTGCTTCCAGGGCAGTACACAATTGCCACCCTAAGTACAGGCTTTTATTGTTGTTGACCACTGTGTCTAGGGCAGAGTACAATGCCATGGCTAGTGATAGCTGTCCCCTTATTGCAGCGCATGCTATTGCCCATCGGGCATGCTGGACCTGGCCCTCTCTGCAGGGTGATCCTCAGATGTTTTGCCTTTTCCCTCTACTTTGTGCTGAATTCGTTTTTGTTGGCTTTGGGACTCTGGGCACTTTACCACTGCCGACCAGTGCAAAAGTGCAGGTGTTCTGTACTCTAAACATGGTGATACTGACTTATCCACAATTGGCATATTTAATTTACTTGTATGTCCCTAGTAAAGTGCAGTATATGTGCCCAGGGCCTGTAAACTACTACTAGGGGCCTGCAGCACTGATTGTGCCACCCATTACAGTAGCACTTTAAACATGCCTCAGGCCTGCCACTGCAGAGCCTGTGTGGGGAGTTTTAAACTGCCATGTCCACCTGGGCTAGATAGGAGGGAGGAGTTGACACACCTGAATAGGGTTGTGCCTGCCTCAACACAAAGAACTGCATAACCCACTGGTGAGTGTCTGGAGGCAGGGAAGGAAGGGCAGGGACCTTGTGCACGTCAAAGGCCTCTCTTTGAAGTCTCCCCCACTTCAACAGCTCAACCAGGTATAAGTACTGGGCCCCAAACCCCACCAAATCAGAACTCTACTGGAACCAAGGACATTCTGGCAGGAGGAAGAGCTGCTGTGCTGCCAGTAGGGACTGCCACTTTGCTTCCTGCTATGCTGTGTTGGCCTGCTGCTTCATGCCTGGAAGTTAGAATGACTGGACCTGCGCTTTACATCTTTGAACCCAAGTTCTCCAAGGGTCTGTTGGCTTGCCCCCTGTTTTTGAAGTCTTAGGGCCATCAAAGACTTCCCTCCACTTTGCTTCATCTTCTATCTGTGAGTCCCCCCTTGGCTGCAGTGCCAATCCTGTCCTAAGCCTCAGAAGTGGGTTCTGCAGCTGTTTCTCTGCAAGAATTAATGCATACAGGCCGTTGCGCTGCTCGGTACCGACGCATTGCCCTTTGATGCCCACACAGTATTTATTCAGAAAAGACATGGGATCTAATTGCAAGGCTCAACAACGATGCAGCGCTGATCTGAAAACCTTGCTGCATGGCTTGATAAGGGCGCATCAGCTGCATTGAGAGGGGTTTGACGTGGGACCCGACTGCGAGGCTCGCTGCTTAGGCATCTACCCAATAGTGTGGATTGGAACCGACGAATTGGGTCTTTGAAGCTGACACTTGCTCTACTTTTTCAGCGGGCTCTGCATGAGTCCTGTGGCCGGCTTGCCTTCCATCACGGTCGGCCTGAACTCTGGATTTACCCCAGTGTGGCGCAACCTCAAGTAGCCTTCTAGCTCTATTGACTTCTAAGCACTACTTTGCAGTTCATTTAACATTTCATATCTTGAGTTCTATCTATTGGATTTTTGTCTTTATGGTCTTGTTTGCTCAGGTAAATATTCTATATTTTTCTAAACAGGTGATGAGTCTTTTCGTGGTGTTTTCACTGCTTTACTGTTTTAACTGTGGCGGCTCCTTCGCTATGGCGGAGGAGCATTGCCCCCCTGCCAGCAGCAGGAGCTGCAAAACTTTTACTATAAAACGATAATAAACTGAGTTCATTGTCGTTTTATAGTAAAAGGGGTTGGGCCATTGGGCTGTGACGAGCACGAAGGAGGAGTGCACAGCACGCCTCTCAATGTGCATGTATGTTTGTCCGGCCGTCTCGGGTCGGCCAAACACACCTGCGCACTGGGCTCTCTCCAACCTGGCACTGTGTTGTGAGGTTGGAGACAGGAGGCAGAGAATCTCACTCTGTCTCAGAGCACCCTGGTTGGGCGCTCCTTCCAATCCTAATGCTGCCTTTAAAAAGCAGCGTTAGGATAGGGTGCAGGGCAGGCTGGGAGCCTGTGCCTGCAGTGGATGACCGGAGTGGATCAGAGCAGCGGGGCATCGAGAAAAAGGTATGTTTTAAAAAAACAAAAACAGTTTTGGCCCCCTTACCCATGCCCCCCTTCCACGTGCCACCCCTTTTCCTTCCCACGGTCCACCCCTGTGTTTAAAGTGTTGCAGAAATACTTTACACATTGCCTCATAAGTTAAGCCTGACTGCTCTGTGCCAAACTATCAGAGGGTGAGCATAAGTTAATTTAGGGTGTGTATCTGGCTTTCCCCGACTAGGATCGAAGTCCCTACTTGGACAGGGAGCATACCTCTGCCAACTAGAGACCCAATTTCCAACAGAGCAGACCCTACAGCAATGGTTGGTAAGTGCTGCCCTCAAGGCAGAAGGCAGTGATACAGCTGGTGTCTGCTGGCCACAGGACATCAACTTCAACCATGGCTAATGACTGCTGCCCTCAGGCCACAACTGCAAACATGGTGGCTGACTGATTTCCCTCGATGCAGTTAGTACAAATATGGCCCGAGAACAGAACATGCATCAATGGCTAGTGACTGCTTTCCCCAATGCAGTATGCAGTGCTGTTTGCCTCTGTAGACTGCTGCCCCCAAGTAAGCATACAATAGTGTGTCTTGATGGTGACTGCTGCCCTCACTGTAGTTGGCATAACAATGGTTAGTAACTGTTTCCCCCAAGCCACTGTGCAGTGCAGTGGCTGCTGCCTGCTTGACAGTTACCAAAACCAATGCTGGTGACTGCTGCCTCCAATACAGTTACCACAACCATGGGTGAAGTCTTCTGCCCATCGGGCAGAACCTGCAACATTGGCTGGCAGCCATTGCCCCGAAGGCAGTGTGCTGACAACTGACCCATGCTCCCAAGGTATCTATCACAACCATGGCTGGTGACTGCTGCCCCCCAGAGGAACATGCAAATGCAATTATACAGCTGGTGACTGCTGCCCCTACGGAAGCAACCACAACCACAGCAGCTGACCGTGGCCCAGTTCAGCTACCTAAACCATGGCTGGAGACTGCTGCCTCAAGGGCATAACCTGCACCAATGGATGGTAACTGCTGCCCCTGGAGAACCGTTATGGCTTATGACTCATGTCCCCAGGGCAGCTACCTCAACTGTGGTTGGTGACTACTGCCTCCAGGGCATCATTTAATTCTATGGCTGGTTAATGGATGCCTGCTGTTCATTTCAGCCTTTATTTCATTTCAGGCTTTCAACCTTTTCATGTGCCGCCTATGCCAGCAGCAACCCATAAAGTTCTGCATGAAGGCTGCTTGTGCAGGATTCATTGTGGGGATCAATAAGTGGGCAGTAGCTCAAGTCATATGTTTTCAGCTTCCACTTTTATAAGTCTCTCCAGACTTTGAAATTTGTGTTGGGGTGTTGGGCTTCTTGAAGTGCTCACTCCTCAGTTCTGTTCTTTTTGTCTGCCTCAGCAGGGGTGGCACCAGCGCTGATGGATCTACAACCCAGGTCATGGATGCAGCAAAGGTTTACACCTGGATGTTACCCTCCAGCAAAATATGACTCTCAAAGGTTAAAAAAATTAAGCCTCCCATCTTTTATGATTCTGTGTTCTTGTATAGTTTACCTTATCAGTCCAACCATCTGCCCATAAACACTGTGCTCTGGCATCCCCACCCAGCACATTACCTGAATTATAGTATGACGTTGATGCACACAGGGAATGATCTACTCTCCACTGAGCCCCAGAAATATGTCAGCAATTCACATCTCCTGTGTGGACCAGCAGTCCACACCTTCATCCTAGAATGTTCTAGGCCCGGGGTTCTCAAAATGGAATCCATGGGTCTCCATGAACTCTCCATGGTACACATACATGCATTGCTTTGTACACACAAACATGTGCTTGCTTCACAGTGTGAAGTACTTATCATGTACGCCAAGCGAGTGTTGAATACAGCTGTGGAACTTTAACTGAGTTGGTCGGTAGGCACCACTCATTCACTGACATGGGATACAGCCTGGCTATTCTATTGTGTTACCATCAAGCTCATTTTCCACAACTCCGGGTGAAGGCAGTAGCCTAATCCATTCTGAGGAAGCCCTTTGGTGCCCCTCTTGGTCTATAGTCCATTGAAGATAGGCATAGATCATGACACACATTCATAATCCATGCATGTTGCATGACCAGTTTCATAAGCAGTGTCCCAGATGTTTATGTAACTGTGGCACGCTGGGCTAAGGGCATGTCCATTACCATGCAAGGGATGTTTCTGTCCCAGCAATGAATAAGCATCTTTGTAGCCTTTTCCTAAATCTGAGTAAGGTAGTGTTAGACAATATAGGTAAGGGCATACAGTTCCATACGTGCATGCTGCAACTGCAAAGGCTCCTTCACTACATTTCTTAGTTTTTGTCCTAGGGATGGTGAAAAGGGCTGGAGAGTGTGGCTGTAAAGACCAAGAGTGCATAATTTGCACATTTCGTGCTCAGGAAAGAGGGGATGATGTTATGATATATCTTGTAAACCGTACATGCCACTTAAAATAGAACCAATTAATAGATGTGCAACCACTGGAAATCACGATCAATCAATCAATCGTGGGATTTGTAAAGAGCGGATTATCACCCCACAGGGTATCCAGGCGCTGTGCTTGGTTGCTGTGAACTGGTAACTACTCATTGAAAAGCCAGATGTTAATCTTCTTCCTGAAATTGAGTAGGGCTTGGGTGGTACGTAGGTGGGGGGGAATGGGGATGGGGATTGGATGTGGGGTAATGGTTTTTCCAGATCTTGGCGGTGAGGTGGGAGAAGAAGCATTCACCGTAGTGGCTGCAACAGACTGTGGGGACTTGCATGAGGGCAAGGGTGGAAGAGCAGAGTTCCCTGGTGGGCTGGTGGAAGAAGAGCCTGTAGTTGATGAGATTGGGTCTGATGGCTATAGAGGGATTTGTATGCGAAGTGAGAACCTTGAATTTGCACCTCTTGTGTAGGGCAACAAGTGGAGACTTCTGAGGTAGGGGACGATGCTGGTCTAACTGGGAAGGTCCAGAATGAGTCTTGCTGCTGTCAGGAATCCCCAAGGTGCCTCCTGCGTTATCTGTCAGCATCCCCAGGGATTAGGGTTAAATCATATCTCTGTTCTTGGTTAAGCCTTCATGTTTCTAAGTAAACATAATGTGCTGTGTTACACAATTGGTTTTATCAATGCTTGTTCCACCAAGGCTTGTTTGCTAATGTGAGCAGGTGTAGACATGTGCTTCTAATTGGGCGTGCAGATGTTATTTTCATCCACACGTGGAAACTCAACTGCTTTCCTGATTGGCTATAAATAGCAGAGTGAAGGGTGCCTCCCTGCTTGGCTTTGTTTTGCTTCCTGATCTCAGCATCTGACTTGGCAGTCCAGCCCCTGCTGTCATCCTCGTATTCAGGACATTTGAGGCAATTCTTTTCTTTGTTCCTGTACCAGCTGACACCAGGCATTCCTCCAGCACACCGGAAAAGACTGCAACTAAGTGACTAGTATTCTCCAGGGAGTTGGTTCTTTGAGGGCTGCCTAGAACAGCTGGTGTATTTCAGACCTCGTATTTTGGCAGAGTGCTTATCTTGAAGAGACAAATGCATTTCTGAACATTCTACATTAGTATTGTAGTTACTTGCCTAAATGTGCTTCAGGAAATCTGCTTGAGCTCAAGTACTACAAAAAGTGACAGTGCAATTTTAAAAGAGCATATATGAGACTTTTCTTTCTCTAATATAATTCTTGGATTTAAATTGTCATTCATGCCTGTTTCAGGTTTGGGGAATTTGCTTTTTGAAGGGTTTTTCACACACACAGTGAAACTAACCCAAACTGTGCCACCCTAACTGTTTTGAATCCAGAGTGGACATTTGTATTTCTTGGATTGATTTTGTACCTTTTAGTTTAGCCCTATGCATGCAGGAAAGTTATATGTGATATAATTAATGCCCTTGTTTGCCTTTCTTTTGCATGATAAGTGCAACCACAGTTCTAATTGTAGTGTGCAACAGTGAATCTCTGTGAAGCCAGCCCTAGTGTTGCAGTTCTTATTGTTATGGTACTCAGTTTGGGTTTTTGGTAATGCAGTGTTAGTAATTGTGCCAAAAGTTATTATCCAAGAAAAGTGCTGGAACATCCCGGTGTTCTTCTACCGCTGCTGTGCCCATATCAGAAAGAGAGATTCAGTTTCAAGGAAGTTGAGTGCACTAACTCTACTATCACTCTGTCAATAGCAACCTGCTCCCTGAAGATAGAGGGTGCCTGGCTGGACCGACAAGACGTGGCAGTGTTTTGTCTTTCTCTTCCACTGCCCCTTTCCTTTTGGGACACCTGCTGGGGCTTCTGTGTCCACCAGGAAGTGCCGAGAGGTGTTCCAGGAGGTCAGGGGGCATACCATTGCCCCTGCAGACATCCTGCTTTTCAGGTGAGTGGCCCATCTCAACAGCTGCTGCATTTTGGATGGTCTAGAGGCTGTGGAGGAGCTTGGCAGGAAGCTCCTCCACCACCTCTAGACCATCGTAAAGGGCGTTTCTGTAGTCTAGTCTGCTGGTGATGATGACTTGTGTTACCATCTTTCAGGTTTCTATAGGGATCCATTTGAAAATCTTACATAGTAAGTGCAGGTTGTGGAAACTGGTGGAGGCTGCTGTGTTTATCTGTCATTTGAAGGTGAACTTGCTGTTGAAGATGATGCTGAGGTTGCAGATGTGGTTGGTTGGAGTAGAGGGTTGTCCAAGTGTGGAGGGCCACCAGGAGTCATCCCAGTGGGAGATGTTGTTTCCAAAGATGAGCACCTCTCTCTTGTCTGAGTTCAGTTTCAGGCAGTTGGATCTCATCCATTCAACGTCATGGGACACGGCGTTGCATAAGTTATCTTTGGGGATGGTGTGATTTTTGGAGAAGGAAAGCGTGAGTTGGGTGTCTTCTACGCATAAGATGATGTGGAGTCTCTGGCAACGAACAATCACAGCTAATGGTGTCACATAGGTGTTGGAAAGCGTGGGGCTAAAAGCGGACCCTGAGGACATCATATATGGTGCTCTTGGGTTCCAATGTGAACGGTGGGAGGCGGACTCTCTGGGTGCATCCCATGAAAAATAGGTGGATCCATTTGAGAGCATTGTTTCGGATCCTGATGTAGTGGAATCTGAAGGTGAGGGTGTTGTGGGAGATGGTGTTGAATGCGGCAGAGAGGTTGAGGAGGATCAGGGCCGCCTTCTCTCTGTGATCGAGGAGGGTCCTGATGTCATCCATAGCAGTGATAAGGGCGGTCTCAGTGCGGAAGCTGCAATGGGAGGAGTCTAGAAGGTTGTGTCTTTCCAGGTGTTCGGAGAGCTGTTGATTGATGGTTTTTTCCAGGACCGTTGCTGGTAAGGGGAGCAGCAAAATAGGGTGGTAGTTTTTTAGTTCACTGGGGTCTGTAGAAGGTTTTTTAGGGAGTGGTTTGATCTCTGCTTGCTTCCATGCTTTGGGGATGGTGTCTTTCCTGATGGAGGTGTTGAGGATGGGGTTGAGGATGCTGTTGATTTCTTTCTGGCCCAGGTTGAAGATGTAGTGGGGATATTGGTCTCTGGGAGAGCCAGAGTGGGTTGTACTCATGAGGGCTGCTGTGTCCTGGACAGAAAGAGGCTTCCAGATAGTGATCTGGTGGTGTTGGGGGGGTTCGGGAAGTGGTTGATGTTGGTAGGTTGGGGTTGAAAGTTTCTGCAGATGGCTGTGATTTTGTTGTGGAAGTAGTCGGCTAATGAGTTGCAGAGGGTCTGAGAGGGTTGGATTGTTTTAAAGATTGAAATAAGCCCCCCGCATTGGATTAGAAATTGTGTCCCGGGTAGGTGGTGGTTCCCGGGGCATGTTGGGGGGGCTGGCCATCTCCCCCGTGTTTCATTACTACAAATTGTGCCCCAGGCTGCGGGGGCTCCAGGCAGCACCCTGCATTTAATTCGAGATTAGCCCCAGGGAGGTGGCAGTCCTCAGGGCTGGAGAGGGGGTCAGACGGCCCCCGCATTTTGTTAGAGATAAGCCCCAAGGAGGTGGCGGTCCCTGGGCCCCCCCACATTCAAACTTTCAATGCCCCTGGACCTGGACCACCCCAGGGCTTCACTGAAACAAGCTTGGGAGCCCACGCATGTGTTTTTTTTTGTTGATTTTCAGCGGATCCCTGCAGAATAATTTTTAATAAATGCTTTTTAAGCCCTGGCAAGGTCCTTCTGGGACCCCAGCACTATAGCTATGGGGGTCGGGGTGACTCTATCCTGGACTCTTTTCTTTTTTTTCACTGTTTTTGTGGGACTTGGCTGAAGCAGAGTCTGAAGGTGACTGCCAACACTTCCTGGTTGAAGTGTTGGCAGCCAATCAAATATCAGCACGGGGACAGTTGGATCCGGGTTCCAATATATCTATTTTTTTTAAAACTCTAATTTCTCCAAAACAACTGAAGGGATTTACACCAAATTACAAAAAAACACTTTCTGGACCAAGAGCTATCTATCTATCTCACCCAACATTCCATTCACTGGCCTGCGATGCAGTGGCACAGGTCTCTCAATAATGTCCCCTGACCAATTTCTTCATGCAAACATATATTTTATTCTGTGCAAAAAAAGGCCACAAATGTGCAGGGAAAAGCATACAGTATACACTCCAGGTCTGTGTGTGTAAATATATATATATATATATATATATATATATATATATATATATATATATATAAAACAACAGAGGCAGGGAATCACAATAACACCCCATAGTAACTAATGTTAAATAAATTAAATTAGTCTCTTGAGCAGGCCGAGTTGCGAACTCAAGCGGTGATAGTCCATCAAGCCCCAATGAGAGGTATCTTTTTAAAATATCCAAGTCACCAATGCAATTCCAAAATGATGCACCCTCGGAAAATGAAGTATGCAGAATACATGTGTACATATATATGTTATTGTGATTCCCTTCCTCTGTTGTTTTCTATGGGAATATGTTGCAAGATCAGTGGCTGACCATGTGTGGTTCTTGAATTATTTCAAGGCTGGGCTGGATTACATTTGAGCCTGTTTTGATGGCTGTATGGCTGTTGTAACTTTAGAAGTGTATTTTGTGAATTGCAATGGGCGTACTCTTTTGTCGGTGTGTGCTTTGTTATATCATTTCCCTCACTAACCTATATTGAAATTCCCCATAACCCTCCTATTTAGTAGTAATTATTCCCCATTCATAGATTTGTGAACAGTGTTTTGTAGTGTGTTAGTACTACTGCAATACTACTTCATGTACTGGAAAATGCAGTTTCAGAGACTATGTAAATTCTTTGAAGGCCTCATAATATTACTTGTCACACACAGTACTTGTTTGTACTTATACTCAATAACAATGTTCAGAAACAAAAAAAAGACTACTGATGTGATTACAAACTTTTGAAGGTTCCCCATTAACTTCACTTCTTGTACAGGAGGTCTCTATCCTTGCAGGTAATTTTTGCAGTTCACACCAAAGTACTTTCTTTTGACATTGTAGACTTCCAGTGAAATTTGGAATTCCTGGGTTAATGAGGAATAATCCATATGCCAATTGGTCTACCAGAACAATATCTTTGTCATAACAATTTTGTCATGAACATTGCTATTCTCCAGGAACGTATTGGCCACAAGGTGATAAGACAATGAAATTTTTAAATTCTCATTTCATTTCACTGTCAGTAAAACGTCCGATTTTCAAATAGGGGTGTGAGCCAGAGCTTGGAAGGGCAGTTTGCCATTGTTATGCATTGAAACAGCCTCAAGTGTGCTGTCCTGCAGTACCTCATTCAGGTGTAATCATTGGACATATTGCCATTCTACAAAGTCTTTCCAAATTTTATCATGACTTCTGGGGCCACATGCTATGTCGAACTGGCTTGAATAACAATTTGAATTCAATCTGTGGCTAGCAGTGGATCTATAGAACCCATTTTTTAAACATATTTCACGTCTGACTAGTAGGACAACGCTGGGCATTGGTCAGAAGTACCAATGCTGATAGATCCACTCCCATAAGAATGAAAGCATGGCTTACCTTAATCTCTCATTTTAAAACCCCACGTCCTGTCCTATTTACAGCTGCCAATATGTCTGCCAGCTTGGGCTTTCCACAATCATATGCTGGTCAAATGCCTCTAGCTAATTGCATTTCTTACATCTGGGATGAAAAGGTGTGATCTTTGCCATCTCTTGGGTGTTCAATATATCCTATGAATTGTAAAGAGATGGTTCCTTTTTAGAGGCCAGCTTTAACTGTAGCATAGATTCAAAAATACTTGCTATATTTCTTCGTTTGCCACTTCTGGCAAGTTGTCTTTCCAGGCTTGGTGCAGATCCACCAGATGTTTCTCCTCTGCTGTGATGAACTCCCAAAACCAGTAGGCAACCTCCTTCCGCAATCTGACTTTATTAATTAATATTTCCTCATATTCTTTGCTATCCTCTTTCTACCATCCTTGAGCAGCCAACCGCGAGTTCAACTGAACATATTTAAATCTCATCAGCTTTCCTGTTGTTACAGCCAGAATTTTGTCCCATTCTATAAGTCTACCCTGTTTCACAAGTCCCCCCAGTGATCATAGCCTGCTTGTCTCAGCGGGCAACCTAGCTTGTCTGTTAGGCAGGCCGGGGTTCCTAGAGAGTTCCATATTGGTGCTAGTGATGCAAAACAGGATAGGCCAAGAAATTCTTCACATTGTAGCATACTTTCAAGGCCATGAGCAAGCCTTGAACCTCACTAGTTTGAAAAATTTGGGGTTGCCAAACTTATATTGAAATTTCTACTTTACCGGGGGCCCCAGCATTGCCATATATGCCTCACCTGGTCTCGCCACAAGCATTTTACAGTTTTTAAATTGAAATGCACAGCAGTATGGCTGAAAATCCTGGAGGGCAAGACCCAACTTTTCAAGTTGTCTCTTGAGCTTCTTCCAGGACTACCTAATTCCTTTAGGTGCCCAAATGAAATTTCTAGAAGAGCTTTCCAGAAAGGGACCAAGTGGATCTTCTGTTTTTTGTACAGGTCTCCTGGAATTCTGTCCGGACCTGCTGCCTTGCTATTTTTGAGTCAGACTAACTCCTCTAAAATTATACCCTCTGTGACGTCTCCCTCCAAATCGGATATTTCTCCTTTCCCCTTTCTTGGGAGGCTTATATCAGACAGCCATTCCCAGATGTTTGAGCAATCAGGTAATATGGTCTCCTTATAGAGTAGTTAAGTGAGCTAACATGACCATGTATCTGCTTTATTGTGTGTACCTCCTCCCCCCTTTACTGTATTGAACCGATCTATACAGTTCCTTGTTGGATCTAACTTAGCTTTCCAAATAACATAGCTTTACTCTTTTCCCCAAATTCGATGTTTTGTAGCTTGCTGTTTTTTTTTGTACAACTCCGTTCTATATCGACACTGTAAAAATACCAGCTCAGATTCTGGGTTCTTGAGGGAACGTTTACTGAGGCTGACTGGATCTCCTTCTTTTTCCCATATATGTCCTTTAACAGGTTTTGCTCTATGGCTCTTTTCTTTGCATTTCAGTCGTAAGTGCGCTTTGAAATTATCCCTCTAATAAATGCTTTATATGCATCCATTACTACGTTGAGACTAGCAGAACCTAGGTTCATCTGAAAGTAGTCTTTTTGGTTTTATCACTTAGTTGACTAATGTTCATTTCATCCTGGAGTAGTGTTTTATTGAGTGTCCATCTAGATCTCTCCGTGGCTATCAGGAACTCCAAATTCAAGCTGATGGCAGAGTGGTCAATAGTTGGCAGTATATGAGTCACAGACTAAACCATCCTGGTCGTTTGTTCATCAGCCAGAAAGTAGTCAATACAAGAGTGGTGTCCTTATTTTTTCTGTAAAAGGTGAAAACTTTCTGTGTTCATCCCCTCACCAATCATTTATCTGCTACCTCTAAGTTATAACCATATTTGTCAGCTGGGTCCTTGATTTCGGGGGTTGATATGTAGCTACACTTAAATGTTCTGTCAAGCTCCTTGTCTATAATGATATTAAAGGCCCCCCACTAAGATAAGGCCTGGTGTATCTAGGAGGTATGACTAGCAGAGCTAGTGAGGGGTCATCACAGTTAGGGCCATAGTAGCCCACACAACTCCACTTCAGGAACACCCTCTCCAAAGTAGCCACAATCTATCTTCCTGAACTATTGGTTTTATAGTGTAGTAATCTGACCCGAGTTGTTACTAATAATAAGGGCCACTCCTCTTTTGCCTCCAATCTGGTCTGAGCAAATAATTTCCTGGACCCACCTACATTTTTCTGAAATAGGCCCTGCACTCAATGTGCTCCAGATGTGCCTCCTTTACAATGATAACGTGGGTCTTATCTCCCTGAAGATATTCTACCACTGTCCTTTTTTTCTTCCTGGCCTATACTTGGATCCACTTATATCCCAGATGAGAATCTCAACCAGCGTCCCCGTCATCTCAGCCATGGCCAATATTACCTCTTCTCCTACTCCTTCTTCAGGCTATTTCTAGAGTCATGATTCAGAACAAAAAACCATTAATAAAAAAAAAAACAATAACAGAGGTCTAATCTTCCGAAGCCTACTGTGGTAGTCTTTTGTGCTGACGTATGTGCAGATGTGTATCCTGATTTTTAGATTTTTTCCCTAACGCGCCCATCCCACCATGCTTCCCTGAAGAATCCTCCCTAGGTTAATGGGCGACTCTTTGCCTAACACAGACCTCTGGGGGAGGAAACTACTAACTAACTAACATATCATAAGATAACTAATAGTTGCTGTACTGGCTGACTACTTGTCCCACGGCTGCTCAAGTGACTACTGTGATAATAGATACTGCTGGCACCCCCATTGCTCTACCCAGGCATAGTTCATGCATTTGTGGAATACTGAGGTCACCTGTACACAGGGATACATGATGGCAGATGTAGCTGGATTCCTCTCTTCTGAATGATGTCTCACTGCCTCGGGTGTCGTGGACTGAGAGGCAGGCCTTGGAGCAGCCCTTCACGGCTGAGGAAATCTCTGGTGTTGTGGCTGCCCTGGTGGCTGGAAGGACACGTGGCCCCGACGTCTACCCTACTGAGTTTTATAGTCGATACAGAGAGATCCTCTGTCCACACTAGTTTGCTCTTTATAATGAAACTTCCAAAACTAGTCATTTTCCACAGGAGCTTGAAGTGGCCTCCATTCTTGTAATCCCAAAATTGAATCCTTCATCCACTGACTGCGTGGCATACTGGCTCATCTTGTTTATTAATGGAGAAATAAAGATTTTTTCCATGATCTTAGCCACATACCTGAAAGGGGTCCTCAACACTTTCATACATTTATATCAATGTGGCTTCATGATAGCTAGGAGCACAAGGCACTGCCTCAGACGCCTTAATTTTGCCTTGGCCCGTCAACATCTTCGGACACCTCCTTTGGCTCTGCTGTTAATAGATTTTGACAAAGCCTTTAACACAGTGGACTGGACCTACCTGAGTCACGTTCTATGATAGCGGGTCTGGGGCCTCGCTTTTGTAGCTACGTCAAATTACTTTATTCCAGCACAACTGCACATGTGCAAATTAATGGTGTGGTCTCTGATTCATTCCCTGTTTGTCGGGGGACTAGCCAGGGATGTCGCCTACCCTCTTTCCTTTTTGCCCTTGTCATTGAGCCCCTGGCCGACTTATACACAGTTGTTGGAAATGGCCACTCCCCTCAAACTTTTTTCCCTCCTCATTCTCTTTTTCTGACCTCATTTTTGCTGACTTTAGGACTCTGCACACTTTACCACTGCTAATCAGTGCTAAAGTACATGTGCTCTCCCCTCAATTACTCAATTTACTTGTAAGTCCCTAGTAAAGTGCACCACAAACATCGGATACTCAGTTACACCTGCACTCATCTGCATACTGAATGGGTCTTCCTGGGGTGGAAGGGTGGAGGGGACTGACACTTACATTTCAAAAGCTAGTGGCCTGCCCTCACATAATGGCCTGCCAAACCCCCTACTGGGACCCTGGCAGACAGACCTGTAATGAAAGAGGACCTTGTGCACTTCAAAACCACTCTTTGAAGTCTCCCCCAATTCAAATACATTTTTGGGTATGTAAACTGACCCCACCAAATCAGACACTTCTGAACCAGATCCTGCAACCTTTGCTGTGAAGGACTGCTACCTTGCTGTTTCCCTGCTGCCTTGCTGGCCTCTGACTTTGCTGAGAAGTGCTCTCCGAGGGCTTGGATTGAGCTTGCCTCCTGTTCCTGAAGTCTCAGAGCCAAAAAATGGACGCACAGCCTGCTAGAAATGACGCACAGCCTGCCCTACGATGCATTTCCAAACCGGAATGATGCAACGTGGCTCCCGGAGTGGAGATCGACGCAGCTTCTGCATTGCGACCGGAACTTCGATGCACAGCCATACCGGATTGATGAACAGCCGAGCCGGAAATGCAGCCCGACTTCCTGAGTGAAGAATCGATGCAGCGCCTGCCGAGCGACAGAAACTGTGATGTATCGCCCACCAGATCAATGCAGCACCTGTGACTTTGTCCCGCACGCCCAGGACTGCTCAGTGCCAAGCTACCAGAGGGTAGGCGCAGGATACTTTGGATTGTGTGTGACTTACCCTGATTAGGATAATGGTCCCTACTTGGACAAGGGTATATACCTCTGTCAACTAGAGAAGACCCCATTTCTAACAGCAAAGATGCCCACGTGCAGGTCCGGGAGTGCGATACAAGACATGACTGCATTTCACTATATGCCAGCAATGTTCTTCTATTCCTTTCCCAACCTGAGGAGAATGGTCCACATTGTCTTTGTCTCTTTCAGCTTTAAGCAGAGGCCTCTGGTTTACAGGTTAGGCACGCAAAGTTTATGCTAGTTCCTCTTCACCTCTTTTGTGAGTGCATCGAGTGGCACGACATCATACCAGTGGGGTGTTTAAAATTCTGCTATTTGCGCATTCATATTGCTCTCCATTCTGAGATGGCATGGACTCTCAATTTTACCCCCCTTATCCAAAAGATGAAGGCGGACCTGCAAAAGTGGCAAACCCTCCTTCTCAACTTGTTGGGGCAGATTACTCTATATAAGGTGATGATCCTGCCAAAGTTTTTATATTTGTACTGAAACTCCCTGCATTTGATATCTCAGCAGTGGTTCAGAGAGATGGACTCCTTGGCAAGGTACTTTCTCTGGCATCAATCCAGACCGCGGCTAGCTATTACAAAATGTTAACAGGCACCTTTTGATGGCGGGTTGGGCATGGCCAATTTGTACCTTCATAACTTAGCAGCCCAGGCCATAGTTATAAATGATTGTCTTAATGGAGGGTGGTCAGACCTGGCGTTTAGGGTGGAACTATCCTCACGGAGGTTCAAGGGTGTGCTGGAGATATTATACGGCACCCGGATCGCTCAGACTGTCCTGGATTTGACCTGGGTGGTCTTTTTTATCTGGCGTGCCGCACTTAGACATTCTGGATGTGACTCCAAACTCACCCAGCAAACCCCTTTGTGGAGGGGGAGGTGGTTGCATGAAACTGCCAACCTTGAGGGGTTTCTTCACTGGGATATAATAAGCATTTCCCTGCTGGGGGGATGTTTCCTCTGGCACCCGGATGTGTTCTTATCAGGAACTTTAATCTACTTATGCCCTATCACATGCACTATTCCATAAATACTTACACTTGTGGCATGCATGGTGGATACACATTCCTCCGGACACAACACTCCTTCAATTTAGTCCCTTAGAGGCAAAAATCCTGATGGGTGCATTATCAAAAGGGGGTATCTTCCAGATTTATCGTTCACTGGTTCTTAGCCCAACAGACAATTTGGCACACCTGCGGACTCAGTGGGAGCAGTTGGTGGGACTGCTGGAAGATGATGACTGGTGAGATGCTATGATGTCCCCCGCACTATTATGATTTCTTTTAGACTGCAGCTGCTCAGACATATTTCCTGTTTCGGGCCTACCTCATCCCCAGCCACCTCCACAGGGCACACCTTCTCTTGAGTCCAACATGCTTCAGCTGTCCATATGCACCTGCAGATTTCTATCATATGGTCTGGACTTGCCCTGTTATTACGACGTACTGGACTGCAGTGGCTTGAGAGCTATAGGAGGTGCTGGGGTGGAAGCTGGAACTCTCACGGAAGTCGCTTCTCCTGGGTATCTTTGAGGGACTGGAGGGCATGAGGGCTGATCAAGGGTGGCCCCCATGATGGCAAAAAGGGACATAGCAAGTAGGTGGAAATCTTCCAGTCCGCCCTTGCTGTCCCAATGGCCCTGCAGAGTGGACTGATGTGCCTAACAGGAAAAGCCAGTGTACGAGACGAGAAGTTGCCCTAAGAAACATGCAAAAGTCTGGGGCAAAAGGTGGGACCACTTTGGACTGGACTTATGATGATAACTGTGTTGGAAACATCTTCCCTGATGTGTTTACTGTGGACTTGCTGCAATCTATAATAACGCTGCTTTACACTCTTTTGATGGTGACTAGTGACATTTGGAAGTGATGTGAATAATTGTGTTGTTACAAAGAACAATGAAGATGTTAAAAAAAAAATAGTATTGGTGCTATGTACATTATAATGTGTGCTATTCCTAAACTATTGTAGGTCAAACTACGTTGAACTATCTGTGGTCATGCACTGAATTCTGGCACTCTCTAAGAACAGCGACTAAGTCAGAGGTTTTGTCTCATCTTCCTAACCAGTTCATCCACCTCTTTGCCCACCCTCAGATTGTGCATTTTATTCTGGAAAGAGTAAAAATAGGTCTTTTGGAAAACATACAACAGATTGAGGGCCAGATGTACGAATTTCGGAGATTGCGACTCGGAAATTGCGAGTCTGTCCGACTCGCAATTTCCGAGTCGCAATCTCGGATGCAGAACGGTGTCTCAGACACCGTCTGCGACTCGCTATGGGGTCGCAAAGACCTACCTCATCAATATTCATGAGGTGGGTCGCATTTTGCGACCCCATAGCGAGTCCCTGCACTCACAGGGATGGTGGCCTGCTGAAGTCAGCAGACCTCCATGTCTGTGACTGCTTTTTAAATAAAGCAGTTTTTTTTCATTTTGCAGCCCGTTTTCCTTAAAGGAAAACGAGTTGCAAAATGAAAAAACTTCCGAAACCATTTGGTTTCGTTTTTTTCAGAGTAGGCTCTGAAAAAATATTTTTTTCGACATTCACAAAGGGGAAGGGGTCCCATGGGGACCCCTTCCCTTTTGCGAATGAGTTACCACCAGTGTGACACTGGTGGTATCTGCGAGTTGCTTTGCGACCGCATTCGCGGTCACAAAGCAAGTCTGCATTGCGATGCGAGTCGCAAATAGGAAGGGAACACCCCTTCCTATTTGCGAGTCGTGATCACAAATTGCGAGTCGGTACCGACTCGCAATTTGTGAATGAGCATCGCGTTCGGCCGTTTGCATGGCGCAAACTGCGATTTTCGCAGTTTGCACCATGCAAACGGCTTGCTACATCTGGCCCATAGTCCCTAAAGAGATTGAACAAACAATTGACAGATGACGTGAAAAGATTGCAAATGTAGTCTAGAAGGAACAATTTAAGAATCTTAGGGGTCCGTGGAGGAGTGGAGCGCAGCAACTTGAAAGAATTTATGGTTAAGATGCTGAAAGAGGGCCCTCTGATAGATAGGCAAGAGCTCGACCTTGAGAGGGACATTCAGATGATACATAGAGATAGATTCAGATGAAGCGAATCCTGCAAACCCTCCAGAACATCTTAGTGAATTTTTCAACCATCTTGACAAAGGAATTAATTTTGACTAGAGCTCTGAAGGGAAGGCCACCTACTTATGATGATTTTACATATCTAATCTCTTCAGACATTGATAGAAATACTGCACAACAACAATGGGAGTTTGGGAGCACAGTTGAGGAGTTAAAAATACTGTGAGTAAAGACACAGCTCAAATTCCCTGCCCAGCTAAGGCGGAAGACGATAATGGATTCTATATCAAATGTAGTTGTAAGTACTCTTTCCTTAGTGTCACTGTAGTACCATCATTTTTATTTAGTTTTTGCTAAGCCAATATCTGCTCACTGCGCAGTCATAGGAAGTATGATTGCACCATCATAGTGGAGGTTCAACAACCTCCTCTACAAGAACTTGTGCCTAGCAGTAAGGCAGACTGAGGGACCAGTACAGCCAAGTTACTACTATGCCGTTCAGCAAGTCTACTCTTTAGTGCTTCTGGAGGAAAGATAAAGAACTGTTGCAACCAAATCTGGGATGTGAATATTGTACTGTTGCACCTTTTGGACACCTGTATTCTTTATTTTAAAAAGAGGAAGAGATACTGAAAGTGTATTTGGAGAGAATTTGCAAAATTGCCTAATTGAACATTGAGAATCAACAATTTAAGGTATTACAGTTTATTTCAAGACATAAAGTAAAATACAGAGAAAACATTTCTGGGTTTACCTTCTATTTCCAAACATGCTTTCCACTGGTTCTGGAATCAAAGTATGTGCCTCAACCACAAATATCTTGATTGCCTAGCAAAGACTCTGTAAATCATGAAAAAAACATGCATCCAGAAAATTAAAAAAAGCTACTACAATGTGTTGAATGAATGAATGGAAATCGAAATTATGTGTGAGTTAGGAGTGCTTTGCTCAAAGGTGTGGCACAGATTATGAAAACTAGAGTACCTTTTGAAATATGAACTACTCATCAAAATTTGCCCTGTCTGTAAAATCTTAAATGCAGAAAACTTTGACAAGGTAAATGGGCATTTTTATTTATGATGTAACTATTACTTATATACTTAGTTCAAATAACCTCTTGGCTAATGCCTTCTCTCGTTGCTACCCTGAGTGACCGCTTCTCTTATGATGCGTCAGTGATTTCTTCTCATCAGGTGGTTGGAATTGTTCAGTCTTTCTTAGACAGAGTTGAAATGAGTCAAGGACAAATGGACCCAAAAGAATTAGAAGATCTTCTTCTTCTTGAGATACCTCTTATGTGATGAACTGAGTTACATTGCATTCAACACGCTATTTTCGTTACTACTAAAGAACTACTGTGATGCAAAATAAACTGATATTTATGGTCTTAGAGGAGTTAGGACTGCATTATGATCTTTTTGGTGGCCTATTGTAGCAAAATATGTTCTTGCTTTTCTCATTCATGCCCAGGATTACTAATCACATTCTGACTTTTGGATATTTACAACCATTACCGGTGACTCCTGAACGTGGTTCACCAACCCTCTCTAAAATAACTTGTGTCTAGCAGAAGGGCCGTCTGAGTGGCCAGCAAAGCTAGGCTATCACTATGCAGGTCAGCAGGCCTCCTCCTTAGTGGTCCTGGAAGAAAGCTGAGAAACTGGCACCACCAAATCTGGGACGTGAGCCCAGTGCAAGCTAAGAGTTACCAGCCAGGAGTGGTAAAGTTTTACTAATCTTCCTAACAAGGGTCAGCAGTAAAGTAAAATCATCTTCCTGCTTCCAAAGATTCCTTGTAAAAACCTCTGCCAAATTCCAGCAATCCTCTGGATTCAGGTTCCATGAGGTGGGAGCCCTAACTTTTAGGGGTACTCAGCAATGGGTGATGATGTTTTTATAGACTATGATAATAATTCAGCAACATTGTTTTTGGCAACGTTTTCAAAACTTCCTCTCTTCTTCAATCGCAAATGAGCTCCAGATGGCCACCAATTTGGCTTTGCCGCCCTGGGTGAAAGGACACAGGGTATTTGGGGAGAGACATACTTCAGTGATCCAACTCCCCTTGACCTTGTGTCAAAGAGTGGATTATTAATTTGGGGTACCTTTACAAACCTAATAAATACACTCTGGTTAGGTCACAACACAGTTCTAAGTGAATCTGTTTAACCTGTGGTAGCTTTGGCACTTTTCCCTTGATAAATGTGTGTTCAAGCACTACCAAACACTATTAAGGTTAAGAAAACAACAACATAAATGACCAAACTAACTTAGAAAAATCAATACCCATCTAATAAACATAAACACATCAAAATGGTTAAAACAGAATAAGTTGAACCAACCATATGGGTTGCTAAAGTTTTAGGTATAAAGTGCGAAGAAAACTAAAAGTGCCAGTTGAAAGTCCACATTTTTTGTTAAGTGGGATTCAGGCACAATTGCAGACTGACTATGGTGCATAAGGGGTCAGTAAAGCCTTGCGAACAACACCAGTCAAAACTTTAACTTCAGGACGTTGTTACATTTCTCGAAATATTTCATAAACAAGGTACCCTAACTGGCTATGAATCTAAAACTATTCACTTACATAACTATGTGTGGATTTTGTGCACTTCAGATGGTGTAAACTATTGAAAGTAAATTCTTGTGTAAGGAAGATTGTGTAACATGTTTCTCCATAAGTCTAGTCCATCACCAAGTTCTTTCTATCACAAAGTATATAATCTACAAGTTGAAATTAGATGGTATGTACTGGACTGAAAACATTTAACAAAAATATTTAGATACATCATGGTTTATTTAGATGCAAATTATATTGAACTCTGGATGTAGGTGGCACAGTTCAATTAGAGTTAATCATACCTTCTGGAGATCAATGAGGAACCGTTTTTTAATTGTATCCTTGGTAATTGTCATCATTTTTAAAAGGTGCAGGGATGAATCTATTGTTGGTTTGACTTTTCTCGCTAGGTAATAATGGGTTTCAGCTTCTATTTTGGAATTAGAATGATTAATTGCACAAAATCAACCAGGCATGCATGATCCTCAATACTCTGTGATCATGATAAGAGACATGCTGTTGCTTATAGGAGGCTCAAGGAGGCTTGATACCTTTACCCTGAAGTTCTATCTTCTGGGCAACAAACAGAGTGGGACAAACTTGGAAGACTTGCCTGCCTAAGGTGCTACCTCCCTGGGATAACACTTTGTTCATGTCCTCTGGAGGTGAAAACAATTTCTAAGTCCCAAATGGTGTTTGATGCTAGGAAATTCACTCCCAGTCTCTCCTACTCCCTCCAGTTTCTCAGAGCAGACTTTTAGTTGATTGGCCTTTATCAAAGCAGCAATTGTCCATTCCAAAGTAGGCTGCTGAACCTTCTTCATAGCAGGAAGTCCTTCTGCATTTGTGCCACTGTAGCAACAACAGGAAGCCAACCATTTGACCTTTGGAGAGCAGTTCCATTGCATGAGGACTAGCATCAGCCAGGAGTCCTTTGGTCTTTCTTCCATAGCAGTCTGGTAGGATATTTTATTTTCTGATTGATATTCTTCTAGGTCCACAAATGTTCTGAGAAGGAGGGGTGTGCTGCCATTCTTATTATGAGTAGTATCCAGTGACTGGAGGATTTCCAACACCCAAACCTGGCAATGTTTCCACAGAAACCCTATATCCTTGTGCTGCTTCCTTTTCCAACTCACCGATAGTCTTCCTTTGGTCCCCCATTCAAGATGGCCCCAGGCTTCTATGTTTCTTTCTTCTCTAAGAGTGTGTTATTCCTTTGCAGTCATTCCTCTGATGAGGGAACCTACCTTCTCCTCGATCAAGAATCAGTTTTGTCTTGTGCTAGGAGCCAAAACGAAGGTCAGCCTTAGCACTGGGCAAATAACCCCATTGGGAATGTTCACTTCAAAGGGAGAGCTTTATTAGACTTTTTTGTGTTGACATGTGTTCCTATCCCATCCCCGGTGATTCATCCCTGCTTCTTCACTGTTTACAGCACTTCAGCCTCTCTGATTCAAGTGTCAGTTCCATATTTATTACTTACCCACACTGAGATATGAAACTTTATTTTTTATTCACAATCATGGAGTCAGAGCTACCCTTTGATAAACAGCTTTTGGCAACTGTTCACTGTGGCGATATGTTTTCCCTTAATATTTATGATGTCCCTCTTTTATATATTAAATACACGTGTGTAGGATTACAAGACACATTTAGGGGTGACTAAGTTAATACATAAAACAAAGCTTCATATGTGGCAAATGACTTTTCTTTCTTATGTGCCACTGCAATAGTTTTAAAACTGTAGCCTATGCAGGGCATAATCCTGCTCTGTCGAACCATGCATTTTATTCTGTAGGTGGTGTAAAGACATACTGCAGCCCACAAATGACATTTAACTTCTATGGAATTAATGCATATTCTGCACCAAGTGGTCATTGTTTTACTGCAACATTAAATAAACCTACTCTAGTTAAGCAATTCAAAGTACATATCTAGGGAAAAACACATGCACTGTGGCAATGGATAGTGGTGATACAGTGCACAGAGTCATAATGCCAGCATAACCGAACATGAAAAGGTAGATGAACTAGTACATAAAGTTGGCCTTTCTAACAAGTGGCCCTTAGAATATGAGATGGAAATTCCAGGTCATCCACATGCTTTAGGGGATAATTTCTATTGGTACATCCTGGTCTCTGCTCTTCCAACAGGCCTACCATCCTCCCAGGAAATCTCTTTCTCAGCAGTCATTCAATCCCTTACTGGATGCAGAGAAAAGTCAATTACCATCTATGCAGATTGGTCCAGAAGCTGCTTCAGCTAGCCAGTTATCCCACAGTTCATGTAGCAGAAATATCACACCTTTCTAGAATTCATATTTGGAATATAATTACTACAAACCTAGGTTCATCAATGAATTAGATTTACACTTTGTAGCATTATGTTGCAAGGATTTCTTTTTTTAGTATGATCCCAATCTGTTAGAGGCACGTCTTTCAAACCCTACAGAACTGTAAAGATGCATGAGTGTGCAACAGACCCTCAGGTAGCAAGACCTTTAGGATCCCTGTTTCCTCTTGAGTCATTCAATAAGAATAATTTGCATGCTTTAAATCTGCACCCTAGGCTACTGGGTATCAGACCAGCAATGTTTTATGTTGTATCTGCAGGCAGCTTTTAGTTGACATTATCATTCTTTTGGTTGGATCACGTGTATCCTTCCACTGCTTACATTCTTGATCACTGGTATCCTTCCACTGCTTACATTCAGCAAACTATTTTTTCTATCACCACTCCATGCAAGTGCATCTGTTTTCTTTGCTCTTTCATGTGCCATTCTCCCCATAAAATCCAAACGTCTATGCTCTCAGTTTTGCTCATCCTCCTCATCCACCCCACCCAGCTCGTCTGTTGCTTCTTCCACCCATCCCCATTGAATATTTAAGTGCCTCATGAAGCTATAGTAAAGTTCTCAGAGCCGACTCATGGTCCCAAAGGCATCAGTCAAACCTTTTGCTTCCTGAGGTAGTAGCTGCAGTGACAGCACAAAGTGACATCCAGCCCCTGCACTATGGCAGAGGAGCGTTGCCCCGCTGCTGAAAGCAGAAAAATAAAGTGATAATGAAATTATTTTACTGTCACTTTATTTTTCTGCTTAGTGAGGGCGGGGCGAGCCACCCCAACGTCACCAGGGAGGAGGAGTGGTATGTGCACTTCTAAGTGCACATGGTAATTTAGCTGGCCGGCCTAGGCCTGCCAAACTGTCATGTGCACTTAGAAATCTCCACCCAGCTGTGGAGACCAAGCAAAGGCTCCCACTCCCTCCCTGAGCGGCATTTCTGCCCACCTAGGCCTATCCCAGTGCTTCTCTCATGCTGGTAACAGCATGAGAGAAGGGTCAGAATTGGGTGGGGAGGGGAGGAAGAAGACAAGAAGAATCGAGGCGGCAGGAGCAGCAGATCCCCGAGGCAGCAGGGATGTTTTTTAAATATATTATTGGTTACCCCCTGCTCCGAGCTGTCCCCCGCACCACACCCCCCAACCCCTTCCTGGCAGCAGCCGCTACTGCATCCAGCAGCCTACAGCTGGGTTACCAGCTCAGCAAGTAAACTTCCAGAAAATATTGGAAGCCTTGATATTGACATTCAATACATGCAACGCAAAATACTATAATATTGACTACGCAAATAATGAGATAAAAATATAGAAACACATATAATATCGAAAACATTTGTATTGGAACCAATAATTTTGAGCCCACATTTAAACCAATGAGACGCAACCTAAACAATAACAAAAAATCTTCCTAACAAAAATATGTATAGAAAATACAACCATAACCAAAAAAATAAAAAATATATACATATTTAAGGAAAAATATATATTTAGCAAATGCCTTAAGGTAAATAAATCAATTAACTTTAACAAAACATGTAACCGGTGAGATAAAAAAAACACAGATATCAAATAGATACACCTTATTAATTAAAGAGGACTATAAATAGAGAAAAAAATAAGTAACAAACTGCTGCACAATAAGAAATCTGAGAAAGAGCCACTCTACCATACCAAACGTCAACAGAGAAAGACTGCACCAAACTGCACAGAAAACACCTCAACAGATATAAAGTAAGTAGAAAATATTATAAGTAAAAACTAAACAAGCACACTTTAAAAAAACTAACTAGTGAAATTAAATTGCACTAGTAATTATTTTATTAATTAATTTTCAAACTACAGGCACCAAGACTAAAGAATACTAAAGCAAGGTAACACAAAGTAACAAAAGCACAGAAAACCTACAGAAAATTCAAAGGACAACACAAATACTACCACAATGTAAGTATAATATATCATAAAAATCTAGTAATAACAGTAATAAATAAAGTAAATACACCAGAAACATTTTAGTACAATTATTAACAATACAAATATAAAAATAACTTTAAACAAGTTAAATAATATGCATTCTCTTTTCTACAGTAAAACTGAAAAAAGAAGAAGAACAATGGGGAGAAAAGACTCCTTAACAACACAGAAGGACCAACATGCCACAAGAAAACAAGAAAACAAGAAAAGACAAAATATAAATATGTAATGCAAATGAGTTATTGACACATCTGATGTAATTAATTGCAATTATAATACATAGCAAATACTTTCAATATTACAACCCACAGATATGAAAATGTCTGAAACTGTGACATATGTAACCATAGTAAAGAGCGCATTGGAAATGCACTAAATATTATTCAAATGCATGCTATGGTAGAGCTACAACAAAAGGTGACACAGAAGAGTGTAAGAAAATGCAACTATCCCCCAAACATAACTGAAGGTCAAGTAAGAAATGTCCCTCCTGATTAAAGTGAAGCAAGCACTAGTTTCCAAGCACCCACATGAACCACAGTAAAAGACACAATACCCACAGATTACAAGGAAGCCAGTGGACAATTGTTAGCCATATCAAATCAAAGAAGTCTGATCACAAGAACCATAAGAGTAGAAGTACAAACCCAAAGAGCCCCAAGAATATTTGAAGTAACACAAATTCTAGAACACTCTAAATTAACACAAAGTAAGAATTCCTAATGCACGATATGAAAACAATCAAAAGGGAATCATTGTTTTTGTAACAAATACCACAAAATCAATGTAAAAACTAAATGATGAATAGGACGTTTAAATCTTGTCCCCACTATTGTCACAAATGTATGTGGACAATACCTCAACCCAAATGCTCCATTAATATATCTCCGACTCCCAAATAAACAAAGCACAACATTTGATGAACTCCTCACACTAGTAAAACAAATAAACAAGCTAAAGCCTCCCAAAAATCATGATTGACTTTGAACAAGCCACGTTCAATAGAGACAAAACCAGAACCACAAAGACAGGAGCACCTACAAATCCACTACAACCCCACCCTCAGTCGCTACTATTGGCATATCAGAGCCTCCAAATGCTCTGAGCTTACAGACCACATTGAAGGTAGCACCAACAGCGCAAAGGAAATCTTCACAATTGTGAAAGATTTCACCTCCACAGCAGCAAGATTCACCAGCATCACCCCCTTTCATGACCTATGCAATAAGCTGCCCCTATTCTCCAGCAGCAAGATCACCAGCATCTATGGCAACTTCAAGCCTGAACCACACCCTTCTACCCTTGGAGCACTCCTGTCCATCTTCACCACCATGCAGGGAAGCACACTTATCACCTCAATTACAGAGCAAACCACAGCAACTATACAATCCATTCACTCCAGAGAAACTTCGGACTCCTGCCTTCACTACCTCTTGATCAAAGGACTGGACCCTTTCAGTGAAACACTCACCCCAGTCCTGAATTACTCCATCACCACAGACATCTATCCAGATGCCTGGAAACAAGTCACAGTTCTCCCACTCCGCAAGAAGTCCTCAGAAGACCCAGCAACACTAGCTAACAACAGCCCTATTTCGTTGCTACACTAGCCAGCTAAAGTCTTTGACAAGGTAATCAAAAAATGCCTAACCATCCACCTTAATCTTCTCAACATTTCGCAATCAAGATTCAGGCCCAACCACAACATGGAAACAACCCTTATCGCCGCAGCAGAAAACATCAGTATGATCATGGACAGAAGTGACACCACTGCCATTCATCGTACTGGACCTCTCTGTGGCATTCAATACCATATCCCATTCTATCCTCATCCAATGACTACACAAAGTCAGCCTCCAAGGACCAATACTTCACTGGATCTGCTCCTTCCTGACCGCACCCAGTTGATCAGCCAGGCACGGAGTCCAATAAGGATCATTGTCAGTGCCATGCTGTTCAAAGCATACATGACCCCTCTTGTCAGCATCTTTGGCACCCACAGCATCAACATCATACCCTTTGCCAACAGCACCCATCTCATACTCTCCCTTCGACAAAATGGCAAACACTTGGACCAATTTCTGCTCTTTCATGACTGAAGACGTCAAATGGAACAGAACTAACAGCCTCAAGGTCAACACTGCCACAACAGAAGTTGTAAACTTTGGCTGAAAAACCTCACCCTGGGACTCCACTTGGAGGCCTGTGGTTTGAAATTCTCCTACAATAGTGACAGCTAGTTTTGTCTCCATAGAGAACACTGAAATTGCTCCTGTCCCTAAATTCCTTGAAAAGCATCCTCTTTGTGATGCAATGTAGTCTGTTGCTTGACAAACAGGTCTACCATGAAGTGGAAGGACTGAACAGAACTCTCTTTCATTGTTTCACCAACCAATTGCAGCACTTGACAGTTTAATGCCGCCACAGCAATAGTGGAAAAACAGGTCCTGCTTGGTCCAGCTTGACCTTATGAGGTCAATTACTAACATTTTGGTCTACCTCCCATTGCATACATGGATATTTTCATAGGTTTGATGGTGCAGCAACTCTTTTCTGAACATAAACTTGATAGTGGATTGTTGTAACTGTTTTCTTTGTGAGAATACCTCACCTCTGTATCTGAACTACAGACAGTAGATAAGTTGTTTGGCTGCTTTGTGGTGATTGTCCTTCTTTTCCTGGTACCATGCGGAGGGTGCTGCGGGTGATGACTGCAAACTATGAGGAAATATCACAGGGCTGCTTTGCATGATATCTTCTTCCTCATCACCACCTCCTATCAGTTCAATGTATTCTCTCTCACCAGCAGCTATCTTTCAGAAGTGCTCTTCCCACATGATTGCCTGTTGATTTTTCAGATAGGCCAGTTGTGCCTCACTAATGTAATGCCTACCTGACTTACTACAATCCACTGATTTGAAGCAAAGTGAGCATTCTGTGATGTGCTTCTCAGATGGCCTAAGTGTAAAGAAGTTCCAAATTGGGGAGGAGAGCTTTCTTGGCAAGCCTATGCCTGAAGAACTTGTTGAGGTAGAGCTAAGTGATTGGTGGAGATTGCTGCAGGTTTTTAGGCTCTTGAAAAGATGGAAGCAGGTGGTGTTAGTGGTGCTACAAGGGTCAGAGCATGTTGAATATAGATGATCTGCACTTCTTCTGTGCCACTCTCCACATGGACTATCACTGGTTCATCATTTTCCTAATTTCCAAGGCTTTCAGGAACCTTCCTTTTCCCTTGTCTCTCATGGCAAGCATGTGTCAGGGTCCAATCCATATTCATATCAAGATAATCTGATGGGAGTTTGAAAAAGATGCTGGAGTGCTCTTTATTTTCCTGCCAAGAGGTGGGTCAGCTGGTATGACAAGTTGCTGGAATAAGGATGAGGATTCAATGCCAGTGGTGGCAATAGAAGACTTCTTCTCCTCATTTGTCATTTTCTGAGCAGGAACCTCCTTCCTTGTGGCCATCTGCTTTACCTCTTCAATGGTTCAGCAGCACAAGCAGAAGCACTTAGTAGAGAGGTCTCTGGATTCCGGTGTCAGCTAATTCACAGACTTGTCTCAGTCAGTATGTATTTGTGTGCCTGCAGAGAATAAAAATAAGAAGGAAGAGAGTGAGACTTGGCAATTCTTGTCAGTGCAGTACATGTAATCTCCTTCACCACCATCATCATCATAACAATAGTATACAAATTGACTAAATTAATAAAAGTAATACTTGGTGTCTCTCCATGGCTCGTGGGACCCCTATGGGAGGCTATAGGGTGGGAGGTGCAGGCAAAAATAGAATACATTGATATAAAAATACTTTGTGACACTCCAGGGCGCATGAGGGTCTTATGGGAGGCACGGGAGCAGGCAAATTTGAATTAATCAATCTAAAAAGACCTGGTGCCCCTCCAGGGCCAAATGGACCCCTATGGGAGGTGGGGAGCAGGCACAAAATCAAATTAATTGATATAAAAATATGTGGTGTGTTTCCAGGGCCTTGGGGCCCTATTGGGGGCAGGTAACATCAAATAAATTAAAAAAACAACAACTGTGTGCTACAGAATACCGCAATTAGCCCAAAGTACAATTAAATATATCAGGCAAAACTTCATGGGCTTCTATTGTCAATGCTCATAGTAAATGTGGAATTAAATGATTAATAATCAGAAACACACAGTCTCCACAAAATGTTGGTCACTCATCCCATGGCCGGCAAAGGAGAAGGCATGGAAAAAAAAATGACCACCACACATACCCACAAACCTATTCCATAAAAAAGGTGTTGCTCATCCCATGGCCAACAAAGAAGGCAAGGAGAAAAAAAAAAGACAAAATTGTTGCCTATGACTTCCACATATGCACTGGAGCCATAAAATGGTAGTTAAAATGGGCAGCAAAGAAGGAGCAAGGAGTATTGCAGGGGCCCATCGGTGTGCCTCAGTATACCAACAGTAAAGCAGCAACAGTAATGTAAAAGGAAATCCAACCAAGAACAAATTTAATGACAGCAAAGCACAATGGAAACTGAGAGAAAAGATTAAAATAAACATTAAAATGTCCCAAACACAAACAGTACGAGGCAACAACTGAGACAAATACACATTCACACAAAAAGGTGTAAAAGAACATGGGGAAGGTTAAAGGAAATGTCCGGCTACCTGGCTCTGGTATCCTGGAACCACCTCAAACCTAGCCACCAAGAGGCTCATGCCGAAAAAAGTAACCTAAATGTTGCCATGTCTACAAGGCCATCCACTAGCTTTTAGTATAATAAAACATCTCCAGTCTAGAAGCAGTGAGAATGTGAAAAATACATGACAAAATACATCAAAGGCTGAGAGCAGACTATGCCCCAAACAGTAAAACATACTACAGTATGAAGGACAATCTGGACAAAACTCACAAATACTCAAAGAAAATGAGCAACTGGTCTCACCCTCCACTATCCAGAAATAACTACCATCCCTTTATCTTACATGACGCTGCCTCCACCCTCCCTAACTTAAACACCAGGCCATCAGCAACAAACACGATAAAAAAAAAGGAATGTTAATAGTGGTGCCTGCCAAAACAAATATTTTGCAAAGAACTGCACTGAGCTTACTTGATTTTCAAAAGGATGGTTGATACAGCAGAGAAGGCAAACAGAAAAACTGTAATACTTCCCTCCAAAATCCAAATCCAACATGACCAAGGGCTGGACATAGCACAGGAAGGAATATACAGGACGGTCAGAGGAAGTTTATACTCTCTTTCTTTGGCATTACCTGTGCCTCTGTGTAACCCTAAAAAAATAACAAAAAAGATACCTTTTCCATTCAAAATGTACCTAAATGGTCTGCAAGGGCAAATGAGTTAACACAAAATGCCTTTTCATGTTATTTTATTGGAGCCCGCAATTAATAAATTTTGCTTCCATTTGGGTCAATTGCATTGATATTGCACATCAGTCGAGTTGTTCCATCCTCCCATAATAGATTATTTCCTCAAGCAGACATCTCATTTACACGATACAGTCATAGTGGAGGACTGGGTGCTACGCATACATTTTTCAACACAATATTCCAGAGGTTATGCCAAATGATGTGTCTGGGCCTAAGGAACAGAAAAGGTCGAACAGCAGTAGAAATGTGCAGAATTTGCAGAAGCTTTCACCATATCACCTCGTGAATGGCTCCAGAAAAAACAAACACAGGATAAAGAAGCAACTGGAAGAAGACGGTGCTCCAGTAAATAGGGAAACGAAAAGAGGGAGTAAAGAGGAAGTAAAAAATAAACTCAGCAACACTAGGGTGCAGGCAACAACTCAAGGTATTGTGGTTGCATGAGTCCTGGACTGAACGCAACTAACCATCCAGTGAAAATAACTCTGGTGGTGAGACAAAAGGCTCAGATTCACTCATGGAAGTCAGAAAGGGCATCCACTAAGTGACTCACACCTGACACAGATGCATGTGAATCTTCTACAAGACTTTAAAGATTTTAAGCTTGAGAAAATGAGGCCCTGATTTAAGAAAAGTGGCGCTGCATCCAGTGCAGTGCCACTTTTCTTGGGCCTCTTAGCGCCCCCCTAATGCTACCATGTGTGCACTGTATCTAAGATACGGCGCACCCTGGTGGTATTCAGAGGAACTAGCATCAACATTTTTTATGCTAGTTTGGAGCTTTGCAGGATTAGAGTAAAAAATGTTGACGCTATATCTGCAAAGCCTACTGAGGCCCATTGAAAACAATGGCATGCCTGCCTTTAAAGTGCAGAAATAAATGACACAAATAAATCTTTTAGATTTCTTTGAGCCATTTGTTTGCCCCCCCCACCCCTAAGGGGGAACACCCCCTTGCATACATTATGCCTGGCACATGCATAATATAACGCAAAGGGTTCAAAAGTGGCGCAATGCATACAGTGTTCCAGCTTTGTAAATTTGCTGCTGCAATTTTGGCCTCATTGGACCACATAAGCGTAAAAAAGACCCAAGCATTTGTAATTCACTAGGGTCTCGCATTTGTCGGAGTTACAGCTGTTCACAGTTGTAAACTCCCAACCGGATTTTTCTTGCATTAAAAGAAAAAAACAGCGCGATCGCGCTGCTACAGTTCACATGTAATAATACCTATCGGCAAAAGTGCAATTATGGATGTAACCGGCAAAAGTGCAATTAAGTGTGGAACAAGGTCGATAGTATGAGAAGCGCTCAACTTCTGCCCAGCGAGATCGTGCTGCGAAAATAGAGAAAAAGTAGTCCACAAACCCAGCGAGTCTCGCATGTTTTTTGTACTTGGTCACTGCGCTCGAGGAGGGCTAACCACCGGAAAAGGCATGACGTATGCGTGCCTTCCTCTAATCAAAAGAAGTGGATTCTAACAGGCAAGCCAAGTTGCCAATGAAAGACACTGACGTGACGTCGACGGGGCTCGAAGCCCTTTTCTAATACCTAAAGCTTCTCGCTAGCGATACGCATGTGTGAGCGCATGCGACGCAGGCTCGACCCTAAAAATGATGCTAATGTGGCATAAGTCGGCGCTAGGGACTCTTAAATCACCCACACCACTTGCGGATTGAAGTGTGGCGTCCTGAAAGTACTTCCTTGAGAGTCTGCAGATCTATGATTGCAAGGAAGTGTCATCATAGTTCCATACAAGATATTGTCATAACCTTAAAGTGCAGCATAAGCATGTGCTGTGAACCCCCCACATTAGGGGGCAGACCGGATTAGATCTCCGCAGCCTCGAGGGTGATAGAGCGTTCCGTACTAATAATTTACCTGTATTTTGGACGCTCTTTAGGCCGATGAATCTTTTGGCTAAGTGGGACTCTCCTTACTCTATATCGGTCAATTTAATCAAATCAATAATCAATAACGAACATAAGCAATACCCTGATCAACATAACACTTAACAATTAATCCAGAATACATTTCGGCGAACCCTGACCTTTCAGTCAGGAATAACCACACCAGTTTATTCAAAGTTAGTGAATTTATTTCCCTATATTAACAAGGCTAGCACAATATAGATGTGTCTCAACACCAAATGATAAACGTAAATGAACATTAATAACTGTCCATAACGGCGAAACAAGTGCAATCTATGCAGCATTTGAATAACAAGGCATTCGATAATAGCAATGCAAATCACTAGAACTATAATCTGTAATGAGCTAATTGCATACATTTAGTCAGCATAACAAGGTCTCAAATTGCATCGTGCAACAAAAGGAATCCTCATCTAACCTCAAATTAGCATCGGCATGTGGGACTTCATGCAAAAAAACAATTTAGCAACATTAATTTAGAAAACCTCCTAACTAGGGATCTTGTCAAAAAATCAGCAGTTGGTTACCTAAAAGAAACACAATGCAATTGTACAATTTCCTTTCATATTTACCAATTACAATCAGCATTCAAGGAAGTCTTCGTCTCACAGGTACCGTTTCTCGATCAGCATGGGACGGGGCAAAGGGGCAGGGTGGACGGGGCAATTGCCTCACAGCGGCAAAATAAAACTACTACTTCATGCAAAGGGATCAAAGTTAAAGTTAAAGTCTCTAGGGCAAGAATAATTTAAGTCTCTTTCTCTCGATTAGAGAAAGCATCAAAGTCTCTTTCAAAATGGCGTCGCAGCAAGGTGGGCCATAATAGCTGCAAAATGGCGCAATGGGTGTAATGTCCGGGTAATAGCTACTTTCCTCTTGTGCACCTGGTTTAAATAGACAACAGTTCAAATCCAGTAGGGTCTTCCATTGGAGGGTTCATAGGTTAGCTTCAAATTGTCCAATCAAAAACGACAGTTCTCAAGCTTTTACTTAAGCATACATTATCCTTGGAGACGGGTACGCAAGTTGCAACATTTTATACCAATTAACTCACTTTCAGAGCTTCCATTGTCCGCACCTGCAGATTGACCTTGGAGCAAAGAGAAAAATGCCAAGCTGGCACGAAACTTTAAGATAAGCATGTGAACGATCTCAGTGGAAAAGTACAGCTTCAAGCAAAAATACACGTTTATTAGCACATTGGAAAAATACGAGCATCTAAATCGTGAGAGCAGACAACTAGGCCAAAGCCTCCACTAAAGTTATGCTAAGCTAAAGCATTTCAAACGAGCAAATCGCGGTATACATTTACGATTATGTCGGATTAGTGCATTTCTAATACATCACGTTATATAAAGCACCCTTATAAATGTTGGCAAACTACTCTAAGGGCACATTTTGTCCCCGTACAATCTTTATTAGTTCGGTTAAAATCACACTTGATTATTTCACACTACGTTTATGCGTCAAATAAATGTAAAACCTTCATTTCAGCTTCATCAATCCCTCCTCTGATGACTACTTGTCATCACACCAAATCATTCCCACAAATTTTATTCCATTAAAATTCTGTCAGTTCTCTTTTCCTTTTAATTTCCCTAGTTTTCGCTTTGTATTCTTCTGCCATTCTTTTCATCATTTTCTCTTCCTTCCTTCTTTTAATTCTTTCCATAATCATTATTATTCCCCTTTTTATTCCCGAAATTCCGAATATGCAAATCAGTACAATTAATATTCCCTTTATTATTTTTAGTAATATTCCATTCCAAATTCCCCCAATCCAATTTCCCACTGAAGCAAGTCCTTTTCCAACCTTCTCCCACACTCCTGGTTCTTTCAATTCCTTCAAATCTGCACTCTCTTTTGTTAAATTAGCAAGCATAGTTTTAATTTTCACACTGTTGTCGGGAATATACGTGCAACAGTGGCGCGCACCAAGCATAAAAGAATGTCTAAGGCAAGCCTATTTTGAAGAGTCATAGCTCTTTCCGCTGCAAGCTCAGCATCTATCAGAATGATAGCACCTGAAAACTTTGTCAACATGTTATCCACTATAGTAGACAACTTTCTTATTTTGATGGAATTCAGCACAACTCCCAACGAAGGAATCATGGCTCCAAATATATCTCCTACCACAGCAGCTGCGGTCTCTCTTTTCTGGATACGATGGGATCCAGATGTCTTTTGAATCATCGATAAGTCATCCAGTTGATAAACCTTTGGGAACACTATACCCAAATAACATCTCCCCCACCATCCTTTCGGAAGACGATAATAGGCATTATACCCACAAATGTAATATACACCTGGAATGACAGGGTCAAGTCCGTTCATCATGAATGTCCATTTGGCCTTAAAGATAAACGTATGTTTACACTCACTCGCTCCTACGAAAATGTTGTCATAATAAGATTCACCTCGATATATACAAAACTTCCCTACATGCCAAGCATTTAAAGCTATTCTCCCTTGTGTCTTTATTGCGGCAAAATCATAATTATCTACTGAAGTCCTCTTACTTAGCTCCTTTTCTAATTTCGCATTCATTTGTGCCCTTCTATCATCTGTGCGATCTAAAAAGCTTATTTCTACTGCAGAGAGCGAGCAGGTAAGGTTTTCCCTATGAGCGTGAGCCTTTTCAAAAGGTTGCATTGGCTCGAAAAATTCCCTCATTATTTTAGCATCCCAATCTTTAGCAATCTGGCTTAGCTGCGCTATTATAGGAACATATGCAAAGGTAACATCATAATTTGAGTAAAAATACTGTATGTTAGTTTGACCATAAAACCTAGACATTACTATACTACATGTAATCCCGTATGTAAGAGGCATGTGGTGATAAGTCACCCCTTCCTTTACTGATGTCGGTATCTGTGTACACACATAACAATCTTTCGCATCCATAGTCTCAACATATTCTGTTAGCAAGCGATAGAAAACATTATATGAAAGCTCCTTCTTATCATGCAAGTGTCTCTCATCTAATTCTAGTCTTTTCAATGCGGTTAGTTCAGTGACAGTAACAGGAGCAAAAGTAGAAGCATCAATTGTCTCATTCTCACCCTTTCCATGCATTGCAAACACTATTGCCATTATTATTAGTACGCATGCAATTATCAAGCCTATACACACATATTTACAATATTTCTTTCTACTGTTTTGCGTCATGATCTGTGTAGAATCAGAGAGCTAGAAGCACCTATAAAGAAACTATTTAGCAATTCCGTTACAAAGCTGAACGAGCGCAATGTTCACACAGTTTTCTTCAAGAGGCCAGTCACTTATCGGTTAGCAGCATTTGTCTCAATTCGGCAATAACTCAGTTCGGCAATAACTCAGTCTTTTATCAGTTCAGCAAGTGTCTCATCCGGTTTAGCAATGTCTCAGCTGGTTGTATCACATTAGATTGTAGCAAGCAATGTCATTTATCACCCTTTCAATCAACAGTGTCCATAAAACTTTTCTTTTCTATTGGTATCTCTTCTTCTTCGTTCTCGAGGCTTAGAGATACAAATTCGTCAGTCCAATCGTCATTGACTGCATATGCCCATTCTGGACCGGAATATCTCCTGTTTGGTATCCTTTTCCTTTTCAATTTTGCCTCTCTTTTCGATTCTGCCTCACTGGTACTTTCCTCTTTGGCCAAGTCTTTTCCTTCACTTGAGGTTGGTACCATGACAGTCACTTCTTTTCTTTTCCCTTTCACTTTTGGCCTTTCTCCGTCATTCAAACTTTCTCTAGTTCTCTGTTTGTCGGGTTGTGACCATTCTGTACTCCCATTACGGTTGGATCTAGAACCATTCCCGTACTGTTGTCACTGCTGTAGTACCTTGGGACCTGCGGCTGATAATTTTCTGCTGGTTTCAACATGGGCACATCTGGATATATTCTCCTAACCTGCGGTATCTGCGGGGTGAACAGTAAACTCGGGTCCTTAGATCCCGATGATGCTCCTGAACTCTGAGTTTCACTGTTCTGTACCGGTGCCAGAGGGGCAGAACTGGTACTTGGACCTTGTCCACTCTCTGCATAAGGTGGTGGACGGTCGTTCAGCAATTGCATGATTAACTCCTCATCCTCTAACTCCTCTTCTCTTCTCAACTTTTCCTCGTCCTCTCTATCCTTGGAACACCTCCTGTTTGTCTTACAGGTAGCTTTCTTACCTGTCTCCTCTTCTTCCTTAGTAATTGCGGGAAACAATTTTATCCCCTGCAATACATCTGACCTCCACACCTTCGGTGCATTATCCCACCTAGCGTCCGCTAGTGTCTTTTCTACCTTCCTTATCCTGGTCTCGAACTTATTTTGCTGTTGCTGTCTAGCCATCAGTTCCCAAATTGCTAGAGCCTCAAACTGTGCTGGCCTTGGAGGTACCTTCATGTTGTACATCGCGAATCTCAAATTCTCTAGGATTCTTATATTGAATGTCCCATGGACCGGGAACGCTACGCTCCCATGTTTCTCTGTCAGCTTGTGCCATTGCTTTAGCCAAAGGCACGGAGCTACCCCCTTTTCCTCCATTACAATGTAAGCTGGTGTGCCTTCGGGCGGCGTTTCCTCTCCTACGCTCGCTTTAATGTAAGACTCCCCCTTCATCGCACTCCTTAATGCTTTAAAAAATTTCATTTTTCTCGTCTTTTGTTTCACAAAATTTGTAATCAATAGGTGACTTTAATTCCCGGAATACTCTTCGCTTGCCTTTCCCCTTCCAATCGAGCCCCACGGACTGCGTCCAATCCGTGCGCGACCCTTCTCTGCAACCAACCTATCCCAGCGCGGCTCCTAGTGACGTCACACTCACACACACTGCGGCTGACAAAGCCTCGCGGCTAGTCCTCCTTCACTCAGTTCCTCTCGTAACAACTTCTTGCATGTATCGCGAGCTACCAAAAATATAAAACAGATCTGTCAGTTTACTACAGGAAGGGTAACACAATCTCTTCAGGACCTTAGGGATTTTTCACTAGCCTTGGCAGTTATTCCATCTTTCTCGGTCCCCACTTTCGCAAGAAAATCTGACCCGCAGACTGCTCTCAACTTGTCAGTGATCTATTCTAGTGCACTTAGAATTTTGTCAAAGCCCGAAGTCGAAGTTTCTTTCACTCCCTTAACACACGTACCGACTCGTTGACCACACCCGATCAACCTACTAAACCGACCAGACCACAACATAAAACAACATACTCCGGAGTCTCTTGACCTCGCAGGGCCCGTCTCAACAACAACAACCACGTGGACCTTTTTATGCACAAAGCGCCACACGCACATGAAGTTCGACGACTTCCCTACTCTCACACTCGGAGTCGCACCTCCGCTACTTCTATGAAGTTCGACGACTTCCCTACTTCTACACTCGGAGTCGCACCTCCGCTATTCTCTAAAATCCTCGCAACCTTTTCACACAATCTGCGGCAATAAGCTGTGCAAGCGCAAAACCCTAACTTCACTCATACCATCACTAGTACCGCCAACGCCGATCTCACACCTCCATTCTCTCCATTCGCAAGCTCCGAGATCCCGGGAAAGTCGCGGTGGACCTAGCCCATCATCATTTTCTCAATCAGTTTTATCCAAGAAAAACCTAATTCAATTTCTCGAGTGGGGTCTCAAAGGGCGTAACCGTTAATTCAACACCATGTACTTTAAGAGTGAGGGGTCCCAAAAGGCGAAACCGTCCTATGCTACCATCTACTGATAGAGCGTTCCGTACTAATAATTTACCTGTATTTTGGACGCTCTTTAGGCCGATGAATCTTTTGGCTAAGTGGGACTCTCCTTACTCTATATCGGTCAATTTAATCAAATCAATAATCAATAACGAACATAAGCAATACCCTGATCAACATAACACTTAACAATTAATCCAGAATACATTTCGGCGAACCCTGACCTTTCAGTCAGGAATAACCACACCAGTTTATTCAAAGTTAGTGAATTTATTTCCCTATTTTAACAAGGCTAGCACAATATATATGTGTCTCAACACCAAATGATAAACGTAAATGAACATTAATAACTGTCCATAACGGCGAAACAAGTGCAATCTATGCAGCATTTGAATAACAAGGCATTCGATAATAGCAATGCAAATCACTAGAACTATAATCTGTAATGAGCTAATTGCATACATTTAGTCAGCATAACAAGGTCTCAAATTGCATCGTGCAACAAAAGGAATCCTCATCTAACCTCAAATTAGCATCGGCATGTGGGACTTCATGCAAAAAAACAATTTAGCAACATTAATTTAGAAAAACTCCTAACTAGGGATCTTGTCAAAAAATCAGCAGTTGGTTACCTAAAAGAAACACAATGCAATTGTACAATTTCCTTTCATATTTACCAATTACAATCAGCATTCAAGGAAGTCTTCGTCTCACAGGTACCGTTTCTCGATCAGCATGGGACGGGGCAAAGGGGCAGGGTGGACGGGGCAATTGCCTCACAGCGGCAAGGTAAAACTACTACTTCATGCAAAGGGATCAAAGTTAAAGTTAAAGTCTCTAGGGCAAGAATCATTTAAGTCTCTTTCTCTCGATTAGAGAAAGCATCAAAGTCTCTTTCAAAATGGCGTTGCAACAAGGTGGGCCATAATAGCTGCAAAATGGCGCAATGGGTGTAATGTCCGGGTAATAGCTACTTTCCTCTCGTGCACCTGGTTTAAATAGACAACAGTTCAAATCCAGTAGGGTCTTCCATTGGAGGGTTCATAGGTTAGCTTCAAATTGTCCAATCAAAAACGACAGTTCTCAAGCTTTTACTTAAGCATACATTATCCTTGGAGACGGGTACGCAAGTTGCAACATTTTATACCAATTAACTCACTTTCAGAGCTTCCATTGTCCGCACCTGCAGATTGACCTTGGAGCAAAGAGAAAAATGACAAGCTGGCACGAAACTTTAAGATAAGCATGTGAACGATCTCAGTGGAAAAGTACAGCTTCAAGCAAAAATACACGTTTATTAGCACATTGGAAAAATACGAGCATCTAAATCGTGAGAGCAGACAACTAGGCCAAAGCCTCCACTAAAGTTATGCTAAGCTAAAGCATTTCAAACGAGCAAATCGCGGTATACGTTTACGATTATGTCGGATTAGTGCATTTCTAATACATCACGTTATATAAAGCACGCTTATAAATGTTGGCAAACTACTCTAAGGACACATTTTGTCCCCGTACAATCTTTATTAGTTCGGTTAAAATCACACTTGATTATTTCACACTACGTTTATGCGTCAAATAAATGTAAAACCTTCATTTCAGCTTCATCAAGGGCATAAAGCGGCTGCATACCCTTCGGAGAAAAGGCAAATGGACAGATGTCTTTTACTATTCTCTATAAGTGTGGGTCATCCAGATTCAGAGTGCTATGAGTCAGAAAACCCAGCCAGAGAAACTTTGACCTGCAGGGGGACATTTACATACATACATACATATGCGGGGCCCCTCCCCTTAGCCTCTTGGTTATTGTAATCTCAGCAGGCAAATAAAATGAACACTGGAAAACAAACCAACACAGATAAATATTGCTGCCAGGCTGTTACTTATCAATTAGAAAATAATGTTTATTCAGTTAACATGAATAGATCGGAATTTACATAACCAGGCCTTAAAGTTGACATGACTAGGCCTCAGTCTACTCGCACTCTTTGGCACTATAACATTTTGGATGAACGAGTTTTATATGCACACGTTTGGCAGCTGGCGCTATTTTTCATTTTCGTAAAATGAACAGAATTGAACTAATTCTCTGGTGCTGTTTATTTTCTTTCTTGAAACTATTCTTGTCTGCATGAAAGAAGGTGCGATGTTCTCACCGTTTCCAGGTAAGATTTCCAAGACTATTTTCCGTTAGACAACTAACGATCATTTATTTATCCCAGTGTTGTTTTCATTGTGTTCAGTAGTGCAGTCTAATTTTCTTGTCTCTAGAGTAGTGGTCGCCTTAATTACTAATGCAAGTAGGCAAAACAAGTTAATTAAACGTATCATCATTTTGTAATTGTTTATTGGTTTTGCTATGTATCATTTCAATTCACGCCTTGTTGACAATGTGGTTTCTCTACTGAAAAACATAAATGTGTCCTTTTTAGGATGTAAGTATGAGCTTCTTCTCTTTATTTAGAGAGCAGACTCCACATCACTTTGTCTTATGATTCAGTACTTAAACTTTTCCTCACTTCGGTTAGCAGATTCTATGTTAGTCTATTTGCTGAACTATACTTTGTTTTGTGGCTGATATTTTGCGGAGAGGTTAACCCTATGTTATTTGTCTCATTTTGCACATTATTAGTTATGTTGTTTTGAATCTAACTATCCACTTTTACCTTCTGTAATGATTCTAAAATGTTAATAAACCCTTATCATATTGATTTTGAACCTTGTCTCTATTTTGAATTATTCTGGTTCCAAGGTTGCCAACCTGAAGGAGAACACTAGTCTGGCGTGTAAACCCTTTTTAACAGGAAAAGCGCTAGCAATGCCGATGGAAACAAGCCAACACAATATATTGGACTGCGTTGCTATGTCCAACTTTCAAATATCTGAAAAGGTATGTTAAATGTTTTATTGAGGGCATCTGTTGCAGTGTGGGGTGTCGTGGCGACAGAGGGTTGAAGAGTAAGATGAAAGAACTGTCAGTAGAAAAGCCCTATTGAAAATGCAGGATATTGAATGGAAAGGGCCATTCCTCTCCCTGCTGTGTGCAAGGAAAAGGAGAACCGTCCTGCATATTCCCATTTTATAGCAGGGAACATTAGGTATAGTGGCGAGGGCATATTGGAATAGCCATGTTGAATGGCAGTGCTGACATTTGTCCTGAAGGTAACTTGTGCCAATCTGATAGGACGTGTGATGAGTCAAGCAGAGCTCCTTATACAGGGTCCTTCCAGCGATTGGTAGCTAATGACACTAAGTTCTAAGGAGGGAGGCGTTTTTCAGAAATCCAAAAATAATCCACACAGCCATTTTATGAAGTAACTTTAATTCAACAATCAAACACCTAACGGAGCAAATGTTATAGGTATAAGCTCCACAGGAGGACCAAGGAACACCCTAAGATCTGTTCAAACAAGAGGGTGGCTCCATACTTGCTAAATGGCAATGTTCTTCAGGTGATGAGGAAAGTGTGATTTTTCCTGTAAAAGTTTCAACATTAGTAGTATAAGGGGATATGTTCTATCAAACATTTGACAGGTGCCCCTCCCCGTGATGATGTAGGCAACGACTTAGGTGTAGGTGAGTCACGTGGGTTGTGACATCAGGGGGTCACGTGTTAGTCATGTGCCATGGTCCTAGCCCCTGTGTCTAGGTCAATGGGCTGTGTAAATGAGGGCCCTGCTGGTGTGCAACCTGTTTCATGGCCTAAGAGGCCAGGGCTGGACATGTCAGACATTCAGGACCAAGTAGCTGCTTGGGGGGGGGGAGGCACCTCACAGGGCGGAGCATTGGGATTGTAAGGCCAAACCTCCACACTGCTGGCTAATCCAAAAAGAGGGGATGGGCTGCAATGTGCCTCCTCAGAGGGAGGACCGGTGGAAGTACAGAGCCCCCACCCACCCTCCCCAGAGCCTTGCATAATCTAGAGGGAATGTCCGATGGTGTCCTTTTTTCAAAATAAAAATAATCTTGAAGCCCATAGGCACAGAAAGGGCCAAGCATGGTGTATATGGACATAGAGCATGACCTTTAAAAACACTAGTCACAGTTACCTAAGGGGGTTAGCTGTGTGTAAGGGGGAGATAAATGACGCCTAACTGGCCACATGGGGGTCTTCAGGCCAATACGTAGTTTGTAGAGGAGTTGCTGACCACCACCCCTAGTATCTTATCTGGCCCAGTTGTTACTGCTTACGTCAAACAGCAAGCTTTCAACCTAGGGTTTTTGCAAGTCAGAATGACCCATGGCTGTCTTCAGACAGATATGTAGTTTTCTAGAGGAGTTGCTGCCCACCACCCATAGTATCTTATCTGACCTGCTTGTTACTGCTTACGTAAAACAATGAACTTTCAACCTCTGTTTTTGCAAGTCAGAGTGACCTATACATGCTAACAGATGTCAACGTGGAAAATGGTAGCCCCCCTGGTGTAGTGTTATAAAAGTGTAACCATAAAGCATAATATATTTTTGAGCCCATCCCTCAACAATACCTATGCACAATTAGCTTGGCACAGCAAGTATTAAAAGTCCCCATAGGGACCACATACACACACACTCATCTTATAAGACTCTTTTTGTGAGCGGTGAATTGAGGCTTGCAGAGAGCAGGGCTACCCCAGACTATTAAGGAGACAAATATGAAGGACAGAGCGCAAACTGGTAGTGCAAACCAGCTTCTACTGAAGTTAAATAACTATGGGCTGTTTGTATATTTTGTAATGTAATTCCAAATTGCTGCTGTCTCTAGCCCCCCCTTTCCCTAGGATACACAGTGCGTAATAAGTGCTATGTACTTGAATATTATTATCTGAGGGCATGTTTTATATTAAATGTATTTATTATTATTATTATTATATTATATTTTTATGTGCCCATCATGAACCCTTGCATCCCTCAGCACCCCAAGTGGCCAGTACCTTAAAGGTGGGATATAGGTGTGTCCTGCGTTTTTTAAGCGCTTTGGGGGCATCACAGACCCCAGCACACCAGAGGACAGGGGCAGCCTATAGGACGGTGTGAGGGAGTTAACTGAGGAAGCTTACTATTTAAAAGCACATCCTGAAATGTTCTGTGTGCATGCAACCTTCTGGAAATAATAAACATTGTCAAGATACCTCTTAAAATTAATGTGCCTACTGAGAGCTGTAGTTTTGACACTCCTCAAAGTAGCACCAAGGGTTAAGACGCTTGCTGCAAAGAACAGAACTATATGTGGATAGCTGAGCGGATAGGTAAAGCCTGCCTTTACAAACTCTTTTTAAAAGGATATTAATGTATGTTGGTGGAGGACTGTGGCGAGATGCGGGGTACAATGTTGAATTTGTGCTTGTTGGTTCCGGTACTGAGCATTTGCACCTATTTTTTGAGGGCCTGAACTTATTCTGGCGGGTGGAGGCAATGCTTAATTTGTGCTTGTTGGTTCCGATGCTAAGCATTTACACCTATTTTTTGAGGGCCTGCACTTATTCTGGCGGGTGGAGGCAATGCTTAATTTGTGCTTGTTGGTTCCGGTGCTGAGCATTTGCACCTATTTTTTTTTTTAGGGTCGGCACTTATTCTTCTGCTTTAAGCATTTGCTGCGAGCAAAAGACACATTTGGGGAAGCCGGAGAAAGAGAAAAACTAAAAAGCCTGACTATGGGAGAAAGTAGAAAGTTGCAGAGTGAACTGAAGGGTCAGGGAGTGGTTTAAATGTATTAATGAGGCCCAAGATAGGTTCAGGATTACGATGCCTTAGTATTTTGGGTTCCCACATTTAATTGCAGCTGCGCGTGTTTAAGAGGAGGGCTTTGAGCACCGGCACGCTTTTATTTACAAATGAAGCACTGGGCGATGAGCATGCGAGGCTCGCTGCCCTTTGTTATTAACTATGAATACTTGCTCTCAGGGACCATAACCTTAAAGCCTATGGTCCCTGAGAGCAGGTATTCACAGTTAATGGTGGGGGTCCCAGGGCGCTTGTGGCGCGGAGACCCCTGTTATTAACTTAACAGCCCTGCTCTCAGAGACCACGGGGTCTCTGAGAACAGATCTGTTCAGTTAATAACGAGGGTCCCGAGCTACATAGCACTCGGGGACCCCCGTTATTAACTTAACAGCACGGCTCTCAGAGACCTTGTGTCTCTGAGAGCAGATCTGTTAAGTTAATAACGAGGTTCCCCGAGCGCTTTGCAGCTCGGAGACCTCTGTTATCAACATAACAGGTCTGTTCTCAGAGGCCAGCGGCCTCTGAGAGCAGATCTGTTATGTTAATGACATAATCCCGAGCCGCAAAGTGTTCGGGACCCTTGTTATTAACATAGCAGGCCTCCTCTCAGAGGCCGCCGGGGACACCCGCAGCTTCTGAGAGCAAGTTGGCTAGGTTAATAACAGAGATCCCCGAGCGTGTTACAACACAGCAGTCTCTGTTATTAGCCTAGCCAACTTGCTCTCAGAAGCTGTGCGGGGTCCCCAGTGGCCTCTGAGAGCAGGCCTGCTATGTTAGTGGCAGGAGGCCTTGCACCTCGTGTTAGGCCCCCTCCAGCCCCCCCTTGGGGTTAGAGGGAGTCTAGCATGCGGTGCGAAGCCTCCTGCCACCATATGGTGCAGGAGAAGATGCGGATGGCGCGAGGTGCTGGCCTGAGGGCCTGAGCCTCACGCGCTTGTGCCCTCAGGCCCTTACAATATAAAATAAGGTTGGGGCCCTTGGACCCCAAGCACAAGGCTCGGGGTCCCCAGAGGCCCACATGGCAGCATTGTTTTTTTTATTTTTTTTTATTTAAAATAAATAAATAAAATAAAAATAAAAGAATAATAAAAAAATAACATTAATAATAACAAAAAAACAATTACTGGGGGCTACATGGCAGAGGCCACATAACACTGTATTTGAGTGTATGTGTTTGTGTGTACACGTGTGCTCTGTGTCTTCTGCCCTGTAACCCCCCAGCCCCAACCATACAACTTATCAATGGTGGGGCATTGAGCAGCAGGCTTAAGCCCCACAAACCCCCATCCACTCACCTTAGGTCAGGGTCCTGTTGTCCTGGGGTGTTGCTGAGAAAGACGCAGGGACCCCCATACTGCCTCCACAGCCTGCAATGTTTTAAAAAGACTTTGTCTGGGGTGTTGGAGCTGGCTCTGTCTATCTTCTCCACCCTGTAGGCTGGAGTTTAGATTGAGCTCCGCCCCCCACACATGGTTCAGAGCATTGGAGAGCTAGGGTGAAAACCTGGCGTGGATCCTAGGATCTGGCTTCCATTCTATTGTACATGTATATATTCAATGAACTGTAATGTTTTTAAATTGTGTTGAGTTATATATTTTTATAATTAGTGTAATTATATGACGTTATAAAGACCATAAGCGGCATTGTAATATGAGTGAAATAAGGCTGCGGAGCCCTTGGAACTATATAAATAATGCCTTATAGAGAGAATCCTTTAGCTTATGTTGCGCAGGAGTTCCGCCCTGTGGACTTTTTTAATAAACAGTGTATGGTTTTTGAAAAAATGTGAACAAATGGCTTTGTGTATTGTACCTTTAGAGCATGGTATTGGGTTGATGGTGGGCTTTTTTTTTAACAACCTTTTGCAAGATTTTATGAATGGGTCCTGCATGTAACATTAAGGGGGTCATTCTGACCTCGGCGGTAAAAGGCCCTTACCGCCGGTCAGAAGTCCGCCATACTACCGCCGCGGCCACGGTAGACCGCCACGGTCATTCTGACCACCAACTGTGAAACCGCCAAAAATCCGACATCCAAGGAAGGCCGCCACATCAGCGGGCCGCGGAAAACTGGAGATGACCAAACCTCCACCGTCACGCCAACACAAACACGCCCATGCCATTCTGACCCACGAATCCACGCAGCGGTCTTTCAACCGCGGTAATCCATTGGCAGTACACACCGATGCGCTCAAAATACACACACAGCTCCAAAACACTGCCACATTGGACATTTTGAAATACGCACACCTGACACACATACAAACAACGCTCCCACACATCCAATCAACTATAAAACACACACCCACATCACCCACAAACCCCCACTAGTTGGAAATCGGAGCGAAGGCGAGAGCGAGAGCGAGAGATAGCGATAGCGATAGCGAGCACAGCATTAGAAAACCCCAACACACACAGGAACACAACTTCATCACCCACACCACATCTACGCACACATCACCACATATCACCACGCACATCACCACAAACACCACCCCACACCTCATCCACACCACCCCATGGCACCCCAAAGACACCCAAGGTTTTCGGACCAAGAACTCTGGGTCATGGTTGAGGAAATCATGAGGGTTGAGCCCCAGCTCTTCGGCACACAGGTGCAGCACACCACCATAGCAAGGAAGGCTGAACTATGGCAAAGGATCGTAGACAGGGTCAACGCTGTGGGACAGCATCCCAGAAATCAGGAAGATATCAGAAAGCGATGGAACGACCTACGGGGGAAGGTGCGCTCGATGATCTCCAGGCACAACATCGCTGTGCAGAAGACTGGCGGCGGACCCCCACCCACCCCACCCCAATTCACAGCATGGGAGCAAGAGGTGGTAAACATCCTGCATCCTGATGGCCTCGCTGGAGTAGGTGGAGGAATGGACTCTGGTAAGTAGAATCTCAACTACTTCACCCCCCCCCCAAACACCAGCATGCCAACCCCCCCCCTCACCCCCAATCTCACCCCCCAGCACATAACCTCCCTGCCAATGTCTCACCAGCACAACCCACCCTAAACAACACCAACCCCTGAATGCCAACACAAACCATAGACAGCCACCACCAAAGCATGACCATTGCACATACCCATACACCCCCCCCCCCAACCCTCACAACACCTCCCACAAGGGAATCCCAGCACTGGGGGACAAGGGCACCCAAAATGCACGCCATGGCACACACAGAAACAATAACCATACTCCTTTACCCCTGCAGGGCCCGAACGACAACACACCGCCACGGAGGGTCCAGAGATGTCCATCCCACCCCCAGAACAGGCCCCCAGCGAGGACAGCAGCTCTGTCGACCTAGAACCTGACGACCAGCCCGGACCATCGGGGACCTCTGGATAGTCGGTTCCCCACACACAGGCCACAGCAGACCCAAACCCCTCTGGGAACACCAGCACAGCTCCCACCCAGCGGGCCCATGCCTCTGTCCCGCGGATGCGTCAATCAGCGGTGTGTCCGCCACTACAGGGCACCCAGGCTGACCCAACACCCCAACAACAACAGGGACCTGGGGGCAGTGGTAGTGGGCACACCGTCCAGGGGACAGAGGCCCGGGGAAACAGGGCAACTGGGAGGGCTGCTGTGCGACAGGCGGGGGAGGACAGGCCCAGGGAACCGACTCTCCAAGAGGCCCTCACCACCATCATGGGAGCGTATCATCACTCCCAGGAGACGATGGCGACGGTACTGGCCAGGTTCACCGAGATCCAGGCACAGCAGGAGGAACGGTACATGGGGTTCAGCAATGAACTCCGGGCCATCGCTACCGCAATGGGGACCATAGTCCAGGCCCTAAACCGCATTGAAACCACATTGCGGGACCATGTGGCACCGCAAAGGGCCCCTGTCACTAGCCAGGAACAGCCTACCACCTCCGCCGGTGCTAGTGGCCAGGAGGCCCCCACAGAACGACGGGCCACCAGAACCCCACCTCCTGCTGAAGAACAACCACCCCGCAAGAGGAACCTGAGATCTCAAAGGAAGACAGAGTAGGATGCCAAGACCCCCGCCAGTCTAATATCCCCCCGGATGTCATTCCACTGTCCCACAGTGTCACCCTGTCCAACCTTGAACTGCCCCTGCTCCATCCTTCCACTGCCATAGGAACAATGCACCTGTGCGACCGAGAACTGGACTCTGCCATGGACATAACTCCACCCTCACCCTTCACTGTTTAATATCATGTACCAAAATATAGCACTAAAAATAAATCACTCATTGCACATAAATCATTCTGGAGTCAGCCTGTATTATTTACAAATGTATAACACATTACTTATCAATAATGTTCTGTTATATATGTGTGGACAACATACCGATGTCAATAAGCATTAGTCCATGGGCTAACCAGGCAGAAGTCACGCAGTGGGTCAAACAGCACTGAAAAGGGAAGGGAAAAGTAAACTTCAGGTTAAAAGAACTGGGGGGAAATACACAAAGTAAAGATGCAGGGGGCATTCACTAAATGGTAAATGGCGTGGGTGATTCCTACCTGTGTGCTACTGAAAATACTGTAGGATAACTCTGTCCCTGTTGTCTGGGTCGTCCTCTTCGTCTTCCTCCTCTTCACTCTCCGCAGGCTCCACAGCTGCTTCAACACCACCATCTGGACCATCCTCCTGCAGGAAGGGCACCTGACGTCGCAATGCCAGATTGTGAAGCATACATCAGGCCACGATGATCTGGGACACCTTCTTTGGTGAGTACATCAGGGATCCCCCTGTCATATGTAGGCACCTAAACCTGGCCTTCAGGAGGCCAAAGGTTCTTTCAATGACCCTCCTAGTTCGCCCATGGGCCTCATTGTACCGTTCCTCTGCCCTGGTCCGGGGATTCCTCACTGGGGTCAATAGCCAAGGCAGGTTGGGGTAACCAGAGTCACCAATTAGCCACACACGTTGTATCTGTAGCTGTTCCATCACATAAGGGATGCTGCTATTTCGCATCACATACGCGTCATGCACTGACCCAGGGAACTTGGCATTCACATGGGAGATGTACTGGTCAGCCAAACAGACCACCTGGACGTTCATCGAATGGTAACTTTTCCTGTTTCTGTACACCTGCTCATCGTCTTTTGGGGGTACTAAAGCCACATGGGTCCCATCAATGGCACCAATTATGTTGGGGATATGTCCAAGGGCATAAAAATCACCCTTCACAGTGGCCAAATCAACCTCCTCAGGGAATACAATGTAGCGCTGCATGTGTTTCGTCAGGGCAGACAACACTCTAGACAAGATTTTTGAAAACATAGGCTGAGACATTCCAGATGACATGGCCACTGTTGTCTGGAATGAGCCACTTGCCAAAAAATGGAGGACTGACAGAACCTGCACTAGAGGGGGAATTCCTGTGGGTTGGCGGATGGGGGACATCAGGTCTGGCTCCAGCTGGGCACACAGTTCATGTATAGTGGCTCGGTCAAGCCGGTATCGTAGTATGATGTGGCGTTCTTCCATTGTCGACAGGTCCACCAGCGGGCGGTACACGCGAGGATTCATCCTTCTCCTCGCAAGTCCCAGCGGACGGTGCCTAGGAAGGACAACATGGAGCACAGAGTCAAGCAAGTCACAGGTACGTTCACCACTGCATGCACAGTACACGAAAAGGTATGGATGGCTATGTTTGGATGTGTGGCAATGCAAGGCCTAGGCCTGTGTGACGCAGTTGAAATTAAGCCATGTGGGCCCTTGAAATGGCGGCTGCCTGACCGGTGAAGTGGGACAATGGGATGTGAGGTCAATGCGCTGGCGTGGCACACCGTGGCGGTAGGCGGTCGAAGACCGCTATACGAACTCGCATTGGTTAACATTGAACCCTATGGGATTCAGGAGCCAATGACGATGTGCGCCGGCGGTCGCGGTACGCACCGCCGCGGCCGTGACCGCCATTTTCTATCTGCCTAATCACTCGATACCTGATCATCCACAGGAGAGGACCTATATTGCAAGTGCTGCTGTGACCTCGGTCTGGAAGTGACAATGGCTGCTGCGACTGGGGAAAGGGCCCCTGCCTTCACGTCTGAAGAGTTGGAGAAACTAGTGGATGGGGTCCTCCCCCAGTATGCGCTACTCTACGGTCCTCCAGACCAACAGGTGAGTACACTGAGTACACATTGAATGGGTTATGTTATGGCTGTGTGGAGTGGGGTGGATGTAAGTTGTTGGGGTGGGGAGAAAATGAGGACTGCAACGCACGACAGATGAGAGAATGGGCCACATGGCAAGGTTGGGGAGGGGGGGGCATGTACTCCAAACATGCCGAAAATTCACGTTTTCTCTTTCCCACCCTGTACATGTCTAGCAGGTGAGCGCCCATCAGAAAATCGACATTTGGCGTGCCATCGCCAAGGAAGTCCGGGCCCTGGGGGTCTACACCAGACGGGGCACCCACTGCCGCAAGAGGTGGGAGGACATCCGCCGCGGAACCCGAAAGACCGCCGAGTCACTGCTGGGGATGGCCTCCCGACCTAGGAGGGGTGCCAGTCGTACCCTGACCCCCCTGATGTCCCGGATCCTGGCGGTGGCCTACCCTGATTTGGATGGGTGCTTGAGGACATCACAGCAGACACAAGGGGGTGAGTACCTGCACATTCTGCTATCCTTAAGCGCAGTTGAGGCGTCTGGGTGGGGGACGAGGGCCGTGGGTGACACTAGGCCAGGGCGCTTTCTGTAGTGTAGTCCCCTCCCTTAGACATGGCCCTGTGCCCCCGCCCCCCACCTCTGTAGGGTGCCAAGTACAGCTATCCATGGTCCTGCATCACCCATGTGCGCGTCTGTTGTCCCTAGACCTGTTGGCCTAGTCAGAAGTACTGAGTAGTGTACCCCAATTTCGCGGCTTAGTGCATGAGGCACCTGTGTCTGTCCTCTCCGCCAACGGTATTGACAAGGCATACACTCAACTTTGTATTATTTCTCCCCCCACCCTTATTATTTGTCTTCTTGTGCATCAGCATCATCAGGCGGAGGAGAATTGGCGTCGGAGCACGAGGGAGCTGCAAGTCACAATGCCCCGGTGGGCACTGGAACAGACACCGAGGGCACCAGTGATCCGGAGGGCGAGGGGAGCACCACAACGGGGACCGGTGAAGACACCAGCGACACGGACACGTCCTCGTTTGGGAGCTCCCTAGCGGGTGCGGCAACATCCGGGCCCCCCGCCTCCACAGGTACAGCCGCCACCCAGCGCTCCAACTCCGCCCTCCCAGCAGCCCCTCAGCCTTCGCTCCGTGCCCGCTCGCCCAGGAAGGCGGGCGTCTCCTTCGCCCCAGGCACCTCAGCCCCTGCCCCAGTTACCCCTGCTGCCCTCAGTGTGGAGCTCATTGACCTCGTGAGGGCGCTCATTGTTGGGCAGACTACCCTTTTGAATGCCATCCAAGGGGTGGAAAGGGAGGTGCATCGGAGCAATGCCTACCTGGAGGGCATTCATTCGGGTCAGGCTGCCCATCAACGATCGTTCACTGCTCTGGCCTCAGCACTGACGGCAGCCATTGTCCCTGTCTCCAGCCTCCCTCTTCTAACTGCCTCCACCCTTTCTCTGTCTCCTGTCCCTCAGCCTATCCCATCCACACCATCAGACCAGCCTGCACACACCTCAACACCCAAGGCCAGATCATCCAGACACAAGCACCACAGGACACACAAGCATTCACCACAGCAACACCCAGATGCAGACATTCCAACAGTCACTACCACCTCTGTGTCCCCCTCCTCCTCGTCTCCCTCCTCCCTCCCTGTGACGTCTACACTCACACCTGCATGCACACCACCATCAGCCAATGCTTCCATCACCAGCACACCCTCCACTACAGTCCTCACACGTGCAGTCACCACCCCCACTGCCATCTACACGTCCCCTGTGTCCTCTCCCACTGTGTCTGTCACCCCCTCTTCCAAGACACATAAACGCAGGCAGACACCCAAACAACAGCCAACCACCTCACGACAGTCTACACCTCAGTCACCTGCACCCAAAGACAGCACACCTGACTCTCCTACAACCACATCCTCTTCCTCCACTTCCATCACCACTACTCCTACCCTTTACCTTGGTCCTAAGAAATGTTACCTCTCTAATCTTAACCTCTTTCCCTCCCCTGACCCACCCCCTCCATCGGTTAAGAGCCCCAAGAGCACCTCAGCCACCACCAGCCCAGCTTCGAGGGTCCAAGTGGTGCATGGCTTCTGGAGTCCACCCTTTGGCGGCAGTGACACTTCACTGAGCAGCAAGGGGACATCCAGCCCACCCCCAGGCAAGAGGACACGTAAAGTGAAGGGCCGCCGTGAGAGGACTGAGACGGCTGCCCCCAAGGAGCCAACAACGGCCACTTCACCTGCCACAACAGCCAGGGGAGGCAAGGGCCCGAGAGTCCCATCTAAGGAGCGAAAGGGCAGCAGGGCGGAGAGGTCATCCATCAGGAGCGCAGAGCTGGAGGGCCCCGCAAGCCCCATCCCGCCTGCAAGGGACGACAGCAAAGGGCCCAGTACTCCGTCCCCGAAGGGGCCTGCCACTGCACATTCGGAGGGCGAGTGATCAGGGTGTCCAGCCCAGGTCTGGCTCCCTAGACTTCCTGGAAGAGCACCGCTGAAGAGGGCCCCGCCGTGAAGACAGGCACCGCTGAACAGGGCCCCGCTGTGCAGAAGAGCACCGCTGAACAGGGCCCCGCCGTGAAGACAGGCACCGCTGAAGAGGGCCCCGCCGTGCAGAAGAGCACCGCTGAACAGGGCCCCGCCGTGCAGAAGAGCACCGCTGAAGAGGGCCCAGCCGTGCAGAAGAGCACCGCTGAACAGGGCCCCGCCGTGCAGAAGAGCACCGCTGAAGAGGGCCCCGCCGTGCAGAAGAGCACCGCTGAACAGGGCCCCGCCGTGCAGAAGAGCACCGCTGAAGAGGGCCCCACCGTGCAGAAGAGCACCGCTGAATAGGGCCCCGCCGTGCAGAAGAGCACCGCTGAACAGGGCCCCGCCGTGAAGACAGGCACCGCTGAAGAGGGCCCCGCCGTGCAGAAGAGCACCGCTGAACAGGGCCCCGCCGTGCAGAAGAGCACCGCTGAAGAGGGCCCCGCCGTGCAGAAGAGCACCGCTGAACAGGGCCCCGCCGTGCAGAAGAGCACCGCTGAAGAGGGCCCCGCCGTGCAGAAGAGCACCGCTGAACAGGACCCCGCCGTGAAGACAGGCACCGCTGAACAGGGCCCCGCCGTCTCAAGCACCGCTCCGCTGGGCCCCTCCTGTCAAGCACCGCTCCGCTGGGCCCTTCCTGTCAAGCACCGCTCCGCTGGGCCCTTCCTGTCAAGCACCGCTCCGCTGGGCACCGCCGTCTCAAGCACCGCTCCGCTGGGCCCCTCCTGTCAAGCACCGCTCCGCTGGGCCCTTCCTGTCAAGCACCGCTCCGCTGGGCCCCGCCGTCTCAAGCACCGCTCCGCTGGGCCCCTCCTGTCAAGCATCGCTCCGCTGGGCCCCGCCGTCTCATGCACCGCTCCGCTGGGCCCCTCCTGTCAAGCACCGCTCCGCTGGGCCCCGCCGTCTCATGCACCGCTCCGCTGGGCCCTTCCTGTCAAGCACCGCTCCGCTGGGCCCCGCCGTCTCAAGCACCGCTCCGCTGGGCCCCGCCGTCTCATGCACCGCTCCGCTGGGCCCTTCCTGTCAAGCACTCCCCAGGATATGGCAGTGGGCATGGTGGCCCCTTCGTGGGTCTGGCGTCGTGGACTCATGTGGCTGAGGTGCCCCCCCTTCCCTTCCCCCTGAGGTGCCTGTAGTTTTGTCATCAGATGCCCCTGCAGTGTTCTCTCCAAAGGACTCAGGTCTCGTGTGTGGGCTTTGCCCTTGTGTTGCTACACTTTGGCCCACGGACAAATCGTTACTACGTAAAATGTGCAGGACTGATTTCTGCAGTTGTCCACTGCTGTGTATATTGACTTTTTAAATGTAAATATTCTGGCTAGTTGACCAATACTTATCGGAGGCTATTTTGGACATAAATATTTATTGACAATTTTGAAATGTCATTGCATTTTTTACGGGGGTTTGGTTGGTGTCACTGTGACTTGTTGCTCTGCATTGGTGTGTACATAAAGGGGGGGGGGTTGCATATGTGTGTGCCCGTAACCTTTCGTCCTCCCCCCTCCCGTGTGTCGTAGGTGCTGTACTCACCGTTGACGTCTGCGCCGGAGTTCGTACTCGTGGTAGATGAGCAGGTAGACGAGAGCAGGTATGATGTTCAATTCGGGTTCCATGCTGTCCTCCGTACTCGTGGAGTGTGTAGAGGTGAGCGTTTTCACATTCGTAGTCTGTTTCTGCCGTGTTTTTATCGGCGGGGCTCCCGCCCCGGAAAAGGTGGCGGATTGGTGGGTCATGATAGTGTGGGCGGTACATTGTCTGCCGCCTGGCTGTTGGCGGTGACAGCCGCGCTGTTTGTCAGTCCCGCCGTGGCGGGCGGAGTGTTAATGTGGCGGACTGTGTTGGCGGTTCCCGCCAGGGTCAGAATTCCATTTTTTGGACCGCCGGCCTGTTGGCGATTTGGCCGCCGCTTTATCACCGACCGCCAGGGTTAGAATCACCCCCTAAATGAGTTATGCTTAAAGTCAATTTTGTTTCTTTTGTATGTAGGATCCCCACGAGCCAACTCTGTCCCCAGTTGAAATGGAGGCAATGCAACAAGGTATATGTATCTAGTGATTTATATATTGGAGACCCGTTCTAAACAAAGTTGTCTTGATTATTATTTTTTTTATTTTACCATTAATGGCTTCCTATGTGTTTGTGTGCTTTTACAGGTTATGATGCTGAACTACAGCTTGCGGTTGGTGCTCTGCAACAAATCCTCCAGGCTCAAGACGGTCCAAGCACAATGTCTCATGATGCAGCTTTTGCAGGTAAATAAAAGGAGTCCTTGTGTAAACGCCGTGAAAACCTAAAAAGCCCCCATAAACACAGCATCAAAGGAACCCTCAAAGATCTTGTATAGTCTGTGTATTATATTGTAAATGTAACAGTTTTTTAATGTTTTATCCCCAGGACCCCCTGCGGTACAAGCGACTCCCGTGGTAACGGCCCAGAATGGGATAGGGGACACTAAAAAGGCTGGCCAAAAAAGGAAGCCTTCATCGCCTAAACAAGGACCACCTACAAAGAAAGGACCCTCCCAAAGGAACACATCAGGTGGGTTTTTAGAAAATGTGGAGCCAGGTGAATTAAATCCTTAGTGTGTCTCAAACCTCTTTCACCCCCATGATATAGTGGCTATAGCAACACCTAATACGTATTTTGTTATCTTTACATCCTAGTGTTAGCACAAAAGAGTTCTGGAAGAGTCAGCCGTCAGACTATGCTGACTGCATCGTCTTTAAAGGGCAGCAACGTGACCCTTCAAAACCCCATGGCACCAACTGCGTCCGTGAACATAGTAGGACACCAGGACAAACTGTGCATCGGCTTTACGGACGGCAGTCATGGCCCAGGTACTGCTCCTAACTACACCTCATCAACAGTAATAAAGACTATGCCCAGTACCGCGAACACGTCTACAGTAACAACCTATGCACAAGGGTATGGACAATGTGACAGCATAACGCTTACAGCCATGGACACACACCATCCTGTACCATGTAGAACCTCTGGCGGGGACCCTATCCAATGCAATAAACCTAAAATAAGTTGTTTGTCCTTGAAGAACCGCAAGAAGAAGCTGCAGACCCCTTAGCTACAAGCTGTGCCTCTAGGCCTGTCTTTTAAAAATGTTGTTAAGGCTCAGCCTGTTCCACCTAGCCCACCGTATTCTAATTGTTCAACGCTTGAGGAGTCTATTATAGTTGGGTCTGTCAGCGCCCTAGTACCAGCAGCCTGTATAACTAGCCCTCCCCGTTTACATGACACACGCATGGAAACAGATAGCCCCACAGATGATCCATATTCTGGTGTATAGGACTTCTAAAGGCACTAGCTGGTCTGGTAGAGAGTTCTGGAGCCACAGCAATGCCATGTGCCCCTTCTAATGCAACCCTTGACGGGTTGCAATCACCAGTATCTCCATTACCCGCACCCAGCCACAGTACTTCATATGCATCAGAGGCCTTAAAATATTATAACCAACATTTAACCTCCCCATGTCTGATGTCACCAATTACACCCCCTGGAGCGTACAACCCCACCAGCCCATCACCAAGTGCCTGCACGCAATGGTCTTCACCACCCTCCTCAATACACCCGATTAGCAGTACAGGATGTAGCGGTTCACAAAATCAGAGTTTTGGAACACCATCTAGCGATGATCAGGCCTCCTGAGCACCGGGGTGTTCACACTGGGGCCCTGTCCTTTTGACCAGTCCCAAACCACCCGTTCGAAAAGGGCTTATTGCAGTTAACAGTTATCAGACCCCCGGGGTGGTTATGGGTAATATACAGCACACAGCTAAGGCCACACGTAGCGGACAGGGTTTTGAAAACTTACCTGAAAGAAATACAACAGGCCGCTAGGAAACTAAAATCACGCCTGTAGCTCAAAACCTAAAAACTGGGAAAGTCGGGGTCGATACTGGGTCCTCCGACTATCCTAGAGAGCGTTAATCCTGTGGTTAGCAAGGTGTAGAAGGGAGGTGGTCGTAGCTTGTGAATCAGCCACGGCAGACATAGACAATATATTGGCGTGACTAGGCAGCCGTGTACCCCTAAGGAGTGCCCTATCTGCTTTTTGTAAAAAGGGTGTCCATAGGTCTAAATATAAAAAAAAGACCCAGGATGTACTCAGTAAAGCTCTACGTGTTTTACGAGCGCTCAAAACCAAAAAGCTGCGAGAGACAACACCCAACTGTTTAAAACTCTTAAAAGCAGCACCCTCAACACCTAAAACACTCCCCATAAGGCCCCAAAATATAATGTTAGGAGAGAATATAGGCATTTTCAGGGCCTCAAGGGGTAAAGTTCAGAGCCGGCTCAACCCCAAACATCCTGAAGGATCCCCGCCAGTATTAGGTGAAATAACAAGGACACCTCCGGTAAATTGACCAACTATTGTTCAAATAGGCTGTGGTCGGTTGCCTAAAAACAGCTGGGTTTGTAAGAAACAGAAGTGGGCTAGTAGCGCTAGAAACCGTAAGCTTTAAATAAGAAAATTAAAGAAAGCCAGACTAAGCGTTACAATGAGGCATAAAAATACCCCAATAACGACCCATAGTCAACTAGCATCGAATGATACCCCAGGGAGCCCGCCAGCCTGCGACGGTCCTCAAGCTGAGGATTCAGAAACAGTGTTTTTGGAAAGCATAAGAAGGTACAGTTGTACTGTAAATAGGTTTAACGCTACAGAGCACTATGAGGAGTTTAGGTTTGTTAACCTAGACCATCTAAACTCCTCCGATCAGGGTGTTATAGCTATACACCAGGCCATACAAATGCTCATAGAATGATTGTTACACAATGTGGGGCCTAACGATTTCTTCCAGCTGCGTTTCCAGGGGCAGGGTCTCAACAGTCATCTATTTACTAGACGATCATCTTGAGATGTGTTTGACGCTGTGACGTTTCTAGAAAACCTGTCTAAGCTTTTACAGAGCAAGGTTGAATTACTGGCATACCGGATCTTTAGAATCATCACCCCTGTTGTTGGGGGTCAGGAGGGTGGTGCTTCCAGAACCTTAAAGAGTGTCATGTACAGTAAAATAATCGGCAAGAAATATCGATGGTTGATCGACTTTAAAACCGGAGCTACCAATATATGTCTGGCGGAGAGCTTTGCGGGGTTGTTGGTGGACCGAGCTACCCCAGACAACGTTATTATGTCTATGGCGGCGGCAGCCCATGTGGCGCTTCAAATACCGCCCGACAGACTGGTTGGTTTTGGGGATGTGGTCCTTTTTGAGAACCATTTTGCAGTTACGGTAAACGTTCTGTGCCACAGTGGTTCTTGGAAGTACATCACTACTGATGAGCGTGTGAAAAACAAGACCATTTATGTGCTACATCACGAAAACCATTTTTAAGGTATCTTAAACCTGAAAGGTTTTCTAGGCGCCAAGTATGTGTGCGAGTATTGTGACCACATATACAACCACCGGACCAGACACCAGTGTGAGATGCACTGTAAAATGTGTCAGAGGGACAGGTGCGTCATTTACGACGTTCAGAAGGTGAACTGCTTGACGTGTAAGATGCTTGAAGGTGCACATCAGCCTTGCACAGTGTATCCGTAAATCAGACTGTCGGGCTTGTGGGCGCTACAAGGCCGACTATCACGATTGTAAAAATATGCAATGTCCCAGGTGTAAGGTGTATTTTATAGCCGGAATAGCACACGAGTGTTACATGCTCGAAGGCTTACCCCAGAAAAAAACAGAAGACTATATCGTATTCGATATAGAGTGTACGCAGGAGACGGGTGTGCACCAGCCTAACTACATTAACGCCCATCATCTAACAGCCGATGGAAACTGGGAGTTTGAAGGCAGGTCGTGCGTGAACGATTTTCTCAACACGTTCATGCAACCGAAATACTATGAGTATACAATGCTGGCTCACAACTCGAAAGCGTACGACTCGTTCTTTATTCACCGGGACCTGATTTGTGAAAAGCTGGCCGTGGAGCTCATAACCCAGGGTTCCAAACTGATGCTGTTAAAGGTTGTGTCTTTTGAAATTAGGTTCATAGACACCTTGAATTTTCTGCCCATGAAGTTGAGCAAGTTGCCAAAAGCCTTTGGCTTTAAGGCTATAAAGTTTATTTCCCTCACTTTTTTAACACATGGGCTAATCAGAATTACAGCGGTCCTATGCCTCCACCCGACAGTTACGGCGTTGAGTACATGATGCTGTCTGAAAAAGAGAGCTTTCTGCAGTGGTACACTGAAAACTGTGAAAATTAGTTTCATTTTCAAACAGAGTTGAAAGCTTACTGTCAGGCAGATGTCATGATCTTGCTAAAAGCGTGCAACCTTTTCAGAGACGTTGTGGTGGAGATGATGAAACGGGTCAGGATTATCAAAACCAAATCCCGTAAGAGGAATGAAATCGTGGAATACCTAGACCCATTTAAGAACATTACCCTGGCTTCAATGTGCATGTCTATTTATCAGCACATGTTTTTAAAACCTGTAACCATAGCTCTAGTACCGCCTGACCTCTATAACGGTAAACAGAAATGTTACTCCATCCGTCTATTCAGTGGCTCACGTATGTCTCGGAAAAAGAGAACATCTTCATTCAACACACGTTGCAGGGCGGCGAATACCGCCTTGGCCGCTACTACCTAGACGGGGATGCGTTAATTAATGGGGTACCAACCGCCTTTGAGTTCAACGGTTGCTTTTACCATGGGTGTCCACGCTGTTACAAACCCCACGAGTTTAGTAGACTGCAGGGCACCACGTTTGAACATCTGCATCATCGTACTCTGGCAAAGGTGCAGTATATTGAAAGCAGCGGCTTTGTTCTGAGAACCCTCTGGGAACACGAGTGGTTAGAAGAGCTAACAAAAGATGCAGAACTGGGCGCTTTTATTAAGAGCCGGCAGATCCCAGCACCGTTGGAACCCCGTGGCGCCTTATTCAGCGGTCGTACAAACGCCATACAGCTGGTGAAGGTGAGAAAATACACTACTACGACTTCACCAGTCTGTATCTATTTGTGAAGAAGGTGAAGTTGTACCCAGTGGGGCATCCTAGGATCATATATAGTAACTTTAAGTCCCTAGATGGGTACTTTGGGTTTGTTAAGTGTCAAATCCACCCTTCGCGGAAGCTTTATTTCCCGGTGCTTCCGTACAGAGTCGACGGCAAGCTAATGTTCCCGCTATGTCAAACATGCGCTGAAAGTAAACAGACTAGCGAGTGTAAACATAGTGATGAGCAAAGGCTTCTGGTGGGGACATGGTGTACCATCGAGGTGCGCATGGCCCTCAAGAAAGGGTACCGCCTCGGTAAAATACTGGAAATTTGGCACTTTCCACACACTGACTTTTTTCTGTGTACATCAACATGTTTCTCAGAGACAAACTGGAGGCATCGGGTACCCCGACTAGTGCAACGATGAGCCCTCAAAGCAAAAGTACATCGCTGATTACCAAGCTCACTGGGGTATTACGCTGAGACCTGAGTTCATTAAGGTTAACCCCACCAGACAGTACCGGGGGCATCGAGGAAGTGTAGGTGGTGCCGCAACACGTGTACACTTCTAAAACCTTAGTGGACCACGCAAGCTTGGTGCTTTCCCCGATGGGGACCATCCTCTAATATAGGGAGGGTTCCTGCTAATCATACATTCCCTACTGAGGGCTATATATTATTTAAGGATTAGGTAGGTGTATTGGTCCTGAAGAATCGCACTAGATCATTTTGACTAATCAGCGAGAAACATGTTGACTATGATCTAGGAGTAGTACAGGGGGATCCTATACCTACTTTCACTATACTCTGAATTTAGAGATTTAGTGACAACTACCAACACTTTTTGTTTTCTGGGGAGTTTAGCCCTTATTTTATTCTCTCCCCATACTCTTGTTTTTAACCATGACAGAGGTCAGATATCTCAATAAATTATGTTTTACCTCTAGTCATTTTTAACAGCTTTTCTTTTCATACCAATCCTATATCAGCACACTTTTTGACCAGCTGGTTACCATTTGTAAAAGATCTCCGGCAAAGAGCCCCTCTGTGGGGCCTGTCAGGCATTGCAGTGCCCAATGAAGAAGCATGTCACCAAATGGTGAGTGAGGGCTCTTGATTCAAATATTTTGACTCCCAGGAACCTGTGACCTACAGGTACATACTCTCACAGTGGAACTGTGTATATCTTTTGAATTATACGTTTGTTGGGAGCATTATACACAGAACCAGGACTTTGTTTCCGAACCTCCCGTATTTGTAAGCCCCCCCTTTTTTTGTTGTTGGATAACCCCACCAGATGCCAGTTAGCTATCCTCTGTCTCACTTCCTTGTGGGGCAAATTTGCACAACGTACCAATTTGTCAAACACATCCTTCATCACAGATGCAGACGATCTTTTTAAGTATCTATTTACCCCATCTTATGATGTGTCCAGTTGTGAATTTATCAATGATGAGACAGCCGTCCTATGCTGGAAACACGCCAAAGAGTACCCCACAACATGTAATAAACATCTTCATAGCATGCTTCACAACCGCTCATGCTCGTCTAGAGCTTTAGAGGTTGTTGGATGAGCTTCAGGATCGTTGTTTGTACCACAACACTGACTCTGTTATTTTTGTGAGTAAAGAGGGTGATGAAGATCCTTCGCTGGGTGATTATCTAGGGGATTTAACCAGCGAGCTCGAAAAGGATGAGTACATACTCGAATACACCTCCTCTGGACCCAAGACCTATACTTACAAAACGTCTAACAACAGGGTTTGCATGAAAGTCAAAGGTATCACTTTAAACATCAGCAATACGGTTAAAATAAGTTTTGACAGCCAGAAAGGTCTGGTGCACGAGTACTACACATCGAGCGATCGCGAAAATAACAAAGCAATAGTTGTAAATCACCCTAGCATAGTCAGGTCCAAAGAAAAGTGGAAAATTACAACACAACCGTTGTATAAAACCCTACAAGTAGTGTTTGATAAATGAGTCCTGACCGAGGACTACAAAACACTGGCGTACAGTTATTAAAAAACATTAGAGGGGCGAACCCCAACCGCTATGGATACCAGTGGACACCAATTCTCCTGCGTTTTAGCAGGTCCCTCAAATAGCAGTTAAAGTTACTTTATAAAGAAACTGTTAGAAAACGCTCCTGGTGTTTTATCTCAGACCCCTAACAACATCGTATGGCTTTATTTCTGCTGGCAAGATCTTTACAAGGAACTATCCCTAAAGTTCCCACACATCCGATTTATAGAAGGCATCCCTAGTAATCTCAATGACGACTACTTTTTACCTAAACACCTTGTAAACATGGTCGTTGTGGATGATCTCATGCGCGAAGGCCGGGACCACCCCGAGATAGAGAGGGCATTTACTCAATATTATCTCACCCAAATCTGAGCATATGCTAAATTGTGCAGCACTTTTTTACAAGGGTAAGAGCAGTCGTTCTATAACTCTCAATGCCTCATACCTGGTCTTATTTAAAATACCCTGCGACAAGCTTCAGATATAAAATATAGCTAAACAGATGTACCCTGGACACATGCAGTTTTTCATGGAAGCATTTAACAACGCTACCGTAAAACCCCACGGTTACTTACTGGTAGACTTAAAACCCAATACTCTAGAAGACTACAGACTAAGCTCTGGTATTTTCCCACCTGACTTCCCTGTCGCTTACACGCCTAAAACAATCCCCAAAGCCTATCTTATAACATTTACACTCTAAAACTTGAAATATACGGTCACTACCATGTAGGCGCAGCTATGGCGTAATTTAGACCTCCTAAAAATGCTGGTCACAGCCAGGCCACAGCCAGGCCCCTGAAAAGAAAGGCTATCCTGTGCACTGCTTCAGACGATTTAGTAGCAGCCATTTCAGAAATAGCCCTAAACACCCTAAAAGGTAATGTCCCAATATCAACTAGCCAGTTCTGCGTGCTGAAGAAGAAGCACCACATTATTAAGAAGCTCAGCAATAAAAGAGCGTTGCTCCTTTCTAAAAGGAAACTAGTCAAACAGTCTTGAGGTTTTATAGGGGCGCTGCTGGGCAAAGCTATACCCCTAATTACAGGTCTCCTGTTGAGGACCTGATGGAGCACGCCCAAAAAATTTACCTTGCACCTCACCAGCAGCTGGAACAGTTGGGCCCTTCTACCATCGACACCTGGGACATACGCAGAAATGAGATGTAGCGTCTCGGTGCTGAAATCAAAGCCATTTTGAACCGAACCGATTTAAAACCACACGACAAAGCGGGGCTTTACTAAGGAGCTCTTCAAAAGTTTTTACAGTATTACAAACAATTAACCGCTGAAAAAAACGAATTAACTCTGTATACCCCCGACACTGAACAGCTGCCAGTAGACCCGGTAGTGCCGCAAGACCAGTGCCCTCCGACCCCCATTTACACTTTTGTCGAAGACCTTTTAAAAAATATAAGTCCGAGGTATAGAGGGATGGCACAAATGCTGCTCGGTAAAATGACTGCTACTAAAGATCTGACCTCTTGAAACGACCGGGGTGAATTAGTTTACAAGGGACAACCAGTTGCTAGATCACACATGTACGATCTGGTCAGAGGTCTCATGTACAGTAAAACACTCTTGACACAAAACACTCCTAGAGGATGGGAGCAGTTCCTAGGCGCCACTGTGGAACTCAACATTCCCTTCACGATTGTCAGTAACGCCAGCCACCGGTGAAGGCTTGAAAGTTTGAAAGATCCAACCCCTGGTGTTTTTACCATGAGTCCCACTGTGCCGATATCGCCTTTCTTTCCTCAGCTAACACCGTCTAGGAGCTGCGACGCTCTACACATGGAGCCTAAATTGAGACTGCTCAAAATGAACACATGGCTATTGCTCTAATGTTATCATAACATTTGAACTGTTGTACAGTTTTGCTAATAGGTTCGCGTTTGGAAAGATTTTTGCTTCATTTATTTCTTTACCCGTGTAAATGTTTGTGTTGAAAACTGTTTGTAATAAACACTTTTAACATTTCAACAGTCGTAAGTCACCTTTTTAAAAAAATGATTTTAAAATGTGTGGAGGGTGAATAAAATGCATAGTCTGACAACCACGAGTACAAATAGAGGCGTTACATGGCCTTACACTTTGGACAAACACCGTATTCTGTTTTAATAACGCTCAACATAGTCCTTGTGTTTTCATTCACATATTTCATAACAATACCATCGTTGTTTACTAAATTGGCAGAATACAGATTTAAAAATATATACCCTCAGACATTTTACTAATAAAATATATACAGTGTTCCCTGCATTTGATGGCTAGAGAATCCTGTATACGCAGCTTGTTATACTCAACCGTGGGCGCTGCTTTTTTTTTTTACATATTTGAATATCGGTTTTGTATAAATGTTATGCTCTGGGAACCCCGCTAAACTGTCAAACACTATATTCTTGTCTACATCCAGAAACAGGACCGCCCAATGTGTACCACCCTTGTAATGCAGGTCGGTGTTAAAGACTAGAGTGTGGGGTCTTTCTTGGCCTGTCTCTCCCGGTAGCCCATCGCTAGGAAATACACCTAAAAAGAATTTCTTAGCGTATTTATGCCTGCTTAAGAAGTCACGTATCTGCACAGCGTCCATTTTACAATCTTTTAATGATATTCAAACAAAATCTGTTGGGCGTGATTGACTTGAATGACGCTGTGGCATACAGAGAATACAACCATGTTCACGTTGGTAGCCAGCGCTTGTGTAAAGCGTATTTCAGCTTATAGATTTTCATTTTTGATCAATTTGTAGTGGTCATCGACTTCCATGTCAGGAGTCAGGTCAAAAGCAAACAAAGTGTAGCCGGCCCCATACCCCTCTATTGAAACAACGACTGCTGAGTCCCGCATATGATTCCCCGTTATCAAGACCAGACCAAGATATTCCCTGACAAAATAGGATGTTCCAAAACTTGGAGTGAACGGTTTTGTGGGGATAACAGCTCCCTCGTGGACCAAAGCGGCGTAGTTGATATCGTAGTGTTTGAAGTTGAAAGGGTTAGAGGTACAGAGCCCGCTAAAAGCAGTATTGTCCATAAACCCCATGATAATGAGTGTCGAGAGCTGCCCCAGAAATAGATTTTGCTGCTATGTTAGTCTAGTACCGGCGGGGATGCTGAATACCTTCAGAGCCACTCTTTCAATGGCGTACTTGGTGTTCGATAGTTGTAAAGCTTCAGCGTGGGCCAGTCTGATGCTCAGTGACACTTTCACTCTCTTTACAAACAGGCTCACGGACAATATAACCAGTTTATACTGCTCCGCATTGCCGCTGATGAAACAAAACGCATCCTTGTTGTGGTTGAGTTTGATCTTAAGATCTATACCATTGACTAGAAGCTTATCTTGGAAGAAAAGGTCTGCATGTATGCACCCCGGAGGTCCAACTGTCTACTGCCGGTGGCGAAGCTGACTCTTTTTTAAAACCATTGTTGCACCCGTCCAACGCTGTGTCCTCAAAATGCGCTTGAGTATCATTGTAGAAGAGCCCCGCTGAAAGCTGTGTGTCCAGGGCTTCCTGACTGTAATTTAGAATACTCTCTATGTAGGCCCTGTAGGCGTACATGTTATCACTTTGCATGACAAGTCGATCGCCCAGGTTAATGTCCACCTGATTAAACATGGTTGCAATGGGGTAGGTGATCTGTGCCACTTTAGCATTAGCCTCGATGTTGGTGCGTTCGCTTTGGTTATTTTGTATACGAGGTGTAGCAGAGTGTTGTTGAGATCCAAATACACATCCGTGGACCCCGACACATAAAACTCTATCGGCACCAGAGAGGCTGGAGGCGATACTTCCATGAAAAAGCTGTTCTCAATGCTGGTCTGTGTGGGTTTAAGAGAAAACAAATCTAGCTCAGAGTTGGCGTATTCATCCGAGGCGCAGTGTACGAAGGCCATGATAACTGATTTAAAAAAGATTCGCACTAGAGTGTGGTCTCTTCTTCTTGGAAGATCTCTTCCGTCTTACGACTCTTCTTTTGTGTGGGCCTTTTGAAGAAGTCCTCCATTTTTTATAGGGCATCGGCGGGCCCCTACGCCTCGAAGCCCTTCACTTCCGTTTAACACCCACATGCGCCTTGTACAGCAACCCCGCTCCTTCTTGGGGCTGTTTGTTCATGTGCTCAGTGACAGCTGACGTTACAGAGCCTACAATGTCATGGGCCATGTTCGTAGTAGCCACTTTAATGTGAGTGTGACAGGGCACGCGTAACAGGAGAAACGGGGGTGGACGCGGAGTACCCCAGTGCACTCTGATGAGTGCCAGAGCATACCTTCATCCAGCACGGCCTGATGTAGAAATGGAGCTGGGATGAGCTGCGCAAAGACCCGGAAGGAAAGGAGCCGGCGTGAGGAGAGCCAGGAGAAAATCGCGTGTCGCATGTCGCGTGTCATGCGTCGAGGAGGAACAGGGCACCCTCATCTGAGGGAAGCCGTACCAGAGAAGACGGAAGAAGACGAAGAGAAGGAGACGATGGGACAAAGACACCGCGGGAAGCAGAGAGTGTCCATTGACAGGAAGACGAAGGGGAGAGTGACAGACGAAGAAGCCAGCCACGTTCCTGGAACAGCGTGGCTTATCAAGGTACGAGAACGGGCAGGGGAAGGAAGAGAACTTCTGGGAGGTGGAAGGCGACTTGTTGGGCACTAACAGAACAGAAAAAAAAGAAAAGAAAGAAAAGAATAAGAGCACTTATAAGAGATAAATAGCACAAGGTGAAGGGAAATAAAGGGTGATACACATCAGACGAATAAAGGCTTTGTGTTTTCTTTCCTCTCCCCCTCTGTTGATGTGGCTGAGATTCCGCAGCCTTTGAACCAATTACCTGGGGAGAAGAACAGAAGGAAAATACATGAGAGGCTTACAAGGAGAAAAGAAACACAACAAGGACAAACAAAGACTGTAGACTATGCCGATATTTGGATAAGAAAAGAAGGACAGAGAGAAAAGAAATAAAGACGTATACCAAAGAACTTTAATACTGGTGCAAAGAGTTATTCAAAAATCCAGATTAAAAAAAGGGAGAAGTATCCTGACATATTACTTACCTGTCACAGTGGGGTTTTGCAATTTCGTGCCCTCTTCTCAAAAAAGGCATGGCTCTTCTAAACAAACTCTGAAAGAAGCCCCCCAATCCGACCCCGTACATAACAGTGGCCCCTTGAAAGTAGCGTGGTTATCCTCCATAGCCAGCCCAAACTCTATAATAGTCCCTGTATATAGAGGGATCCCCGTATGTTTTCACCATCGCGATCGCAACTGCCTAATAGTCACTGTCGTGTCAGTGGCAGGTAAGTCCTTGCTTTATTATTATTCCCCCCCACATCCTCCCACCACCACTTTTTATTTGCAGTAGCCGCTGCGGCGCATGCCACAATAGGTGACGAACACCAGTACAAACTGAATGTTTTCCACATTTCGAACAAGTCCCCCTCCCCCAAAATTCCTACATTCAATGTTTGAAAAAATGTTTGAGGGGAAAGTCCCTGGCTTAGTTTCAGTTCAGCTCAGAATCCGAAATCAGATGCAAATGTTTATTGCAGCGGTGGCTACTCTTCAATGGCAGAGGACCATCAGCCCACTGGCACAGAGCCAGCAGCAGAAAAATAAAACTATTTTATATTGTTTTATTTTTCTGCTGCTGGCTGAGCGGGAGGGGTGGGGCTGGGCCATGGGAGGGGACGGGGAGAGTGGTGTGTGCCCTTAACTGTGCATATCTGTTTGCCCAGCTGTTCTAGGCCGCCCAAACAGACATGCAGTTAGGTTTCTTCAATACAGCTGTATTTGACAGCCAAGTTGGAGAAACAGCACAGACTCCCACAGCCTGAGCAAGTTGCAAATTAGCTTGCACAGGCCAATCCCCAAGCTGCTCTCGTGCTAGGCAGTAGCATGAGAGCAGTGCGGGGATTGCACAGGGAGTCTTTCATGCTGTCCTAGGGACTACTGGGACCAGGAAGCAGAGGATTGTGTGGTGGCCAACAGTACCAGGTGTTTTTTTTTTTTTTTATTAACTCCCCCTGCGCTCCCCTCTTCCCCCCCTGTATCCCCTCACACCCCTTCCACCCACTCCACCACTTATAATTTATGTCGGCCTCTGCTGTTTTTTTTACTCTAGATTTTGAATTTACAATGAACTCATAAGAAACCGTTAGAATGTTTTTCACTTTTTTTTATTTCCCTGTGTTGATTCCCTTTGGTTCTGTTTATCTATTTTACACACATTATTTTAAATAGATGTAACTGTGGAAGGTGTGCTTGCTAATAAAAAGGTGACACAATAATGCAGCAATAATTGTGTTAATCTAAACAGCAATCAATACTTTGGCAAATGAATTGGTACTTGTTGCGTTGTCCCTGAAGGTGTGAACAAAATACAAACAACACACCATTTGCAGTTTCTCACCGTTCCTGCCAGGCGCCAAAACCGGTGCCTGGCTTTTTATTATCTTTTCCAGCCCACTCCATTTCCTTTCCTTCCTCAGCGCTGGGTGCACCAAGGAAACACCCCCGCGCTTCGGCCAGACATGGGATGGCCGCATGAAAACATAACATCCCTCCTTTACCTTGGTCTCAAACAAAATGAACCTGACATCAAAACTTTACATGGTTAAGTAGATATAGAGGAAGAGACAAGAGAGAGAGAGAAAAAAACAAGAATCAACAAAACTCAAAGTAACCAATTCATGGTTCTTGCGACATGTTTAGTCTACCACCTAGTCTTTTAGATGAGAGGACTTCTACAGGCATGGTCCCAGGTAGTATCTTCTAATCCCGTTCCATGTTGGGGCATCTCCTGACACATCTGGACTTCCTCTGGAGGCTTGAACATCCGTGGCTGTCTCATTACTTTGCAGGCCCATTCCCAAACTGGCCTCAGTCCTGCAAGACATTGTAAATGGAGATGGTCCCTGTGACTGGGGAGCAGGTAATCCTCCCTGGGATATCTTCCAGTGGAGAAAATTATCAGGCGGCACTATAGCATTTTCTTCATCCTCTATTTCAGCAGTGGAACATGTGGCATCTGCTCATGGGCCATCTTCAGGGCCACGATATACCTAAAAAAATGATGTGTCTTGTAACTGTCTCACCAAGTCGCTGGGTGGTGAACATGGTCCCTTTTTTGCAATCACTGTCCAAGGGTGAACTTCAAAAGGTAATGAAAACTTTCCTCTTGGGTGCCGATTACACACCAACACTCTGCCCCCCACTTTGTCTCGCTCTCGAAACATTATCATTCTTGGTTTGACGTTGACGTAGGGTTTCTTCAGCGTGCCGCCACTGCGGTGAGGCAAACTCAGTATGACGTTGTATGCACAGAGCAGAGGGGCTCAGTTTTGTTGTGGCATGGGGTGTCAATCTGTATTCTTTTAGGAATTAGTATAATGCGCATCCCATGTTTTGGTTTTTCGTAAAAGCAATTCGGAGAGCCTTGTTCAGAGTACGCATGAAGCGTTCTGCATCACCATTGGCCTGGGGCCATCAGGGTGTGAATTTCAAATGATGGGTGCCCCTAGTTTGCAGATAATCTGACATCTCTTGGCTGGAGAACAGAGGCCTGTTGTCAGTTCGAAGCTCTTGGATAAGACCATGAATGACCATCATCTTTTCCAGGCGTGGGATAGGGTTGCCTGCCGTGGTGGATTCCATGATTTTGACTTCCGGATACTTTGTAAAATCATCAATGACAGCCAACGCATGCTGGACATACGGTAAGCTTCCAAAATCAGCACTGGCCATGGATATGGGGGAATCACTACCTTGATGATTGGGGCTGAAAGTTCATAGGAAGCAGTGGCTTGACACATTGAACAGGACCACACCGTGCGTTCTACGAGTTCCTCTAGATGGGGAAACTATACCTTGGATCTCAGTGTAGACTTTGTCCCAACAATTCTCTGGGGAGCAATGTGGGCTAGGTCAACCACCTGCTGTTGCAGTTCTTTTTGAATGACTAGTCGCAGACCTCTCATTAAACAGCCTTCGTGGGACACGGCTAGCTCGAGATGGACATGGTGCAGAGAGGCGAGCGTCAGTCTGGCCTCTTCCATGCAACTGACCTTGTTTTTGCTTAAGGAGCTCCAGTTTCCTGAGGTGGCTGCTGGGATGGCCAGCGGAAGGCAGTCGTGCGTGGCCATGGCTTGCGTAATGTCGTCAAGGGATATATGATATAGGAAGTGGTCTAGAGCATTTCACCACCAAACGAACGTACTCCTCCGTCTCCTCAGCTTCTAACGCTTCTAACACTTCTTCATGATCGGCAGGTTGGGTGTGCCGGGAAAGGTAGTCCGCCAGATTGTGTGATCCTGGCTGATTGACTACAGAAAAGTTGTAATCTTGTAGTTGAAGGATCCATTTTTCGATCCTTGGGGGTAGTTTGGAGGAGGATCCTGTGAAAAGGGGAATGAGGGGCTTGTGATCAATGTATACTGTAAATGGCTGGCCGTATAAGTACAATTGGAAAGGACGGCAACCCAAGTGCAAGGCAATCGTTTCCTTTTAAATGTGGAAATATCATTGCTCAGTCTCTGTCAGAGCCCTGCTCACACAGGCCACCGGAGCCCATTCTCCATTTTCTTGTTTCTGGGACAACACTGCCCCGAGGCCAATGGGGCTGGCATTGACGGATAACTGGGATTCATAACTGGGGTTGAAGTAGGCTAAGGTGTAATCGGCAGGCAGGGCTTTCTTGATTGCCTGGAAGGCCTCCTCTTGTGCCACCCCCCAACTCCACGGACTGGTGGCTTTTGTCAGTTCACCTGGGGGGGGCTGTAAGAGTGTGAGATTTGGGATGAATCGCCTGCAGTATGTAGCCATCCCCAAGAAACTGCGCACCACAGTGACATTGATAGGGGCTGCCTGGATGTCGCTCAGCTTCGGTGGATCCGGCATGATCCCCTCTTCGGAGAATCGGTTTCAGAAGAACGCAATATCCTTCCGCATGAAGACACACTTTTCTTTGTGGAGTGTTAAACCATTGTCCTTGAGTCTTTGGAAGGTGGCTCTTAGGCATCCAAGATGTTCCTCTAACGTGGGCGCATGAACCAAAATGTCGTCACTGATGTTGATGACTCCTTCTAGGCCAGCTAGGACCCCTCGAATGGTTTCTTGAAAGATTTCTGTGGCACTGGAAATTCCAAAACTGAGTCTTTTGTATCGACGTAGACCCACATGGGTAGAGAAGGTGGTGATTGCTCCGGACTCCAGTGCAAGCATGAGGTAGTGATAGCCTGCCTGAAGATCCGATTTAGAAAACCACTTCGATCCAGTGACTTCTGCCACGATGTCATCAACTGTGGGTGCCAGGTGTCGCTCCCTGCAAATAGCGAGGTTTGGCAGGCACATGTCGACACAAATTCTGACCTCTCCAGGCTGCTTTGGCTTGTGGGCTGCCACGATCAGTGACACCCACGGGGTGGACCCCTCCAACTTTTCAGTGATGTTGGCTTGCTCCAGCTTTATCAGTTCTGCATCAACCTTGGGCCGTAGATGGAAGGCTACCCTCCGATGTTTCAGAGCCAATGGCTGGATGGACTCGTCTATGTGAAGGTGTAAAAGGCGATCCTTGAGGCATCCGATGCCTTTGATAAGGGATGCAAACTCTTCCACCAGTCTGTCAACAGTTCCTCGATGGACACTAAATGCAAATGCCACCAATTGTAGATGTTCAGCCGTCTGGCAGCTCAGCAACTTTCTGGATCCATTTTTGGTTGTGTAGATTTTGGTGCGGGTGGACTGGGATTTGTGTTGAATTTCTCTTGTAAACACACCAGTCAGAGGAAGTGGGGTTGAAGAGCCATATGAGAAAACTTGGGTTGACATGGGGCACAGAACTGGTTAAATAGGTAACGTCTTCAGGACCTCTTGCGCCATGATGTTGATGGACATCCCTGTTTCGATCAGTGCGGGAAGCTGATGGCCTGCGATGTTGATATTGCATCAAGGGCCCCTTCTTTCTGGGAATCCACTCGGCTGTAGTGCATGAATGACATAAATTCTAGCCTCTGTGTGGTCGTCCATGTTCTCTTCATCCTCGGGGTTCTTGGGAATCTTCATTGCATGTATCGCCTTCTGCTTCTGTCTCCTCTTTTGAGCAGATGATTTGCAGACGTTTTCAAAATGGTTGAGTTTGTTATATGCGGAGCACCTCTTTGCTTGAGCAGGGCATGGCCCTCTATGGGGAAACAGCTCTCCACAGTTATAACACGTCCTGGGAGTGGTGCTGAGCATTGTGCGCAACTTTTTCTTGTCTGTATTTGCAACAGCCACTGAGTTGATCGGTTCAGTCTTCACCTGTCTTTGTAGAGTTGCTTTCATGTGTGTGGCCCCTACTTTTGAGAGTTCCCTGGATCAACCCATCGTTAGAATGTCAGTCATCGGCATTAAGTGGACCTGTAGTATATTCTCTTGCAGTTTAACAGAAAGGCATCCTTGGATAAACTGCACTTGAATCTCGTCAGCGGCATCTGGCAAGGTGTAGGTGCTGGCTAAATCCTGCAGGCGGGTGTAAAAAGCATCCACCAACTCATCTGGTGATTGATGAGCTTGACAGAGCAGGAATCTTTCATAGTCTGGATTCATGAGTGGAGCAAAATGGTCTGACTGCGATTGTTTCAATGATGTGTTGGTGTACGGCGGGCCAACTTCAACAATGGACTTCCCTAGCTTGTTTATCGCTGCACCACCCAAGTGCAGCAGCATGGGATGTTGCCTCTCATCATCAGGGACTATTGCCCCAAAATAGGTCTCCAAACGTCCACCAAGTCTTTCCATTTAGCAGCCAGTGCTGGTGAAGGGCCAACCATCATGAAAGGCACAAGCGTGGGAATGTTGAGGCAGACTGGTAACCAAGCAGGCTCAGGTTTATTAGGGTACAAGCACACCACACCACCTTACGTTGTGCGCGAGGAGAGAGGTAAGTCGGAGTCCACAGCTGTCCATAGGTGGAGGTAGCTTAACAGGCCCTGGGGACCCCAGCAAAATGTAGTGAGTCAGTTGTGGGAGATGACAATGCCAGTAGGGGATGAGGCAGCAAAGATAGAATCAGCAGTGAATATTTCCATTCTGAAATGTAATTGACAGTCCCTTACTTGATCTGGGACAGCTCAGAAGAGTGGCCTTAGGGCAGATTCTCCACAGTGTGCTCTCCTGTGAGCAGCCAAAACAGCAGGCCGCACTTGCCGTTTCATGCCCCTGTGAGGCGCCGCCGCACAAGGTGATCGTGAGAGTGCGCACGTGTATCCAGCACCGCGATGTATGGAGGGGGAAAACAGCCCTGTGAAATGAAGGTGCTGTGGGGACAGTGAGCGGCAGCGGCAGAGAGAGGAGTATCGAGTGGAAAATGCCGCTCCTTCTCGTCGCCAGTTGTTACGTTGTCCCTGAAGGTGGTAACAAAATACAAACAACACACCATTTGCGGTTCCTCGCGGTTTCTCCCTGGCGCCAAAACCAGCGCCTGGCTTTCTATTATCTTTTCCAGCCCGCACCATTTCGTTCCTCAGTGCGGGGTGCACCAAGGAAACATCCCTGCACTTCGGCGAGAGATGGGATTGCCACATGACAAGTTAACAGTAGTAACCACTGCTTATGCAACTTAAACTATCGATTGTAATGCCTATTTGCTTTTTATCGAAAAAGACTATCAACCTGTCTATTGAGTTTGTGCTGTTGCTGATCTCCTCATATTTCTCTCATTCTTTTTTCGAAGGGCCCCAAAAGCAGAAACACTAAAATAAACAACATAAAATATATATTTTTTATCTTCACTGATACTGTTCCTATTTATACATTTAAAGCGCTGAGGAGGGCTCGGCTGAAAAATGCCCTGGTTTGATATTTTTTGACAGCCCATCACCACCTGGCGATTGTTTGGTGGCACCTGATGTAATCATCCGTGAAACATCACCTACACAATTATGATGTGCATTAGGCTGCGCATGTAAATAACTGACCAGCGCAGTTATATTTGTGTTAAGTAAAGCCTCAGGACAGGACCAGGGGAAAACTGGTAAGAAACACGGGGATGGGCGTTTTATTTCATGTCTCTTTTCAAAGACTGTCTTTTGTTGAGATATTACCAACATGCCCTCTGACCTCCACTTTCACTCGCGCACGAATGCACTCAAGTTCACACTTAGGTACACTCGGTCTCACATAAAAACACTCTTACCCGCAAGCACGCACACAGCATACATTTGAATGCATTTTTTACTTAGCTCGGCTGCCATGCAAGGGCATATTCCAGCTAACTGGACTCCATTTTTATTACACTAATAGTGAATAATATTTATTATTCACTATTATTGAAATAAAAAAGACAGAAAACAAAGAGAGTGGGACCCCAACTGACATCCTGTGTTCTTGGCACTGAATTTGCTACCTCTGAAAAGGCAGTGCGACCCCTAAATGAAGTCAGTGGTTAATATAGTGGTGTTTTATTAAGTTCTGTACATGTTTGGGCTGCAGATCTATGTTAAAGGGTTTATTTTTTACTTCACATGTTTTCAATTTGTTTTTTAGGAGGCTCGATAATTAACGAAAGTGACTCCAGGATCTTAGCTGGTCTCTGGACTGGGACGCGAGGCACTGAAAGATTCAAGCACTTACTGAAGGCTGTGGTAAGACCCTCGAATCCATCACTTTTTATTAGTGATAAACGGCCTTTTTATGGTTTGGTCGACGGAATACTCAAACAGACGTGGCAGAACTCCCTTCCGCCATAATAACATTTGTTTTAACGTCAACACCTGCAAAGCGCAAGGATACCCTCGCGGGTGATAGTGCGCTTTACAAATACACATAACATAATTACATTCTAAATAGAGCAAAAGGAACATTCGCCACGTTTTAACAGAACGTTCTGTCAGCTGAACTCTAAATAGGGCCAAAGTGTTTCTGCCTGGAGCACCGAACAGGGCGCTTGCTCTCTGTCTATGCCTAGCAAAGGCAAAAAAAAAACACAGGTAAGACTGGTGATGAAAGTTGTAACTTTCTACTTTCTCCAAAAGGCCCAACATTCTATATGACAAATTGTATAAAATGTTGTACGTGGACGCTTTTTCATCTCAGATTCACAGAATGCAGCTCTCCTAGTGATGCTAGAGCCCTTGTCTTAAAATAAGGCTTGTTAGGAACTGCCACGGAATCCCAGTGCCAGGGTGGAATATTTTAGGCCAAGGCTAGCAGAGCAACCACGAGACAACCGTTCCAATGTTGGAGGTCACAATGTGTATAGAAGGGAAAACAGCTGCACTGAGAAACGGAAGAGACTTTTCTGCTGATCTTAACTGAATGCGGGAGGCAGAGGTTCTTGAAAGATACTGACACAGTTGCATGACGGGTAATGAATGATGTCACAATGGGCATGGCTGGTCATCTGATGCGATGCGGTGCTGGGGTTTGACAGTACTGGCCACATACCGTAAGCTCAACCTCTGAGCTATAGTCGAAGAGAATACTGGAGTTCAATGCTGGAAATTGGACATAGTATGTACGTTTTGTAGGGCTCTTTGAAAAGGTGCGGATTTCTGATACTATTCAATTTTTATTGGCCAGAAACTCGAGCTGGACATTCAAGGAAAAATGCTTCTGAACGAGCAATGAAGGGATGCTGTAAGGTAGGCCAGCCTTCAAGGCTGGATAATGTCTTGCTTTGAAATATGCGATGAGATATTGTAAGAAGGGTGGCGAGAACTGGCATTTGATACAGATTTGTAAGTTGTTTCATGAGGTTTTCAATGTGAACCATTTTATTTATTATCATTAATACCGTATAACGATTATTCAAAATCGTATTCAGACGACATTTAGACAAGGCATGTAAAAAATATTGACATGATTGTTTCTTTATGGAGTCATTAATGCATTATACATTTTTGATTGGAGACCGTATCAATGTGAGTTAAGCTCACCAAACACCGAATCACGAGAAAAATAGAATATGTGACATGTATTTTTGATCTGATTGTAGTTTTTTTGGGACAAAGAGGTACTCTGCATGGTCATGGATGCGCCACCTTTCCCTGAGGGCCCAACTGTACCGATGTCTGGATCCCTAATGCCGAATTCTGTTGGAAACAGGGCTCAGGCAGGTCCTCCAAGACTTAAGCCTGTCTCAAGATTTCGGTCTCGTTGAACCTAGAGGAGCACCCAAAAGACTGCTCTCTAAGTGAAGGGAGGCTACTACCTACACCAGGAGTAAAGCAGCACGAGTGTGATGGTGGCAGCATTACCGTAGTGTTCAGTTGGAGTGAATAGGTCACTGGAGTGAATGTGGCAGTAGAGTGAATGTGGAACTGGAGTGAGGCCTACAGGCTCACTCATTTTTCAAGTCCAACTGCTATGTGGCTTGACTACCTGTGGCCTATATTGGTTTGATGTGAAGTGGTGCACAGTGCAGGAGTGGTGTACCTGCGCTAGGTGTATGTGTGCCTGCTAAGGGTACAATACTGGGATAATCTAGTACTGGGTTCCATTTTTGGAGACCTAGGCCTGCATGGTGAAACATGGAGGGGAGGTAGAGAAATTCTATCAGAGTTGTGCATTGATGCATTCCTGTAAGCTAGATGGGACACACACTTCAATTCAGTGCAGGAAAAGGGGACATAAAGGGGAGAGGCAGACTTCCCCTGTCCACTATAAATGGTGCTCTTTGATTCAGTGAGGTCACATGGAAGGGACCTGTGGAACATCTCAGGAGATGAGGACGAGAAGAGAATCATAAAGAGCAGGGCTGAAGCCGTGGGCTAAACTTTGGCTACACACATCGCTGGGCTGACCTCCAGGTGTGAACTCTAGTCAATCCAGTGACCTGTGTTGTGGGGCTATCAGCTTTGGAGTTGCTCCTGCTGTGACGGACTACTTTTCTAGGAAAGAGAGATCAAAGAAGTGCACACTTCGAAAGAAGCAGGCCTCCAATGTAAACCTTCAAAGACTGCGGTCAGACTGTCGCATACAGGGCAGTCCGTTCACCCTATTATGACCGTGGCAGATAGGCCACGGTCCAACTGCCGGCACCCCTGTCGACAGCCTGGCTGTCTCGGTGGTCGCAATCTGCCAGGGCAGCGCTGCAAGCAGTGCTGCCCTGGGGATTACGAGTCCCCTTTCTGTCAGCTTTTTCTTAGTGGTCTCACTGCCATGCAAAGGCTGGCGGAATGGGGGTGTCGGGGGCCCCATGAGGGCCCCTGCACTGCCCATGCACTTGGCATGGGCAGTGCAGGAGCCCCCATGGACAGCCCCATCGCACATTTCACTGCCTGAATTACGGGCAGTGAAATGCATGGTGGTTACTGTCGCACCCGACACACCACAACATTGCCGCCGGCGTGATTATGAGCTGGCATCAATGTTGTGGTGAGTTTTCCGCTGGGCCAGTGGGCAGAAATGCCGTTTTTGCCAGCTAGCCCAGCGGAAAACTCCTGATAGGGCGGCCAGCATTTCCCCAGCACTGGCGGTATGCTGTCTGCATCGGCTTCGGTGGTCTTTAAAAAAGACCGCCGTAGCCGTAATGAGGCCCTCAGTGTTTAAATCACATTTGGTGTCAGGAAATTGTAATTGAACAAGCAGCCAGATGGGCTATGTGAGGAGAGGATGCTCTGCAAGACTTCTGCCTATGCACAGGACTGGGGGCCAGCGCCTGCTAGTCTCTCCCTGCTGGATTAGGGAACATCACCCATGGAATCTAAAACTACCTTATTAAAAGCCTAAACGGCTATAATACCCTCATAACGTTTGTATGGAGCTGAGTTATTGTGTGTGAGTGGGAAAAGTAATTGGGACAGGGAGAGGGAAAATGTTAGAAAAACATGTCCCTACCAGCATTAGCAATGATTCAGGCTGTGAAATTGGAAACGGGATTGGTATCTTGGAGTGTATTAGCTCAAGTAAGTTATAATTACATTTTGGGGTCGGTTGGGGGCGGGAGGAGAGCAAAAGATTGCATTATGGTGCAAGCATGAGATTGTGAAAAGTGAGATGAAATGGGCTAAGGGCATTAGGAAGGTGTTGGTGGATATTTGTACAAAGTATGAAGGTGAAGTTGGGCCCGCATAATTTTGACCTGCAAGTTTCTAAGAAGGATATTAAAACACACAGCAAGGAATTGTCTAGAGTATATTATCGAAAATATTTAGGGGGCAAATATTCTGTCCAGTTTAAGCTCAATTCATGGGGAAAGGAAGATTGGTTCCCTTAGTCAGATCTCCTACCGAATTGCAGGATAAGATATGAATTATTAAGGGCAAGAATGGGAATTAACCCTGGTTACTGTTCATCTGAGCTAAAAGCGACTTTGATGGATCCTGAGGCAAATGCACCTGTGGCCTGGGAACTAAATGCAATATTTTGCACAATATAATGGATTGTTGGACTGTCCTGCCCCTACGGAGAACATTTTTACGGACAATTTTGATAAAATATGGAATTAGACCATGCACAAGCAGTTTTATTCTTGACAGATGCAATTCTTGGATGTTGCATGTACCATTGGCAGGTTTTTGATTGCTGTAAAAAGTTTTTTAGGTGCATCTGAGCAGTGATAATTAACATGGGGTTTATGGGGAAGATTGTAAAGATTTTAATGTTGATTTTAAATGTTTTAATGGGGTAATTTTATTGTATGTATGTGGAAATTGTTTCAAAGGGGTTTTATGTTGTTTAAAGACTTGTGCTCTAAATAAACATTTGGTGTTGACTGACTGAAGCTCTGCAAGACTTCTGCCTTTGAACAGGACTGGGGGCCAATGCCTGCTAGTCTCCCTGATGGGTGAGGGAACATCACCCAAGGAATGTAAAACTACCTGCCCTGGAGTCTGGAGCTTCAGCACCTTCCTGCTTGCCAAGGCCAGTGTCCTCTGGGAGGAAGAGGAGAGTGTTGGAAGGAACAAGGTCTAGTGGGGCGTCCTGATGAGTGGACACCCTTTATAAGATGTGAGGGGTCAGCTGCTGCACACTCGGGTCCTTGCCTGTCTGCAGGACAAAGCTGGTGACTGCCGCTGGCCAGACGTGAGCCCCACCATGAATTGAGCCGTATTGTGCTGCACCGATTGGACCGGACCCCTCCGTAGTGCCAAGCTGGTGACCGGTATATTGTGAAGATACGGTGACACCATATGAGTGCAGCCAGAACTGCAACCCCTGCTGGGGAAATGAGGCCGCTGTTCGAACACCTGCACACCATCTCCCAGCCAAGGGACTCCCATCAGGATCATGGCAAAAACCCCTACCAGGAGACAAATTGGTTACATATACCGCAGGAGATACCGCAAAGTACCTCCGGTTGCTTGGGAGAGCAACTGCATGCGAGGAACTCTGCACCATTTGAGTCCAGCCTGCCAGGGCCACGTGCGAGGACCTCACTTGATCTCAGGTGCTGCTACCTCAAGTGCCAGCAGTTGTGGTGCAGTTAGGAACTCCAGATGCTCCACTCCTGCTGGTGTGGGTAAGACGGGTCAGGCCTGTCAGCCCTTTGAGAAGTCGCTGTAAGCTAGTGGTGCGGTGCTCGAACACTGTTGACTTTAAATTAGAGTCAAAGTTGACTCTTGTGACTTAGACTACTAGTGAGGCATACCCTGGATGTTCCCAAGAGAGAATGGGGAATAACCACTAAAGCAAGTAGGGAGTGAGACAGGGAATTGCCAAAGAAACACGAGCCCTGACCTCAGGGGTACTGTCTGATTGTGAGTGTCATATATTTCCTTTGTGTTGGTTAGTGGTAGAAATTCAATTTTTTTTCTCATAAAAATGAGTATTTGGCTGGACAATGATTTATTTTTGCTGCTCTGCTCATTTTGAGTTGCGAGCCTGTGTTTACTATCCTGACTCCACCTCCCCCAGGAGGGAATCTTGGTCTGCTCAACGATGTTTTTACTGAGAGTCAAATGCAGAAGGCGTACCTGGCCCAGTTGCAGATCCATAGTAGGTCAGGCCCCAGAACAACAGGACTAAAAGGCCCCCAACTCCGAGGGTTAGGCCCCATAGCCTGTGTGACCTATGGGCATCTGAAAGAGGTTCTGACAAGTGTCTATACGTTTCACCTCACAGGTCAGCGTTACATAGGGCAACGATGGCCCAAGGGCATTGGAGGGCATTAATATAGCACAAGTTATGGCTCAGCTGTAAAATAAAAGTGAACATGATCCAAAACAGTACCTGATTATTGCCATGAGAATGCAATGCCAGATGATTCCTTCCTGATGAGGTCTATATGAATGATAGTGATTTGAAATGTCAATGCTACATCTATGGTGTGGCATGATAAAGACTCACATTAGGATTATTCTGGATGATTGGAAAAGATTTCCTATATAAGACTAAACTTGCAGTCCTTGGTGTTCTTGTGATTGCATAGTTTTAAATATTTGCACAAGTCTGAGCAGTGCACCATCTGCACTTTGAATACTGACATGCTTACTGCCATAATACAATAAGCATTGTTTTCAAGAGTAGCCTTGATTATTTTTTTGACACATTGAATTGGATTTTTTTCCACACACTGCATTGGATATAAACATTAAATATTTGTTTACACGGGTGCAATCTCTGTATGTCATGTCAATCTTCAAATGAATCCCTCTGGACATGTGGGCACATATTTACCTTGATACCTCAGTCTTAGTTGGGCTGAAGGGGTTTAGTCCATGTTTGCAAGTATCTATATCCAATTCCAAAGTAGTCAGCTCTGGGCGTAACTCCACATCTTCCCCTTAACATCCAGTCGGATTGAGCGATAACCAGATCGCTTGTTGGTGTTAATGAGAATTCTCACGTAGATGGAAAAGCAGTGACTTTTTTTATCAAGGTTGCCATTAGGGCATCAGATCGCTCTCTAATCTTAGAGCAGTTATTGACAAGTTTATCAACATTGTAACTATTTCCATTTTCCTCTTGTAATTTGCTGAAAGGCTGTAGGGTCAGAAAACTATCTTGCATGGAAATACTGCTATTCATTTGTCACAAGTGTCACAGTTTATCATACCACCTGCCGTGTTCTGCGTAAATTTGGACAAGTGAAAGACTTGTATTAAAATTTCAATAAGATCACCGAAGCAGGATACCCGATCGGATATAGCTTCCTTTTCCAGTTGACGTATCCCCTGCTCGAGAATTAAGACACTGTGGGGGTGATTCTGACCCCGGCGGCCAGGGTCGGCGGGAGCACCGCCGACAGGCCGGCGGTGCCCCGCAGGGCATTCTAACCGCGGCGGTTCGGCCGCGGTCAGATGCGGAAAACCGGCGGTCTCCCGCCGGTTTTCCGCTGCCCTTGTGAATCCTCCATGGCAGCGGAGCGCGCTCCGCCGCCATGGGGATTCTGACACCCCCTACCGCCATCCTGTGGAACAGGATGGCGGTAGGGGGTGCCGCGGGGCCCCTGGGGGCCCCTTCAGTGCCCATGCCAATGGCATGGGCACTGCAGGGGCCCCCATAAGAGGGCCCCACTTTGTATTTCAGTGTCTGCTATGCAGACACTGAAATACGCGACGGGTGCCACTGCACCCGTCGCACCTTCCCACTCCGCCGGCTCAATTCTGAGCCGGCGTCCTCGTGGGAAGGATGATTTGCCCTGGGCTGGCGGGCGGCCTTTTGGCGGTCGCCCGCCAGCCCAGGGCAAATCCCAAAATACCCTCAGCGGTCTTTCGACCGCGGAGCGGTATTTTGGTGGGGGAAGTCTGGCGGGCGGCCTCCGCCACCCGCCAGACTTAGAATGACCCCCTGTGTGTGAGGGTCGATTTCACTCCCCATGAGGTGGACATACATTGGCCCCGTAGTTCCACTTTCATTGCGTCCCACTCTATTCTAGGTTCTTCTACCGATCCCTCGTTGTGTTGGAAATATTCTGTAATGTCGTTGCCTATCTTAGTTCTATATGCTATGTCATGCAGAGCTTCGTCCCGTATTCTCCACGTTAGAATTATCGGTCTGGATTAGCCCCACCCAAACAGGACTTTAAGAGGATTGTGGTCAGATAAGGTCCTACCAAAGTATTCAGACCCCTGAATAGCGGGCCACATGAGTGAGTCACAGAAAATCTAATCTAATCTTGTGTGTATTTGGTAGCCTGGTGCATAATAAGATTATTCCCTATCTATGGGGTGCTGTAGTCTCCAGATGTCATGTAGATGCATAGTTTGCGACCACTGTTGAAATTGTCTGGTGGTTTGTAGGCCTGGGGTGTTCCGTAGGGGAGGGATCGATCAATCTAGTGTGGTATTTTGAATACAGTTAAAGTGTCCGCCCCACAAACCAGGAGCCCTTGGGTCTTGAAGTAGTGTCGGGGATAGTTTAAGAACGGTCCTTGGGCAGTGTTGTGGCCATATATTGAAGCCAGTGTGATGGGACGACCATTTAATTGTCCTTCTACTAGTTCGTACCTCCCTTCGTGGTCAATGTGTGTCCTACCTTTCAACGAATGGTACTTCCGGCGCTATCCAAATCAATGTGCCCCTGGCATAAGCTGAGTATCCTGTGCCATAGTTTTGGCCCCTCCAGCGATGGCCTAATTTAATTAGTTCCTCCTGATTCAGGTGTGTCTCTTGTAGGCAGGCAAAGTGTGTCCGGCGTCTCCTGAGATAGGAATATACCCTATATCGCTTAATGAGATTACCCATGCCTCGGATATTCCAAGTTAGCAGATTATATTCTGTAGCCATTGGTTATGAGTAAGTGACTTCCCTCCCGCCCCCCCATTCGTCCATATCCTTCCCAGTCACCAAGCACTTAAAAACAATAAGAACATGTGGAACAACTCCCTGAACCCAGGCTTCATCTATACTAAGTATCATGGCAAAATACCCTAAATATATAACTAGTTTACAAAAAAATCTGCAGTGGTTACTTATCCATGCGGTTAAAGCACTGTGCCTACGACCCCTATGTCCGGGGGGGGGGGGGCGACAAGCGTTGTGTTCCAAGCAGACATCGCTTTGTCGACCCCGGGATGATATACTGTAGAGTTTGCCTCGAGGACCCAATGAGGTTGTGTGACTTTGGAGCTGTATGACCTCATGCTACTTGGGTCTGGCGTTTCCGGTAAACTTATTAGTTTATAGACTATTAATGTTTCAAAGATCGTCTGCCATGCATGGAGTTAGTGTCGGGCCTTCTTTCTCGAGTGAGCCCCGAGAAGGCGGCGAGGCTCCTGTGTCTGTATCAGAGGCGATCAAGGGATTGTCTGTTAAAGCGAAGAAGGGGTTGCTGATCAACTGTGACGTTTCTTTTATTGCCTTTTCCTGTTCCCGGGCTGCTTGGGCTCGAGACGGTCTCGGTCTGCTGGACTTGCGCCTGCGTCATTTAGTTTGTGGAGTCAGCCAAGTTGCTTCTTCTGTGGATTCCGAAGTTGGGTGTATTAGTCCTTTTGCGTGCAGCCAGGTCCACACATCTTCTGGTGAGTTGAACATTCGTGTTGCTTCACCATCTATCACTTGTAGCTTTGCAGGAAATATTAATGCATATTTATAGTTCAATTCTCTTAAGCGCTGTTTCACCTTGACAAAGGAATTACGTTGTTTTTGTACTTCGGCTGTGAAGTCTGGATAGGCTGAGAGCGGGAGAGCTGCAGAATGGCGTCTCGATCTCTGAAATTCAATAGTCGGGCGATTATGGGTCGTGGGGGTGCGCCCGGGTGTGGCGGTTTGCCAAGTACCCTGTGGGCTCTTTTAATAGAGAAGAATTTTGAGGGGACGTTGCCCAGCACATTATTGATCAACCATCTTTCCACAAAAAGTTCGGTATTGGGGCCTTCAGCTTGTTCAGGGAATCCAATCAGTCTAATGTTGTTGCGGCGGGATCTCCCTTCGGCATCTTCAGCCCATCTGTGTAGGGCGGTTATGTCCAGTTGTACCTGTTTCATTTGGGTTTGTAGGTCCTGTATTGTGGGGCAGAGAGTTGCGAGTGAGGACTCCTCTCCTTCTACTCGTTCCGTTAGGTTGTGGTGGTCTGCACGGAGTAAGTTAACCTCTGTGGCTATCGTGTCAATCCTATTTTCCAGTGATGTTTTGGTATCTAGGATAGCTTGAAGGACTTTGTCGAATTTAGTGGAGTGTAATTTAAGCATGGCATCTAATTGCGCTGGGGTTTCTAGTGCTCCTCCCTCTTTCAAAGATTGGTCCGGGTCAGGTGCAGCACTTTTAGAGCCTTTAATTTTGCCCATCATTTCTGGGTTCTAGAGCTCTGTGTCTCACCGTGGTAATGACAAGAAGGCCTTCGGAAGGTGCCCAGCAATGTTTGTTAGGCGCCGTAAATCTATAACCGAGATATTTCACTATCAATTTAGGTTTCTGTTTGTTTTCTCCTCTACGTGTCAGGTCCTACTGGTAAGTATTTCTTCGTGGTTGGGTTCATGTACCAGGGGTATCTCTAGTTTATATCTCTAATTTATTAGGGGTTTATCCAGCATACTTTACCCAACTTATATGTAGCGCCACAAGTTCTCTTTTGGAGGGGTGTGTTCGAGTTTGGCTCCGTTCAGTATTGGTACGTGTAGGACGTTGGCTCTGTATGCACTATTTCAAAGTAAGGAATAGTATGCACAGAGTCCAAGGGTTCCCCTTAGAGGTAAGATAGTGGCAAAAAGAGATAATTCTAATGCTCTATTTTGTGGCAGTGTGGTCAAGCAGTAGGCTTATCAGAGGATAGTGTTAAGCATTTGTTGTACACACACAAGCAATAAATGGGGCCGTGGCCGGAGGGGGCGGGCAACTCCACTAGCTGGAGTGCCCTGGGGTGCTGTAACAAAGGGGGTGAGCCTTTGAGGCTCACCGCCAGGTGTTACAGTTCCTGCAGGGGGAGGTGAGAAGCATCTCCACCCAGTACAGGCTTTGTTACTAGCCACAGAGTGACAAAGGCACTACTCTCCCCATGTGGCCAGCAACATGTCTGGTGTGTGGCAGGCAGCTAAAACCAGTCAGCCTACGCGGTTAGTCGGTTAAGGTTTCAGGGGGCACCTCTAAGGTGCCCTCTGGGGTGTATGTTACAATAAAATGTACATTGGCATCAGTGTGCATTTATTGTGCGGAGAAGTTTGATACCAAACTTCACAGTTTTCAGTGTAGCCATTATGGTGCTGTGGAGTTTGTGCATGACAGACTCCCAGACCATATACTCTTATGGCTACCCTGCACTTACAATGTCTAAGGTTTTGCTTAGACACTGTAGCGGCATAGTGCTCATGCACTTATGCCCTCACTTATGGTATAGTGCACCCTGCTAGAGGGGTGACTTATCTATACCTGTAGGCAGTGTGAGGTAGGCATGGCACCCTGAGGGGAGTGCCATGTCGACTTAGTCTTTTTATCCCCACCAGCACACACAAGCTGGCAAGCAGTGTGTCTGTCCTGAGTGAGGGGTCCCCAGGGTAGCATAAGACATGCTGCAGCCCTTAGAGACCTTCCCTGGCATCAGGGCCCTTGGTATCAGGGGTACCAGTTACAAGGGACTTACCTGGATGCCAGGGTGTGCCAATTGTGGAAACAAAAGTACAGGTTAGGGAAAGAACACTGGTGCTGGGGCCTGGTTAGCAGGCCTCAGCACACTTTCAAATCATAACTTGGCATCAGCAAAGGCAAAAAGTCAGGGGGTAACCATGCCAAGGAGGCATTTCCTTACATTCCGTATCAATGAATGGCTCCCGTGTCATCAACCACAGTTTATGTTATGGGCCGCCGATCGGGGTTCCCGGTTACGAGTCAGTATAGGCCCCAGGTGAGCACCCACCTCTTCATTGCGGATCTCGCTGCCTCCAGTGCTCACTTCCGTCAATCTGATGACCTATGAGGGAGGCTTGTTCTCTAAGGCCTCTCGGGTCTCCGTCACTTTTCCTTCCCTGTCACTGTGGATGTGGCCGTTTGTCTCTCGGCACCGGAGCTCTCCGCTGGGCCACGCTCCGATCACCAATCAGCTTGCAGTGTCTCCCGGTCATCAGGCCTGCCACTATCACCAGAGGCCGATTTGGTTATCTAGTTCGTGCTCCATGATCAGGGCTCAAAGTAAGCGTCTGTTTCACCGCCCCTGGCCCGGCAACATCCGACTCCCAGTTCCTGGTATGCTCGCCCATGCGTTCACCTCCTCCATCCGTTTGGCGCGCTCTGGGGAACCCCCCCAGGTCGCAGCTGCGGTCCTCCCTCCTCCGCTGCTTCGGGCACGGCTGCTGACCGCGGGGACACCAGTCAAACCCCCTAGGCAGTTCCCTTGGGGTGTCTCCACGTCTCGGGTCCCGGCCATTGTTATGCTAGGGTGTGGTCCTCCGGGGCCCCTGCAGGGTCCTCCCGCCCCTAGATCCACTGGTGCTGTCCGAAGCCAACTTGGTCCTCTGAGTCGCGCTCCGATCTCGGGGCCCAAGGTGAGTATCCGTTTCACTGCCGCCGACACTTAGGTCTGGGCGCGGCACCCGCACCACTGTCTCCGGCCTGGTTACCTCGCCGGCCCCCTGTTGTCGGTGCTATCGCTCACGCAGTCTCTTCTCTTTTCAATCTGCCGTGCTCCAAGGGACTTCAACCTCAGCGCCCCGCAAGTCCCAGTAGTGGCTCTCTCACCTTCGCTGTCCGAAGCCGACATGGTCCTCCAAGCCGCGTTCTGTGTTTGGGGCCCAAGGCAGGCATCGGCTTGACTACCGTCGGCACCCAGGTCGGGTGTGTTCTACTGCGCCACTGTCGCTGGTTTAGGACCTCCTCTGGCACCCTGTTCTCAGAGCCATCGCCCGCGTCATCGCCCCCTTCTCCGATCTGACGCGCTCCGAGGAACTCGGTCCTCAGAGCCTCTCAGGCCCCAATAGCGGCTTCTCTATCTCCGTTGTCTCGGTCACAGCTGTCGAATGCGGAGGCATCAGCCGCACCCGCAGCATTTTCTAGGTGTTTTCTGTGTCTCGGGTCTTGGCCATCATTTTATTAGGATGTTTTTCCCCCGGGGCCTCTGCGGAGCTCCGATTTAAGTGTCCGCTTTGGCCGCCATCTTGACTCCGCCCCCAGAAGGGGAGTTGATAGGAATGGATAGATCACAGGCCACAAACTGCACCATAGTGAATTGTAGAAGGGTCTAGAGTTGAAGCAGAATCAACCCACAATGACTGCTGCATTTGGAGCTGGTGGGCTTGATTTGGGTTGCTGAGTCAGCGGCTCTGCTACTTGGATGTGATGATGCTGAGTGCTGTGCTGGGTCAGGAGGACTGGGATTTGGGTACCCTAATAACACCCTGGTATGGTTGTCAGATGGTGTGAGACCAGAACCAATGTTTTTCAGCCTTTATTATGTTTAGATCACAGGTTGGAAGTTGGGAGGGACTTAAAGATCTTAAGCCCTAGTGATTGGATTGCATAGGGGTCTAGGGCTGAGAGAGAACGATTCCACAAGGGCCGCAGCTCTTGGAGATGGAGGGCCTGATTTGGGTTGCTGAGTCAGTGGCTCCACTCCTTGATTGTGGTGGTGCTGGAAGTGGGTTCTTCAGTGGCTGTAATGTATGGATTTTGAGAAGTCCCATCCTGCTATTGGCTGGAAGTAAAATGAGGCCAGGATCATGGTTTGTAAGCAATAAATAGACTCCGATTCCAGGGCGATAGCAGAGAGACAGAAATATCAGTTTCACCTCACACCAAAGTGGACTTATCAGGATTTAGTAATGAGGCAGTGTCTAACCACAGTGGTCACTTTGCTTGGAGAAATACGACATGATTTGAGCTTGCTGAGCGGTTTCCTCCTCTCTTTAGATGCAGTGCTGCTGGGAGAGTGCTGTGTCTGTGCCAAAGATTTGTGAATCGTGTATTCTCTTAACAGCTCTTGTTGCCAGAGAAAGTGGGGCCATTATCAGTTTGTCAGCCTTAAACAGGTTTTGATTTCAGTCTTTAGTTGATAGTAATGGATTGGTCTCAGTTAAGGAATAGCACCAAGAAGGAATGTATGAGGCTTTAGGGGTGAAGGAGGATCATTCCACAGTAGCTGCTGCTCTAGGAAATGGCGGGCCTGATTCGGGTTGCTGAGTCAGTAGCTCTGCCCCTTGGAGTTGATGGTGTTGGGAGACTACTTCACAGGGTCTGGAGGACTAAGAGTCTGGTATGTCACCTTTCTATGGTTGTCAGATGGTTTGGGATCAGAATGTATGGCTTTTAGCCTTACGTGTGCTTAGATGCCAAGTTGGGAATTGAGTGGAACATAAAGATCTCAGGGCAAGGTTACTGGATTACATAAGGGTCTAGGGATGAGAGAGAATCATCCCATAATGGCTCTTGAAGCTAGAGGGCCTAATTTGGGTTGTTGAGTCGCTAGCTCCCCTCTTCGGGTGTGATGGTGCTGTGAGAGGGTTCTATAGTGGCTGGTAATTCAGGAAGATGGGAGTTAAGTAACTCCTTTCTGCTTGTAGGCTAGAGGTAGTGTGGGTCTAAGATCTGTGTTTATAATCTATAAGTAGTAGGTTGTACAAGGATTTATGGCTGAGGCAGAATCATCCCACAATTGCTGCAGCTCATGAGATGGAGAGCCTGATTTGAGTTGCTGAGTCATTGGATGCGCTGCTTGGGTGTGAAAGTCCTGGTCGAGGGTTTAGGAGTGGCAAGTAATATATGGGGTTTAGCAGTCCCATTCACCTATTGACTGGAAATAGAAGGGGCCAGGACCGTGGCTTATAATCTATAAGTAGGCTGAGATTCCAGTATGATGGCAGAAAGCCAGAAAGATCAGAGTATGTTAGGCTACAAGTGGATTATATGACATCTAGGAATGAGGCTGTTTCTAACCCACATTGGTCACTGTTCTTAGTTGGGGGCCTGATTTGGGCTTGCTGAGTCGGTACCTCTCCCTTGGATGCAGTGATGCTCGGTGAGTGCTGTGCTGGGGCCTGAGAATTGTGTGTTGGGAACTCCAATCCTGCTATGGTTGCCAGGTAGTGGATAGGGCTGTTCCTAATTGAAATTACGTCAATGCAATTCCTTCAGTTTCAAGAATTCTGTGTTATGCTTCTTATCCAAAACTCCCACAATTCCACCTTTATGCCACTTTGCATAATTATAAGCCACTTGGAGTAAGACTATAGTGAATTTATGGTAAATATTTGAAGTAAACATCACAAACACATGGGAACAACAGAAAATGAGTGGCTATTGCTTTTTTATCACAAAAATTGAGGTGAGAATGCATTTCATGCTAAAATATAGTGCAAATTTATAGATTTGTATTTTGCATAATGTTGTGTATGGATAAGTTACTTACCTGTAAATCCTAGTTCTCTTCCAGGGGTATCCTCATCAAAGTCATAAACACTGAATACTCCCGCCCAAGTACGGGGACCCCGGAGCATATATAACCACACATGTATATGTATTAAATGTATATGTAAGAGTAATAATTGTGTAGAGAATTTTAGTACATATATATTATCTACATGTGTAAGCAAAAATGCAGTCTATGTTGATGAACAGGCTAAAAATGTCTTTTTTTTGTGAAGTTTTTCTTTAATCAACCTCCTCAATTAGAGGTAAAGTCTTTCTGCAATCAAAGAAGAGAGCATAGAAAGTGTAGACAATTTCATGTAGAAAGAAAAACTGCATTGAAAATACAGGGGTACTATTAGCCAGTAGGCTGCATCCCAATTCACATAGCAGAACCCAAAACTTGCACCGTGCCTTTTAAGGCCCTGAGCACCTCCAGTATCCCACCATGCCTCAGAGGTGAGAGTGAGGTGACAGATGGGTTACAGTTAGGTACATAGTTTTTTACGGTGATAAGAAGGAATAGGTTAGATAAGTGAAAACTGCTGTACCTCCAGAATTACGTCCAGGGAGGAGGGTGGGTTGTTTTTTACTTTGATGACCCCCGGAAGAAAACTAGAGTTTACAAGTAAGTAACTTATCCTTCTCTTCCAGGGGATCCTCATCAATAGTCATAAACACTGAATAGATTAGTAAACCAATCCCCTACCCCTGCAGACGGAGAGGTGGAAGCACAAGCAGTTTACTTGTCTTAGTTAAATAAATTTCTTAATGAGGCCTGACCTACTTGAGTGTCAGCCTTAGTATCTGAATCTAGACAGAAATGCCTTGTAAAAGTATGTACCATCTCCAGTTTGCTGCCTTGCAGATTTCGGAGATGGGTACATTCTTCAGAAGGGCTGTTGTTGCCGCCTTGCCCCTTGTCGAATGAGCCTTAGGCCTGGCAACCAGCTGTTTGTTAGCCAATTGGTAAGCAATCATAATACACAAGACTATCCACCTAGAAAAAGTCTGTTTTGAGGCAGCCCTGCCCTTTCTCCTGTCTCCATAGTTCATGAATAATTGATCAGATTGTCTGATGTCTTTAGTCTTATCGAGATACAACTTTAACACTCTTTTCAAGTCTAAGGAGTGCAAAGTTCTCTCTGCTGGTGTAGATGGTTTGAGGAAGAATGTTGGAAGAGATATGGACTGATTAATATGAAAATCAGAAACTACCTTAGGTAGGAACCCAGGATGGGTTCGTAGAACCACTCTGTTATCATGAAACACTATTCATGGCTCTTTTGAACAAAGAGCTTCAATTTCGCTGACTCTTCTGGCTGAAGTAATCGCAACAAGAAAAGCTGTCTTCCATGTAAGATGTTGTGAAGAGACTTTGGGGGTGATTCTAAGTCTGGCGGGCGGCGGAGGCCGCCCGCCAGACTTCCCCCTCCAAAATACCGCTCCGCGGAAGACCGCTGAGGGTATTCTGGGTTTTGCACTGGGCTGGCGGGCGACCGCCAAAAGGCCGCCCGCCAGCCCAGTGCAAAACTACCTTCCCACGAGGAGTGGGAAGGTGCGACGGGTGCAGTGGCACCCGTCGCGAATTTCAATGAAATTCTTTGTGGGGCCCTCTTACGGGGGCCCCAGCAGTGCCCATGCCATTGGCATGGGCACTGCAGGGGCCCCACGACAACCCATACCGCCATCCTGTTCCTGGCGGGCGAACCGCCAGGAACAGGATGGCGGTATGGGCTGTCAGAATCCCCATGGCGGCGCAGCAAGCTGCGCCGCCATGGAGGATTCAAATGGGCAGCGGAAAACCGGCGGGAGACTGCCGGTTTTCCACTTCTGACCGCGGTCAAACCGCCGCGGTCAGAATGCCCAGCGGGGCACCGCCAGCCTGTTGGCGGTGCCCCCGTCATTTTAGCCCTGGCGGTCTTGGACCGCCAGGGTTAGAATGACCCCCTTTGTGTTTAGGCTCAAACGGAGGTCGCATGAGTCTAGACAAGACCACGTTCAATTCCCACGGAGGGGAAGGTGCACATACTGGGGGAAACACCTTTCCCAAGCCCTCTAGGAAATCCTTAACCACTGGCATTTTAAAGAATGACGTTTGTGAAGGCGATAAGCAGTAATAGCTGACAAATGTACCTTAATTGAAGAAAACTGCAATCCTGACTTTGCAAGGCGAAGGAGGTAGGGTAGAATAACTTCCTTGAGCCAGGATTGGATTGAAGTCATTCTGGACACACCACATGTAAAATCTCTTCCACTTGAATGCATAAGAGCGCCGTATTGAGGGTCTTTTGGACTCCTTTAGAATATTCATGCATTCCTGTGAGAGGCCTAGATGGCCATACTGCAGGACTTCAGGAGCCATGCTGTCAAGCTTAGAAAGGAAAGTTTGGGATAAAGCACCTTCCCCTCTAATTTGTGGAGAAGATCTGGTCTGCACGGAAGCCTCTTGTGAGGCTTTCCTGATAACTGGAAGAGATCCGTGTACCACCATTGACGTGGCCATTCTGGGACTATTAGAATCATCCTGGTTTTGGCCCTGCAGAATTTGTTGATCACTGTGGGAATTAGGGGAATGGGAGAAAAAGCGTAGAGAAATGTCTCTGACCTGTTAATCAACAGGGCATTCGCCTCCGTCCCTGGTCGGTAAAACCTGGATGCGAAGTCTCAGCATTTTTTGTTGTTTTCATCGGCAAACAGGTCTAACTGAGGGATACTCCTGTTTTTGGAAAATGTCTCTTATGACGTTGTCGTGCAGTATCCAGTCGTGCGAGTCTGAAAAAGTTTGGCTGAAGGCATCTGCTTGTGCATTCTGGTCTCCCGGAAGGTGAACCGCTGTGATTGTCAGCCTTCTCGCTAGTAGCCAATGCCAGATGGTTTGTGGCTCTCGCAATAGAGGGCAAGATTGAGTGCCCCTCTGTTTGTTCAAATAGTACATTGTGGTCGTGTTGTCTGTTTGGACTAAGATGGAGTTGTCCTTGATGGATGGGCAAAAATACTTAAGGGCTAGATGTAGTGCCCTCAGTTCCAGCAGATTGATGTGACATTGCTGCTCTTTGTGTGACCAAAGACCCTGGGCTTGGAGAGAGCCCCCCCAGCCTTGAAGTGATGCATCCGTTACCAATGTCCAGGTAGGAATGCTGTGAAGAAAAGGGACCCCTACCAACAGATGCTGTCGGTGAGTCCACAATTGTAGTGAGTTATTTTCCACCTGTGAGAGAGTTACTCTGTTGTCCCATTTGTCTGTAAACTGGCTCCACTGATCCTCCAGGTTCTCTTGGAGAGGTCTCATGTGTAACCTGGCATTCGGAACAATGAAAATTGAGGAGGCCATGGAGCCCAAGCTTAATACTACTTGTCTGGCCTTTCTCTGTAGAGTGTGCAGAATACTGTGACACTTCTGTGATATTGATAATAGTCTCTCCTCCGAAAGATACACTTTTTCTAGGTTTGAATCCAGTGTTGCTCCCAAGTAGTGGATCCTCTGGGTTGGAGTACGTATGGACTTCTGTAGATTTACTTGAAGACCTAGGGATATGAAGGCATCCAAAGTGATATTGAGGTGTTGCAAGGTTTGGACTGAAGTGCTGCCTTTCAGTAACCAATCATCGAAGTATGGGTATATACAAATCCTTTTCTTTCTCAAGTGTGCTGCTATTGTTGCTACATATTTGGAAAACTTTTGAGGAGCTGATTTTAGCCAAAGGGTAATGGTAGTATTGGGATGCAACTAGGAATCAAAGGAATTTGTGGTTTTTCACTGCCACTGGGATGTGAAAATACACATCATGTAGATCTATGGAATATATCCAGTCCCCTTGATGAAGTTGGGGAAACATTTTATGAAGTGCCAACATTCTGAATTTTTCTTTCCGAATGTACTTGTTGAGGTGTCTCAGATCCAAAATAGGTCTGAAAGCTGTCTGGACCTTTCTTCTGAACCAAGAAATAGTGGGAGTACACTCCTTCTCCTCTTTGTGCAGGTGGAACTTTCTCAATAGCTCTTTTTTGCAGAAGAATGAGAACCTCTTTCTGCAGGAGAGGATGGTGATGACAGTCTGTTTTTGTTGGTTGAACCGGAGGAGGAGGTGACTTGAAAAATATAGAAGACCTATTTTCTACTATATTTAGCACCCATTTGTCTTTTGTTATGGAGCGCCATTCGTTTATGTAGCTCGTAATACTTTCCCCCACTGGAGTGGGTGACAGATTAAGGGGAAGCAAGTCCTCATTGTTTCCCTGATGTTTTGGTTGCAGACTGATTTTGCCTGCTGAAGCCACGTTCGCTTGTTTTTCGGGACTGGTAGAAAGGTCGTCTTTGTCTTTGTTGTTGTTGTCTTTGTGACCAGTTAGGGGTTTGAACCCTCTGCAGGTATGGACATCTATCGTAGGGCCTAGACCTTCTACGGTATTCCTTATGTTTTTCTAGCCCCACTGCCTTAAGTGTGTCTAGTTCAGATTTCATCCTGGCCTTTTCCTCATCCGTTTGGGCCCCAAACAAAGACTTTCTAGTGAATGAAAGGTTCAAGATGTGATGCTGAGCCTCTGGTTTGAGACCTGTTAGGCGAAGCCAAATGAAAGCCTTGCACATACACCATGCGCATATTCACTCCATGAGTAGTTAGATCTGAACCATCAGCAGCCGCGCTGATCACTTGATTGGCTACTAGGCCTCCTTCTTGTAGGATTTCTTGAAAATCCTGTCTGTCTTCCCTAGGTAGTTTTTGGACAAACCTGTTTAGAGAGTCCCACAAAAATCGGTCATACCTTCCTAAAAGTGCTGATGCACTAGGCACCTTTATAAAGGAAGTGGAGGTACCACACATCTTCCTCCCCAACAAGTCCAGATGCTTGCTCTCCTTGTCTGGAGGGACTCTTGATGGAGATGCCACTGAATGAGTTTTACTGGCTGCCGCTAGAAGGACTGAATTCGGTGGAGGATCGGTTCTAAGAAATAAAGGGTCCTGGTCTGGGGCCTTGTATTTCTTTAGGATTCTTGCAGGTACTACCCGCAAGCTTGCTGGTGTCAGGAAAGTATCCATGACTGGTTGCAGAAGCCCAGGAACTAGCAGCACAAGTTGTCTAGAAGATGAGCATGGCGAAGCATTTAGAATATTACCAAGGATGACACTGTAGGTTCGGGAAGGTCTATATTCAACTTATGCCAGAGGGGAGTCTGTTAGCGTGGGCGAATAGTCTTTAATAGATGAGGATGAAGGCATAGACCAGGAAGAAGATCTGTGCCTCTGGTGATGGGATCAAGAGACGCAGGATCTTGACCTTGGTCTGGATGTCTGTAGCAACCTGCTTCTTGTGCGCAACCGAGGAGTACTGCGCCATCGTCGTGGAGCAGGTTGTCCTGTAGAAGATGGCACTGTCACCGCTTGGCTGGAGGTGTTGGAGATGGTGTCCTTGGAAAGGATGCCGAGGAGGAATACAGCCAGCCTTGAGTACAGAGAGTCCGGAGATTGATGTGCTGGGCTCTTGATAAGGCTTACTAACCACCTTGGCAAAAGATTTATAGGTGAGACCTGCTTAGAGTGTGACAAGGTCCTCGAGGAGGCAATAGATGACCTACTTGGTATGGTCATGACAGGGTCCTGAGTCTGCGGCACTGACGTTGTGAAGGTTGCAGCCGGGGAAAATTGTTCTTGTGTTGGTCGATGTTGTGGAGAGCGTGAATGCTGTTGAGAAGTGCGTTTCGAGGTTGACCGAACAGGTGAGGAGTGTCTTGTTGTCGAACGACCATGTAGTGCCATCAACAGGGACCATTCACATCTTGACGTTGAGCGTTTTCTTGATGTCGAATGATGGGCTGCCGGTGGGGTGTGTCTCGACGTCGAGTGGCGTCTTGTTGCCGTTGTCGGAGACCTTGTTCTTTGCCTTGACAATGATTTGGACGTTGATTGTTTCGACGTCAACGGGTCTAGGATAGCCCTTGACGCAGTATCGGCATGTCGGTGCTGGTGCGACGCCGAGCGGTGTGTAACCACTAGTGGAGACATATCCCTTGGTAGTGGCTGTCTCTTTGATGTCATGTCCTTTGACGTTGCATGTGTCGCCGTTAACGGAGGGGTGCTCCTCGGCGATGGTTGACGATGTTGATGCATTGACGACAGGAGTGATGGCGCCGACTGGGAACAAATAGGTATCTTCCTGCCTGCTGAGGTAGATCTTGCTCGTTGTTTGTCTGAAGAGACTTTCTCCCTGGAGACCTCCTTCTGAAGAGAGGTGGTTGATGATTTCTCCCTCTCATGCAGGCCATGGAGACAAATTCTTTCTCTGTCCTTTAAAGTTCTTTTTGACAGATTTTGGCAATGCTTGCCGGTCTCAGGACAGTGGCTTTGAGATAAGCACACTATGCAGACTGAGTGTGGATCAGTCTGAGCCTTCTTTTTGCCACAAGCAGGGCATGTCACAAAAAGAGAAGGCATTTCCTCAGAGAAAAAATCTATTTTACTCAGCAAAAGAGAAAATATATCAAGCAAAATAAAGAAAACTGTATGAAGAATTTTTTTGGGTATAAAAACTCAGAAAAATGAGAGCTCAATGCTCCAGGATACTAACAGAAGGAGCCGGAAAAAAGAACTGGCCTAACTGTAACCCAACTATCACCTCACTCTCACCTCTGAGGCATTGTGGGATACTGGAGGTGCTCAGGGCCTTAAAGTCACAGTGCCAGTTTTTGGTTCAGCTATGTGAATTGGGATGCAGCCTATTGGCTGATAATGCCCCCGTATTTTCAATGCAGTTTTTCTTTCTAAATGAAATTGTTTCCATTTTCTATGCTCTCTTCTTTGATTGCAGAAAGAGTTTCCTCTAATTGATGAGTTTGATTAAAGAAAAACCTCACAAAAATTAAGAAATGTTTAGCCTGTTTGTCAACATAGACTCCATTATTTCTTACACATGTATATAATATATATGTACTAAAATTCTCTACACGATTATTACTTTTACATATACATTTAATAATTATACATGTGTGTTTATATATGCTCCGGGTCCCTGCATGTGGGCAGAAATATTCAGTGTTTATGACTATTGATGAGGATCCCCAGGAAGAGAATTTAGCAAATTTCAATGTAATTTTGCCTAACTACGCGAAAGCAAATTGTTAAAATTTCACACGTCTTTAGTCCTCAGAGGTGTCAGAATCAAGGCATATGAAAATTAGGGCCCGATTAAGAGTTTGGCGGATGGCTACTCTGTCACAAATGAGATGGATATCACACCCGCCATATTACGATTCCCATAAAATATAATGGGATTGTAATACGGTGGATGGGATATCTGTCACATTTGTGACGGAGTAGCCCCTTCTGCCAAACTCTAAATCAGGCCCCTTATATGCTTTGGTTCCAAGGTGGGAGGAGATAGACTTAAACTACTTGTACAAGGGGCTTAGCTGAGGCAGAATCTTCCCACAATAACCACTACTCTTGGAGTTGGAGGCCCGGATTTGGGTTGCGGCTGAGTCAGATGCTCTGCTTCTTGGATGTGATGGTGCTGGGACAGTGATGTGCAGGGGATAGAGGTTTGGAAGTCAGTACTTTCATCCTGCTACGGTTGTCAGGTAGTTTGAACCCTTGATTATGCTTACATTCCAAGGTGGGGATTGAGAGGGAAATAAAGTTATGAAGCCAAAGTGATTTCATTGTATAACAGTCTAAGGCTGATGTAGAATCATTCCACAATGGTTGCTGCTTTTGGAGATGGAGGGCCTGATTTGGGTTGCTGAGTAAGTGGCTCCGTTCCTTGGTGCTAGGGGACGATTCTGCAGTGGTTGGTAATGCAGGGATTTGGGAGGTGAGTAGTCACTTGGCGCTATGGGTTGGAGATAGTGTGGGTTTATAATCAAGTTTTATAATTTATAAACAGTGCATTGTATCAGGTTCTGGGGCTGGAACTGAATCATCCTACAGTGGCCACTGCTTGTGGAGATGGAGGGCCTGATTTAGTTTGTTGAGTCAGTGGCTACGCTACTTGGATTTGAAGGTGGTGGAAGAGGGCTATGCAGTGGTTTGTAATTTAGGGGGCTGAGTCATCACATTCTGCTATAGATTGGAAGTAAAGTGGCTCCAGTTTATAATCTATAAAATGACTAAGATTCCAGGATGATGGTAGAGAGTCAGAAAATTCAGATTTCCAAATGCCACCAAAGTGGATTTAATGAGGATCTAGTGAGGAGGCTGTGTCTAACCCACAACACGAATTTTTCTTGAAAAGGGAGGGCGTGATCTTTCCTTATTGAGTTGTTTCATCATCTCATTGGATGCAATGCTTCTAGGAGAGTGCTGTGCTTGCGCTAAAAATTGGACAATTGAGTTCTCTCTCCACAGCTGTGGTCGCCAGTTAAACTGAGTCTACCATCAATTTGTCAGCCATAAATAGGTTTTGATTAGCACCGTAGTGGATTGTGTGACGTGCCAGGGCTGAGGCAGAATTCATTCTATGATGGCTGGAGATGGAAGGCCTGATTTGGATTGCTGAGTCTGTGGCTATGTTCCTTGAGTGTGATGGTGGTGGGCGAGGGTTCTACAATGGCTGGTAATTCAAGGGGGCTGAGTAGCCCCAGTCACCTATAGATTGGAAGCACAATGGGGCCAAGATCCTGGTGGTTTATAATCAGTAAATAGGGTGAGATTGCAATATGTTGGCAGAGAGCCAGAAAGATCAGAGTTCCAAAGGCCATAAATGGATTGTGGGAGGCTCTAGGGATGAGGCAGTGTCTAACCCATGATGGACACTGTTCTTAGAAGGGGGGTTGGATTTGTGTTGCTGAGTTGGGCCTCCTGTGGATGCAATCGGCCTTGGTGAGTGCTGTGCTAGGGCTAGAGATCTGTAAGTTTACAGTGAATTGCACAATTTGTGGGAAAAAATTACTGTAAACACAAAGGAACAGAACACAAGTGGCCGTTGTTCATGGTGCTTTTATTTAGTAGATTCGCATTTTGCGTAATTATATCTGATTTAGCCTTTTTTTGCTGTTATTTTGCGTAATTATGTGAACACAATGTTTGCACATCTCTAGTTGTGAGAGACCAGAACAATGAGATATGAAATGTAATTATGCTTGGGTTCCAATGTGTGAGTGGAGAAGTTTATGAATCTCAGGCCAAGGTGAGGAGTTCTATAGGGCTCTCAGCTGAGGCAGAATCATCCCATAAAAGCCTCTGCTCTTTGAGATGTAGTCCCTGATATGGGTTGCTGAGTCAGTAGCTGTTTCATGAATGTGGTTATGCTGGGAGAATGATATGCAGGGGATGGAGGTTTGGGAATCAGTACTCCCACCCTGCTATTATTCTTATGAAGAGTGAGACCAGAATAAACTTTGATTATGATTCGTTTTTAAGGTGTGAGTTGAGAAGGATATAAAGATATGAGGCCAAGGAGACTGGATTGTATAAAGATTGAGGGCTGGGACAGAATTCTCCCATAATGGCTGCTCCTCTTGCAGATGGAGAGCTTGATTCAGATTGCTGAGTCAATGCCTCTACTCCTTAGGTGTGACAGTGCTGAGAGAGGGTTCGACATGGGCTCATGCAGGCCTCTGGGAGGTTGAATTTTTCATCCAGCACAATGATGGGTGGCAAAACATTTGTGCAATGGGGGCTACTCTGCATGATATTTCACATTCATTTCTAGGACTTTATCAGATGATAGGCAAATCCTTGTTTGGATAATGTTGTAAAATATTCCCAAGACATGACAAAGATGCACTAAGAACAGGCAATAATTTATAGGTAAGATATTGCAAGACAACAGTCTCGGCCATGAAGATGATAGAGGCAATAACAAAAAACCTAAATCAATTTTTCACATCCAGCACATGCAGAAGATTCTACACAGACAGCTGCCCCCCTTGAATCACCACTTGCCCCACCTGTACTGGCTCCTACCCTTCTGCGGTGGTTGCTGTCCAACCTGCACTGACACCTGTCCCGCGTCCACTGATATCTGCCCCACCTGCACAAACACCCAAAACCCGTTCTCAATCACAAACTCTTTTGTCACCAGCACTGTACCTTTTACACCTCAAACCTTTATTGAGTTTTAGTTTTTTGTTGTTGTTGTCCCACGTATATTTCCATATGTGTTTTAAGCTTTGACAACGTGTAACAGTAAGGCATTTTACAAGAGAATAGACATAGAAAGCATTTGACTTTTTCATCAAAGGACATTGCATGCAACAAACAATTTATAAGACAACTTTTGGTTATTAACATCTTAAGAGGTATTTCCAAACAAAATGTAATAATGCAAAATCAAAGACTGTCCTTTGAAATAGGAAAAATGGAAACAAATAAATGCTTGAGGCAGAATAGGAAAGCTTTTGGATGAGGTTGGATGACAGATAATCAAAAGTCAGGAAGCACCATCAAGGGAACCAGTCTATTTACTAAGGAAATAACAAAACAAAAAAATTCCATAGTCCAAACATAGACCTTATATAAGAGTCCACTGTCAAATTATAAAGGAAGTCTGACCCCATTCAAGCAAAATGAAGAGTAAATCCAGGTCCTGGCTTGGGGGGAAGTCACTGGCCATCCTTACTCTGTTTTCACAATAATGTTTAAATCGTCTTTAGGCGTAGATGTGATTTGGCTTGCCGATGCAGGACCAGACACCCCACAGGATGCAAGAACATGAAAGCTAGCAGGGAAAACAGTGAGGACAGACAAACTGGGTGACGGGATGACTGGAGGGTGGGGTGGGTTGAGAATGCAGGTGAGGCAGAACAGCTGCAGTCAAGGTGATGATGGCACCATTTAAAGTATCCAGCTTCCTTGAGACTGTATTGTGGTGCATCTGGATGTCTCGAGAGATCACTTTGTGAGCCACTAAAATGGACCTCACATCCTACAGTGCAGCCCCTGTGAGAGACTCACTTTCAACAAACTGGTAAGCACAAGAGGGGTGTGAGGTGTCGGGAGCAGATGGGTGTACTGACACATGTTCTTCCAGGCGGGCACTCGGAGAGGAAGGAGATGCAAGGGGGTGCAGCTGGAGACCCCTATGAGCCAAGGTTGTTCTTCTCTGTCTCTGGTCCTACTCTGATATTTCTTGACAAGCCCATCCTGCTGAAAAGGAATAGAGACACAAAATCAGATTAGTTCAATCTTGGTTGACTTAAAATGTATCTTCATTAATATTGCTCATATTATGCTAACTTATCCTGTGGTTTCAAATGATAATGGTATAAATTACAGGTCCTATATTGAAGTAACGCACACTCTAGATGAGATATCAGACATTTCAAGTATGTCTAAAGTTATGTGTGATTTTATATTTTTTTAAGAAAACGTATTGGCAATGTAGATTCACAACAGGCTACATGCACTGTTTATGTTTAAATAAACAACAGTTTTGTCTGCAGATGACAAAGCATTGCAGCTAAATTTTTATAGATATCTATTTGTTGAGCAACACAATTCAGCACATTAGTCAGTAAAAAAACATGAAATCCTTATGTTTTGTGTGGTTAGTAAGGTAAACTTACTCAATCTCAGCCTTTTTTATAATGACACAAAAATATTCTCAGCTACCAAGATTACCAGGTGCATGCGTTATGTGCTTCTCAGGTCCAGGTATTTTGTTTGGATTCTGAAACTTCTAGTCCTGTTTATTCCATTCTAAAACAGAACTACAAATCCCAGAATTCAGGATTCAAAGACTGCCAATTAGTAGACAAAGAACATATACAAACAAGATACAGGCTAATAACCCTAAACCTCACATCCTTTACAAAAAACATAAAATATGTTATTAAGAATATGTAAGGTTAAAATAAATAATGCATTGAACACATGACAGGACATACCACTCAAAACTCATGTCTATGTATGTGACTAATACCAATGTACACATACTTACCATATCTCTGCTGCTCAGATTGTCCAGCTGAGCATGGGGTGTTAGAATGCAGGTTTCAGGACACTGTAGTGTTATTTGTGGTGTTATGCATGGACGGTTGGACATGCAGCTTTCAGAACACATTGAGGTGTGAAGGTGCTGTGTATGTGGCTTGGAGAACAAGCACATATTGTCCTGGGCATCAATACAGACCCAGGAAGGCATGTCTTCCCAGCGATTCAGACACAGCTGCTCCCGCCTTTTGTGGCCACCCACTACAACGCAGCACATGGCGATGTCCCTCCACATATGGGCCTATGCTGTATTGCTGTGTTGGATATTTGTGCCCCTATAACGCTGAGGATACTTGGCTATGAACCAAGTCACTGATGACGTTACAGGGGGCTTTCTCCTTAGGTCCCTCAGTTCTGTGGGGGGCAAGATTTGGGCAAGGAGCAGCAGGATGGAGGAGGATGGTTCTCCGAGGTGTGGATGACTCAGAATGGTTTGAAAATGGCTGACTTCTTCCTATATGTCATTTCTTGCTTATCTTGGGAGACAGAGCCCTAACTAACACCCAAAACTATGTTCCGAGATTAAAACAAAAATAATCTTAGGTTAAAGAAATGATTTACTATTAAACCAAAAAATGTATTGTAGGTAGGAAATAAAAAATAATTTTTTTTTGACAAGTGAAGTCAAGCTTTTTACTTCTGAGTACAGCTTTAAAATTACATACATTATGCAAGGTGACCTGAGTTGACTCAGGATGGCAGTGAGGGACAGTGTGCTAGATGTTCAACATCCAACAGGTTCAGTAACACAATATCAATACACAGACTATCGATTGTACAAAAATATTAGAAAATAAATATTGTTAACAGATATAGTGGTGTTTTATACTTAACAAATAAAACCACAAATATCAAGAATACAAATATCATTGTTAAAAATATCGCTTTTTACTTATATCGAAAACAAAAATATTGGAACCAAAGAAAGTGTTTCCTTTAAATAAACATATAATTAGTAAAAGAAAAAAAAATGGACTCACGCAAGATCGACTACAATACTATCACTAAAATGACATTATCATTAATAAACATAAAATAACTAATTTGTTTGTTGAAAACAAATTTATATAAACATTGAAGAATACATACACATGTTTTTGTTAAACAAAATATATATTAAATCAGCAAAATAATTATAAATTAACCACAAAATAAACATAGAACTAATTACGTAATGCTATTAGTTTAAATTAATACTTAACTAAACAACAAACATTTTATATATATATATATATATATATATATATATATATATATATATGTAACAAAATTTGAACGTTTCAGACTACATATTAAACATTCTAAATAAAACATGGGTATTTACCATAGAAGAACTGATAAAAATTCAAACTTAAACAATAAGTAATCTTAACCAATAAAATCCCAAAAACAATTAAATCAACAATTTAAAAGGAACACAACTTTCATCAGCTTGGTAGTCCATAAACAACAAAATCTACAAGAAGAGGAAACGCTGCTGGGATCTCTGACCAGAACCTGACAACTCAAGTATATAAATCTCAACAACTACTGCGCAAAGTAAGTAAAACTTATTTAAACTATAAAATACTTTTGATTAAAATTAAAATTGTAAAATAACAAATAATTAACCATTCTACAACTTCTGTCTCTTTACGTGTACTTACTGAAAAAAAATACTACATCGAGAAAGTGTTAAACTAACAAAAAAAAAAGACCACAGGCAATATATAAAAAGTATAAGTAAATTATTACACAACTGAAACTCACTCTAAAACCGAACAAAACCTAATGACCTTGACCTCTACAAACTACCAACAATTCTACATTTTAAACTAAGCAAATGCTCTTTTTTCTACCAATAGAAAAGAAAACACATGCTCCACATTACAACACCCCTAACGCAAAAGCTGCAAAAAATGTGTAAACATCTAAGAACATGTAACTGTCAATAAGAAAATTAGTTGGACAATTTTGTATGCAAATAACAAACATTTCAACATTTTAAAATTGTAATTCTTTACACAGTCCAAATGTAATTCTTTATACACTCCAATTTTAGCTAAGACTGATATGATAAACTAATGTATATATTATTAATATAAAAAATCTAGACCTTACCAATCACAAACCTCAAACAACAAACTCAATCTGTTGTGTAAAATAATTACAACACATAAAGTACACAATTCCAAATAATTATCACATACCACTTACATAAATGATCAAATATAACATCTCCCACCCAAAACAAATAAATTAAATATGACTTACTGTTCTGTAGCTGCAGATCATCCTCTGTAACCACATACTGAAAAAACAAACATGCCCTTATTTTGTGCTCCACAGTTTGGGAGCCAATCACCGTTAGTGCTAGGTAGCTACTCTAGTCTGGATGATATGTCTGACCCAGGTCCTATGCTTAGGACCCAATGGCAAAGGAGTATCGCTCTTGGCTCAGCCAGCATTTGCATGTAGGGTGGGATTGGGAGGGGGGAGGTGGGAGGTAGCAATGGAATGCACTTGCCAAAGAATCCTCTGGTGGCTGGCGGGCCCTTATCATAGGCAGAGGGACTGTTCAGGCAAGATCCGGGAAATGGGAGAATCCAACTAAAAATCCCTATCCACCTGCCTAACCAGAAAAGTATACTTTTACAAAGGAGATGGTGAAGGGATGATTAAAATAAACAAACGGGACACATGAGGCTTTACTGTGTGACTCATGTCCACATAGGCCAACATGACCCATCCAGGACCCAGGGCTTTCCTCATGACCGGAACCCTGCTTATCCTTATCTTCATCCTGTGTATCCACACATTCAAAAAGTATACACCAAAAACTAACTGGGAACATTTTCTAAAAAGCACCAAAAGACTGCAAAAATAAATCCATCAAAGCTATCCAAAGTATCTTGAAACCATAAAAAAAACTGAAAAGTGTTTAAAAACTCAAAAAAGGAAATCATAGTAAAAAAAGATTGGTTTATTTGAAATCAAACAGATTTCTTTAAAAAAAAACATTAAATCCAAATGCCCATAGGACACATTGTTAAAGGAAAAACCTGGAAAGTAAAACAAAGAAATCCACCTGCAAAAAGCAGTAGAATCATAAAATATATGTACATTATACTTAATCATTAAAAATCAAATAACATAACACAATAAAACATAACTTATTGATACATTTCTAAAACACTGTACGAAAACCTAAACCAACACACTTGTGAAAAACACTACAATTATCACAACTAAATGCAGTAAAAACCGCAAACAACACTGTAGCTAACTTCCACAAGTCCCCTCTATACCCCTGTCCCTTCAAAACCCTAAAACAAACCTATAAAAAGCACTTACCTGTTACGATGAACAGCAGCACCTTCCCAATCAGGGAAAATCTACTAAAAATGACACATTGGGCCTCATTACGAGTTTGATGGTCCATGGACTGCTGTTACAGTGGTGGCGGTCTGACCACTGTATTATGAGTCAGGTGGGCCTATGGGGCAAAGACCGCTGAGGTCCTGTTGGCACCGCCAGGCAGCACAGACCGCCACGGTCACAAGGCAGCACAAACATGCCAGCGGAGCCTGTTTTTCCACCAGACAAATTATGAGTTTGCACACCGCCAATGTGATCCCGGCAGTCTAACACCATGTTTCAGCAGTTGGAAGCGGAGAGTATAAAGGGAGAAACGTACCTGCAGGCAGCCTTACACGTCCGGTGCCGTCTTGGAGCCTAGCACACATGTCCTACTGCTGGTCATCGAAGGAGCCCAAAATCCATGCTGCTGTAGACGCAACCGACCATGAGTACGCACACCCACCTGTGTCACTAACTTTACCAACAGATTGTTGCGCCGTCAGCCACATAATTTGGAGGTCATCCTACGGGCACCAAGTACACTTGTCTTTGTGTACAGTTATTCACGCAAGACACATTCACAGTCATCAAAAGCCCCATTTGGGCAGGTCACTCACATTGTACCGCAACGATACAAAAAACACGTCTGTGCATTTAAGGCACAGGGACAGTGAAGTGTACACAACATTGTGTCACACAACAGCAACAACACAGCAACATCACATCTCCAATATAACTGAGACACTCATATTGCACACATGTCTTGGACTCTATCACAGTTAACACAGATGTTTGTGTCTTGGAACACAAACACCACTCCCATTAAACAGCCCTGCAATGGACCCACACATAACCCACATTGCAACATAATAGAAGGACAATGGGATGCACAATACAAAGAGCAACAAATATGCAAAGCTCACTAGCAAACATTACCTGCATGATAGGGATGGGGGCATCAGGAACACCCTGGGAAGAATCCGGCCCTGGGACACTTTACACTTTGCACATACCCCTAAAAGAACATTTGCACAGAAACTGGTCCTTCAGGTATCTTAGGGACAAACAATAATAGAGCCAAGTGACATGCCCATATTCACAATATGGAAGGGCAAGACAAGAAAACACATACAACAGCAACTGCACGGGTCAGACATCTAGATGAAGTAGCTGCACGGTACACACAGCAAAAGAACATGTGCACAGTCAAATGCAAAGCATGATAGCACAATTTAATACCCTCCATGTCTGCACAAACAAAGCTTGAGCTCCCACACATTGGACAAATGTACAATCCATTTCAGGGGGTAAAGTTTCACACCATACCTGCTCACATTTGACAACACAAGATTAAATGCCATACCAAACAGAACACAATGTAATGACAGCACAATTGCATTTACACCCCCATATCCATATAGACAACATATACCTTTGTCTTGGGTGACACAAGCCCTTGCCTCAAAGTCAGAAATTGCTAACAACATCAAATGGAGCAGCAAGCAGGCTGAAACACACACAACTGAAGGCATACAACAGAATTTACTCACGAACAACAAAAGGGTAGAAAGGGACTTGCAAGACAAAGGTGTACCCAAAAAAACATTGTTTGGGTTCATTATATAGAAAATTAGAAATGTCCAAGGCCATTGGCCAGTCAATCAGTCTTTAAAGTGCACAGTACTGTCCTAGTACTGCCAGGTAACCTTCACAGGAAGGGGCATCAAGTGGGCAGGCATGCACCTCAGGGATCATCCTTTGGGTGGGGGGCGGATTTGGGATGGGTAGGTTTGGGGGGGTGGACTTTGTCTTAGGAGAGGTGGGCTTCTTCTTGGGGGGTATGGCTGCTTGCAGGGGAAGCAGGTGTGACAGGGTAGGACTTGGAGGTGGAAGGGATGGGTTGGGTTGTGGGTCGTAGCCTTTTGGGAGGGAACAGAGGAAAGGGCAAGGTCAAAAAGAAACCTTTCCTTAGGAACACAGGAATGGTCATCAGAAAGGGGTGGTGATTTGGAGACTGAGGGAGTGGCTGTCTGTTGTGTCGGTGTGGATGTCTTGTGTGTGTTCGTGTGTGAGATATGCTTATGTTGGGGTGGTGTCTGTTGCATGTGTGAGTGTGGGTTTGCGTGTCTTGGGGGACTGAGTTGGAGGTGCTGGGTGATGTGGGAGTGATGGATGTGTGTAATCTCTTGGGTTACAATCACACGCTTTTCACTAATTGGTTGAGCCACATACATGTCAGAAACATCAAGCTAGAACTTTTCAATTTGTTAACACTCCACAAGTGTGAAACACACAAGTCAATAAGTAGAGGGACATGACTACAGACATATATAGTTCCATCAGCAGACTAACCCACTACCCTGCTCATGGCCTACAATGACAAAGCAAGCTTACTGACATCAGGTAGCCCATGTTCCAGCAACATCTACTGTGATTTGAGCCACAATTGAACACTACACACCTATGTGGCTTCTGAAGGGTAAACACTCATTAGGCCTGACTGGACCAACACATTCACACTCTGTGAGATTGACTCACTGCATACAGTCCCACAGACAACTAACATGTCTTCCTTGTCCATGTGTGGCTATGTGGCCTACCAAATGCAGACTTGTGCAATTTCAGGGGGTGGGTACTGTGGTAAGTACCAGTACCACAGAGCACTCCTTTGGACATATGTATCTAAAGTACAGAGATGGCATCCAAAATGCAAAGGCATGCATTGTAATATTTCTGCTATGTGACCAAGCCAAGGGTTTGTCATTTGTACAATACGCCTGTTCAGGGCAAATATGACCGATGTGAAGCTGACAGCTGTGGGAGTAAATGAACTGTCATGAATCAAAACACATTGACTATGATGCAAAATGCAAATATGGACTAGTTTAGTGATTTACCTCAGTACCCGTTCCTAATCTAGTCAATGGACAGGCATTCAGGGCAAGTTTTGCAAGTAGAGCATTATATTGTCCACATGACAGCCTCTGCTGGTGTACAGTGAGTGGGCGCATTGCCACAGTTGCCTCTCCACAGCCTAGACTAGGTCCCATACCGGGTGAATCATTTGACAGGCCCTGGTTTATGCAGGCTAGGCATACAGAACCTTCATGACACTCACATTCCATGCATGACAGTACATCATGTGGCTGTCAACAATTTGGCATGTGATGTGTATGGGAACCTGAAGGGCATAGTGAGTCAGGACATGGATTCCAGACAACAGTTCGGCAAAGGCCAGATGTTGGATGAAGGATCAGTGGCATTATATACATTGCTTTCAAGATCCTCAAATGACTCATATAAAATGCATACAGAGCTCATGTTGTCGAGCACATGTTGTCCAACATTTAAAACCATCATAAACAAAGAAATGTAATTGGATGGCAGTAAAGTCTCCTTGCCTAGTAATGTGCATCCACCACCTGGACGATCTAGGATGCTACACACCTCACATAACACAATGTGACTAGACTTAACATATAGTGCTAGTCAGCAATACCTGCACAATGTACATACCATTGATTCCACACAGACTATGACAGGCAGACTACAAGTATAACTGGCACACAGGGGCACACTGTAGCCTCTAAGGAGGGAAAGGATGGCGAAGTACAGAGAAAATTGTTCACATGAGGTACTTACCTGCTCTGGTGAGCCATAGAGCGGTCCATACAGGGGTAGGACCTAATCAACTGGCATCTCCAGCTCCTCTGGAGAGAAGGCAGGGGCCCTATCACCTGCTGGACGTGGCATGATTGCTCACAGAGGTGGCCCACAGCAGCTCAGGTCGTGGAAGTGTTTCTAGCTACAGTGTCAGGAGTCAAGTGAGTCAATCTGCACAACATGGAGGTCATGTCTGCCACGTACGCAGTCGTCACCGCTTGCGGACAGAGCCATTGGGCTGCGACCGCCACTTGCAACGTTAGCCTTCGGCTGTGTACGCCACTGTTGCAACCATCTATTGCCATAATGACTTCCGCTGGTGGACATGGGCAAGTCCTAATGCCGGGGGGAAGTAGTTCAGGCATCTGCCATATTGGTGCCCTGAAATGTTGTATTGAGCCTTTTAAACTGAGTCACACTTACAATACATGTTAGGCTGCATCAAAGACAACCTTATCCTGTCTTGTCATGTAGGTTCTTCTACTCAACCACCATTGTAGTATGTTACAGGGCTCAGTCAGCAATTTCCACCACCGGTGCGGGTCATTTTGGAGGTTGGAATATACAGTCTCATTTCAAGGGGCAATTGTATTGCACATCTGTAAGTTTGGTCAAAATCCATGTTAATGACATGTTTTGAAAACCATAGGGGGGGTCACGTGTGACCCTTGTGTCATTGCCAGCTGGCATGTGCAGTGGATGTCATGTCTATTCAGTCAGAAATGGTTTGTCACATGATATTATTGGCATGCATGATGTATGTTGCTGCGGACACACTGACTGATGTTACAAATTATGCCTTGTCACATATAGGTACCCTGGAAGAGGAAGGATGCAACAATCTCCTGTTTACCGTCCACTGCCAGACCTTCAGACCATGGAAGAACACTATATAATAATAATGTACTCCAGTCTGAATAGGCAAGCAATATGGACTTATGCTGTCAGTTGGAGCCAGATTTGTTGGCAGGTATCAGTTATCCAACCAGTATACCACCCATTGTAAAGGTCATGTCAGTGTTGCACTTCCTGGCGACAGGGTCCTTCCAACATACAGTGGCCCTATCTGCTGGTACGTCCCAACCTACATTCAGTCTGGTGTTGAAGGATTTCCTCTCAGCAATGTTGAAACACATTGACAGCTATATCAGGTTCCCCTGACATGAGGATTTAGGCAATGTGAAGGCTGACTCCTATGGTTTTGGCCACATCCCATATGTGGTGCAGGTCCGTGATGGCACACATGTTGGCTTGGTGCCACTGAAGGCCACTGAACAAGTCTATCGCAACTGAAAGAACTTCCATTCCATCAACGCGCAAATTCTCTGTTTGGCAGATCTCTATATATCATATGTCTGTGTCTGTTATCCGGGTTCAACCCATGATTCTTTCAGAATGTGGAATAGCACCATACCACAGCTGATGTCACAACTTCACCCAGAGACGGCCTGGCTGGTTGATAAGTCATGTCTGTCCTGATTGTGTGTGAGCAATGTCAGGTGCTACAATCATGAAGTGAGTCACTTGTTGCAATTATGTCCCATTCCTTGACTGGAGATTCAGCATATCCAAACCGTCCTTGGTTGTTGGCACCAGTGAGGAATCCAACTACGCATGGGGAAGTCCATGAAAGAACACAGAGGTCAGTGGAGCATGCTTTTTGGCTCTTGAAGGCCAGATTCCAATGTCTTGATTGAACTGGTGGAGCCCTCCTCTACTCATCTGGAAAAGTGTGTCAGATAACTGTGGCATGCTGCATGCTCCACAACTTTGCTTTGCAGAGGAATATCTCGTACATCCCAGAGGTGGGGGAGCCAGCAGTGCTACCGGGTGTGATTCCTGTAATGCCAACTGAGGATGACAGTGGTGAAGAGGAAGGAGCTGACCTGCAGGAAGATCTCACCAACAGCTACTTTTCATGAGTGTGAGTATGTCATGCAATGTAATGACTATGACTGTACTATGAACTGTAGTTGTGAGAATGTATAGAGTTGAGTGTTTTGAAAACAGCTAGGGAGCTGATACTCTGCAATATTCAGCCAAAGGCTGCTTGATAAGATGTCTTTTGACACATCCCCACCTTGATGATATTGCTTTGTTTGTGTCATATTCCTTGCAATGAACTTTCCTCGTTTTGTTCTTTGTACAGGTACCTTCCCCACGTCATCTTCATGTGGGCGCTTCAGATTTGTGACATTGGCAGGTCTCTGATGCTGTTCTGATATACAAAGTGGACATGGACTGCTCCAAGTAATGTAGGTTGAACAGTTGGAATGTATGTGACCTGTACCAAGAGAGTTTGCACAGTTTTTGGGTGGAGGTAGAGAAGTGCACATTGGACTTGTTTTGTGTGTTGTGGTGGGCCTGATACATCATTTGTTTCATTATGTGGTCATAAGACATGGAGGTTTATCTTTTGACCAAGTCAAATTACCTTCACATTGGCTAAACACTCTTTTTTCTCTGACCTGTATGTAGAAATAAATGTGTTTAATCGTTGCAGGCCACAGTGCCTGTTTCACAACACTGACATATGTTTGTATCATACCACCAGAGACATGGTGACTGGATTTTGATGGACCTGTGATCAGGGACCGTTATACTGACATCTGTCTGTATCTTGGATTATGTGATGATGGATTACCTTGATGTGGTATGGGATAAGGCTCAAGTTCACATGGTCACATCTCAACATAGCAGAAATTTAACATGAAGCAAGCAAATAATGGCTATGTGATGGGTGAAGTTATTACAATGCTAATGCAGAAAATACATTTGGGACATGTAGAAACAAAAAAGTGAAGTGAAGGGCTCAGTTATGATTAATGAAATCATTGGAGTAGATGCCACACCATCGGAAATCCAAAGTCCAGAGTACTCCTCCCATTGGAATTGGAATGCGGTTGAGGATCATTCAACAGAGGGAATGTGTGGCACATAAAGGAATCTTTTAGGAAGAGGTCACTTGCTGGTAGTGGTGGGTGTCTTGCCATCCGCACCTCCTGGATTCGTCCCTGGATGTCCCCGCTTTCGTTGTGGGAGAGGATCTGCTGCTACACAGGCAGGGGTGTCTGGGTCTGGGTCTGGTTCTTCGTCTGGCAGGGCCTCCCTTCCAGTGGCTGGCACCGATGTAGAAGTGCCTGGTGTTGAAGAGCAAAAGGAAGGTGTAAACTGTTTTTAGGAAGCCCTGCTCAGGGTGGTGTGAATGTCCCTCAGCACCCTGTTAGGGAGGCCATGTTGGTGTTGTGGGCCTCCATCTGTTCCCCCATGTCTCTGTGCATGTCTCTCTGTAGCTGCTTGACTTCCTGGAGCTCAGATAGCACCTGGCTCGTCATGCCTTGGGACTCCTGATAGACCCCCAAGATGTGGCTGATGGTGTCTTGGCCAAGATCAGCCCCAGTCGCCTCACTCCACTTGCCCACAGCATCCCTTCCATGCACCCTGCCCCCACAGTCATGTGCTCCTGCCACAGCGTGCCCTCTCCAACGTGTTCCTGGGCCCGCATTGTCAGAAGTGTTGCACTGCAACTCAAGATCCAGGACTGAGGAGGTACAAGATGGTAGACACTGCGCGAGGGGAGGAGGTCAAATGGTTGCCTGAGATGTTGAGGCAACTGGGTTGGGAGATGTTGATGTGGGCACAATGAGACTTACTGTTGGTGTCTGATCAGGTTGCCCAGATGGGTCAAAACCGTCCTCCACTTCCAGACATTCAAAAGTGTCTTCTTCACTGAGGGCTTTATCCAGGGGGGTAGTGGCAGTCTGTTCTGTGGCCTCTGTGTGCCAAGTGGCAGCTTGACCTGCTGATGTAAAATGTACAATGTTATTGGTTGTATTGTGACATCTACCACTACCAGTTTAGTGTCACAGTAAGCAGAGACCTCGTACAAAGTTAAGCTGCAGTTAATCTTATTGTGGCAGGTACACATGGTATTGGTTGTATTGAAATGACATTTGGGAAGCATGCCAATTACATTTAAGTCAAGCAGCTGCTGACATGTGCATATAATTAGTGCTTGGGACGATGGCATGAGAATGCCATCTTGCTACCAGTGCATGCAAAACAGTGGCTAGGCAAGAGATGACTTTGCCCACTAGGAGGCCTAGTTGAGCATGATGCAGGCAGACGTGGACTTTGTTGTATATTGTGCCTAGTGCATTGTGAATGTGTATGCTCCAATACCAATCTGGTGATGCATCTTGAAGCATTATGCATATTTGTTATTCACACTGGGTAAGGTGCCATTCCTCTCTTCCAATATTTATTCTTAGTTTAGCAAGTCAAGATGGATCTATGTTGACAGATATGTCTGTGATTTGGGCACGATTTGTGCTTCATCACTCCCAGTTGAGGATACCTCATTTGAGAGTTGACAAACAGATATGTTGTAGCATGTGACTACTTTGCTGGTGTTTGGAGTTAGAGAAACAGTGTCTCCCAGGAGTTGCAATCATGTAATTCTCTATACTATGAACACTTCACAAATGTTATCCTCCCAAGTGAGTAAACCTCATTTCAGAGTTCACTAACAGAATGGATTTTGCAAGTGAACACCTTGCTGGTGGTTGGTGTTAGAGTTACAGGACCTATTGAGCTTTGCATTTAGATCACTCCATCTACTTCCCACCACTTGACAAATGTTATCCTACCAGTTGAGTAAACTTAATTTGGGTGTTCACTAACAGATGGATTTTGGTAGGTAAATACTGTGCTGGTGGTTGGTGCTAGAGTTACAGGGCCTATTGGGCTTTGCATTCAGATCACTCCCTCTACTTTCCACCACTTGAAAAATGTTATCCTCGCAGGTGAGTAAACTTCATTTGAGAGTTCACTAACAGATAGGTTTGGAGAAGTGATCTAGTGTTTGGAGTTACAGACTGAAGGCCTCCTGGCCTTAACAGTCATGTCAGTCCCTGTACTACACACACTATACAAATGTTATCTCGCCAGGTGAGTTCACTTCAATTGTGAGTTCCCAAATAGGGGTCTTTGCACAAGTGAACACTGGGCTGATGAGTGGAGTAACAGTAAAAGTGGCAAAACGTGTGCTGTGGCCATGCATCACCAGGCATTTTAATGACATTTTCAGTGTTGTGACTTACCAGAATCCACTCCCCATGATATTCCTGTCAAGCCCTCAGGATGCCAGATGCCAGAATACCTTCTCCTCTCATGGAAAGAACTGTAATGGGGCACTGGGAGGACCACCACCAGTCTTCTTGGACCTTGCTCCTGAGGTAATTCCACCTCTTACTGATGTCCTCCTTTGTGTGCATGGTGGTGCCTACATCATTCACTCTGTCAACTATCCTGTCCCACATTTCTAGTTTCCTACTGAGAGGAATGTGCTTGATGTGTCCTCCAAACAATTGTGTCTCTACTCTTATGATTTCATCCACCATGACTCTTAACTCATCTTCTGAAAAACAGGGATCTTTTTAAACGTGACATGGTGGAAAAAAAACATGGGTGATAGTGACTCACTAAACAGTGGAAGTGAAAAAGGGTGTGAATGGAGTGTGTGCAGGATGTTCTATGAGATGGTACAAAAAGGTGTGCCTAATCTATTGAATGTTTGCAAAAAACTCTCTCTGGCTTCTGTGTCTTGCTGTGTAAATGCAAAGCATTGTGGTGTGTGAAGGGGTGTGTTTTATAGTGTCCTTTGCAGGTGTGTCCATTGTGGCAATGTGTGTCAGCTGTGTTGTTTGCAATTAATCCAATGTGCAGTTATCTCTTGCTTTACTGACCGCGGACCACCATGGGGGACCGCCACAGTATGTTTTTAACATGCTTGGTGGTTGGTCACGGTGCTATCGGAGCTGACCAGCGGAAATCTTGATTTTCAGCCCGGAGGAAAACTCATATTGGGGCCCGAGGCGAGACCGCTAGCTCACCTTGGGTCTGGCGGTCTTTTTCCGACCACCAAACTCATAATCAGGCCCTAAATGTTATGTAAAATGTATGTTAAGAATATGTATATAAAATAACTGAATTGGTATTAACAAATGTTAAACAATAGAAAAAAATTAAGGACTAAGGACCTGGTTATGAATTGAGCGCTCTTGGGACCACTGTGGCGGGTATATCGCTGCATTGCTGGTGGTCTGACCGCCGTATTACGATGCATGTGGTTACATCGATGAAAGATCACCGCAGTCCCACCTACATCGCCAGCAAATCTAGGCCGCATAGGCCAATGCGTCTCTTGGAGGGCGGACCGTTAGTGTTACAAGGTGACATGGCTGACATGGCAGTAGCGGTCCAACCACCACATCTTAGCTGGCGGAAAGGGAGGGATATAAAGCTGAAACTCACCTGTACTCAGCTTCACACATCCTGTGCTGCCATGGAGCCGATCGTACACGTCCGTCCGCTGCTTTTGCTGCTCGATGAAGCCTAAAAGTGATGCTGTTGTGGACACAGCCAACAGTGAGTTAAACACTTACCCATTTCCATCAACTCCACAGCAAATAGGTGCCCCGCCATGGAACTGGCATGGGGTCTGTGGTCCATGGGCCGAACATATTTTGTGGGTCCCTGTTCAGATTTGTACTCAATGTATGGACCAATTACATCTTTGGCCAGGTTACTGACACTGCACAGCCACACTCTACACAAGTTGATAAGTGTGCACATCCCATAATCAGGGATTGTGATGTGTCTATTAAATTGTGTCTCACAACAGCAACTCCTCATCAGTATCACAAATATTAATCTAAGTGACTCCCTCACATTGGTCACATGCCATGGCCTGTTGTGATATAAAAATACGTCTGCATGGATTTGTAATTGAACAGAAAACACCCCTTCTCTGCTAATATCTCTGTACTGGACATATCTCCCACATTTCAAGGTAATATTAGGTAAATGGGGTGCAAAATAATCAGTGTGAGAAACAGTAAAATGTCACAATGTAAAGAATCCCTGCAGAATAGGTATGCCTCTACAAGGGGGACCGCAGGAAGGCTGGTGCCCTGGGCCAAATTCCACTTTGCACATGCCTCAAAACCACCATTTGCACAGGAACGGTGGCTTGATGTATATCACGGACAACCAATTGTATAACCAAGTGCCATGCATATGTTGGAAATGTGTAAGTGCAAGTCATGAAAGCAAATATAGCATTAACAGAGGGGTCACACATTTAGATAAAGTAGGTGTAAGGTAAACACATAAAAATGGACACATGTCTATTATAATTCATAAAAAGGTATGACAATTGAACACCCTCCATGTGGGGCAAAACAAATCTCTACCTACATCATAGGAAGAAATGTAACCCAATACATGTTGACATTGGCCAAGCCAAGATGAAATATTTAGCACATGAATTTCTACCCAATGCAATGTCAGCCCCAATTGGATTACATCCCACAAATCCATCCATTAACCATTTCCCCTTGTCCGAGGTGACTCCAGCACTAGTTCCAAGATCAAATCATATAACCACATCAAATGGGTCATCAATCAGGGTGAAATAAGCACAACTGAAGTCATATCCCAAAGTATCCATGAACATCAAAATGGTAGAAAAGTAATGGCAGGACTAATGTGTATGAAAACTAGCAATTTCTTTTCTAATTGAAAAAACAATGGACACATAGTTAAGGCCAATGGCCAGTCCAAAATGTGGTCCAGCACACTGCTGTGCAGCTAAATCTGCCTCTCAGAACACTGCCATGGGAACCTCCCCAGGAGGGACCATCTAGTGGGCAGTCCAGGCACCTCAATGATGTCTTTTGGGAAGGGTGGGTTTGGTTTTTTGAGAGGTGAGCCTGACTTTGAGTGGGGTGTCCTTTTTTGGGGTTTCTTTGGGGTATGGCTGGGTTCGGAGGGGGATCAGGTATCACAGGGAAGGAATTGAATGTGGAAGGGATGAGATGGGGTTTGGGATGGGGTTGGTTTTGACAGGGGTAAGGGCATGGGCAAACAATAAACTCTCTTTAGGAAAATGGGTAGGGTGTGCAGGAGGGTTGAGGGAGTGGAAGTGTCAGGTATGGGAGTGTGTGTTGTTGGTGCTGCTGTCTGTGTGTCTGAAGTTTGATGTTTGTGTTTGTAGGTGTTTTTAGTGGTGTATGATGTGCTGGGTATGTTGGGGGTGGTGGATATGTCTGTTGGTGTGGGTGTGGTATTTGGGGGTATGTTGGGTGGGTCCATGGGTGTGGTGTCTGGGGATATGGTGGGGATGGTGAATAGGAGTGTGGGTGTGGTGTCTGGGGGTATGGTGGGGTGGTGGATGGTCTGTAGGTGTGGTGCCTGCGGGTTGGTGGGGTGGTGAATGGGTCTGTGGATGTGGTGTCTGAGGGTATGGTGGTGGTGGCGAGGGGGTTGAGTGTCTGTTGAGTGGTTGTCTGCATGTATGTTTTGTGGTGTTTCTGTTTTTGATGCTACTTGGGGCTGTTGAGGTATGTGTGCTTATGTATGAGTGTGCTTAGATGGGTATGAGAATAGGAAAATTGGATGGGGAAGAGGCAGTGTGGATATTTGGGATGGGTGGAAGGCTGCAGTGAGGGAGGAGGCCAGAGCCTGAAAATATCTCTGTTGGGCAGACATAGTATTGTGCATACCTTTCAGGTAGGCCACCATCTATTGCAGATGGCTGGCCTGCACCTGGATGGCATTCAGTAGTGCTGTCTGACCCACAGGTATGTTTCTCAGGCAGTCAATAGCCTTCCCACTTAGGGCATCAGGAGAAACAAGGGCAGGAGGTGAGGTGCCTGGAGTCAAGGATAGGTCTCTCCTCTTGGGTGAGCGGGCCCATCCAACTGGGTGGGGAGCAACAGGGAGGGTGGAGATGGTAGTGGGGGTGGTGGACAAGGATGGTGTAGGAACTGGTCCTGTATGTCCCACCACCACTAGGGAGTGTCCACTGTGGTGTCTGGGGGTATGGTGGGGTGGCGGATGGTCTGTAGGTGTGGTGCCTGTGGGTTGGTGGGGTGGTGAATGGGTCTGTGGATGTGGTGTCTGAGGGTATGGTGGTGGTGGTGAGGGGGTTGAGTGTCTGTTGAGTGGTTGTCTGCATGTATGTTTTGTGGTGTTTCTGTTTTTGATGCTACTTGGGTCTGTTGAGGTATGTGTGCTTATGTATGAGTGTGCTTAGATGGGTATGAGAATAGGAAAATTGGATGGGGAAGAGGCAGTGTGGATATTTGGGATGGGTGGAAGGCTGCAGTGAGGGAGGAGGCCAGAGCCTGAAATATCTCTGTAGGACAGACATAGTATTGTGCATTCCTTTCAGGTAGGCCACCATCTATTGCAGATGGCTGGTCTGCACCTGGATGGCATTCAGTAGTTCTGTCTGACCAACAGGTATGTTTCTCAGGCAGTCAATAGCCTTCCCACTTAGGGCATCAGGAGAAACAGGGGCAGGAGGTGAGGTGCCTGGAGTCAAGGAGAGGTCTCTCCTCTTGGGTGAGCGGGCCCATCCAACTGGGTGGGGAGCAACAGGGAGGGTGGAGATGGTAGTGGGGGTGGTGGACAAGGATGGTGTAGGAACTGGTCCTGTATGTCCCACCACCACTAGGGAGTGTCCACTAGAGCTTGACTTGGATGATGACATAGAGTCTGTATCCCCTGTGGCACTCCCCTCACCCGGTGGGCCACTGGGTCCCTCTGTGTCTGTACTGTCATGACCGGAGGTACTGTGGCAAGCTGCTTCCCCATAGATGTCAGCCCTGTCTCCTCTGCTTGCCTGGGATGATGCTGAAATAACAAATACAAATAGGTTCATTGCATGTGCCAGAACACACTTGACCAACAGCTTTCATCACAGAATATTATTAAAATGTACAGTAGACCCCAGCTACAAGGTCCACTAAAGTGGCTCCAGCATTAGCAGGGCCACATGCATGCATGCTACAAGACCTGTAAACAGTTGCCCACAGTAAAGTCAGAATCACTCCAATTGCATGAGTGAAGTTGTGCAATTCCAGAACCCATGTTTCAAGTAGGAGACCATGGGCCAGATGTAGGTAAGTGACAAATTGCGACTTGCAATTTGTAAGTTATAGGGACTCGCAAATTGCAACTCGCAATTCACGATGCAGAAAGGTGTCTCAGACACCTTCTGCGACTCGCTATGGGGTCGCAAAGACCCACCTCATAAATATTTATGAGGTGGGTCGCAGTTTGCGATCCCATAGCGAGTCCAGGAACTCACGGGGATGGTGGCCTGCTGGAGACAGCAGACCACCATGTCCGTGACTGCTTTTCAATAAAGAAGTTTTTTTTTTCTCTTTGCAGCCCGTTTTCCTTAAAGGAAACCACTGCCTGCTCGGAAAAAATAATTTTGTGAGCATTCACAAAGGGGAAGGGGTCCCATGGGGACCCCTTCCTGTTTGCGAATGAGTTACCATCCACTTCAAGTGGATGGTAACTGCGAGTTGATTTGCGACCGCTTTCGCGGTCACAAATCAACTCTACATCACGGTGCGAATCGCAAATAGGAAGGGAACACCCCTTCCTATTTGCGAGTCGGAAACACATTTTGACGTTTTTCGCTGTTTGTGAGGCGCAAAAGCCTTCCTACATCTGGCCCCTTGTCACCTTGAATGGTTTGGCTCTTGTAGCATATCTCAGTAACTTGTCATCAAATAGTATGGCAATGCCAACTGTATTCCTACAGATTCCACACATGGCCCTGCAATCATCAAATGTTCATATACCTAATACCACATCATGATGAATTGATGGTCAACTATTACAGCTATGTTGCAGCAAGATGTACAGTAGTATGAATACAGCGAGAAGGAAAAACACATCACACTGTAGAAATTTCCCAGTGGTAACTTCCTAATATGTCCACTGTCAGAATAGACTCATGAAAGTTGTACTAATGTAGCTTTGCTATGTAACACTTGGCACAGAAAAGTAGACAAGACCATCTGGGAAAAATTTCTGGGAGATTTGTCTACAAATATCAAACAGCATAATCAATTAGCTAGGCCTAGGGACATTACCAGTTTCAGTTAGTACTGGTGTTGACACCATTCTAACATTGTGTAACTAGAAGTTAATAGTACATTGAATGTGGTTGAGGCTTAGGGAATCTCCATTACCTCAAGAGCTGGTTTGATCTGTTTCTCAGTGGGAAGGCACATCACTGTATCTTTTTTCATGTAAGCACAAATTCAGTTGTATTCCTGAGTGTACATATGATTCCCACATTTCTGTCAGTTAATGAACCTTCACCAATAACCATGTGCAAATCACTTAGCTGAATAATTCCACCTCAATGGCACAGGAATTCACATTGTGAGATATTATTGTAGGTCTACCTGTTATGTCCTTCATTGCTTCAGCAACTGGACATGAATAATGACATTGAGTAATGGCTTAGAGTTTGTGTGACCCACCATCCAATGTTGACATACTCCTGTCTGTGGTAACACATGAACTGTATACCCATCACATATAACTATTTTCCAATACATTTTTACATGCATCCATATGTGATGGAATCCGACATCATCCTATGGATACAGGTTGATCATGTGTATGACAGTAGTGTAAATTATGCCACAAAAGTGAAACGTGCACATGCCAACACGTAGAAACAAATAATGATGGCAACAGTGATGTTTGCTACCTCATATAACTGTACATTCCCTACTTACCAAGGGGAAGTATTGCTTAGTGACTGCACCCAAAGTGCACTGTATTCTACGTCACATGTAAAAGGGCCACCATCACATGAGACACAGTAGTGTGGTAGCATCACACTTGACTCACTGAAGACAAGTGGCCTGTTGGGTACAAATGCCAATATACTCTCTTGAGCTGACACATGGCTGAGTACAGTGATCAATCAGCTGATGTTGTTTGATGTGGATGACACACTGAAGACAAGTGGCCTGTTGGGTACAAATGTCATCCACAACATCAAACAGCATGAGCTGATACAGTCAACATGGGCAGACTGTACTCAGCCATGTGTCTTCTCAAGGGAGTATCTTGGAAGAGACTGGACTCTTCTGTGTTCCTGGTCATTAGGACAATAGACAAGGCACATCAGCATGCACCTACTACCAGACCTACACAATTAGTTTTCTTGTGCTTTGCGCATGGGCCACCTTATATATTGATGGGGAGATGACTGTCTCTAACTCACAACTTTGGCAATGTAACATGTGTGATTCTGCTCAGGATTCACCTCCTTGTAGCTGCTGTGATTCCCTCAACCACCCATCAGGCTCTGGGTAGGCCACTGCCAGTATTCAGGCCATTAGGGAGGTTAAGGTCCAGCATGTGCCCCATCCACATTGGGAGGACAGCCACAACTGGGCCTCTGTGATCTTCCGGGCCCAGCGTCTTAGGTCCTCCCACCGTTTCCGGCAATTGACACTGCGCCAACGATAGACCTCCAGGGTTCGCACCTTCCGGGCAATGGCTTTCCAAATGGCTTGCTTTTGATGGATATTGGCCTGTATGGATGCAATAGACAAATAAAGAGATCATAATTGCATATTTTAGGATATCTGTTTAGTTAACACACATTTTGTAGACACCTAGCACACACATTTTTAAATTGTTAACACACTACATGAGTACATCACAAATGCTGATAAGTACAGGGAAATAAATAAACACGTTTGTAGTCATCTGCTGACTATCCACTACCCTGGTCATGGCCTACACTGACTAAGCCAGCCCACTAACATCATGTAGCCCACGGCCAACCAAAATGTACTGTGATGTAAGCCACAATGAAATACAACACACCATTGTGACCTTCTGATGGGTAAACTACTTGTCCATGACTGTACAGACACCTTTACATCCAGGCACATTGACGTGTTACATACGGTCCATACTGATTACTACTATAGTATAGACTACACCCTAAGACTTAGGTGACAATGAAAAGGCTGCCATGGGTGTCACTGAGAGCTTCCTCTCTGGATGTGTGAACATGTGTACTACCTAATGGAATCTCATACTACATCTGATTGAGTTTGTGTGGTATGTACTAGTATCACAGGACACACCTTTTACCATATGTGGTACTCAAAGCGATGACATTCAACATACCAAGGTATGTTTGGTCTGATTGGTTGAATGTAACAAAGCTAATGATTCACATGTAATGATCTCTCCAGAATTAACCAACTAGCTGCACGATATGTTTGTCACTTGTTCAGCTAGTTGTTTAATACAGTTTGTACAGTGCAAATATGACTTCTGGAAGTGACAGCAGAACTGTGGGAGTAGGGGAGTTGTCAGTAGCAAATTTCACACATTGACAGTGTGGGTCAATGGGAAAAATGTACCAGGTCAGGGGGGTTACCTCAATCACCATTCTAAATGTTGTCAATGTAAAAGCATGCAGGGATACAATTGGTTCGGAAGACTCATTTTGGTAACATCCAAGGATCTGCAGGTCTACTGGGAGATTACTCCATGCATCAGTTGCATTGTTGCAGTAACTCTGCCCCTGCCTGCCTGCCTGGCCTGGCATGATTGCTCCCAGAGGTGGCAGACAGCAGCTAAAGTGACAAGAGGTATTGATGGTAGCAGTGTCAGGAGGTAAGTAAGTTATTTTTCAAACAACAGCATACATGTACACCACGAATAAGGTCATCAGAGTAGATAGGTACAGCCATTTGGCTGCGACCTTCGCAGTCAACAATGTTTGCCTATGGCTATGTCTGCTGTGGATGAAACCGCCCACCGCACAGTCGACTTCTGCCAGTTGCGGCTGCTTCCAAAAATCCAATATAAAAGGTCACGCATCTACCATTTTAGTGTTTGAAATTACAGTACTGGTGACTGGTAAGTGCATCACCACCACTACAAATGTGCTATAACATGTTTACATATTTACTAATCCATTGATCTGTAATTTCTTCTACACAATCATCAGTGTAGTGTGTTACTGGTCATAAATGCCATATATACGCGGTGCACTGTATACAGCCGATGAGGTATTTTGGGAGGACAAAGCATACTATTCAATAGCAAGGTGCACGTGCGGAACATATAGGTGTATAATGAACACATATATGTTGCAGGTACTTGTGGAGACAACTATGGGGACTATAGCTGGATTTTGTGTAGTAGACAATTCAAATGTGAAATGTATGTAATAGTTTTTCAGCCAGTAATGTTTTGTCACATTACTTTTGGCTTACTCATCACATATGTTGCTCGGGACACTGTGACTAATGCTCCAATTTATTTGATTCCACTCATACCCTGGCAGAGGGAGGAGATGACAACCTCCAGTGTGCCATCCATTTCCTGACCTTTGGACCATGGAAGAAAGGGATGTTATTAAGAGGTTTCATCTGAACAGGCAAACAATACAAGACTTATGTCATGGACCCAGATCTCATTCCTCAAAAAACAAATCCAAGATGTATACCACCTATTACGATACTCATGCCAGTATTACACTTTCTGGCCACAATATTGTTTAATATATAGGCCCTTATTACGACTTTGGTGGTCTTCAAGGAAGACCGCCAAAGCTGCGGTCTCCCGCCCGCCATATCACGGGTACTACTGGACTTCCACCACACTTTGGGTGGAAATCCGGTAGTAGGTGTGCTAGCGGGCGGAGGCGCTCTGGCAGTTTCACCACCTGCCCTGCCAGTAGGACATATTATGGCCTCCTTCGGCGTCCTGCTGGCAGGGTGCTGCTGGCAGTGGAATCGCCCTATCCTGTTCACTGCGGACGACCTTCTCCACAGAACAGGTAAGGTGATCGTGTGACAGGGTAGGGGATTAGGAGGGTGGGGGGTGTTGAGTGTGTGGAGTCTGCGTGTGTCCATGATTGTGTGTATGCATGGTTGTATGCATGTCCAAATGTTGGAGTGAGTGCGTGTCTGCATGTAAGTGTGAATGTGTATGAGAATGTGTGTTTGGATGGGTGTGACTATGAGTGCATGAATGCATGTATGAATGTAGTTGTGAATGCGTGCATGAATGTAGTTGTGAATGTGTGTATGAATGTAGTTGTGAATGCGTGCATGGATTCATGTGAGTGGATGTGTGTGTGTGTAAGTGTAGGTGAATGGGTGTATGCGTTGTGCATGTGGGTGTCTGTGTGCATGTATGAGGGGGTGGGGGTTAGGGTGCTGTGTCATAAGTTGGGTGGCGGGTTGGGGGCACTGTGTCAGAAGGTGGGTAGGGGCGTTGTGTCAGAAGGGGGTTTGGGGCTGGTATGGCCATGGAAAACCTGTCTGAAAGCCGGCTGGTATTACTGCCGGCAGTCTTCTGTGGACGGCTGGGTCAGAGATGATCATCTCCGGCCCGACGGTTTAGACTGCCATGGTGGTATGAGTGGAGATATGGTGGGTTGGCAGAGGCCAACCCACCACACTAATAATGTAGTGGTTGCACTGCCAGCCTGTTGGCCGTGGCACCGCCACATTTACCCTGGCGGTCAGAAGACCCCCAGGGTCAAAATGACCCCCCTAGTGGCTATATCTAGTATGGAGTGGTATGTCACAACCTATGTTCAGTGGTGTATTAAAATACGTGCTGTCAGCAATGATAAGACATATTGATAGCTATATCAGGTTCCCAAACATGAGGATTTAGCCAATGTGAAGGTTGACTTCTATGGATATGATCAATTTCCACATTTGGTGGGAGCCATTGATGACACCCATATTGCATTAGTACAACCACATGACAGTGAACAAGTCTGTCGAAACAGTAAGCACTTCCATTCTATCAACATGCAAGCTGTCTACTTGCCAGATTTGTACATTTCAAACGTCTGTGCCCGGTTCCCAGGTTCAGCTCACAATTCCTCTGTAATGCAGAACAGCACCATATCCCAGCTTATGTCACAACTACAACCAGAGAGGGCCTGACTTTTTGGTAACATCTGTCCTAACTTTGTGTGTGCAATGTCAGGTGCTATAATCAGGATCATTGTAGCACATTGTTTCTCATTGCAAAACAGGAGGCTCTTCATTTCCCAACTGTCTTTAGATGTTAACACCGCTGAGGAATCCAACTACGCCAGGAGAAGTCCACTTCAATGAGGTCCATGGAAGAACACGGCTGCCAGTGGAGCGGGCTTTTGGGCTCTTGAAGGCCAGATGTGGCTGTCTGGACAAGACTGGGAGAGCCCTCCTCTACTCAACTGGGAAGGAGTGTCAAATCACTGTGGCCTGCTACATGCTCCATAACATCGTCCTGCGAAAAGGAACATCCCTTACATCACAGAGGAGGGAGACCCTGAGGTGCCACCTGGTGGGAATCCTGAAATGCTAAATGATGATGATAGTGGTGAAGAGGAAGGAGTTGACTTGCTACAAGATCTCAACAGCTTCTTCTCATGAGTGTAAGAATGTCATGAGAAGTCATGACTTTGTACAATAAACTCTAGTTGTGATGATGAGCGGGGTATGTTTGTTGAAAATGTTCGGAAGCTGAAGCTCTGGCTAAATCTGCCAAGGGGTATTTGGTGAGGAAGGTTTTGACGCATTTTAATTGTGGTAATGTTGCTTTGTTTATGTCTGTTTTTTGTCATGGACTGCGTACTCCACATGTTTGCTATGTGAATTGTGTCATATGTATGATTTCATAGCTAAACTCTGTTTTTGTGTTTGTTTAGGCACCTTCTCCATGGCATCTTCATGTGGCATTAGCAGGTATAACATCCTGTTGGACATATAAAGTGGACATGGATTGTTCCTTGGAATGTATGTGATAGACTTGGGTGTACAACACCTGCACCAAGACAGCTTGCATAGTTATAGGATGGATGTTAAGGAGACTCCATTGGACTTGTTCCTTGTCATGTGATTGCCATGATGCATTATGTGTGTCATCATTTGCTCAGACAATATGTAGTTGTAGGCCAAATCCATGTTAATTTCCCTTCACATTGGTTAAACACCCTGGTCCATATTTACAAGTGGCCTGCGCCGCCACTGCATCACAGTTGGTGACGCACTGGCAGCGCAGGCTGCTGACCCATATCTACAACGCCATGCAAAGCCACTGTGTGTGACTTTTCATGGCCTTGTAGATATGGAGTAAGGCAATGCAGTGCTAGTCGCTGCATTGCCTTACTTTGCATTAGGGAGGAGTTTCCATAAGTGCTACATCCATGGATTTTGACACATTCCCAGATTTTGAAGGTTATGTAAACTTGTGAATGCGTCAAAAGCCTATGGCGTAACAGTGATGCAACGAGGAGAAATATCTTTATTTCTCCCTGCTTTTTCCTCTTTCTATTTGTGCTACATTTTGGAGCACACATAAAAAGAGGAAAATGCCTCTCATAATTGTTTTTGAGCAGTAAGGTGTCCTTTCCTGCACAAAAAAAAATCATCTCCACAACGCAGGCACACTTGCACCATGGTGCAATGGTGCCTGCATTGATGCATGGCAGCAATTTGTGCACCAGCACAGGGGGACAGGACAGAAATATGCAGTATCTTGTAGATATGGCCCATTTCTTCCCTTTTCCAGTGGCGCAGGATGGCGCAGCAAGGCACCTGCTGTGCCACTCTGCTTAATGGGCCTTGTATAGATGGCCCTCTTTTTGTATGAACTGCATGTAGCTGTCGATGTGTTTCATCATTGTAGGCCAAAGAGCCTGTGGCACATCACATCAATTTATTTGTGTCATACCACCAGATGGAGCACTGGATTGTAATGACCCTGGGATCTGAAACTGTTGTACTGCCATCTGTTTGAGTCTTGCATTATGTGATGTTGGAATCCTTTTGTAAGGTAGGTGAGATGGCTCCAGCTGATGACATCAATCAATTTCATTTTTTGCCTATTTTACAGGACGATGTCTCATATATCCCTTCCTTCCATGTTCCTGAGGTCTGTAGCTGTAAATATGATCACTTTCACAGTATGATTCAATCCTGCATGATTTGCTATGTGTATGACATCTTGCCAGCCTATGATGTGAACGATGTAATAAAAATGCTCTAAGACAAGACATTTGTATGTATTTGTTGATGTGGCATGGTTGTGATCCTAAGCAAAAAATTGTGTACATGCAACATATCCATGCTTAGACAAGTAGCTTGTTTTGTCATTGTATAGTTCACATAGTATATTTCATATCTACATTGCTAAATGTGAAATTTACCACAGCAACCAATGAGTTTGTGTCTTGTGAATTTATTAAAGTGGTAAAGGTGAAGACATACGTGTTGCAAAAACAAACATAAAAGTAAAGTGAAGTAGTCAGTCATGGTGAATGAAACCATAGATGTATATGCCAATTCATCTGTAAACCAAAGTCCAGATTACTCCTCCCATCAGAAATGGATTAGAGTCCAGAATAAGTCCACAGAGTAAATGTGTGACACACAAAGGAGGACATTAAGGTTGAGGTTTCTTGCTGGCAGTGGTGGGTGTCTTGCCATCCGCACCTTTTGGATATGTACATGGACTTCCCCACTTGTGAGGGTGGGAAGGGGGGCCAGCTGCTACAGAGGCAGGGGTCTCTGACAGTTTCTTCCTCTGGCAGGGCCTCCCTCCCTGTGGCTGCTGCAGATGTAGATGGGCTTGATATAGTTGCATTACAAGAAGGGGTATATGGTGGTGGAAATGCCCTGCTAAGGGTCGTATGGCTGTCCATCAGTACCCCTGTTAGGGTGCCCATGTTTGAGTTATGGACCTCCATCTGTTGGTACATGTCCCTTTGCAGCTACTTAATTTTCCAGAGTTCGGTAAAACCTGGCCCATCACACCTTGGGACTCCTGAGAGACCCCCAAGACTTGGCTGATGGTATCCTTGTTGTGAGTAACCCCAGTGGCTTCACTCTACTGCTCCACAGCATCCCTCCCACGGACCCTACACCCACTAGCCTATGCTCTTGGCCTAGGGTGCACTCGCCAACTGGGTCCTGGTCTCTCTTTGTCAGGACTGGTGTTCTGCACTTCAGGATCCAGGATTGGGGCGCACAAGATTGTACTAACTGTGCTAGGTACACAGGTTGGGGAGAATGTTGCTGGCTGGGTTGTTGTTGCAGCTGGGGTGGGAGGCGTCGGTGTGGGCACAGTGAGACTCCCTGTTGCCATCTATCCAGGCTGAACAGATGTCCCAGGACCGTCATCCACGTCCACATGTCCAGGAGTGTTGTCATCCCCGAGGGCTTCCTCTGGGGGTGGGTTGGGAGTCAGTGGACAATCTCTGCCAGGTGCAGTGTCAGATTGACCTGTTGTGAAATAGAGAACATTGTTATTGGTGCAATTGTGGAATCTACATCCAAATGTGTTGTTTCACAGTAGGTAGAGACATAGGAAAATGTTAATATGTAGGGGTTCCTATTGTGATATATTTCCATGGTATTGAAGTTGTTGACAAGACATTTTTAGGGGCTACCAAAACTGTATTAGAATTGAACAGCTCATTAGATGTGCTGACAAGTTGCATTTTAGATGAAGGAATGAACATGACATCTTACAAACAGTTAAGTAGTTAAGCCAACACAGTGGAGAAGAAACATGTGTATTTGACTATTCCAAGACTGAGGCCCTCATTACAACCCTGGCGGTAGGTGATAAAGTGGCGGTAATGCGCCAACAGGCCGGCGTTAACAAAAAAGGAATTATGACCATGGCAGAAACTGCTCAGACAGACAGCCACTTTAACACACCGACCGCCACAGCGGTAGCAACATGCACCATGGCTGTAACCGCCAACAGCCAGACGGAAGACAATGTACCGTCCACACTATTATGATGCACCTATCCGCCACCTTTTCTGGGACAGTACCAACAACATCAAAAGCACAGCGGAAACAGAACACAGAAGTCAAAGGACTCACCTCTGGAGACTCAGGGAACAACCATCACGCCATGGAGCCCGAGTTGCACATTTTCCCCATGCTTGTCTACCTTTTCCTGCATTATGAACACCAATGCCGGCGAAGACGACCACAGTGAGTACTGCTGCCTAGCACACAAGGGGGAGGTGGAGAGAGTGACACACACACACACACACAACATGCAACACCCCCACACCCAACACCATACACACAACCAGATGCACAAACATTACATATCCACCCTGTACCCCTCAGTGATAAACCAAGGACAAAATGATAGGAAGAAAGTGAGTGTAATACGATTTAAGAACATGAATAAGTGCATCAATATTCAAACGTATATACATATTTACAAATGGAGGGACACTGCCCAGTCCTCAATGTCCGTGGGCCACAGGGCCACAACACATAGGCCAAGGCCCCACCTCACTCCTGCAACAACACGGAGAGAACACTGCAGGGGCATCAGATCGAAAAAACATAGGCACCTCAGGGGGACGGGGAATGGGGGCACCTCAGCCGGAAGATGATACAACGCCACTGGTCCTGAAGGGGGCATCATTCCCTGTACTTGGTACTGGGGAGTGCAAGGCCACAATCTCTCAAGTGGGTGGTTTGCCCACTGCTTGGTCCTGGGGAATGCAAGGCCACAGTCTCTCAGGTGGGTGGTTTGCCCACTGCTTGGTCCTGGGGAGTGCAAGGCCACAGTCTCTAAAGTGGGTGGTTTGCCTACTGCCTGGTCCTGGGGAGTGCAAGGCCACAGTCTCTCTAGAGGATGGCTTCTCCACTGGTTCTGGAGGGGGTCTTGTGCCCAGTGTGCTTCATCCTGGGAAGGATGGGGTGAGTGGATGGCTTCTTCCACTGGTTCTGGAGGGGGCATTGTACCCTGTGTGCTTCATCCTGGGAAGGATGGAGTGAGTGGATAGCTTCTTCCACTGGTTCTGGAGTCGGCCTTCCCTTGCAGCCTCGGACGGCTGATCCGCCATTGTTGGTGGTGGGGGCTCTGAATGAGTCCCAGCACCAGGCCTCCTGTCCTTCCTGCCTGCAGGTGCAAGCCCCTTGCCCTTCCCTTTCGCAGCTGGTGGTTCCTCCTTGCCCTTCCTTGACACACCTGGTGCAGGCACACTTTTCAGTGCTGCTGGCTAGTTCCAGGGATCCTCTCCCACCTGCAGTATCTGTCGACACTACTGTGGCAGTGGACAGGGTGGATGAGGTGCTCGTCTGGGTTCTGACCACTGTGGCCTGACATGAAGGACGGGAGGAGGGGTAGGGAAGAGGTCAACGGTGGAGAGGAAAAGCGTCTTAGGGACATTGGGGCAGTAAGAGGGTAAAGGTTTGGGAGTGGAGGAAGAGCAAGTGGTTGAAGGAGGTGTCTGTCTGCTGTGTTTGGGTGCAGGTGCATGGGCTGGATGCTGTTTTGAGGTGGATGGCTGTTGGGTGTCTGAGTGCTTGCTTTTGTGTACTTTGGGAGGAGGGGGCACAGACACAGTGGGAGAGGACACAGGACGTGTGCATGGATGTGGGGGTGGTGACTGCCAGTGAGGGGTGTGTAGTGATAGGCCTGCTGGTGATGGAGGTAGTGGATGAGGATGTATTGTATGCAGGTGTGAGTAGAGATGCTACTGGGGGGGAGGTGGAAGACGAGGAGGAGGGGGCCACAGTGGAGGCAGTAGATGTTGTTATGTCTGCATCTCGATGGCATTTGTGTGAGTGCCTGGGGGATGAAGTGTGGTGTTTGTGTTTGCCTGAACCACTCCTGTGTGTTGTCTTGTGTGCATGCTGGTCTGCCTGTGTGCTTGCGATAGATTGGGGTTGAGGGGAATGGGACAGGGTATAGAAAAAGAGGAAGGGGGGAGGCTAGTAACAGGGACAATGGCTGCCACCAGAGAGGAGGCCAGAGCTCGATTGATCTCTGTTGGGCCGCCATGCCAGAGTGAATGCCCTCCAGGAATGCATTTGTTTGTTGCAAATGGGCTGCCAGCCCCTGGATGGCATTCACAATGGTTGACTGCCCAACAGAGATGGATTGCAGGAGGTCAATAGCATCCTCAGGGCATCAGGGCTAACTGGGGCAGGGCCTGAGGTGCCTGGGGCAAAGGAGATGCCCACCCTCCTGGGTGAGCAGGCACGGGAAACACGCTGAGGTGCTGCTGGGAGGGCAGTGCTGGTACGGGGGTGGCTGCTGTACCGGTAGTTGGGGTGGGCACAGAGGTGTCCGCCACCACCAGGGAGCTTCCATCAGAGGAGGTATCACTGTCTGAACTGTCCCCTCTTGTCTCTGCATTGGTGCTCCCCTTGCCCTCCGTCCCACTGGTGCCCTCCCCGTTGGTGGATTTGGCCTCCAGGGTCATGTGGGATGCAGCTCCCTCCGTCGCTGGTGCCTCTGTTCCTCCGCCAGATGATGCTAATTCACAGAAGGACAGGGTGACAAAACAAAAAGGGGGGGAAGAGACAAAGGAAACACTTGGTCAGTGGCTGCTCCAACATCACCGTTGGCGTACACACACACACACACGCACAGGGAACAGCCCTACGCACTAGGCAATGCACTACCAGTCACAATGCTAGTCACCAGGCCATGGACAGGAATACCTAACGCCAATAACAGCATACCTGAGACCCACAGACCTCTGCCCAGTAGTGGATGCCTACTAGCTTGGTTGGAAGTGGTTTACATCATACCCTGCCCAACATGGGAACTACCCTGCACTGTCCGGCCTGGTCTAGGGGCACCCACAGGCCTACATCCCCCAGCCCGAGACCACCTCACCATGTGCAAGTAGTATATTGGAAAACTGTACTCACCCCCTTGTGGCTGCTGTGATGTCCTCAAGTGCCCATCCAGCTCTGGATAGGCCACCGCCAGTATGCAGGCCATCAGGGGGGTCAGGGTTCGACAGGCACCCCTTCCTCATTGGGAGGCTGACCTGCAGAAAAATACACATAGAAAAAGGTATTAGTCAGACCATCCAGCCCAGCTCTGGATAGCCCACCGCCAGTATGCAGGCCATCAGGGGGGTCAGGGTTCGACAGGCACCCCTTCCTCATTGGGAGGCTGACCTGCAGAAAAATACACATAGAAAAAGTTATTAGTCAGACCGTCCGGCCTGTTACATTCATGTCCCACCATAGCCCTCACATCCCCTTACGCACAGACATTGCCCACCATACATGCAGCATGCTGCCGAGGACCCTTCCACCAACCCTGCCCTCACATGTGGTCCTCACACACAGACCTCCATGCATTCATGCCCCATGCATCGTGCTCACAGTGTACTCACCTGTTGCTATGGAGGCCCATACAGCATTCGGTACTGGGGTAGGACCCCATCCACCAGTCTCCAACTTCACATCAGTGAAGGCAGGGGCCCTTTCTCCAGTGACACAAGCCATGTTTGGTTCCAGACACAGGTCACAGCAGCACTTGCAATGTAGGTCCTCTCCTGTTGAAGGTCAGGTAGCAAGTAAGTGAACAGATATAAAATGGCAGTCACGTCCACGGCGGTGCGTACCGTCACCGTCGGCATACATCACTATTGGCCACAGGGCCCAATGACAACCAATGAGGAGTTGCTCAGTGGTACTCAACTGCCTCCCGCAATGGCGCACAATGTCAGCAGAATTACCTCATTTCCACATGTCCATCCACACAGGACAGGTGGACGCCATTTCAGGGTGGGGGGGGGGCAGGCCAAGACACCTAACTGCGTCACAGTATACATATGCACCATTTGGGCCTATCCAACAATACTGTGTTACAGTCACAACATGCAATGCAGTGTAGTGTTTGGAAATATGGAATACTGATCAGCTGCTCCCCGTTTGGCCCCCTAGATTACAACCGCTGTGGATGAATAGGAGATGGAGACCTCCCCCCTTGTACAGACCCCTGGTGGACTTGGCAACAATGGAGCATAGGCACATTATCCTCACCTATAGACTGGACAGGGCCACAATCACAGAGCTATGTGCCCAATTGGAGCCTGATCTGATATCTGATATCCGTCACCCCACCGGGATCCCCCACTCTTGTGGAAGTCCTATCTGTGCTCCATTTCTTGGCAACTGGAACTTGAAAGCTGACTTCTATGCAGTGGGACATATCCCCAACATAATTGGGGCTATCCATGGTACACATATTGTATTAGTACCCCCCCCCCGGAGAAATGAACAGGTGTTCAGAAATTGAAAGAGCTTTCACTCCATGAATGTGCAGATAGTGTGCCTGGCAGACCAGTACATCTCCCATGTCAATGCAAAGTATCCTGGGTCTGTGCATGATGCCTTTATCCTGCAGAATAGCAACATCCTAAATGTGATGGTTCAACTCTAGAGGCACCGGGTGTGGCTAATAGGTGAGCCCTGGTTCCCACCCAGTGGATGATGGTGTATGGGTATGGTGTGGGCCCTAAGGGTTAGTGTGTGTCTAACAGGTGTCCCCCGATATTTGCAGGTGACTCTGGTTATCCCAACCTCTCATGGCGACTGACCCCAGTGAGGAATGCCAGGACAAGGGCAGAGGAATGTTACAATGAGGCACATGGGTGGACAAGAAGGATTATCGAGAGGACCTTTGGCCTCCTGAAGGCCAGGTTTTGTTGCCTCCATCTAACTGGTGGATCCCTGTACGACTCACCCAAAAAGGTCTGCCAGATCATCATGGCATGCTGCATGTTGCATAGCCTTGCCTTGAGATGCCAGGTGCCTTTTCTGCAGGAAGGTGAGGCTGGAGATGAGCGTATGGCAGCAGTGGACCCTGCGGACAGTGAAGATGAGGAGGCAGATGATGAGGATGAGGACAACAGAACAGCAATAATATGACAGTACTTCCAGTGACACACAGGTAAGAGACTGTAACTTCACTTTACATTGACAGTTTTGTGTTTGACATTGTACATGGCAGGCAGATTCTCCCAATGCTATGGCCACTTACTTTACCCTTTGGCATCTCTATTTTCAGATCACTGTACCCCACTCTGGCTCCTGGTGTGTTGACTGCAGCCTACTATAGGTCATCCCTATGTATACATTAATGTACAGATGTGTTGCAGTGTTTAAAGCTTGTTAAACGAATACAGAGTTCAATCATTTGCCAGACTCCATACTTGTATGTCTTTTTAAATGGTGTTTATTTAAGTCCCAATAAGTAGAGGGGTATGTGCAATGGGCTAGGGTGATGGTATAGGAAAGTCCAGGATAGAGTCAAGTATATTTGTATCACAGGTGCATTGTCCAAGGGGGCATAGGAAGTGGAGTAATGGCAGGTCAAGGTGGACAGGGAGACAGAGTGGGACACAAGGGTGACAATCAGGGGAGTCCTTTTTCCTGGCAGGAGTCTTGGCAATGTTCTCTGGCTTCTGCCTGGATCGCAGGGACCATTTGCGGGGTGGTTCTCCTTCTGCAGGGGGAGGGTTGCTGGTGGCCTGTTGTTCCTGTGGCGGGGCCTCCTGTCCACTAGCGGCAGTGGAGGTGGAGGGCTGTTTATCGGTGTGGCTAGTGTCAGGGGCCGGGTGGTGTGCCACTGCCTCCCTTATGGTGTTGGCCATGTCTGCTAGCACCCCCTGCAATGGTGACCAGGGTGGTGGTTATGTCCTTCAGGTCCTCTCTGATCCCCAGGTACTGTCCCTCCTGCAGCCGCTGGGTCTCCTGCAACTTGTCCAGTATCTGGCTCATCGTCTCCTGGGAATGGTAAAATGCTCTCAGGATCCCTGCAAGTGCCCCCTGGAGAGTCGGTTCCCGGGCCTGTCCTCCCCCTGTCGCACAGCAGTCCTCCCAGCTTCCCTGTTGTCCTGTGCCTCTGTCCCCTGACCCGTGTGCCCACTTCCACTGACCCCCAGGTCCCTGATTGTCCTGTGTTTGTGGGGTGTCCTGGGGTCCCTGTAGTGGTGGACACACTGCTGATTGACGTGTCCTGGGGACAGAGGTACGGGCCCGCAGGGTGGATGCTGTGCTGATGTTTCCTGAGGGGGTAGGCTCTGTGGTGGTATGGGACTGTGGCTGAGTAACTGACTGTCCGGAGGTCCCTGAGGTTGGTCATCCAGATCCAGGCATACAGAGCTGCTGTCATCACTGTGGGCTTCTTCTGTGGGGGGACTGGATGTTGCTGGCACCTCCTCTCTGGTGACGTTGGGTAGGGGACCTGTGGGTATGTAAATGCAGTGTTATTGTTTCTGCGTGTGACAACTTGTGCATGGTTGTGTTGCCCTCTATGGTTGTGATTCCCCTGGAAGCTTTGACTTGTGTGAGTATTCATTTGGGTGGGCTAGGTGATTGTCTCTAGTGTGCATGCTTTAGTGATGGGTGTCCATGCAGGTCTGTGATTGGGGTCCGTGCATTGGTGTTACGTGCAGGGCTTGGTATTGGGGTGGGTGGGTTGTGATGGTGGGGTGTATTTGAGGTGGTGCAGTGATGGGGGTGAGGGTAGGGGTGGGGGTATGTGATGGCATGCAGGTAGAGGGTGTATTAGTAATAAAGATTTGACTTACCAGAGTCCAGTCCTCCTGCTACTCCTGCCAGGCCCTCAGGATGCATGATTGCCAAGACTTGCTCCTCCCATGTTGTTAGTTGTGAGGTAGGAGGTGGGGGTCTACCGTCAGTCCTCTGAATGGCTATTTGGTGTCTTGCTACCACAGAATGCACCTTCCCCCGTAGGTCGTTCCACCTCTTCCTGATGTCATCCCTTGTTCTTGGGTGTTGCCCTGCGTCATTGACCCTGTCCGCGATTCTCCGCCATAGCTCCATCTTCCTTGCGATGGATGTCTGCTGCACCTGTGATCCAAATAGCTGTGGCTCTACCCGGATGATTTCCTCCACCATGACCCTTAGCTCCTCCTCTGAGAACCTGGGCTGTCTTTGTGGTGACATGGGTTTAGTGTGAGTGGTGTGTGTGGGGGGGTGTGGGGTGATGTGTTGGGGTGTGTGCTGTAAGGTGCGTGTATGGTGTATGGGTGATGGTGTTACATGGCTCTGGTTCTGTGGGTGCTCTTGGTCTATCTCTCGCAGTTGGCAATTTTTTTTAGTCGTAAAGGGTTGTGGGTAGTGTGTGTGCGTTTTATAGTGGTCTGGGTGTGTGGGTGTGGTGTGTGTATGTGTGTCTGGTGTGTCTAGTTTGAATTGTCCAATGTAGTGTTATTTTGTGTGAGCATGTGTATTTTGAGTGCAGTGGTATGTACGCCAATTGTTTAGTGCCATTGAATGTCCGCCGCGGTGATTCGTGTGTCACAATGCTACGGGCGTAGTTCTGTTGGCGTAATGGTGTGGGTTTTGGTACCGCAAGTTTATCACTGACCTTCGGGCTGGCGGACTTGTGTGTGTGTGGCTGTATAGTGGCAGATTGCTATGTGTGTGTCATAATATGGGTAGCGGTAATCCGCCGCGCCGGCAGTATGTTGGCAGCAGTCAGCATGGTGGTAAGCGGGACTTACCCCCAATGTCATAATGAGGGCCTTAGTGTACGATACAGGCTAACACACAACTTGGTTGCATATGTACCATTAGTCATAATCTGAGCAGTGCAGAGTCAATGGGTTACCTGCCACTTCCAATCAGCTGAAGCAGCTTAATGCCTTACAAATAATTGATGTACACACTTGGTGAGGAGTCATTCATGCCATCAATAGTTTTAATTTGTGGATACTAAGACAACATCAAGCTAGGTAGGTAGACGCTTCTGAGTTAAGCATGATATGTAGATTGCTCCACCCCTTTTTTCAACCCTATCTAGATGCACACATGAATATGCCTCTGGCAGGGCAATCTGCATATCTGGCGTGGAAGCCTCATTCAACCAGGTCTTGGAGAGAATGAGCAAATCAATGCACTCGTCTTTTAATAAATTGACAATATCAAGGGCATGTTTGTACAAGAGTGAACATTAATTAGAATTGCCCTCAGCATCCACAACTACTTATTCATACAATCTTTCCCATTAACGGGTGGGATCAGGGGATACAAACTAGCTCTACATTTCAAACTTGAGCTAGGACCCATCCGAAGAGAATATAGGCAAGAGCACAATGGCTCTTGTTTTAAATCACAGAAACAGGGCCTCATGGTAGTTGTAGTCATGTCACTCGCTCTACTTCCCAACACTTGACAAATGGGAGACTCCATGATGAGTGAACATCAGTTGTCACATTGGTAACAAGTAAATATGGACAAGAGCACAATGGCCTCTTGTTTTGAGTTACAGAAACAGGGCCTCATGGAAGTTGTAGTCATGTCACTCTCTCTACTTCCCAACACTTGACAAATGGTTAGTCTTACATACCTGTTGCCACACTGCAGTTAGGTTGGACCACACACTTACATATTGACACCTACCCTGGGTCCTGGAATGATATATTACTAGTAACACACTTACAGACCACATTTCAACATATGGCATATATTGACAATATCAAGGACATGTTTGTACAAGAGTGAACATTAATTAGAGTTGCCCTCAGCATCCACAACTACTTATTCATACAATCTTTCCCATTAGCGGGTGGGATCAGGGGATAAAAACTAGCTCTACATTTCAAACAGGAGCTAGGACCCATCCGAAGACAATATAGGCAAGAGCACAATGGCTCTTGTTTTAAATCACAGAAACAGGGCCTCATGGTAGTTGTAGTCATGTCACTCTCTCCACTTCCCAACACTTGACAAATGGGAGACTCCATGATGAGTGAACATCAGTTGTCACATTGGTAACAAGTGAATATGGACAAGAGCACAATGGCCTCTTGTTTTGAGTTACAGAAACAGGGCCTCATGGAAGTTGTAGTCATGTCACTCTCTCTACTTCCCAACACTTGACAAATGGTTAGTCTTACATACCTGTTGCCCCACTGCAGTTAGGTTGGACCACACACTTACATATTGACACCTACCCTGGGTCCTGGAATGATATATTACTAGTAACACACTTACAGACCACATTTCAACATATGGCATGTATTAGAGATTAATACATGTGATTTTATGAACGACAATACACATTAACAATCTAACGTCTCTGATACTTTGGGTCTTGCATGTTAGAAAAGTATATGGACAACACCATGGCAAAAGCTGAGATGTGAGCATACAGGACATTTAAGTTTTGTGACAGTTTTTGTGGTGTAACTTAACCAGATTCTGCTCCCCCAGCTATTCTAGTCAAGCCCTCAATGTAGGATGGCCAAGATCTTCTCCCCCAGGGAAAGAGTTGCAATGAGGTGTTGGAAGGACCACCATCAGTTTTTTGGGACTCCTTGTGTTGCCTGGAGGCCAGGAGAACTCCCTTTCCCCTCAAGTCGTTCCACCTCTTCCTAATATCTTCCTTTGTGAGCAAGGTAGTGTCAACTATCCTTTGCCACATTTCCATTTTCCTACTAAGAGGGGAATGTTGGTCTTGGGCTCCAAACAATAGTGGCTCGTCTCTTATGATTGCATCCACCATGACTCTCAACTCACTCTCAGAGAAATGTGGATTTTTTTTAGAAAGGGACATGACTGTATATTAAAGTAGGTGACAAGGAACTGAAAAAACAAGACAAGTGACATTGGGAAAAAAAGGGAAAAAGTGTGTAGAAAGTGTTAGGTGGAATGGGAAAAAGGGCTGCCTTATCTCTCAAAAATAAAAACAATGATGTGTAGTCTCTGTCTTGCTATGCTGCAGTGGAGAAGCAACGGATCATGGTCTGTGATGAGGTGGGTTTTATAGTGTGTTTTGCAGGTGTCCATTTGGCCAAAGGGGGTTCAACATTGTTGTTTTTTAATCCATCCAATGGGCAATGTTCTGGTGCTTTGCTGCTAGCGTACCACTATGGCCTATCACCATCAGGCAAGGGGACCGCCTGTACAACTGTGTTTTTGTAATCAGCCCAGCGGTTAGCACCGCCCATGATGGGGATAGAGTATCCACCACCAACATTGCAGCCCACCGCTGGCAGGTAACATTCTGTTGACGCAGTCGGCGGTTCAACCTGCATACATTGCGATACAGCATGCACAGCGTTCTTCTTCAGACACCACTGTGGCGGCTGGCGGTCAGACCACCAACATCGCAATCGGGCCCTAAAACATTTTGAGGGACATTTATTATTCTCATTCCAATCTAAACCATTTTGGGGAAGGTGTTAGACACTAAAGGAGTTAATTGTACTATTCTCACTCCAATCGAAACCAATTTGGAGAAGGTTCTAGACACTAAAGGGGTGACATTTACTATTCCCACTCCATTCTACCATTCTGGGGAAGGTATTGGACACTAAACGTTATATTAACTATTCCTACTCCAATCTAAACCATTTTGGGGAAGGTGTTGGACACTACATGGGTGACATTTACTATTCCCACTCCAATCAAAACCATTTTACTGAAGGTGTTGGACACCAAAATGTTTATATACACAGTGAATACTCCATACAGTTTTATGTATAAAATAAAATAAAATGTACTTAGAAGACACAATAACATATACTGAAAACCTATATATTTAACACTATGGGGCTGCTTACGAGTTTGACGGTCCCCGTACCACCATGGTGGAGTTAGCGGTCGGACCACCGTATTACGAGTTTGGCAGTCGTACCAACAAAAGACCGCCAGCGGTTGGCCAGCACCACCAGGCAGCACAGACCACCACAGTCCGAGGAAGCACATACAGGCCAGCAGAGCCTGTGCTTCTGCTGGACTCATTACGAGGTTGCACACCGCCAATGTGATCGTAGCAGTCCAACCACCATGTACAAGCTGGTGAGAACGGACAGTATAAAGGGAGACACTCACCTGCAGGCAGCCTTACACGTCCGGTGCCGCCATAAAGCCCTTCACAAACGTCATGCTGCTTCTGCTGATCATGGAAAGACAACAAAACCCATGCTACCGTGGACACCAACTACCATAAGTACACACACACCTACCTGTATCATCAACTTAAAACCAGCTTATAGCGCCAGCTTACACATCATAAGGGGTGCACGCCACGGGCAGCATGTACACATCTCAACCTATACACACTCAGTAACATACATCAACATGGACATGTACACAGTCACAATATGCTCCCTTTAGACAGCACACTCACACTACACTGCAATACTACACAATTACAAATGGCCACACAGCTCAGGCACAGGGAGACTGAAGACTACACAACATTGTCTCACACATCAACGACAACACACCTACAGCACACATAGAAATACAACTCACACTCTCATTCCACACTGGCCTGAGACTGTCCTCACATACAACACATATATGCATCGATGTGGCATAAAACACAAAGAACAACACCATTAAATAACACTTTAATGGACACACACAACATAGCACAATGGAAGGACAATGGCATGCACAAAACACAGAGACAAACAGACAAAGAACACTAGCCAACTATACCTACACAATTGTGATGGGGCCATCTGGGACACCCAGGTAAGAAGACTATATTGGGACATATATCACTTTGAACAGGCCCCTCAAACAACATGTGCACAGGAAATGGCCCTACATGGGTCTCAGGGACAAAAAACAATAAACCCAAATGTCATGCACATCTGCACAATGGGGAAAGGCAAGTCAACAAAGCACACATAACTTCTACTGCATGGGACATAACCTCTATAGGAACTAGGTGCAAGGGACACACACCTAAATGGACACATGCACAGTCTAATGCAAACACAGCTAGCACAACTTAACACCCTCCATGTTCAGCACAAACCAAACTCAAGATGACCCACACGACATGATTACATTAACCATATCAGGGGGACAGGTCTAAAACCATACATGCCTTCATTGGACAATACAAAAATAAATAGTTACTATACCAAACGGTACACAATGCCATGGCACCACCATTGCACTTTCACACACATACCTATACCCCTTCTCTTGGGGGACACCAGCACTGCCTACAAGGTCACATGCTGCAAACAACAGCACATGGAGTAGAAGGCAGGCTGAAACACACACAACTGGAGGCACACAACCAAAGTCATTTAGGAGCAACATAAAGCTAAATAAGGAATTGCAAGACAAATGTGTACTCAAAACAAAACAACTCTTTGCATTTATTCCAAAACCAAATAGGAAATATCTAAGGCCACTGGCCAGTCCATCGGTTTTTAAAGTAAACAGTACTGTGCCAACACTTGAATCCTTTTACTGCCAAGGAATCTCCACATGAAGGGGCATCAAGGTGGCAGGCAGGCACCTCAGGAATTATCAGGGTGGGAATCGGATTTGGGAGGGGAGTTTGGTCTTTGGAGGGGTGGTTTGCTTCTTGAGAGGGGTGGGCTTCTTAGGGGGAGAGGTATGGCTACTTGCAGGGGGGGCAGGGGAGGACTTGGAGGTGGAAGGGATGGCCTGGGACCTGGATGGGGTCTTTCTGGATTTGGGCGAGGAAACGTAGTCAGTAACAAGGCAAAGGTTAAGGTCCCACAAAAAAGTTTCTTTGACACACGAGGACAGTCATCATAATGGGGCCAGGATTTGGAGGTTGAGGGAGTGGTTGTCTTAAGGTCCCACAAAAAAGTTTCTTTGACACACGAGGACAGTCATCATAATGGGCCAGGATTTGGAGGTTGAGGGAGTGGTTGTAGGCTGTGTTGTGTGGGTGTCGTGGGTGCGTGCTTCTGCGAGGTATGCCTGTTAGTATTGGGTGTCTGTTGGGTGGGTGAGTGTGGCCGTTTGTGTGTCTTGGGAGGACGGAAGGTCAAGGTGCGGGATTATGGTAGAGGCGGATGTGTGTGTGTCTGTTGAGGTGGTGTCTGCCGGTTGCCTGGATGAGGTGGATGTATGTGTGTCTGTATTTGAGGTGTCTGCAGATGTGGTGCTTGTGATGAATGTCTGCAGGTCTACTGGGGTGGTGTCTACGTGTTTTATGGGTGTGTCAGTGACTGTTGGTGTTGTGCCTGTGAGTATGCTTGATGATGTGTCTGTGATGCTAGGCATGGTGAGAGTGTCCAGCAAAGTAGTGAATGTTGTTGTGTCTGTAGGTGGCTGTTGGTTGTGTGTGTGCCGGTGTGTTTTGTGGTGCTTGTGTTTGTGTGAGCTACTCTTGGGTGTTGAGGTGGATGTCTGCGGATCTGCGGATCTGATCTGTCTGTGTGTCTTAGGTAGGTAAGGGAAGGGGTGAGAAGATCTCTGTAGGCCAGCCATTGCACCAGGAATGCCTTCCAGCAATGCATTGGTTTGTTGGAGTTGTGTGGCCAACCCGTTGATGGCATTCACAATGGCTGACTGACCCCCAGAGGTCATACTCGGGAGGTCAATAGCCTCCTCACTGAGGGCAGCAGTGGTAACAGGGGCTGGGGCGCAGGTGCCTGCAGCGAAGGAGACACCCAACTCTCAGGTGAGCTGGCACCGCCAACTTGGTGGGTAGCAACAGGAAGGGGTGGCAGACAAGGATGGTACTGGGGGTGTTCCCTGATGGGTCCGCCACCACTAGGGAGTGGCCACTGGAGGAAGAATCTGATGATGAAGACGATGTTCCGGTCTTCCCAGTGGCACTCCCCACGCCTTCAGGACCACTGGGTCCCTCTGTGTCAGTTGTGTCTTGACCCGAGGTCCTGTGGGCAGATGCTTCCCCACTCGGCTCAGGCCTGTCTACTTCACTTGCCGGTGCTCATGCTACAAAGACAAGTCAAAGAGGAATAGGGTCATCACATGTCCATGATAACACTTGAGCCACAACTCTGGTTGACAAATAGTGTGCCATAACAAATGCATGCATGCAAGCCATCTGGATTTTCTAAAGTTGCACACAGGAAAATCTGGATCTCAGACAACTATAATTGCATGGCTGAAGTCATGCAACCACAATCACCATACAACAACTAGGAGACTTCTTGACCCTCAAAGCTGTGCCCCATGCAGCAGACCTCAGTTATCCACTGGCAAACAATAGTATCCCAATGTTAAGTTCATTCCCACATATCCCACACAAGGACATGCACACATTTATTTGGCACATACACAATGAACCAACAATGTGAAATGATGCCCTGAAATCCTGCTATGCTGCTTACAAAAGTACAATATCCTGGAATACGTGACATGGAAATACCAAAGTCACACTGGAAACATATCAACAATGTACACTTCACCAAATGACATCTGTCCCATTAGAGACAAGGAGGTAGTATCAGTGTTACTCAGATAGGCCTCACATGTGGCATTGAAAGGAACACGATTGACATCATGTCCATTATGTCAGGGAGAGGAGTCCCCAGAGTACACAAAACAATGACTCAGCAAGCCCTAGGATAGCCACCACTTATGTCTGACCCCCCATGACATTCTCTGAGTGTTTCTGTAGAAGCATCTGTCCTTTGCATGTTGGAGAGACACAGAACTTGCAAGGACTACTAGAAGGCCCTCTACCTGTTGCCCAATGAGAAGCAACATCACTATACACATCTTGGACATGCCAACCCTGGTGTCTGTCTGTGGATGAATGCATCTACCCAAACACATGCGATGTCAACGTCACTGCAAGTCACTCCATAATGCATGCCAACAGTGAGGGCACAATCCTTAACCGTTACACATATGCAGTGCACTTTTACACATGATTCCACATAAAGGGCAGAGATAAACACAAAGTGTTTCCACACTCTGCGCCTACCTGTCATGTCCCTCGTCGCTACTGCAGTTCTTCATGCCAAATAATATGCTACGAAGCATGAAGGTATCTGTCAGACAATAAACAATGGTGACACACTCCTGTCTGTGGCACAACATGAAATGTACCCCCACTGTAAATGTGCTATTCTACAATCAGTTTTCCATGCACATATATGAGAGGGAATACAGACATCATCCCATCAACAGAGGTAGACCATGCATGGAACTCCAGCCTACAAAATGCCTACTTAAGAGAAAGGGGCACATGCTGACATAGGCACAATGAACATTGATAGCATCATTCATGTCAATAGACATTCCCCACTTACCAAGGAAACATAGGGGGTCATTCCAACGGAAGCACCGCCAACAGGCTGGCGGTGCTTCCTTTTGTATTCCGACCTCGGCTGTTAAGCCGTGGTCGCCCAGCCGGGTCCGACGGTTTCCCGCCGGATTACCCCCGGCTGGGAGAATCCTCCATGGGGATTCCGACCCCCTTCCCACCAGCCTGTAACAGGATGGCGGGAACGGGTGTCGTGGGGCCCCTGGGGGCCCCTGCTCTGCCCATGCCACTGGCATGGGCAGTGCAGGGGCCCCCTAACAGGGCCCCAGCAGGATTTTCACTGTCTGCTATGCAGACAGTGAAAATCGCGACAGGTGCAACTGCACCCGTCGCACCCCTGCAACACCGCCGGCTCCATTCGGAGCCGGCTTCCATGTTGCAGGGCCTTTCCCGCTGGGCCGGCGGGCGCTCCTTTGGCGGGCGCCCGCCGGCCCAGCGGGAAAGTCAGAATGGCCTCCGCGGTCTTCTGACCGCGGAGCGGTCATTTGGCGGTTCCCGCCAGGCGGGCGGCGTTCGCCGCCCGCCGAAATCAGAATGACCCCCATAGTTTGCTAAAGCTGCAAGCAATTAGCCATGTTAGCCATGTCGTATGTATAATGGACACTTACACATCACAGCTGCAGTGCGGCACCAGCACCAATCATACACTGAAGATAACTAGCTTCTGGCTGGCAGATATCTACATACATAGACACATGGCAGAGGGCAGTGGTTCATCACCTACTTACCTTGCCCTGGAACATTCAGGAGTAGTGAAAAGTAGAGTATCTTTTGGAAAGAAATTTCACCCATTACAACAACAAACAGTACATGAATGATCATTGTACACAGCCTTTTGTGGTCCCTGCAGAGCAAGTGGTTTGAGGATTCTCCCCAGTTTTGTCCTAGGTCCCAGGTCAAAAAGGCAAGGCACATTAGTTTGATACACATGACATGTCAGCACAATCTCCTATCTACTGTGTGACACATTGCTCATCCCTAATTGCCAGAGGGAGCAGTCAGAACCTCACTCAATCACCTGGCAATGGGACAGGCAGGAGTTTACTGTGTACTCACCCCTTTGTGGCTGCTGTGCTGCCCTGAAAACGCCCATCGAGCTCCAGATAGGCCAATGCCAGAATGAGGCTATTGGGGGGGGCATTGTCCAATGCGCACCCCGCCCACATTGGGAGGACAGACCTAGCTGGGCCTCTGCAATCTTCCGGTCCCAGCATCTCAGATCGTCCTACGTCTTGCGACAGTGGGCGCTTCGCCGGCTGTGAACCCCCAGGGCCCGACCCTTCATGGTGATGGCTCTCCATATCCCTTTCTTCTGATGGGTGTTGACCTTCATGGATGGAAAAGACAAATCAAGAAATTATGTCCACAAGTCTCATCCAAAATGGCTGTGTCACATACATGTCAGTACACCAAGCTAAGAACATTCTGTTATGCCCATACTGACCAATGTGGCACATACTAGCCATTGAGTACAGGGACATAACAACAAACACTTCCCAATTTGTAGACCTACCCACAACCCTGGTCAGGCCCTGCACTGACTAGGTAGGTCAACTGCCATCACTGTTGCCAACATTCCTTGTGCCTACATGTCAGCTTGTGGGACATGCTCTAGCAATCTGACTGAGATCTGAAAAGATATGGCCCATATTTATACTCTGCTTGTGCCGGATTTTCATAATTGTTTTTTATACAAATTCGGCGCAAAGCTAACACCATATTTATACTTTGATGCTAGACTCGTCTAACATCAAAATATCCCAGTGTGTGTCATTTTCTGGATGCGAGAAACCGCCTTCTGTTAATGAGATGCAAGGTAGGCGTTCCTGTCCAAAAAATGACTTAAACATCCGTGTGTCATATTTATCCAACCGTGCAAAAATGCCGCACGGCTGGGAGGCAGAGCCGGAAAATGGCGCACATCCAGATTTGCTTCAAAATTTAACGCCTAGGTCAGGGCAGGCGTTAAAATGGGGCAAACACACCAGTACTTAAGGAAAACCCACAGTAGCAACATCAGAGCTCAAAATGGAAGGCATAGAGGTGCTATTCATCCAGCATGCACGAAAATGCAGAGCACAGGAGCAACAGCAACAGGGTCCCCAAAGGCAACGTCGAAGGCAGGAGAGGATATTTCAGACTAGGACAACCCTTCAGGGCCTCAGGGAACATGACATCATCCAGAGGTACAGACTAAACTGGCAAGCCATACAGCAGCTGCTGCCCCAAATTGAGCCACAGTTGGCACCCAGCTTGCAGACACCCCACATCATTCCACCAGAGACCAAGCTGCTAGCTGTCCTGCACATGTTGGCAAGTGGCTCTTTTCAAACCACTGGTGCCCTGGTTGCCGGGATCTCACAGCCCTCATTCTCTGCCTTCCTTCCCAAGGTACTGGATGCCATCATCGCCCTCACACCCCGCCACATCAGCTTCCCAAACACACAGCAGAAGCAGCAGGAGACCAAACAGGGCTTCTATCAAATCAATGGCTTCTCACACGTGCTTGGTGCCATTTACTGCACACATGTACGGATTGTGCCACCTGATGCAACCGAGCATCTATACCGCAACAGGAAGCACACATACTCCATCAATGTGCAGGCCATTGTGGATCACCAGGGACTGATCACCAAAATAGTGGCAAAGTATCCTGGAAGTGTACATGATTCATTCATCTTCCGCCACAACACCATCAATCAACACTTCCAGGATGGATGATTTGGAAATGGCCTACTTGTTGGTAAGTACAGAAACCTAGTTATATACACACTGCACAGCAACCCTGTAGGACACACAACACATACACCACTACATAGACACGTGGCCAGGAAGACACTGAGGTTGTGACACTGCTAGTCATGTTTGATATCTTGACCCAATGGGATACACACCTATGGACAAATGACAGATGCAAATAACAACAGATGCCACTCCAGAGACACAAGGGACCAATTTAAAACCACACAGTGACAATGACATGGCCTTAACTGGCAGTACAACTTGGAAGATGAATCTTCCAATATCACATCTATAACACTCAATCACACACCCTTCCAAGCAATACGTACTGTGTAAGGGGTATGTAATGTGTTTCGCTGCAGATCAAACACCATGAGACACATAGCATGATGATGCTGACTCTAATGAAGGTGACATAGAATCATTGAGGCAGTACCAACATCTCACACCACTCCTGGGGTGACATTGCCTGCTAGCAATAAGGAAGTGGACTGTGCTATGAACACATTGGTGTGACAATAATGCAAAGTGCACACTTCTACACTTACGGATTGAGACAATTACACATATACATAACAGATGTACAGGCACATGGACCTTCTGACACTTAAACCTTCACCCCCACAACCAAGTTAGCCAGCTTACCTGGGGCAGGTTCAATACTGTAGGTACACGTTTGCACATGAGCCAACTTGGTGAGGACACAAAAATAGGTTTGCCTAGAACTTGTCACACATGGAATATTTGTGCATTGTCAATTGTGAACACTTCAGTGCTGCCAACTTATGGAGATGTGTTGTACTTTGTCACCTAGCCAAATTAAAGGGCCTCACTGTTGTTTATCACATGCTTTTACATATGTTGGATGGGATGTTCAGGCCATATAATGCAACCGTGTTACCACCACAGTGGAATCGATTGTGTGGAAGTATCATGTCACCTCCAGTGAAGGCACATGGACACTTCTTTCACATGACATAATGCATGGGAGATACACAATGAACTGCAAGTTTACAAATATACTGCTGATATCAGGTCAATCAACCAAACACCAGTTTTGATAATTAAACAACCCAATGCAGAAAGAACATCCTAGAAGCCTAAGATCCCACACAATAACACAAACACACATGAGTCACAGACGATACAACATAACAACTGCCATGCAAAGTGATAATCAAGGTGCAAGCAACATCCAAATATTTACATTCATTTTCTCTTTCAGCTGATCAGGGTTACGGGATCCAGCCATGGATCATGACCCCATTAGCCTACTCAAGCACAGCATCAGAGTGTGCCTATAATGAGGCACATCGGAGGATACGCACCATAGTAGAGAGGACTTTTGGCATCCTGAAGTCCAGATTCCGGTGCCTCGACCTCACCGAAGGTAGCCTCCTATATTTACCTGAAATGGTCTGCAAGATCATTTTGACCTGTGCTTTCCTGCACAATATTTGTGTAAGGAGGAACATTCTCCTCTATGAACCAGACCCACAAATGCCTGAAGAGGAGGAAGAGGAGGCTGCTGTTCGTGAAAATGAGGGGGACCATCCAAACACTGCAGCAGGATTCCGTCAGAGACAACACATAGTACAAAACGTCTTTTAACTATAGTCACCATCACCACTTTGTTATCATATGTCATTAAACACCTACCTTCATCACTCAGTCATGCTCTGGGTAATTGTTATGCATCACATGATCCCTAGGAATCATAATCAGAGTTTAGCCCCATGGAGCATTGCAGAAATACTGATTAGAATACTGAAAAAGCCATATCACATTTGATGGGTATGAATGTACAGCCAACATCACACACAGTGTAAATGACATATATCCTGTCTATTTCACATGTGAAGGGCAATATCAGAGGACCACAGCTATGACACATCCATGTTGCCAACATGGTCCATTGCAGCACACGACACAAAACTAAGACACCATCAATCATAAGGAAAAAAAGTGTCTCATACATGAGGCACTGGATGTGCTATTGCATTGCTAACAGGAATGTATGACCACACCCTTGGCAGCAATAAGTGTGACATCAGCTATCTTTGCAAGGAGCACGTGTGACAAGGAGTCCATCTAAGCAGAAAATTGATAGAACGAGTGCCCCAGATATGACAAGCATTGCTCACAAGACATGCCCTGCGCAGTCCATCCCAGGTAATAAGTCCTGCCACTGCCATGTTTTCAGTCTCTGGCCACCCTTCTCTAGGGGGCCCTGTAAATGGACTATCTGTACCCTGAGAATATTCATCTACACACACCCAGACTCCCATTCTGACTCCTGTGTACTTCCCTCTTCAGTATGGCATGCCATAGTCATAGTTCAGTCTGCATGGACTTCAGGTCCGATAATGCACTGCCTGGTAGTCGGTAGGACCTGAAATCAGCTGCCCATTGCTTCCCATGTGAAAGATCCAGTTGGTCCTTTGAACTTGATTCTCAAATCCAGGACTTGTGAGAGACTGAAGCTGCACACACCTGTGAGCACTTCCATGCAGACCAGCCAAATTGAACCTGCCCTGCCATTGCTGCTGCCTGGAACTGCTTAGAAGTTGCCATTTTCTGAATCTCCTTGTTGTGCATAGGTGTACAAATCACTTGTATAACAGAGCCCTTGGGGTATTGTGTTACGTTGCAGACCACAGCACAAAAACAGTTTTCAGTTCCTACAGTGTTGTTCCAGCTTTTCCCAGTCAGAGTTTGCTCACTGTGTATTTGCCATGTTCATGTTAGTTCCTGACAGAGGCTGCATCCTGTCAGCCTGACTGGTTCCTGTCTTCGCGTTAACCATAGAGGTTCCCTGTGGCTACATTTGTCTCATAGTTGCTTTCCATGCCCTCTCCTCCCCCCTGGGGTATTGTGTCTGGTAGGTCTACGATGAATCCTAAATTATATAGTATAGTTTAATCAGTTTCCTTATCGCATTCTGTTCTGGGACATGTATTCAAATTGCCTAATCCAGCCCCCATCCCTTGTCTGGTTTTGCATGTATTCATTAGTGCCAAACAGTGACAGTGTGCTATGGCTGTATGCATGGATTCGGTACGGTGCCTCCAGCACAACAAACAAGGGTTGCCAATGTTATGTAAGGACAAAACATGTTTGTGCCCTGACAGTCCACACACAGATTCACTTCTGTCGCCACCTTTTGATGGTGCTTGCGTGGTGACTAGCTGTGAGATTAATCAGCACAGAGGCACTGATGTTCCCTGTTGCAGTGGGAATTTTAGAGGCCACCCTGTGTACAAATGTTGTGATGAAACCTGCCTGTTTCCTATTACTGAGCCATAAAGTTTTTAAGCACACAAATGTTGCCCTGTCGTCAGCCTTATTAGAGTTCTGCAGTGCCATAGCTGGACTATCCCCATGTGTGTCATTAGTTGTTCTTTGGTTTTAGTTCAAATCTGCTTTGAAGGATACTCTGTTAATTCAGGGAATGGTCGCACAGACTCATGACCAGACATGCATGTAACTGTGACAACATGGAGGCCAATACAGACACAGGGTACACATGGCCACACACTCGTCATGGACACCTTAGTGCACTGAACCACTGGAAATACGTGAACACATGCAGCGTGGTCGGCTGGTCCTCCACAGCCACAGGAGAAACATAGGTCATTTACATGACTCAAACTGTGGTGTACCATAATTTGTTTGGAGTGGATTTGGGACTCTGTGTCACAAACACTGTACCTACCTAGCATGTTCAAATGATGGACTCATGGGTAGTATACACACAAGTGACCATGAAGTGGTATTCAACATTCCATTAGATGTGATGGCTTACATTTGTAACATTGCCATTATCAACCGTCCTCTATCAATCCTGTGTATAGTTTGTCATGGGAGATGTTTGGTCCCCAAAGTCAGGGAAGTTCACACAGCATAAGATGCAACAAATATGACAAACACATATCATGACTGATGTACCTCAATGAATGGCATCTGATGGTTATCCACAATAACAACACATGCATACAAGCACATTATGCAAAACACGTCTTGTGACGTTCACACAGAGGCCCAACAACAATTGAAATAGCCAATTCACAGACATAAACACACAGGCCATGATTGAATTATTTAAGTTGCGTAGCCTTACTATCCTCTATTGATGCACTACCTGCTCAAACTAGGGAATACCTATTTTAATTCCAAATGTTTGGGTTGCTGTTGCATCAGTTAAGAGTGCTAATCCGGCACAACAACATGAGTATTATGGTCCGCAGTAGTGTGGTCTGCCACATGTGCCCAAACACTAGAACACACACAGCAGGCCCTAACAGCTTATCTTTGTGTAGTTATAGCCTTCCTGTATGTTTAAAATGTGAAAAATGACACAAACACAGTTAAAGACAGATATTTTGACGCAAAAGCGTAAAAAAAGACACATATGCATCAAAATATGCCGCTTATGTGTTAAAAAATGATGCTCACAGCCATTATACATCGATTGGCCCCTAGCGTTAATTCCAACACTGCACCCCATGAAATTGGTTATCCATGAAAAATGTATTGATCCTTGAATGCAAGGGAATTTTGAAGCATATGCGTCAAGACATATTGACGCAAAGCCCATAAGCGTAATAAAATTACACGCATCATAATAAAAACGCACCACATTTGAGACAGGAAGTGATGTAATAGGATATCCTGTTTACAGAAATGGTACAGTGGGTGTACTTTCCCTTTGCATTCTAAGATTCTTCTAGACTGTGTGGCTGTGTAGAGTTGTGTCTGTCAAAATTGTGCTTTTGTCTCCTGTGTGCCATTTCAATTGTCATCTGTTGTGTTTGTAATTGTCTCTGTAAATCAGTGTAAGTGTGTTTTTGTAATTTTTTGTGTCTAATTTTGTATTAGTACTGTTGGGAGTGTGTAGTGGGTATTGTTAGTTAGGGTATTGTTGGGCTGTTTGTGGGTTCTTTAAGTTTCATTTTCATACCTCCTTTCCCTGTATTTCCCTCTTTTCCCTTTCCTATCCCTATTATTTTTGTGATGTTGGGAAGGCCACGTCTGGGGAGAATGGGTGAGGAGGAGCTGGGGGCTTTCATTTGGCTGGTGTGCCACTTCCTCCCCCTGATGTTAGAGGCTGGTGGCAGGGTGATTCAGGGGTATCACACCGAGGCGAGGAGGCTCAGGTGGTCCAAGGTGCTGTTCCACCTAAAGAGAGTGTTCAACAGCCAGCGCAATGACCACCAACTCTAATATCACTGGGATGACGTTGTGGCCAGAGAGCAAGACCTGCTGGACCACCTGGGTGTGGTGCTTGGTGGTCCTGTTGGTGAGTACAAATCAGACTAATGTGTACAGTAAAATGCTCTGTAGTGACAAAAGCAGATTTGGTGACATGCTGCATGCAATGTTTGTGGACATGTGGAATGCAAGTTGAACATACAGTGGCCCTGATTTATACAACATTTGCTACGCATTACCGTCATTTGTTGACGCAAAAGCTGCACAAACTTACAAAAGACAACATGATCTTGTAAATTAGTGCTGCTTTGACGTCAATAGATGATGGTAATATGGCACAAACAAATGTATTATTCATGGCCTGTGAGTGTACCAGGAATGAGATGTATTTCACATGCTAATGCAAGGAATGAACGTAGTCCCCAATTATCTTGAATACATGTCTGAACTTTATTCATGGCCATACGTACAAAGATCTTCCTAACCTCTGGTAATATCTTAGGCTGATATTGTGACTTGGTTTGTTCAGCATTTAAATAAATTATGGATGCCAAAGTAATGCACACTTGATAATATCTAAATGTTTGGTGCTACTTTCCATAGCTGTTGCATAAAAACATGAAGCAAATGCTACACATAAAAAAAAAGATCTGGCCCTATGTTTATTGTTCCTGTGTGTTTTATTTGGCCTTGGGCACAATTGCTGGTACAGAGCTGATGCATTTACCATCTGTGTCACTTTATAACCAAGCAATTTTCATAAGTTAATGGGTCATCATGGGATCCCTGAACTTTGTGAATGCATGGTCACAAATTATTTATTTGCATGATGTTGTGCAAGGGACCCCTGACTGCTTCCATCATACATTGAAAGTGACAAAATAGTTTGCTAGTTTACGTTTGGTACACCCCTGCTGATCTAGTGCAGCATATGTACAATTGTTAACTTCTCAGTATGAAAGCTATCACAGACATGGGTGTATGCTAAGATCAGCAGACCAGCATTCCTGTGACTGACTGCTGCCATTCCCAAGGTGCATACACATTGAGACCTACCTCATCAAAATTGCCACAGTAGGACATTTGCTAAACCATGTTTCAATTAGGGGACAGTGTCAGTTCGTTGTATAACCACAGATCACCCAACGTGGCAAATGTAATATGATGAATGTGGCTAACTGTGATCTACAATACCTGATATAGGTACACTGGGCACTGAGTAACACATTTTAGGTGCAATGACTACACCTGTGCCCATGCATTCTGTCACGGATTATCAAATTAGACACTGTCAGCATATATTTCTTTGTTGTTTTGATTTAGAGAAATGGCCAATCCATGTTTAGAGTAACATTGTCATCAAGTAACACACAGGATCCCTGCCATCATGGTGTCATAGGGGTCATATACGGCTCTGGGTACACTGCCAATGTGGCATATGTAACCTACATACAACACAGGCGGACATATAATGGACAATAATTCCTGAACTAAATTCAACCCACATGAGCATCACACAGTAACTCATTGTCCCTTGATGCACAAGCCACAATACCTGAGTGACTGGTATTGCAGTTCACCAGGAATGTGGCTTTGCATGTCTCTCATAACAACAAATGTAGAAATGGAGAACCCTCTAGAAATAATTCTGCACAAAATTGAGTAATCATGTTTGGCACCCCATGATTGTTAGGGACAGTGCATGTGTTTGTCTATCACTCACTGGAGTGACAGGGTCAATACATGTTTGCAGTAGTATGTCTGTTGGGGTGTGTACATGCCTGAGGTGCTGCTGTATCATATAAAATGTCACACACAGTGGTTTGTTGTTCCAAGTTTTGTACAGTGAGCAGACATTGAGCACATTTCACCCTTCTATGTTTTACAGGTGGACCAGCCCCCTACACAAATGGAGAAGTGGCTCGATTTGCGGACCCAGACATATCCAGTAAGTGCTGATATGTTAGTTCTGTGTTGTGTTTGCAGCTGTTGTGTGTTGGACACATTGCAAGGTATGATGTGCTGGCACATGATCTGATATGTGACTTGCCTGGACTTTGACATTTTGTTCCCTGTTTGAGTTGGACAATCAGTGGCGGAGAGTCATGTTTTGGGATTCTAGGGCTGCGCTATAGGCATGGACAGGTGAACAGGGTGATATTTGTTGCTACATTTATGGCAATGATAAATTTGGTGGTGGCCATTTTCATGATTTAGTCAGCAAGTCATCCCCTGATTCACACAGACCAGTGATGACGAAGTATTACCCACAGACTTGAGCCTCCCTGTTAACTAATGTACATGTAGGACTGTATGTTTGACTTCCTAGCAGCATCTAGCTCCACATTTCGTCCTACGTTTATGTGGCACTTGAGCAGAATGTCATAGGTGTGCATGCAGCTCAAGCCCAGATGGGTGCTTGCATCTATGTGCTTGTTTTTGGAAAGGGATTAGTGAGATCAAATGATGTTGACAATTGCCCGCAATTAGGAACATAAATGTGGATGTGATTGTCCAATGTTTGAGTCAATCCTAGTTTTCAGTCCTCCTTACCTGTGGTGGACTGACTAAACCCACAGACAGCTGTCCAAAGCTTCCTGGCTGTCCTTGATGTTTGAAAGTATGTGTTGCATGTCCATCACCCCCTGAGTCACAGGGTTAGGGTTATGAAATATGTGTACATTGGTGTGAGGATCCCAGTGTAGAAGACAGAGATGTAATTCCAACATTCATTTGTTCCAACCTAGGATACCCCCTCATGATTAGCAACTGCATACCGTCCAGGAAATTCCATTTACAAATCACAGATCTTGTGAGCCTTGATTGTCATCCAGAAGATAGTCATTAGTTGGCCTGTCACATGTGGAGTACTTGCAGCATTTGTTATGTGACTAATGGCAGTACAATGATGCACAGATCATTTAAGTAGGTACACACATTTTTTAGCATTGCTGTGCTATTAGATAGTAGATGTGTAGGCTGCGTTGGCCTGTCATTACTCAGGGACATTCTATGATCTGTATTGTGATTTGGACTGTTTAAGCTACTTTTGAGGAAGTGTTAGAATATCATCTGTAGATGTATCACACAATGATGTTTCTAATGTTTGGCTTTCTCTTTTTACAGCTGCCAACATGAATGCCCATGAGATCAGGGAATTCCAGAGGCGGGCGATGCGTTACCGCCACATACTAGATGTGGAGTCTGGGTTCCGCAATATGGCCCGTCGTTATCCCCATGAGAGAGCCACAGGGGTCTGGAGGGCATTTGCCCAAGGGGGGCCATCCTTGCCCACAACAGCCACCACCACCAGCACAAGCGCTCAGACCACAGTCTCACAAAGGATGACAGCCACTGTTGCAGGTCCGTCAACCTCATCAGCTCTAGGCCCACAGACAGCAGCTCCTGCACCTCCCCCTCCAAGCATGGCACAGGCACCAGCAGTACTATCCACTAGTGGCACATAGACAACCCCAGCTGCAGTGATAGACAATGCCGAATTCGAAGCTATGAGACGTAACATGCAACGGATGTTGCACAGGATGGACAGGCTGCAGCAGGAGGTGTCCCGCAATAGCAGGAGACTGTGGGGTATAAAGAAGATCCTGCGGAGGGCACATTTGTGACTTTTGCACCCTCAGCCATGATTCCCTCCCCTCCCTCCTCTTTCCTGGTTCTTATATTAAGTGGGTTTAGGGCGCTTAGTGTTAGGTTAGAGTAGGCTGTTAGTTAAGTTAGTATAAGTGGGTTGGAGGTGGAGGGGGTTATAGTATTATATGTGGTTTTTTTTGTGGGTGGGTGTGTGGGGGATGATGTTGGGGTTTATGTGTATACAAAAAGAATTAAAAAAATATAAAAAAATAAATACCCAAAAATATATATTTGTTTAAGATAAGATACTATGGGGGTCATTACGACCCTGTCGGCTGGCGGTAACACCGCCAACAGGCTGGCGGTGTTTCGCCAGCTAATATGACCGTGGCGCAATAGCCACGGCCATACCGCCGGTCCCTCCACTATACCGCCAGGCTTCCGCCTGGCGGTCATAATCCCCAGGGCAGCGGTGCAAGCACCGCTGCCCTGGGGATTATGAGTTCCCGACCGCCAGCCTGTCCGTGGCGGTGAACACTGCCATTGAAAGGCTGGCGGTAAGGGGACTTGGGGTGCCCCGGGGGCCCCTGCACTGCCCATGCACTTGGCATGGGCAGTGCAGAGGCCCCCAGGCATAGCCCCGTCGCGCATTTCACTGCCCGAATTTCGGGAAGTGAAATGTGCGACGGGTGCTACTGCACCCGCTGCACATCAGCATTGCCGCCGGCTCTATTACGAGCCGGCTGCAATGTTGATGTGACATTTCCGCTGGGCCAGCGGACGGTAACACTGTTACCGTCCGCTGGACCAGCGGAAATGTCATAATAGGTAGACAGGAATACCGCCGGCAATGGTGGTATTCTGTCTCCCGCGGCCTCGGCGATCTTTTGAAAAGACCGCTGAGGTCGTAATGACCCCCTATGTGTTTAGGTTAGTATATGTTGTCCTACATGTGTCCCATCATATAAGGGGGGTTGATGTTTAGAGTGTTTGGTTAAATGTGATCGGTAAATTTAGATTAGTGTAGTTAGGGCCAGTTGTGGGTAATGTGTACTTAGGATAGGTTAGGTTAGTTAAGGTGTTTCTCCTAGTTTTATTATCCTTTTTTTACTGTTAAATAAATATTTAGGTACTCCTTTACAGTATGTGTCATATGTTTGGGGATCAGGACCTTGGCATGTATGAACAGTGTCAGTTTAGTATTTGCATATGTGTACCATCCTGCATCCGAATCCCATTATTGACATGGTTATTCACAATTCCTAATGTGAAGTCACATTGGCAGCTACACCAAAGCTACTTCTCAATGCATCTGCCATCCATTGCACCCACCACTCAAGGTTAATATGGTTCCCAATGTGTTGTGAAGTTTGGATGTGTGTTTTAAATCTGTCATCGTTTGAGACCTGATTTGGAAAATTGGACACTGTGGTACGTCTACCTGCAGCCTGATGTTCATGTTGAACCCTGAAAAGCTGAATGATGTTATAATTGTATGTAGTATTGTATACATAACTCACACCTGTCATTTCTTACATTGTACTCCCAGGTTACATAATTGTCCATACACTCGTACATATCCATTCCTGCTGTATGGTGTGTGTGTGTGATGAAAGTTTATAGGCAGATGTCACATACATAAAGATTGTCTTGAAAGGATTTTTGGAAACATTGATTTTCAACTTATACATACCTTGAAGCTGACTTTTTCAGCCCAGCACAGCATTATACAGCATTATACTGTTAGTTTTCAATTTATTTCAGAAATAAGCCTCAGGAAGTGCAGATGATGATACAATCCAGAACCCAGTGCATAGTTATCAGCCCACAATCTTTCAATGCAGTTGTATTGACATTCTATGAGCACTGACATGTGACATGCATCACTAATCTCTACACAGTTGATGTGTCACATTACACAGAGACAAAGTGGTTGTGTAAGTGCTATTTATTTGAAAGTGCTGTAGTGCAATAATTACATAGTCCAGGATTGTGAGTCCATTTGTGTGACGTCTTCTATTGTGATGCTCCACAAGTGCAATGGGACATGTCATTGGACATGCTGGGGTGAAGTGTCATACAGTGCAGAAGAACATGAATTGCCAATGAGGGAGTGAGAGACAATCACAGAGCATAGTGTCAAGGTAAACAGTGTGCTGGAGAACAGTGCATGTGAGCAGCTGTTGTAAGACTGGCATGTTAACAAGCACAGGACCTAGGATATCAGTGACTTGTGCTACCGAGTACTTCTACGAGTGAAGGTGATCTGTTCCACGTCTTCATCTTCTGATGTGTGTGTCGTCTCCTCTGCCCTTGGTGGTGGTGGGTTTGAAGGGGCAACACACACTTCAGTGTTTGAAGACGTGGAGTCCGAAATCCCGGTAGCTGCCAACTGTGGGGCTATTTAGGGCATTACTGCAGCAAGGAGGAGCTGCTGGTTCTTGAGTATAGCAGCTACATCACTGTGGTAGGCAGCCAGGTCGGCCCTGAGGGGGTCATGATTGTATTCATGCATGCAGTGAATGGTTTGGGGTGCCAGGTGTTGTGGCAACTCCCTTACTGCAGTAGTGAATTCCCTTACACTTTGTTATAGTCCTTGCAGGATGGATGTTAGCGCTTGCATGGCTGCTGCCTATTCTGCAGATGACATCATGCACAAATGCATCCCCTCAAGGCTGGCTGCCATATTTTGCATCCCACCCGCACCTCCCTGGCCAGCTCCCGCTGTACTCCAACTACAGTCCTCTCAAAGGTGTTACTAGTGTCCTCAGAGTCCTCAGCTGGGTTGGAGATGGCAGGTCATACTATTGTGGTGGTGGGCAGGTCCTCTGTGATGGCTGCTACTTCTGTGCTCCTCCTTGTGCCTGAAGGTGGGGTCTGGAGGGTTCCAAGGACATCTTGGAGGGTCTGCTGGCTAATGTTTGTCAGCTGGTCATCCATGTCACCAGGGAAGTCCAGGACAGGCATATCCCCAGGAGAGCCATCGTCCTCTGCAGTGAGATATTGTACAATTAGTGTGTCTGTGTTGTGGCATTTGTAATGTGACGTTCCTGACTTCCTATTAGTTGCACATTGTGATCTTGATTCCTGTTCATTGTTCCTGTCATTAAGATTAGCAGTCTCCCAGGCCTGTGCCCCACCTGCATGTCACATTTAGTGTGGGCAGTTTGGTGAATTGTCTGCGTCACATCCTCTAGGTGTAGGTTCTGTCCAAATTGTATGTTGTCAACTTATTGTACTACTCAACCCTCCGTCTACTTCCATTATCATGGTGTGGCCTTGCACTGGCTGTGGGTGTTCTGATGGCACTTGCACCACACTTAACAATCTGGAACTGACCCAGACTCAGATATTTCACAACCACCTATATGTTGCTGCTGAAACCTAGCATATACTATGTATAGCATTGGGATGGCACGATAAAGGTGTCAGCATTGGTAGTGTGTACTGCTGATGTTGGGGAATGTGTGCTACATTGGATTGCACTGATGGTCCTAGCAGTGTTCCATTTCCTCTTATGATTGTGCGGGTGCGTTTCACTAGCTAGACACATATGTCCTCCCCCTCAATGCTGTTGTCTTAGCACTATGACACTTGAGATATTACATGATGGCATTGCAGCTATTGTAACACAGGCATAGGGTAGACCCTGAAATGTGAAGCATGGGTATGACATTACTGCTGTGTACCTCAGAATGTTACTAACAATACCTGATGTTTACAGCACCTATAGACATGATCATTTGACAGGATTTGCACATTGTTAGTAATTACAGGGGATTGATAACGTTGTCATCATGAACCCTCTATTTTGGGTGTGTTTGATCCATGGGCACATAACTGCCATTAGCTACTTGACCTGCACACACAGCACAGGTGGTAGTGGCAACTGTTGTCAATGGTAAATACCACTTGCGGATATGGCCTGACACTGGAAATTGAGCCCTAGTTCATGTAGCAACAATATCAGCTGTTGTGTCACAGCAGGCCAGTTTTACATTGTACCCTACCCTCCTGGACTGGCTTTGCCTTTCCAACACAGTTAGGGGTCCTTTCGTAGTGTTTTGAAAGTGGTTGAGCATTGCCCTCATTTCTTACTTTCCTTTTTGTTTTTAACCTTGGTCTTCATTTCTCCTATACTGATTAAATTTATGATGTGAGTTTGAAATTAATAACTAATTTTAATTACCTTTTTGCTCTCCTGTTTTTGGATTGGTGGTTTGGTCCCCTTTTCCACCAGTCATCACAATAGTAATACGGCTGACAGCTCCCATTTTGGGAGCACATCAGGCATTGCAGTGCCGGCCTGACGTGGAGCAATTCCCAATGATGATGCCTGTCATCCAATGTGATGCGTGAGGGCTTTTGCTCCTGAATTATCTGGTTCCCTCGATCGTTTTGTTTGCCTTGGAACAGTGTACTCTTGATTTGTTTTTGCCTTTCCAACAGTCTTGGCATGGCAGAGTACCCCCATGCAAAGGTTGTTGGTATAGTGTTGTGCTGTGCCCCAGGTTTCCCCTGCACAGACCATGCACCCGTGCCTTGCCCCTTTACCCTTTCCACTACCTGATTATCATGACTGACATGCGTTGTGTAGTAGGTATGTCCCCCCTTGTTTACAGTAAACATTTAGGCATTTTTCTTCCCCCTGCAACTTACCCTGCATCTGTGTTGTTTCATGGTAGTCTGCGCTGTCCTGTCCTTGAATCCCTGTGACAATCTCAGGGATGACAGCTGCCACCATCTCCATGTGGTCCAGGGACTCCCACCTCCAGTCTGCAGTGCTGCCTTCCTGTTCCTTGCCATCTTTTCCTTGGTCCTGCGCTTACAGTCATGCCAGCGTTTCTTGCACTCAGTGACTGTTCTCCGTACTTCTGCCACACTGTTGATCTTATCGATAATTTGTTGCCAAATTGCCTCTCTCCTCCCAATTGGCAATTTAGAGGTGACAAAAAGTTGATGCTGGTGTTCCGTCACCTCTTTCACCAGTATTTCCTGCTCCTCTGCACTGAACCGGCACTTCCATTTCTTCTTCTCCCTCTCCTGGGTCTTTTCTGGGTCCTCCTGGCTGGTTCCTGGTCAGTTGCAGTCTTCCTGGGGTCTCTCATGGCTTCTGGAATCCATTTTGGGGCTCCTTTGCATATTTTACTGTGTCTGCGCCGCTTTTTGACGCTATTGCGGCAAAAAAGGCGCATATCTGGTTTGTGACGTCGTAAACCAGATTAAAGTCATTTTCGCCACGTTAACATAATTTTTCTTTATGATGCGGTGCAATGGTTTGAGTCAAAAACAATGACTCTAACCCATGGTTTGTGCCACCCAGGTGGTGCTAAGAAATGGCATTAGCCGGCATTAAACTTTTTGACGCAAAACTGCATCAGTGCAGTTTTGCATCAAAAAGTATAAATATGGCCCTATGAGACACATAACACCTGTGGCTTCTGAAGGGCAGACTCCTTAGGCATGAATGCATCAAAATACTCACAATCTGTGACAATGATTCTCTGCATACAGTCCCTACAGGCTAGTGTCAGATTACAAACTCAAACGTTACACATGGGTACTAATGAAGGGACTGGCACGGTGGGTACAGAAAGTCTACCTTGTTCATGTGTGTAGACATGTGCAAATGCAGACTCATGCCACTACAGGTGGTGGGGTTCTGTGTGACTTATCATTAACACAGAACACACTTGTGGACATATGTGTCCATATTACATAAACTGCATTCAAAATAACATAGGCATGCATTGTCCATTTTTTGCAATGTGACTAAACTACTGAGTCATATATCAAGGGTTCTCAGGAAACAACACACTGTTTGCACTTTGGAAATGTCAGTAATGCAGTGACCCTGCACAGGACATATGTGACCTGTATGAAAGCGACAACAGTGCTGTGGGAGTAAGGAACTGGTCAAAGATCAGAGACACACATTGACATTGATGCCAAGTGTACATCAGTCACAGATCAGTAACCCTCCTCTAAAACCATTTACAATCTTATTAAAGGAAACAGCCTCAATAAGCTACATATTAGCATGAAGCCTAGATTTGTCCACATGACAGAATCTGCTGGGATACAGGGAGTGGGCACAGTGCCACCATAGCAAAAGTGACTGAACACCAGCCTAGACTTGGACTCATACTATGAGATACATGTCACAGGTCATGGTCTCTGCAGGCTGAGCGACAGAACCTACATGATTCTCCATTCCCATCACTTCCATGCATGACAGTACATCATGTAGCTAAAAACTATTTGGCATGTGGTGTTTGTGTGTGGCAACCTTAAAGGCAGTGAGAGTGATGACATGCCCTCCAAAAAACAGTCTAGCTAGGGCAGATATGTGAAGAAATCTCTGTGGCAACATACACAGAGCTCACTTTACACACAACTGACACATATCACATGCATACACAGCTCATGCTGTCATGCGCATACAACAACATTCGTGAAGTAAGAGATGTCAGTGGATGGTTAAAATGTCACCTCACCTAGTTATGTGCATCCAAAACAATGTGGGTCAGGGAACACTCAAAACACACACACCACAATGTATCAGAACTCACCATCTGGCACTAAACACAAATACATGCACATTGACTCTCCCATTGATGCCACACTGACTGTGCCTACAGGGCCTTGAGTTTACGATCTGGCACACAAGGGACTATACGGTGAAGTACAGGGAAAACTGTGCACATGAGGCACTTAGCTGTACCGCTAGTGCGCCATATAGCTGTCCACACAAGGGTAGGGCCGCAGACACCAGCTTCTCCATCTCCTCTGGTGAGAAGGCAGGGGCCCTATCAGCTGCTGGACGTAGCATGATTGCTCCCAGAGGGGGTACACAGCAGCTCAGGTAGTGGAGGTCTTGCAGGCAGCAGTGTCAGGAGTCAAGTGAGGGATTTTGCAGAACATTCTGGTCGTGTCCGCCACGTACACGGTCGTCACCGCTGGCTGACACAACCATTGGCCTGTGACTGACACTGGCAACAATGTTAACCTATGGCTGTGTCCGCCGCGGTTGCAAACGCCTACCGCCATGATGACGTATGCCTACGGTCGCGGGTAATTCCTAATGTTCAGTGGAATAGGTCAGCCGCCATTTTAGAGACCTGAAATGCGTCATAGGGCTCCTACAAATGCATCACACCTTCACAAATGTTGTTTTTAGCATTAAAAACTGCTTGTCTGGTCATTTCATGTAGGTTCTACCACTCAACCACCATTGTTGTAGCTTACTAGGCACATATGGCAATTTGCAGTGGGGCACAGTATGCCCCCCCAGCAAAGGTCATTTTAATGCTTGGGACATCTAGTCACAGTGCAAGTGGCATTTGTAACACACAAATATATGATGTGTACACATGTGTGGCAAAGCAAGGGGTAACGCGACCCCTGTGTGATTATCAGCTGTGATGTGTACTGTGTATTATCTCCATACCTTACTACATGCCTTGTCACATTTTATCATTGACATGGATCCTGTATATTGCCAGGGACACACTAAAAAATGTCAATACTCTTTTCTTGTCATACAAAGATATCCAGGGAGGAGGAGATTCAGACAACCTCCTGTCTATCGTCTGCTGCCTTCAGACCTTGGAAGTTCGCCACATCATCCAGATCTACTGTCTGAATCGGCAAACAATTGTGGACTTATGTCATCAGTTGGAGCTAGATCTGATGCCTTCCAACAGGCATACCACCCATTGCACAAGTAATGGCAGTGTTGCACTTCCTGGCCACAGGCTCCTTTCAAAATACCGTGGTCCTAACTGCTGGGATGTCACATCCTATGTTCAGTTTGGTCTTGAAGGATGTCTTGTCAGCCCTTTTGAAACACCTGGACAGCTACATCTGATTTCCTCAACGTGAGGATTTCACCATTGTGAATGGTGACTTCTATGGTTTGGCACATGGTTTGGCACACATCCTACATGTGGTGGGAGCCACTGATGACACACATGTTGCCTTGGTCCCACCGCATAGCAATGAACAAGGGTACTGCAACAGAATGAGCTTCAATTCCATCAATGTCCAAGTTGTTTGTTTGGCAGACCTCTATATTTCACAGGTCTGTGCCCATTATCCAGGTTCAGACCATGATGCCGTCATTATATGGAACAGGGCAATCCCCCAGCTGATGTCATGACTGTACCCAGAGAGAGCCTGGCTGGCTGGTAAGTCACAGATGTTCTGTTTGTGTGTGTGCAATGTCTGCTGTAACAATTCCTATGAGAGGGACTCATAGTTCCATAACAGGGGACTCTGCATACCCAAACTGTGCATGGCTGTTGATGCTACTGAGGAACCCAACTACGCCAGGAAAGTCCACTTCAACAATGCTCATGGAAGAACATGGCATGATGTGGAGCGGGCTTTTGGGCTCCCGAAGGCCAGATTTAGGTGTTTGGACAAGACAGGTGGAGCCCTCCTCTACTCACCCAGAAAAGTGTGTCAGATGATTGTAGCCTGCTGAATGCTCCACAACATTGCCCTGCGGAGGAATATCCCTTACATCACAGATGAAGGGGAGCTAGCAGTGCCACCAGGTGAGATTCCTGAAATGCCAAGTGAGGATGACAGTGATGAAGAGGAAGGTGAGGACTTGCTGGCAGATCTCATCAATTACTACTTTAACTGGGTGTAAGTATGTAATGTGATGTAATTACTGTGACTGTATGAGGAACTGTAGTTGTCAGGATGTGTGGAGTAGGGTGTGTTCCCAAAACACTGGGGATCTAATGCTTTGCAGTATACAGCCAAAGGTTGCTTGCTAGGTACCTTCACCATGACATTCTCATGTGGGCATTTCAGAGTTGTGACATTGCAGGTATTTGATGCTGTTCTGATGTAAGAAGTGGACATGGATTGATCCAAGTAATGTTGGTCACATATTTAAGGTGTGAGTGTCCTGTACCAAAGCAGCTTGGACAGTGTGTGGCTGGAAGTCTGAAGTGCACGATACACTTGTTTGCTGTGGTGGGTTGGGCCAATTGTGTCATGTGTGTGATCCTGTGGCCTTGAAATATGTTGTCATCAAGTACAATCCATGCATTCACCCTTCACATTGTGTCGACAATGATCTTGTAAGACCTGTTTGTAGATGTAGATGTTTCCTCATTGCAGGCACAATGCCTGTGCCACAATACTTACATAGGTGTCTGTCATATCCCCAGATGCTTGGTGATTGTAATAGGATGGACCTATGATCAGGGAATTTTTGTAGTGCCTACCGTCTGTGTCATGGTTTATGTGATGTTAGCAAACCTGGTTTTCGTATGTGATAAGGGTCAAGCTGGTGACAACATCCACTAGTCTGTTAGCCTAATTTACATCCACTAGTGTGTTAGCCTATTCTACAGGGACAAGGTCTGACAAAGCCCTTTGATACGTGGTCTGGGAGACTACCTTGGTATATCTACTGTGACTCAATATGGTGCAGCCATTCTTGGCTATGACAGTCCAGACATTTTGACAGCCTATGTGCTGTACCGTGGAATAAAATGTTTGGTGTTGTCAGATTACCCATTAAATCAAACTTCCACAGGAACAGATGCCTTTTACCCAACTACCTCCAACAGATGCGTACTCAGACTTTAACTGATTATCTAAACTGTGCATCCGCTAGGGGGAAAGGGGAATGGGAATAGAAAAAGAGACGGTCCCCAGATCCAATTCGAGCCTGTGTTTCCCACTTGAAGATATGATATTCAGTGTGTGTCTCTGAAAACCTGTACCTTTCTTCTTATTGGGATTTCTTTAAAGGAAGGATCTGCAGTCGGGTGATAAGAGCATAGATAAGTACATTCCTACTGTGCATTCAACTGCTCAGCCATTCACATTTACCCAATACTATTGTTCTCCTAACCTGGATCTTTTAAAAGAGTAGCCTCTCTCTAAAAGAAAAATGTTAACCTAATATCTTCTTTTTTCCAGGAATCAGAGGTTTTCAACATTCTCTGGAGAACAGTTCACAAGTTCACAAATATGCAACTACTAATGTCTTTTACAGGAAATGAAAACTCCTTCTCAAGGTTCAGTTTTCTCAATCACAGTCTTTAGGAATTCGTCTGAGCACTGATGTTTGTCTCCAAGAGTGACAAGTCTGCAAAGCAAAGAGTTCTTGAACATATATGTATATATATTGGCAAGTCTGGAAATCATACAAAAGGATTCCTTACTGCCGTTGCTTGAAGTTCTGTTAAGCCAAAATTAATTCGCCACAGAAAGATGATAGCCAGTTGTTGGAAGAAGGAAAAAATTCAGCTTCTTCAAAAAGGAAAAAGTAGCTGGTGTGCACACCGTAAAAAGAAAAAGAACTAATTACTGAAAACTGGAAGAATTCTCTATGAAACGAAGCGCCTCAGGAACACTGCTCATTCTCCTCAGGATGACAGTTGAAGTACAGGGCTCCCAGAGAGAAACAGCTGGAGGGAAGCTTCAGCACTAGACTAAGGTAGAAACACTAGAGCGCTGACCTCACAATGATTTGCGGCCACCATCTTGAGTGGCAGTTAACCCTGAAGAAGCTAGTTCTAAGAACAGTCTCTGCAAGAGCCACCGGGAGTGAGGAAGCCACTGCAACCAACTTGGGTACAAGGAAAAGGGGAATCGTTTTTACTGAGGTAAGAACTTAACAATGCTGGCAATAGTTTTCCTGACAGGTGTGACCAGACACTTGTATCAGTGTGTTGCTAGTAATCCTCAGCATGACACTACCTGTGACATATTCCTCCTTCCATTACCATCTTATATCTTCCTCATGTGCATCTCATGGGCTTACATCTCAACATTTCAAAATGTTGAACAGATTAAGCAGGCAATGATTTTCTGATAGATGAGATCATTGACTTAGGTACAGGAAATAATAATGAGATGCAACACAAAAGGAAAGTTACCACCGGGAGTGAGGAAGCCACTGCAACCAACTTGGGTACAAGGAAAAGGGGAATCGTTTTTACTGAGGGAAGAACTTAACAATGCTGGCAATAGTTTTCCTGACAGGTGTGACCAGACACTTGTATCAGTGTGTTGCTAGTAATCCTCAGCATGACACTACCTGCGACATATTCCTCCTTCCATTACCATCTTATATCTTCCTCATGTGCATCTCATGGGCTTACATCTCAACATTTCAAAATGTTGAACAGATTAAGCAGGCAATGATTTTCTGATAGATGAGATCATTGACTTAGGTACAGGAAATAATAATGAGATGCAACACAAAAGGAAAGTTAAGGGATCAGTCTTGGTGGATGTAATCATTTTAGTAGATGGCACGATATTTGAAGTACAAAGTCCAGTGTCCTACTACCATATAAAATGGAAGGTGGTTGAGGAACAATCAACAGAGTGAATATGTGGCACAAAAAGGAGTTCCTTCAGGAAGAAGTCACTTGCTGGCAGTGGTTGGTGTCTTGCCATCCAATGCTCCTGGATTCTTGGCTGGACGTCCCCACTGCTGCTACAGAGGCATGGGTGTCAGAGGCAGGTCTTTCCCCTGACAGGGCCTCCCTTCCAGTGGCTGCCACAGATGTTGAAGGGACTGGTGTTGCTTGGCCAAAGGCAGAGGTGCGGTGTTGCTCACGGTCCCTGATCAGGGTACTGCTTATCTCCCTGAACAGCCCTGATAGAGAGGCCAGGGTGGTGTTGGTGGCCTCCCACTTTTCCAGTGACTTATGATGGAAGTCCCTCTGCAGCTGCTTCATTTCACTGAGTTCTGCAAGTACCTGGCCCACCATGCCTTGGGATTCTTGATAAGCTCCCAAGACTTGGCTGATGGTGTCCTGGCCATGACCATCCCCATTGCCTTCATGCCCCTACCCCACATTCCCCATCCCCTTCACTCTAGCCCCACATGCTTGCCCCTATGCACAGATTGCCTCCTACCACTGGTTCCAGGACCATCATTGTTGGAGGTGTGTTGCTGTGACTCAGGATCCTGGACTGGGGGGCACAAGATGGTTGTCACTGTCCTAGGGACACAGGTTGGGAGCCGAATAGCTGCCTGCGATGTTGATGCAACCGGGCTGGGAAGACTCGATGTGGTCACAGTGAGGCTCACTTGTGTCCTCTGAACAGGTTGCCATGATGGGCCAGAACCGGGCTCAATGTCCAGACATCCAGGAATGTTGTCATCACTGAGGGCTTCATCCATGGGGGTAATGGCAGTCTCTTCAGTGGGCTTGGTGTTCCAAGTGGCAGCTAAACCTGTTGATGTGAGAGATACAATGTTACTTGTTGTATTGCGACATCTACCTCCAGTAGTTTACAGTGATATTTAACAAAGGAAGTGTACAAATTGGATTTGCAGGTTTTCCTTATGTGACCGGTACACATGCTATCAATTGTATTGACCTGCCATTTGTGAAACATACCAATTCCATTTCAGTCAACCAGCTTCAGAATTTAGGAGTTCATTAGCACTTGGGAGAATGGGCATAGACCTACATCTTGCCACCAGTTCAGGCAAAACAGTGGCTGGGCAGGATGTGGTTTTGATCATCTTAAGGCCTGATTGACTGTAATGCAGGCAGACCCAGAACTCGGTTGTATATGTGGTTGGAGTCATCAAGTGGCCAGTGCATTGTGAATGTGGCTGCTGCCAATAGCATTCAGGTGATGCCTCTTGAGGCCTTGGGTTCTCTTATTTTGTTACACACAAGTTGAGCTGTCCTTCCTCTCCACAATATATTCATCTTGGCGTAGCTGCTCAAGATGGATCTAGGCGGTTCACCACATCACAGAATGTACCATGATCTTTATCTTGGTCCCTCCCAGGTGATTACACTTTATTTGTGAGTTCACAGACAGATGGATTATGGCATATGGACACTGGCCTGGGGATTGGAGTGACAGGGAATGGCCCTCCTGAGATTTACAGTCATGTGACTGCATGTACTACACACACAGTATACATAAGCAGGGCTCGAAAAATCATACAAAATGTTACTAGACCTGCAGGTCGTGTACCTTAAATAATCTATTCGACCTAAGTGTAATGTACTTCACCTGTAAACAGGTCTCAAATTGTGTGATTCTAGGCAAATAGTATACAGAGTCACCTTTTTCTTAATTATCACATATGATTGCACCTTCAAATATGTGAGCTCAGCATTTCTGCACTACAAAAAAAAACCTCTTTTGTTTGATTAAGTAGACAAATGTTTGCTGCATGCATCACAACAATCTAGCCCACATAACCTAGGACTTCTTTCAGTTTACTAACAACATTGCCATCAGGGCAGGAGCGTTTCTCAGTTTGTTTAAACACTCTTTTTATTAAATATATTACTAAACCATGATGTGGTAATATATTGTCACCTACACACAGTAATTTTCTAAGAAATGTCCAAAAACCTCTCCACTAACTTGCCGCCTTACTGATAAAATGATATAGAGGGTCATTCTGACCCTGGCGGCCGGTGGCCGCCAGGGCCACCGACCACGGGAGCACCGCCAACAGGCTGGCCGTGCTCCAACGAGCATTCTGACCGCGGCGGTTCAGCCGCGGTCAGAAGCGGAAAGTCAGCGGTCTCCCGCTGACTTTCCGCTGCTCGTGTGAATCCTCCATGGCTGCGGAGCGCGCTCCGCAGCCATGAGGATTCCGACCCCCCCTACCTCCATCCTGTTCATGGCGGGAAAGCCGCCATGAACAGGATGGCGGTAGGGGGGGTCGCGGGGCCCCTGGGGGCCCCTGCCGTGCCCATGCCAATGGCATGGGCACGGCAGGGGCCCCCGTAAGAGGGCCCCGCAAAGTATTTCAGTGTCTGCCTTGCAGACACTGAAATACGCGACTGGTGCCACTGCACCCGTCGCACCTTCCCACTCCGCCGGCTCGATTACGAGCCGGCATCCTCGTGGGAAGGTCGTTTTCCCCTGGGCTGGCGGGCGTTTTTTCAGCAACCGCCCGCCAGCCCAGGGGAAAACTTGTAATACCCGCCGCGGTATTTTGGAGGGCGGCATCCTGGCGGGCGGCCTCTGCCGCCCGCCAGGGTCGTAATGAGGCCCATAGTGTGTTAACAATCTGTGAAAATTGGGTTTCAGAAAACATATCCTTTGCACATCAACATGTAAAGTATTCTGATTTGTTTTCATCCTATTAAAATACTTTTTAATCACACAGAAATATTTAAAAAGGGCTTTCACAACTACTGAAATATATTTTGAAATGTTTGCACAGTTGACTTAGTCATTTAAATGTTGTGATAGGAAAAACCTGACACCCTATATCCTTTTATTTTACATTCCATGCAGCAGGTCCCACAGTTCACCTTACAAAGTCCTGGAACTCTACAGTCAGAAGGAAAATTAATTGTAAGAAAAACTGACTTTTCACCATGTGACATAAGAACAAGATTTAAAGGCATCTTTTAAACTGAACAGAACACCTATTCAGTATCAACTAGCCAGAAAGTATTAAAAATAGCTCGACCTGATCAAATAAGACTCGCCAATGCCAGTGGTTGAGTAGATTTTTAGAGCCCTGATAAGTTATCCTCCCATGTGAGTAGACTTCCATTGCGAGTTAACAAACAGGGGTATTTGGACAGATGCACACTGGGCTTGTGTTTGGAGTTGGAGAGACAGAGCCTCCTGGCCTTAGCAGTCCTGTCACTCCCTGTACTTCATGCACTTGTTGTATGTCTCTCCCAAAGTGAGTATACGTCATGTGTGAATTCCCAAAGAAGTGTATTTTGGCAAGTATACATTGGACTGGTGGTTGCAGTGACAGTAAGGGAGCCTCCTGTGAGTTGCAGCCATGCAACTCCCTGTAATACACACGCTTTACTGATGGTTTCCTCCCAGGTGAATACACTTCAATGATGATTTGGTACAGAGAGGTATTTTGAGGGGCAAACACTGTTTTGGTGTTTGGAGTTGTGGAAACAGTGCCTGCTGCAAGTTGCAGTCCTATCACTCTCACTGCTTCCCACTACCTGACAGATGCCAAGTCCCCCAGTGAGTACCCATCACATGAGATTTAAAATACTGTGGTCTTAAGAGAAGAGGACAGTGTTCTGGAGTTTGGCAGGAAAGAGCAGTGCCTCCTGGTCTTAGCAGTCCTATCAGTGCCTGTACTAATACACTATAAAAATGTCATCCTTCCAAGTGAGTACATTTCAATGGGGAGTTCAGGGACAAGGTTCACTGGAGAAGAGTACACTGTGGTGGCTGAGTGGAGTGACAGTACCAGTGCCTCCTGGCCTTAGCATTCCTGTCAGTCCCTGTACTACACACAAACTATATAAATGTTATCCTCTCAGGTGGGTACACGTCAATGGGGAGTTGACAAACAAGGTCATTTTGAGAAGGATATACTGTTCTGTATTTTGGAACTGTAGAAAAGTGCCTGATGGGAATTGTAGTGCTGTTAATCACTGTACTACATACAATATACACAGATGTTGTTCCTTCAGGTGAGTCTTCTTCACATGTGAGATGTCAAACAGGGGTCTATGGACAGGTTGACACTGGGCTGGTGAGTGGGCTGAAAGTGAAGGTGGCAAAAGGTGAGCAATGAGCATGCATCACAATACATTTTGGTGACATATTTTTGTATTGTGACTTACCAGACTCCACTCTCCCAGGTATTCCTGTCAAGCCTTCAGGATGCAGAATGGCCAAGAGCTTCTCCCGGGATGCGAGTTGTAAGGGAGGGGGGACCACCCCCAGTCTTCTGGACCTACAGCTGGTGCCTGAATACCATGAAACAGACCTTCCCCCTGAGGTCATCTACCTCTTCCTTATGTCCTCCCTTGTGCGTGGGTTAGGGCCTATAGAATTCCCTCTGTCCACTATCCTTTGCCACATTTCCATTCTCCTGGCGATAGTAGTGTGCTGGACTTGGGATCCAAATAAATGTAGGTCTACTCTTATGATTTCATCCACCATTACTCTAAACTCATCTTCAGTGAAACAGGTATTTTTCAGGGGTGGCATGGTGGCAATAAAAAAATAGTAGGAAATTAACAGGAGTTGAAGTTGGGAAGTGAAAATGGATGTGATTGGAAATAAAAGTGTGTTGCGGGTTTGGGATAATATGTGCTTAGGGAAAGTTGGAGGGGTGCCTATTCTATAGTTTTATTTTTTTGATAATGTGCTCTGGCTTAACTGCTAGGCACTGGAGATGCAAAGGATTGTGGTGTGTGAAGGTGGGTGTTTTATAATGTGTTTTGCAGTCATGTCGGGTGTGGCAATGAGTGTCAGCTGTACTGTTTTCAAATCCATCTAATGTGCAGTTGTTTTACTGTCATGACCGCGAACCACCGCCACTGCAACTTTGAACTTGTAATACGGTCGGTGGTTGGTCAACGGGCTGTCGGTGCCGAAAGTCAGACTGCCTAGTACCCAGTACTGGCGGTCTGGCTTTTTTGGCTGGTGGTCGGAGGTCCTGTCTGTGTGACACGTAATAAGATGGTCTGTAAGATTGCTAATATGGCGGTCTTTTGCCGACCACCCATAATGCAGTCTGTTGGCGACCACCACTGTGGCGGTCTGGCAGCCTGACCGCCAAACTCGTAATGATTCCCTATATATTAACATAAAAAGATACACTGATCACTATTTATATATGATAATTGTTTATCATTATTAATATTCCTAAATTTTGAAACATAGCAGAAACAAATTCAAAGTATGAATATAAAAATAATTAACTGTACAAATTCTATTACATTTAAATTGATACATTTCAGAATATATATTTCCAACAACACAACTTATTCCAGTAATAGAAATAACAAAAATCTAATTACACCTTCAAACAACATTTAAATAAATAAACCTATACCATATCACTATGCAAAAATCCCTCTTAAATAACATATCATAATGCATGTATTCTGTTTTCATAACTTAATTATGCATAATTTTGAATAGTTTTACCAACTTATATTTTCGAACAATTTATGAATACTGTCATAATTTTCAACATTAAAAACTTTTCTAAAATTTACAATAAAAATAAAATTGTAAAAAATATAATAAAATAAAAATATGCAAAAAAACTAATTTTACATTTTTAGTTTATTAAATTTAAATATATTCTTCCCAGTTTATTAAATTTAAATATATTCTTCCCACAATTTCTACTTTCATATCTTCAATATTTGCAATAAAATACAAAGTTTTACAATTTAATATAATCTATCAATACATTAAAATTAATAATTTAACAAATTACATTTATTCATTTCACTATACTAATTGCATATCATAAAAAATAACATTATATTTAAAATTCACTTTTTAAAAATATCCCCACCCTTATCCCCTGAACACCTAACAGCCCACCACTAAAATTATACATATATTTAATTTTTTACACATTAAGACAAGTAAAATTCAAAACATCAAACATTTCACAAATAATAAATGAACTTACTAAAAGGACAAATTAAAAAATTAATTAACACCTACAATCAAAGTACGATAAAATATACATAAAATAACACTTACAAAAGATATTATATAGACAATATTTTCTAAAACAATATTTTCTGCAATGATAATAAACAAAACACTTAGGGCCTCATTACGACTTTGCTGGGCGAGGACTGCCATGCAGGAGGTGGCGGTCCGACCGCCAACAGGCTGGCAGAGAGGACCGCTAAATTATGACATTGGTGGTGGTGCACACAGAACCTCGCCAAAGCACTGCCCGCACCGCCAGTGTGGTCAGACCGTCTCAGTTGATTGGAGCCACCACGAGTTCAGCGGAGGCCATGTTTCCGCCAGAAGCATTACGAGGTTGCACACCCCCAAGATTTCCACCACGGTCAGACTACTAAGGAACACTAGGCGGAAACAAACTGTATAAATGGAGACACTCACTGCCATACTCATCCGATGCTGTCATAAAAAAACACAATTGGATGTCATCCCGCTGCTCCTGCTCACAGAAAGACAATGGAATCATCGCCGACGAGAAAGACAACAACCGTAACTATACACACTCACCTGTGACAGTTGTAGAATGTATACATTTAAACTCTTTCATAATATACCATATGGGAGGGTGCAAGGGCTATACTCACAAATAATAGTACAGTGACACACACATTCACATACACTGACACACACACACTCACATACACCCACATATATGCAGCATGCACACTGCAGCCAGCACACTCACACACCACACATCAATAACAGACACTTATGCATGCCAACACAGCAGAGGCCCAGCCTCATAAATTGACATACAACATACGAACTCGTAACAACAACACCACAACCGCACAAATATAAACACATGTTAAGCACTCTCAACCAACACTAGCCAGGGAATCCATACGCATACAACACAATACACAACTGTCTGTGATGAAACAGACACAATTACACCATCATACAACCTAGCAATCGACATACACATCACACACACACACAGAACACCAAACCTATTATGCCATGTACAAGACACGCAGGCCCAGTCTAAACACACAAAGCTACAGAGCACTACAACAAACACATATCAACACTAATGCAACACACCACCATGACAACAATATTTACGCTACATACAGATACCCATCACACAAAACACACGCTATCCCTGGGGGATAAAAGCACTGCACACAACCGCACAGGCTGTTTACACAATACCGGAAGCATCAAGCAGCACACACATACTTCTACACAATCAATGTCAGACAGGAACAACTCAAACCTACGAAGGAAATGCAGGACAAAAATGTAACCAGAAAACCAACAACTAGTTGGTCATAACATATTATGGTTTCTGAGAAAGATAAAAGTCCAAGGCCATTGGCCAGTGCATATAAACAAAAGTCATTTGCACCAAAGGCACAAAATGGTGACGTTACGTGGGAAGAGGGGATGGAGGGTTTGGGCTTAGGCTTGGGGGGTGTTGAGTTTTGGCTTGGGAGGGGGTCGGATGTTTATGGGACGGGTGGACTTCTTTTTGGCAGGGAGGGGTGTGGGTTCTGGTGGGGAGGGGAATATGGGAGGCCTTGAATGTGGAAGGGATGGTCTTGGGATAGAGAAACAGATTTCCTAGGGATGTCACCGGGGGAGTTGAGAAAAGGTCAAACCCAAAAGGAAACATTTCGTAGACACACAGGGATGGTCATCAGAAGGGGTTTTGGGTATGGAAGGTGAGGGAGTGGTTGTATAACATTCAGAAGTGGATGTCTTGGGAGTGTTTGTGTGACATGTACTTGTGGGTGGTGGGTGTCTGTTGGATGAGTGATTGACGGCGTTTATGTCTCTTGGGCTGAGGGGGGGGTGGAGGTGCTGGGGATGCCGTGGTGAGTAGGCGGTTGTCTGTTGGGGTGGTGACTGCAGATATGGTAGATTTCCTGCATGTAGGCGTGTCAATGGTTGTGGTGTCTGCATGTGGGGTGAATGTCTGAGGGTCTGCTGGGGTGCTGTCTCTTGACAGGATAGGTGTGGTGACTGGATCACTGAAGGGCAGCAGGGCTAACAGGGTCTAGGGCAGAGGTGCCTGTGGCGAAGGTGACGCCCACCTTCTTGGATGGACGGGCACGGCCAACTGTGTGGGGTGCTCCAGGGAGGGAGGTGATAGAATGGGGGATGGCAGACAGAGATGGTACTGGGGTGGTCCCAGATAAGTCGAATCATTATACCTTTAAACAACATTTAAATAAATAAACCTGTACCATATCACTGTACAAAAGCAAAAAACCCTCTTAAATAACATCATAATGCATGTATTCTGTTTTCATAATTTAATTATGCATAATTTTGACTATTGTAACCAACTTATATTTTCCAACAATTTATGAATAATGACATAATTTTCAACATTAAAAACTTATCTAAAATTTCCAATAAAAATTAAATTGTCAAAAATTAAATAAAATTAAAATAAATTTTTTAGTTTATTAAATTTAAATATACTTTTTATTCTTCCCACAATTTCTACTTTCATATTTTCAATATTTTCAATAAAATAAAAACTTTTACAGTTTAATATAATTTATCAACACATTAAAATTTATAATTTAACTAATTACAATGATCAATTTCACTATATTAATTGCATATCATAAAAAAATAACATTATATTTAAAATTCACTTTTTAAGAATATCCCACCATTATCCCCTAAACACCAAACAGCCCACCACTAACAATATACATATATGTATATATATATATATATAATTGTTTATACATTAAGACAAGTAAAATTCAAAACATCAAACATTTCACAAGTAATAAATTAACTTACTAACGAGACAAATTGAAAAATTTTATAAAGACCTACAATCAAAGTACAATCAAATATACAAAAAATAACAGTTAGAAAAGATATTATATAGAACAATATTTTCTGCAATGATAATAAACAAAACACTTAGGGCATCATTATGAATTTGCCAGTCTGAGGACTGTTATGCAGGAGTTGGCGGTCCGACGGCCAACAGGCTGGCAGAGAAGACTGCCAAATTATGACACTGGCTGTGGTACACACAGAACCCCGCAAAAGCGCCGCCTGCACCGCCAGCGTGGTCAGACTGTCGCAGTCGATTGGAGCCACCACAAGTCCAGCGGAGACTATGTTTCTGCTAGACTCATGACGAGATTGCACAACCCCAAGATTTCTCGCGCGGTCAGATCACCAAGGAACACTAGGCGGAAACAAACAACACAAAAGGAGACACTCACCGCCATACGTGTCCGGAGCTGCCATGAAACCACAATTGGATGTCATCCCATTGCTCCTGCTCACAGAAAGACAATGGAATCATCGTTGACGAGGAAGACAACAACCGTAACTATACACACTCACCTGTTACAGTTGTAAAATGTATCAATTGGAAGTCTTATATAACATACCATAGGGAGGGGGGTGCAAGGGCTATACTCACACATAATAGTACAGTGACACACAAATTCACATACAGTAACACACACACACATACTCACATACACCCACATATATGCAGCATGCCCACTGCAGCCAGCACACGCACACACCACACGTCAATATCATATATTTATGCAAGCCAACACAGCACAGGCCGAGCCTCACAAATTCACATACAACATACGAACTCGTAACAACAACACTACAACCGCACAAATATAAACACATGTTAGACACTCGCAACCGACTCTAGCCAGGGACTCCATACACATGCAACTCAATACCCTTCTGTCTGTGATGAAACATACTCAATTACACCATCATACAACCTAGAAATCGACATACACATCACACACACGCACAGAACACCAAACCTATAATGCTATTAACAAGACATGCAGGCCCAAACAGTCTAAACACACAAAGCCACAGAGCACTACAACAAACACATATCAACACTAGTGCAACACACCACCATGACAACAACATTTCAGCTATATACAGATACCCATCACACAAAACACACCCTTTCCCTGGGGGACAAAAGCATTGCACACAACCGCACAGACTGTTCAGACAATACCGGAAGCATCAAGCAGCACACACACACACACATACTTCTATTAACCCAATGTGAGGCAAGGACAACTCAAACCTACGAAGGAAATGCAGGACAAAAATGTAACCAGAAAACCAACAACTAGTTGATCATAATATATTATGGTATTATGGTTTCTGAGAAAGATAAAAGTCAAAGGACATTGGCCAGTCCATATAAACAAAAGTCATTTGCACCAAAGGGACAAAATGATGCCCCTACTTTCCTCCTGACGTTACCTGGGGAGGGGGATTTAGATGGAGGGTTTGGGCTTAGGCTTGGGGAGTGTTAAGTTGTGGTTTGGGAGGGGTTGGATCTTTTTGGGATGGGTGGACTTCTTTTTGGCAGGGAGGGGCATGGGTTCTGGCGGGGAGGGTAATATGGGAGGCCTTGGATGTGGAAGGGATGGCCTTGGGATACAAAAGCAGTTTTCCTAGGTATGTCACCAGGGGAATTGCGAAAAGGTCACGAAAAGGTCAAACTCAAAAGGAAACATTTCATAGACACACAAGGATGGTCATCAGAAGGGGGTTTGGGTATGGAGGGTGAGAGAGTGGTTGTATGACATTCAGAAGAGGATGTCTTGGGAGTGTGTTTGTGGGAGGTGTACTTTTGGGTGGTGGGTGTCTGTTGGGTGGGTGTGAGTGAGGGCATTTATGTCTCTGCAGCTGAGGGGGGTGGACGTGTTGGGGGTGCCGTGGTGGGTAGGCAAATGTATTTTGGGGTGGTGACTGTAGGTATGGTGGATTTCCTGCATGTAGGCGTGTCAATGGTTGTGGGGTCTGCCTGTGTGGTGACTGGGGTGAATGTTTGAGGGCCTGCTGGTGTGCTGTCTCTTGGTAGGATAGGTGTGGTGACTGGATCTCTATATGATAGTGTGGTAGGTGCTGTGTCTGTGTTGTTGAGGTGGTGGGGGTATCAGGGCAGGTCGTGACTGTTGCTGTGTCTGCAGGTGGATGTTGTCTGTGTGCATGTTGGTGGTGTGTCTTCTGGAGCTTATTTCTGTCCTTGGATGTTGAGGTGGATGCATGCCTGTCTGTGTGCTTTGACTGGATCGGGTGAAGAGGGTATTTGGACTGGGAAGAGGGCTGTGGAGGGGGACGGTGGACAACGTGTGACTGACTGCCGTCAATGTGGAGGCCAGAGCCTGAAATGATCTTTGTAGGCCAACAAGTGCACTGTGAATGCCCTCCAGGAACACATTGCTCTGTTGGATTTGAGTTGTCATTCCCTGGATGGCATTCTCCACGGTTGACTGACTTACAGAGGTTGACCTCAGGAGGTCAATAGCCTCCTCACTAAGGGCAGCAGGGCTAACAGGGCTTGGGCAGAGGGGCCTGTAGCGAAGGAGAAGCACACCTTCTTGGATGGCCGGGCACGGCCAACTCTGTGGGGTGCTCCAGGGAGGGTGGTGATAGAATGGGGGATGGCCGACAGAGATGGTACTGGGGTGGTCCCAAATGGGTCCGTCACCACTACGAAGAAGCCACTGTAGGAGGATTCTGAAGAAGATGTACTGTATCCATTCTCTTTCATGGCACTTCCCTCGCCCTCTGGGCTAATGGGTCCCTTGCTGTCGGTGTTCTCTTGACTGGGGGACCCATGACCAGAAGCTTCCCCATTCGACTGTGCCCCATTTCCTTTGCCTGCCAGTGCTGGTGCTGAAAAACAGAAAGTCAGGTATTGTCATCACATTCACAAGATAACACTTCCATTCATTTCAGAATATATATTCCCAACAACAGAACTTATACCAATGATAGAAATAATAAAAATCTCACTATACCTTTAAACAACATTTATTTAAATAAATAAACCTGTACCATACCACTGTGCAAAACACCCTCTTAAATAACATATAATAATGCATGTATTCTGTTTTCATAATTGAATTATGCATAATTTTGACTATTTTAACCAACTTATATTTTCCAACAATTTATGAATAATGACATAATTTTCAACATTAAAAACGTTTCTAAAATTTCCAATAAAAATGAAATTGTAAAAAATATAATAAAATAAAAATATGCAAAAATACAAATTTTACATTTTTAGTTTATTAAATTTAAATATACTTTTTATTCTTCCCACAATTCCTACTTTCATATTTTCAATATTTGCAATAAAATACAAAGTTTTACAATTTAATATCAACACATTAAAATTAATATTTTAACTAATAACAATTCTCATTTTCACTATATTAATTGCATATCATAAAAAAATAACATTATATTTCAAATTCACTTTTTAAAAATATCCCCACCGTTATCCCCTGAACACCAAACAGCCCACCTCTAACAATATACATATATATAATTATTTACACATTAAGACAAGTAAAATTCAAAACATTAAACATTTCACAAGTAATAAATGAACTTACTAAAGAGACAAAAGGACCGCCTGCACCGCCAGTGTGGTCAGACTGTTGCAATCGATTGGAGCCACCACAAGTCCAGCGGAGACTGTTTCTGCCAGACTCATGACGAGATTGCACAACCCCAAGATTTCTCCCGCGGTCAGATCACCCAGGAACACTAGGCGGAAACAAGCAGTATAAAAGGAGACACTCACCGCCATACTTGTCCGGAGCTGCCATGAAACCACAATTGGATGTCATCCCGTTGCTCCTGCTCACAGAAAGACAATGGAATCATCGCTGAGGAGGAAGACAACAACCGTAACTATACACACTCACCTGTGACAGTTGTAAAATGTATCAATTGGAACTCTTATATAACATACCATAGGGAGGGAGGTGCAAGGGCTATACTCACACATAATAGTTCAGTGACACACACATTCACATACAGTGACACAAACACACACTCACATACACCCACATATATGCAGCATGCACCCTGCAGCCAGCACACGCACACATCACACAGCACAGGCCCAGCCTCACAAATTCATATACAACATACTAACTCGTAACAACAACACCACAACCGCACAAAAATATAAACACGTTAAACACTCGCAACCGACTCTAGCCAGGGACTCCATACACATACAACACAATACACAACTGTCTGTGATGAAACACTCAATTACACCATCATACAACCTAGCAATCGACATACGCATCACACACACGTACAGAACACCAAACCTATTATCCTATGCACAAGACATGCAGGCCTAAACAGTCTAAACACACAAAGCCACAGAGCACTATATCAACACTAATGCAACACACCACCATGACAACAACATTTCAGCTATATACAAATACCCATCACACAAAACACACCCTTGCCCTGGGGGACAAAAGCATTGCACACAACCGCACAGACTGTTCAGACAATACCGGAAGCATCAAGCAGCACACACACACATACTTCTACACAACCAATGTGAGGGAGGAACAACTCAAACGTACAAAGGAAATGCAGGACAAAAATGTAACCAGAAACCAACAACTAGTTGGTCATAATATATTATGGTTTCTGAGAAAGATAAAAGTCCAAGGACATTGGCCAGTCTAACTAGAACATAAGTCATTTGCACCAAAGGCACAAAATGGTGTCCCTACTTTCCGCCTGACCTTACGTGGGGAGGGGGGATGGAGATGTAAGATTTGGGCTTAGGTTTGGGGGGTGTTAAGTTTTGGCTTGGGAGGGGGATGGATTTTTTTGGGACGGGTGGACTTCTTTTTGGCAGGGAGGGACATGGATTCTGACGAGGGGTAATATGGGAGGCCTTCGATGTGGAAGGTATGGCCTTTGGATAGGGAAACAGATTTCCTAGGGTTGTCACCGGGGGAGTTGAGAAAAGGTCAAACTCAAAAGGAAACATTTCATAGACACACAGGGATGGTCATCAGAAGGGGGTTTGGGTATGGAGGGTGAGGGAGTGGTTGTATGACATTCAGAAGTGGATGTCTTGGGAGTGTGTTTGTGGGAGATGTACTTGTGGGTGTCTGTTGGGTGGGTAAGTGAGGGTGTTTATGTCTCTGCGGCTGAGGGGGGTGGGCGTGCTGTGGATGCTGTGGTGGATAGGCGACTATCTGTTGGGGTGGTGACTGCAGGTATGGTGGATTTCTTGCATGTAGGTGTGTCAATGGTTGTGGGGTCTGCCTGTGTGGTGACTGGGGTGAATGTTTGAGGGCCTGCTGGGGTGCTGTCTCATGGTAGGATAGGTGTGGTGACTGGATCACTTTATGATAGTGTGGTAGGTGCTGTGTGTGTGTTGTTGAGGTGGTGGGGGTATCAGGGCAGGCCGTGACTGTTGCTGTGTCTGCAGGTGGATGTTGACTGTGTGCATGTTGGCGGTGTGTCTTCTGGAGCTTATTTTTGTCCTTGGATGTTGAGGTGGATGCATGCCTGTCTGTGTGCTTTGACTGGATCGGGTGAAGGGGGTATTTTGACTGGGAAGAGAACTGTGGAAAGGGACGGTAGACAAGTGGTGACTGACTGCGGTCAGTGTGGACGCCAGAGCCTGAAATGATCTTTGTAGGCCAGCAAGTGCACTGTGAATGCCCTCCAGGAACACATTGCTCCGTTGGATTTGAGTTGACAGTCCCTGGATGGCATTCACCATGGTTGACTGACTCACAGAGGTTGACCTCAGGAGGTCAATAGCCTCCTCACTAAGGGCAGTAGGGCTAACAGGGGCTTGGGCAGAGGGGCCTGTGGCGAAGGAGACGCACACCTTATTGGATGGGCGGGCATGGCCAACTGGGTGGAGTGCTCGAGGGATAGAATGGGGGATGGCGGAGAGAAGTGGTACTGGGGTGGTCCCAGATGGGTCCGTCACCACTAGGAAGAGGCCACTGGAGGAGGATTCTGAAGAAGATGTACTGTATCCAGTCTCTTTCATGGCACTTCCCTCGCCCTCTGGGCCACTGGGTCCCTTGCTGATGGGTGTTCTCGTGACTGGGGGTCCCAAGACCAGAAGCTTCCCCACTCGGCTGTGCCCCATTTCCTTTGCCTGCCAGTGCTGATGCTGTAAAACCGAAAGTCAGGTATAGTCATCACATTCACAAGATAACACTGCAATTCATTTGAGAATATATATTCCTAACAACACATCTTATTCCAGTGATAGAAATAATAAAAATCTCATTATACCTTTAAACAACATTTAAATAAATAAACCTGTAACATATCACCGTGCAAATAAACCTCTTAAATAACATATAATGCATGTATTGTTTTCATAATTTAATTATGCATAATTTTGACTATTTTAACCAACTTATATTTTTCAACAATTTATGAATAATTACATAATTTTCAACATTAAAAACGTTTCCAAAATTTCCAATAAAAATGAAATTGTAAAAAACATAATAAAATAAAAATATGCAAAAATACAAATTTTACATTTTTAGTTTATTAAATTTAAATATACTTTTTATTCTTCCCACAATTTCTACTTTCATCTTTTCAATATTTTCAATAAAATACAAAGTTTTACAATTTAATGTAATTTATCAACACATTAATATATTAATTGCATATCATAAAATAATAACATTATATTTAAAATTCAATTTTTAAAAATATCCCCACTGTTATCCCCTGAACACCAAACAGCCCACCACTAACAATATACATATAAATAATTGTTTACACATTAAGACAAGTAAAATTCAAAACATCAAAAATTTCACAAATAATAAATTAACTTACTAAAGAGACAAATTAAAAAACTTAATAAACACAATCAAAGTACAATGAAATATACAAAAAAATAACACTTAGAAAAGATATGATATAGAACAACATTTTCTGCAATGATAATAAACAAAACACTTAGGGCATCATTATGACTTTGCCAGTCCGAGGACTTTCATGCAGGTGGTGGAGGTCCGACAGCCAACTGGCTGGCAGAGAATACTGCCAAAGTATGTCATTGGCGGTGGTGCACACAGAACCCCGCCAAAGCACCACCCGCACCGCCAGTGTGATCAGACTGTCGCAGTCGATTAGAGCCACCACGAGTCCATCGGAGACTATGTTTCGGCCAGACTCATGACGAGATTGCACAACCCCAATATTTCTCCCGCGGTCTGATCACTAAGGAACACTAGGCGGAAACAAACAGTATAAAAGGAGACACTCACCACCATACTTGTCCGGAGCTGCCATGAAACCACAATTGGATGTCATCCCGCTGCTCCTGCTCACAGAAAGACAATGGAATCATCGCCGACGAGGAAGACAACAACCGTGACTATACACACTCACCTGTGACAGTTGTAAAACGCATCAGTTGGAACTCTTATATAACATACCATAGGGAGAGGGGTGCAAGAGCTATACTCACCCATAATAGTACAGTGACACACACATTCACATACAGTGACAAACACACACACTCACATACACCAACATATATGCAGCATGCACACTGCAGCCAGCACACGCACACACCACACGTCAATATCACACACTTATGCACACCAACACAGCACAGGCCCACCCTCACAAATTCACATACAACATACGAACTCGTAACAACAACACCACAACTGCACAAATATAAACACATGTTAAAATCTCTAGCCAGGGACTCCATACACATACAACTCATTACACAACTGTCTGTGATGAAACACACTCAATTACACCATCATACAACCTAGCAATCGACATACACAGAACACTAAACCTATTATGCTATGCACAAGACATGGAGGCCCTAACAGTCTAACACACAAAGCCACAGAGCACTACAACAAACACATATCAACACTAATGCAACACACCACCATGACAACAACATTTCAGCTATATACAGATACCCATCACACAAAACACACCTTTTCCCTGGGGGACAAAATCATTGCACACAACCGCAGAGACTGTTCAGACAATACCGGAAGCATCAAGCAGCACACACACACACACACACATACTTCTACACAACCAATGTGAGGCAGGAACAACTCAAACCTACGAAGGAAATGCAGGACAAAAATGTAACTAGAAAACCAACAACTAGTTAGCCATAATATATTATGGTTTCTGAGAAAGATAAAAGTCCAAGGCAATTGGCCAGTCCATATAAACAAAATTAATTTGCACCAAAGGCACAAAATGGTGCCCCTGCTTTCCTCCTGACCTTATGTGGGGAGGGGGATGGAGATGGAGGGTTTGGGCTTAGGCTTGGGCGGTGTTAAGTTTTGGCTTGGAAGCGGGTTGGGTGTTTTTGGAATGGGTGGACTTCTTTTTGGCGTGGAGGGCATGGGTTCTGGCGGGGAGGGTAATATGGGAGGCATTGGATGCGGAAGGGATGGCCTTGGGGTAAGGAAACAGATTTCCCAGGGATGTCACCGGGGGAGTTGAGAAAAGGTCAAACTCAAAAGGAAACATTTCATAGGCACACAGGGACGGTCTTCAGAAGGGGGTTTGGGTATGGAGGGTGAGGGAGTGGTTGTATGACATTGAGAAGTGGATGTCTTGGGAGTGTGTTTGTGGGAGGTGTACTTGTGGGTGTCGGGTGGGTGAGTGAGTGAGGGCGTTTATGTCTCTTGGGCTGAGAGGGGGTGGACGTGGTGGGTAGGCGGCAGTCTGTTGGGGTAGTGACTGCAGGTATAGTGGATTTCCTGCATGTAGGCGTGTCAATGGTTGAGTCTGCATGTGTGGTGACTGGGGGGAATGTTTGAGGGTCTGCTGGGGTGCTGTCTCTTGGTAGGATAGGTGTGGTGACTGGATCACTTTATGATGGTGTGGTAGGTGCTGTGTCTGTGTTTTTGGGGTGGTGGGGGCATCAGGGCAGGTCGTGACTGTTGCTGCGTCTGCAGGTGGATGTTGTCTGTGTGCATGTTGGTGGTGTGTCTTCTGGAGCTTATTTTTGTCCTTGGATGTTGAGGTGGATGCATGCCTGTCTGTGTGCTTTGACTCGGTCGGGTCAAGGGGGTATTTGGAATGGGAAGAGGACTGTGGAGGGGGACGGTAGACAAGGGGTGACTGACTGCCGTCAGCGTGGAGGCCAGAGGGTGAAATGATCTTTGTAGGCCAGCAAGTGCACTGTGAATGCCCTCCAGGAACACATTGCTCTGTTGGATTTGAGTTGCCAGTCCCTGGATGGCATTCACCGTGGTTGACTGACTCACAGAGTTTGACCTCAGGAGGTCAATAGCCTCCTCACTAAGGGCAGCAGGGCTAACAGGGGCTTGGGCAGAGGGGCCTGTGGCGAAGGAGACGCACACCTTCTTGGATGGGCGGACATGGCCAACTGGGTGGGGTGCTCCAGAGACGGCAGTGATAGATTTGGGGATGGTGGACAGAGATGTTACTGGGGTGGTCCCAGATGGGTCCGTCACCACTAGGAAGAAGCCACTGGAGGAGGATTCTGAAGAAGATGTACTGTAGAAGATGTACTGTATCCAGTCTCTTTCATGGCACTTCCCTCACCCTCTGGGCCACTGGGTCCCTTGCTGTTGGTGTTCTCGTGACTAGGGGTCCAATGACCAGAAACTTCCCCACCCGGCTGTGCCCCATTTCCTTTGCCTGCCAGTGCTGATGCTGAAAAACAGAAAGTCAGGTATTGTCATCATATTCACAAGATAGCACTTCCATTCTTTTCAGAATATATATTCCAAACAACAGAACTTATTCCAGTGATAGAAATAATAAAAATCTCATTTTACCTTTAAACAACATTTAAATAAATAAACCTGTACCATATCTCTGTGCAAAAAACCCTCTTAAATAACATATCTTAATGCATGTATTCTGTTTTCATAATTTAATTATGCATAATTTTGACTATTTTAACCAACTTATATTTTCCAACAATTTATGAATAATGACATAATTTTCAATATTAAAAATGTTTCTAAAATTTCCAATAAAAATGAAATTGTAAGAAATAAAATAAAAATATTCAAAAATACAAATTTTGCATTTTTAGTTTATTAAATTTAAATATACTTTTTATTCTTCCCACAATTTCTACTTTGATATTTTCAATATTTTCAATAAAATACAAAGTTTTACAATTTAATATAATTGATCAACACATTAACAAGTTACAATTTTTCATTTCACTATATTAATTGCATGCCATAAAAAATAAAATAAAATTTAAAATTCACTTTTAACAAATATCCCCACCGTTGTCCCCTGTACACCAAACAGCCCACCACTAACAATATACATAGATATAATTGTTTACACATTAAGACAAGTAAAATTCAAAACATCAAACATTTCACAAATAATAAATTAACTTACTAAAGAGACAAATTAAAAAACTTAATAAACACCTACAATCAAAGTACAATCAAATATACAAAAAATAACACTTAGAAAAGATGTTATATAGAACTATATGTTCTGCAATAATAATAAACATAACACTTAGGGCATCATTACAACTTTGCCACTCCGGGGACTGTCATGCAGGAGGTGGCGGTCCGACGGCCAACAGGGTGGCAGAGAAGACTGCCACATTGTGACATTGGCGGTGGTGCACACAGAACCCCGCCAAAGTACCGCCTACACTGCCAGTGTGGTCAGACTGTCGCAGTCGATTGGAGCCACCACGAGTCCCTGTGGAGCTTTTGTTTCTGCCAGACTCATGACGAGATTGCACAACCCCAAGATTTCTCCCGCGGTCAGATCATCAAGGAACACTAGGCGTAAACAAACAGTATAAAAGGAGACACTCACCGCCATACTTGTCCGGAGCTGCCATGAAACCACAATTGGATGTCATCCCGCTGCTCACAGAAAGACAATGGAATCCTCGCCAACGAGGAAGACAACAACCGTAACTATACACACTAACTTGTGACAGTTGTAAAATGTATCACAATTGGAACTCTTGTAGAACATACCATAGGGAGGGGGGTGCAAGGGCTATACTCACACATAATAGTACAGTGACACACACATTCACATACAGTGACACAGATACACACTCACATACACCAACATATATGCAGCATGCACACTGCAGCCAGCACACGCACACACCACACGTCAATATCACACACTTATACACGCCAACACAGCACAGGCCCAACCTCACAAATTCACATACAACATACGAACTCGTAACAACAACACCACAACCGCACAAATATAAACACATGTTAAACTCTTGCAACCAACTCTAGCCAGGGACTCCATACACATACCACACAATGCACAACTGTCTGTGATGAAACACACTCAATTACACCATCATACAACCTAGCAATCGACATACACATCACACACACGCACAGAACACCAAACCTATTATGCAATGCACAAGACATGCAGGCCCAAACAGTCTAAACACACACAGCCACAGAGCACTACAACAAACACGTATCAACACTGATGCAACACCACCATGACAACAACATTTCAGCTATATACAGATACCCATCATACAAAATACACCCTTTCCCGGGGGGACAAAAGCATTGCACACAACCGCACAGACTGTTGAGACAATACCGGAAGCATCAAGCAGCACACACACACACATACTTCTACGCAACCAATGTGAGGCAGGAACAACTCAAACCTACGAAGGAAATGCAGGACAAAAATGTAACAAGAAAACCAACAACTAGTTGGTCATAATATATTATGGTTTCTGAGAAAGATAAAAGTCCAAGGCCATTGGCCAATCCATATAAACAAAAGTCATTTGCACCAAAGGCACAAAATGGTGCCCCTACTTTCCTCCTGACCTTACGTGGGGAGGTGGGATGGAGATGGAGGGTTTGGGCTCAGGCTTGGGGGTGTTAAGTTTTGGCTTGGGAGCGGGTCGGATGTTTTTGGGACGGGTGGACTTCTTTTTAGCGTGGAGGGACATGGGTTCTGGCGGGGAGGGTAATATGGGAGGCCTTGGATGTGGAAGGGATGGTCTTGTGATAGGGAAACAGATTTCTTAGGGATGTCACCGGTGGAGTTGGGAAAAGGTCAGACTCAAAAGGAAACATTTCATAGGCACACAGGGATGGTCTTCAGAAGGGGGTTTTTGTATGGAGGGTGAGGGAATGGTTGTATGACATTCAGAAGTGGATGCCTTGGGAGTGTGTTTGTGGGAGATGTACTTGTGGGTGGTGGGTGTCTGTTGGGTGGGTGAGTGAGGGCGTTTATGTCTCTTGGGCTGAGAGGGGGTGGACGTGCTGGGGATGCCGTGGTGGGTAGGCGACTGTCTGTTGGGGTGGTGACTGCAGGTATAGTGGATTTCCTGCATGTAGGCGTGTCAATGGTTGTGGTGTCTGCATGTGTGGTGACTGGGGGGAATCTTTGAGGGTCTGCTGGGGTGCTGTCTCTTGGTAGGATAGGTGTGGTGACTGGATCACTTTATGATAGTGTGCTAGGTGCTGTGTCTGTGTTTTTGGGGTGGTGGGGGTTTCAGGGCAGGTCATGACTGTTGCTGTGTCTGCAGTTGGATGTTGTCTGTGTGCATGTTGGTGGTGTATCTTCTGGAGCTTATTTTTGTCCTTGGATGTTGAGGTGGATGCATGCCTCTCTGTGTGCTTCGACTCGGTTGGGTGAAGGGGGTATTTGGACTTGGAAGAGGACTGTGGAGGGGGACGGTAGACAAGGGGTGACTGACTGCCGTCAGTGTGGAGGCCAGAGAGTGAAATGATCTTTGTAGGCCAGCAAGTGCACTGTGAATGCCCTCCAGAAACCTATTGTTCTGTTGGATTTGAGTTGTCAGTCCCTGGATGGCATGCACGATGGTTGACTGACTCATAGAGGTTGACCTGAGGAGGTCAATAGCCTCCTTACTAAGGCCAGCAGGGCTAACAGGGGCTTGGGCAGAGGGGCCAGTGGCAAAGGAGACGCACACCTTCTTGGATGGGCGGGCACGGCCAACTGGGTGGGGTGCTCCAGGGAGGGAAGTGATAGAATGGGGGATGGCGGACAGAGATGGTACTGTGGTGGTCCCAGATGGGTCCGTCACCACTAGGAAGAAGCCACTGGAGGAGGATTCTGAAGAAGATGTACTGTATGCAGTCTCTTTCATGGCACTTCCCTCGCCCTCTGGGCCACTGGGTCCCTTGCTGTCAGTGTTCTCGTGACTGGGGGGTCCCATGACCAGAAGCTTCCCCACTCGGCTGTGCCCCATTTTGTTTGCCTGCCAGTGCTGATGCTCAAAAACAGAAAGTCAGGTATTGTCATCACATTCACAGGATAACACTTCCATTCTTTTCAGAATATATATTCCCAACAACAGAACTTATACCAGTGATAGAAATAATAAAAATATCATTTTACCTTTAAACAACATTTAAATAAATAAACCTGTACCATATCACTGTGCAAAAAACCCTCTTAAATAAAATATCTTAATGCATGTATTCTGTTTTCATAATTTAATTATGCATAATTTTGACTATTTTAACCAACTTATATTTTCCAACAATTTATGAATAATGACATAATTTTCAACATTAAATATGTTTCTAAAATTTCCAATAAAAATGAAATTGTAAGAAATAAAATAAAAATATGCAAAAATACAAATTTTACATTTTTAGTTTATTAAACTTAAATATACTTTTTATTCTTTCCACAATTTCTACTTTTATATTTTCAATATTTTCAATAAAATACAAAGTTTTACAATTTAATATAATTTATCAACACATTCAAATTAATAATTTAACAAGTTACAATTATTAATTTCACTATGTTAATTGCATATCATAAAAAATAACATTATATTTAAAATTCACTTTTTACAAATATCCCCACCGTTGTCCCCTGTACACCAAACAGCCCACCACTAACAATATACATATATATAATTGTTTACACATTAAGACAAGTAAAATTCAAAACATCAAACATTTCACAAATATTAAATTAACTTACTAAAGAGACAAATTAAAAAACGTAGTAAACTCCTACAATCAAAGTACAATCAAATATACAAAAAAATAACACTTAGAAAAGATATTATATAGAACTATATTTTCTGCAATAATAATAAAAATAACACCTAGGACATCATTACAACTTTGCCAGTACCGGGACTGTCATGCAGGGGGTGGCGGACCGACGGGCAATAGGCTGGCAGAGAACACTGCAAAATTGTGGCATTGGCGGTGGTGCACACAGAACCCCGCCAAAGCACCGCCCGCACCGCCAGTGTGGTCAGACTGTCGCAGTCGATTGGAGCCACCACAAGTCCAGTGGAGCCTATGTTTCTGCCAGACTCATGACGAGATTGCACAACCCCAAGATTTCTGCCGTGGTCAGATCATCAAGGAACACTAGGCGGAAACAAACAGTATAAAAGGAGACACTCACTGCCATACTTGTCCGGAGCTGCCATGAAACCACAATTGGATGTTATCCCGCTGCTCACAGAAAGACAATGGAATCATCGCCGACGAGGAAGACAACAACCGTAACTATACACACTAACTTGTGACAGTTGTAAAATGTATCACAATTGGAACTCTTGTAGAACATACCATAGGGAGGGGGGTGCAAGGGCTATACTCACACATAATAGTACAGTGACACACACATTCACATACAGTGACACAGATACACACTCACATACACCAACATATATGCAGCATGCACACTGCAGCCAGCACACGCACACACCACACGTCAATATCACACACTTATACACGCCAACACAGCACAGGCCCAACCTCACAAATTCACATACAACATACGAACTCGTAACAACAACACCACAACCGCACAAATATAAACACATGTTAAACTCTTGCAACCAACTCTAGCCAGGGACTCCATACACATACCACACAATGCACAACTGTCTGTGATGAAACACACTCAATTACACCATCATACAACCTAGCAATCGACATACACATCACAAACACGCACAGAACACCAAACCTATTATGCAATGCACAAGACATGCAGGCCCAAACAGTCTAAACACACACAGCCACAGAGCACTACAACAAACACGTATCAACACTGATGCAACACACCACCATGACAACAACATTTCAGCTATATACAGATACCCATCATACAAAACACACCCTTTCCCGGGGGGACAAAAGCATTGCACACAACCGCACAGACTGTTGAGACAATACCGGAAGCATCAAGCAGCACACACACACACATACTTCTACGCAACCAATGTGAGGCAGGAACAACTCAAACCTACGAAGGAAATGCAGGACAAAAATGTAACAAGAAAACCAACAACTAGTTGGTCATAATATATTATGGTTTCTGAGAAAGATAAAAGTCCAAGGCCATTGGCCAATCCATATAAACAAAAGTGATTTGCACCAAAGGCACAAAATGGTGCCCCTACTTTCCTCCTGACCTTAACGTGGGGAGGTGGGATGGAGATGGAGGGTTTGGGCTCAGGCTTGGGGGTGTTAAGTTTTGGCTTGGGAGCGGGTCGGATGTTTTTGGGACGGGTGGACTTCTTTTTAGCGTGGAGGGACATGGGTTCTGGCGGGGAGGGTAATATGGGAGGCCTTGGATGTGGAAGGGATGGTCTTGTGATAGGGAAACAGATTTCTTAGGGATGTCACCGGTGGAGTTGGGAAAAGGTCAGACTCAAAAGGAAACATTTCATAGGCACACAGGGATGGTCTTCAGAAGGGGGTTTTTGTATGGAGGGTGAGGGAATGGTTGTATGACATTCAGAAGTGGATGCCTTGGGAGTGTGTTTGTGGGAGATGTACTTGTGGGTGGTGGGTGTCTGTTGGGTGGGTGAGTGAGGGCGTTTATGTCTCTTGGGCTGAGAGGGGGTGGACGTGCTGGGGATGCCGTGGTGGGTAGGCGACTGTCTGTTGGGGTGGTGACTGCAGGTATAGTGGATTTCCTGCATGTAGGCGTGTCAATGGTTGTGGTGTCTGCATGTGTGGTGACTGGGGGGAATCTTTGAGGGTCTGCTGGGGTGCTGTCTCTTGGTAGGATAGGTGTGGTGACTGGATCACTTTATGATAGTGTGCTAGGTGCTGTGTCTGTGTTTTTGGGATGGTGGGGGTATCAGGGCAGGTCATGACTGTTGCTGTGTCTGCAGTTGGATGTTGTCTGTGTGCATGTTGGTGGTGTATCTTCTGGAGCTTATTTTTGTCCTTGGATGTTGAGGTGGATGCATGCCTCTCTGTGTGCTTCGACTCGGTTGGGTGAAGGGGGTATTTGGACTTGGAAGAGGACTGTGGAGGGGGACGGTAGACAAGGGGTGACTGACTGCCGTCAGTGTGGAGGCCAGAGAGTGAAATGATCTTTGTAGGCCAGCAAGTGCGCTGTGAATGCCCTCCAGAAACCTATTGTTCTGTTGGATTTGAGTTGTCAGTCCCTGGATGGCATGCACGATGGTTGACTGACTCATAGAGGTTGACCTGAGGAGGTCAATAGCCTCCTTACTAAGGCCAGCAGGGCTAACAGGGGCTTGGGCAGAGGGGCCAGTGGCAAAGGAGACGCACACCTTCTTGGATGGGCGGGCACGGCCAACTGGGTGGGGTGCTCCAGGGAGGGAAGTGATAGAATGGGGGATGGCGGACAGAGATGGTACTGTGGTGGTCCCAGATGGGTCCGTCACCACTAGGAAGAAGCCACTGGAGGAGGATTCTGAAGAAGATGTACTGGATGCAGTCTCTTTCATGGAACTTCCCTCGCCCTCTGGGCCACTGGGTCCCTTGCTGTCGGTGTTCTCGTGACTGGGGGGTCCCATGACCAGAAGCTTCCCCACTCGGCTGTGCCCCATTTTGTTTGCCTGCCAGTGCTGATGCTGAAAAACAGAAAGTCAGGTATTGTCATCACATTCACAGGATAACACTTCCATTCTTTTCAGAATTTATATTCCCAACAACAGAACTTATACCAGTGATAGAAATAATAAAAATATCATTTTACCTTTAAACAACATTTAAATAAATAAACCTGTACCATATCACTGTGCAAAAAACCCTCTTAAATAAAATATCTTAATGCATGTATTCTGTTTTCATAATTTAATTATGCATAATTTTGACTATTTTAACCAACTTATATTTTCCAACAATTTATGAATAATGACATAATTTTCAACATTAAATATGTTTCTAAAATTTCCAATAAAAATGAAATTGTAAGAAATAAAATAAAAATATGCAAAAAAACAAATTTTACATTTTTAGTTTATTAAACTTAAATATACTTTTTATTCTTTCCACAATTTCTACTTTTATATTTTCAATATTTTCAATAAAATACAAAGTTTTACAATTTAATATAATTTATCAAAACATTCAAATTAATAATTTAACAAGTTACAATTATTAATTTCACTATGTTAATTGCATATCATAAAAAATAACATTATATTTAAAATTCACTTTTTACAAATATCCCCACCGTTGTCTCCTGTACACCAAACAGCCCACCACTAACAATATACATATATATAATTGTTTACACATTAAGACAAGTAAAATTCAAAACATCAAACATTTCACAAATATTAAATTAACTTACTAAAGAGACAAATTAAAAAACGTAGTAAACTCCTACAATCAAAGTACAATCAAATATACAAAAAAATAACACTTAGAAAAGATATTATATAGAACTATATTTTCTGCAATAATAATAAAAATAACACCTAGGACATCATTACAACTTTGCCAGTACCGGGACTGTCATGCAGGGGGTGGCGGACCGACGGCCAATAGGCTGGCAGAGAACACTGCAAAATTGTGGCATTGGCGGTGGTGCACACAGAACCCCGCCAAAGCACCGCCCGCACCGCCAGTGTGGTCAGACTGTCGCAGTCGATTGGAGCCACCACAAGTCCAGTGGAGCCTATGTTTCTGCCAGACTCATGACGAGATTGCACAACCCCATGATTTCTGCCGTGGTCAGATCATCAAGGAACACTAGGCGGAAACAAACAGTATAAAAGGAGACACTCACTGCCATACTTGTCCGGAGCTGCCATGAAACCACAATTGGATGTTATCCCGCTGCTCACAGAAAGACAATGGAATCATCGCCGACGAGGAAGACAACAACCGTAACTATACACACTTAGCTGTGACAGTTGTAAAATGTATGACAATTGGAACTCTTGTAGAACATACCATAGGGAGGGGGGTGCAAGGGCTATACTCACACATAATAGTACAGTGACACACACATTCACATACAGTGACACACATACACACTCACATACACCAACATATATGCAGCATGCACACTGCAGCCAGCACACGCACACACCACACATCAATATCACACACTTATGCATGCCAACACAGCACAGGCCCAGCCTCACAAATTCACATACAACATACAAACTCGTAACAACAACACCACAACCGCACAAATATAAACACATGTTAAACACTCGCAACAGACTCTAGCCAGGGGCTCCATACACATACAACACAATACACAACTGTCTGTGATAAAGCACACTCAATTACACCATCATACAATCTAGCAATCGACATACACATCACACACACGCACAGAACACCAAATCTATTATGCTATGCACAAGACATGCAGGCCCAAACAGTCTAAACACACAAAGCCACAGAGCACTACAACAAACACATATCAACACTGATGCAACACACCACCATGACAACAACATTTTAGCTATATACAGATACCCATCGTACAAAACACACCCTTTCCCTGGGGGTGAAAAGCATTACACACAACTACACAGACTGTTCAGACAATACCTGAAGCATCAAGCAGCACACACACACACACATACTTCTACACAACCAATGTGAGGCAGGAACAACTGAAAGCTACGAAGGAAATGCAGGACAAAATGTAACCAGAAAATCAACAACTAGTTGGTCATTATATATTATGGTTTCTGAGAAAGATAAAAGTCCAAGGCCATTGGCCAGTCCATATAAACCAAAGGCACAAATTGGTGCCCCTACTTTCCTCCTGACCTTACGTGGGGAGGTGGGATGGAGATGGAGGGTTTGGGCTCAGGCTTGGGGGGTGTTAAGTTTTGGCTTGGGAGATGGTCGGATGTTTTTGAGACGGGTGAACTTCTTTTTAGAGTGGACAGGCATGCGTTTTGGCGGGGAGGGTAATATGGGAGGCCTTGGATGTGGAAGGGATGGCCTAGTGATAGGGAAACAGATTTCCTAGGGATGTCACTGGGGGAGTTGAGAAAAGGTCAGACTCAAAAGTAAACATTTCATAGGCACACAGGGATGGTCTTCAGAAAGGGGTTTGGGTATGGAGGGTGAGGGAGTGGTTGTATGACATTCAGAAGTGTATGTCTTGGGAGTTTGTTTGTGGGAGGTGTACTTGTGGGTGGTGGGTGTCTGTTGGGTGGGTGAGTGAGGGCGTTTATGTCTCTTGGGCTGAGAGGGGGAGGACGTGCTGAGGATGCCATGGTGGGTAGGCAGCTGTCTTTTGGGGTGGTGACTGCAGGTAGGCGTGTTAGTGGTTGTGGTGTCTGCATGTGTGGGTACTGGGGTGAATGTCTGAGAGTCTGCTGGGGTGCTATCTCTGGGTAGGTTAGGTGTGATGACTGGATCACTGAATGATAGTGTAGTAGGTGCTGTGTCTGTGGTGTTGGGGTGGTGGGGTATGATGGCAGGTCGTGACTGTTGCTGTGTCTGCAGGTGAATGTTCTCTCTGTGCATGCTGGTGGTGTGTCTTGTGGTGCTTATTTTTGTCCTTGGATGTTTAGGTAGATGCATGCCTGTCTGTGTGCTTTGGCTGGGTCAGGGGAAGGGGGAATTGGACTGGGAAGAGGAATGTTGAGGGGGGACGGTAGACAAGGGGTGACTGACTGCCTTCAGTATGGAGGCCAGAGCCTGAAATGATCTTTGTAGGGCAGCAAGTGCACTGTGAATGCCCTCCACTAACGCATTGTTCTGTTGGATTTGAGTTTCCAGTCCCTGGATGGCTTTCACGATGGTTGACTGACCCACAGAGATTGACCTCAGGAGGTCAATAGCCTCCTCACTAAGGGCAGCAGGGCTAAAACGGGCTAGGGCAGAGGTGCCTGTGTCGAAGGAGATGCCCACCTTCTAGGATGGATGGCCACGGCCAACTGAATGGGGTGCTACAGGGAGGGCGGTGATAGAATGGGGGATTGCGGACAGAGATGGTAGTTGGGTGGTCCCAAATGGGTAGTCACCACTAGGAAAAGGCCACTGAAGGAGGATTCTCTCAAGGCACTTCCCTCGCCCTCTGGGCCATTGGGTCCCTTTTGTCCCATGACCAGAAGCTACCCCACTCGGCTGTGCCCCTTCTCCTTTGCCTGCCAGTGCTGATGCTGAAAAGCACAATGTCAGGTATGGTCATCACATTCACAAGATAACACTTCCATTTATTTCAGAATATATATTCCCAACAACAGAACTCATTCCAGTGATAGAAATAATAAAAATCTCATTATTTCTTTAAACAACATTGAAATAAATAAACCTATACCATATCACTATGCAAAAAACACTCTTAAATAACATATCATAATGCATGTATTCTGTTTTCATAATTTAATTATGCATAATTTTGACTATTTTAACCAACTTATATTTTCCAACAATTTATGAATAATGACATAATTTTCAACATTAAAAATGTTTCTAAAATTTCCAATAAAAATGAAAGTGTAAGAAATAAAATAAAAATATGCAAAAATACAAATTTTGCATTTTTAGTTTATTAAATTTAAATATACTTTTTATTTTTCCCACAATTTCTACTTTGAAATTTTCTATATTTTCAATAAAATACAAAGTTTTACACTTTAATATAATTGATCAACACATTAAAATTAATAATTTAACAAGTTACAATTATTCATTTCACTATATTAATTGCATATCATAAAAAATAAAATTATATTTAAAATTCACTTTTTACAAATATCCCCACCGTTGTCCCCTGTACACCAAACAGCCCACCACTAACAATATACATAGATATAATTGTTTACACATTAAGACAAGTAAAATTCAAAACATCAAACATTTCACAAATAATAAATTAACTTACTAAAGAGAAATTTAAAAACTTAATAAACACCTACAATCAAAGTACAATCAAATATACAAAAAATAACACTTAGAAAAGATGTTATATAGAACTATATTTTCTGCAATAATAATAAACATAACACTTAGGGCATCTTTACAACTTTGCCAGTCCCGGGACTGTCATGCAGGAGGTGGCGGTCCGACGGCCAACAGGCTGGCAGAGAAGACTGCCAGATTGTGACATTGGCGGTGGTGCACACAGAACCCCGCCAAAGCACCGCCCATATTGCCAGTGTGGTCAGACTGTCGCAGTCGATTGGAGCCACCACGAGTCCCTGTGGAGCCCATGTTTCTGCCAGACTCATGACGAGATTGCACAACCCCAAGATTTCTCCCGCGGTCAGATCATCAAGGAACACTAGGCGGAAACAAACAGTATAAAAGCAGACACTGACCGCCATACTTGTCCGGAGCTGCCATGAAACCACAATTGGATGTCATCCCGCTGCTCACAGAAAGACAATGGAATCATCGCTGACAAGGAAGACAACAACCGTAACTATTCACACTCACATCTGACAGTTGTAAAATGTATCACAATTGGAACTCTTGTAGAACATACCATAGGGAGGGGGGTGCAAGGGCTATACTCACACATAATAGTACAGTGACACACACATTCACATACAGTGACACACATACATACACACTCACATACACCAACATATATGCAGCATGCACACTGCAGCCAGCACACGCACACACCACACGTCAATATCACACACGTATGCACGCCAACACAGCACAGGCCCAGCCTCACAAATTCACATACAACATACGAACTCGTAACAACAACACCACAACCGCACAAATATAAACACATGTTAAACTCTTGCAACCGACTCTAGCCAGGGACTCCATACACATACCACGCAATACACAACTGTCTGTGATGAAACACACTCAATTACACCATCATACAACCTAGCAATCGACATACACATCACACACACGCACAGAACACCAAACCTATTATGCTACGCACAAGACATGCAGGCCCAAACAGTCTAAACACACAAAGCCACAGAGCACTACAACAAACACATATCAACACTGATGCAACACACCACCATGACAACAACATTTCAGCTATAAACAGATACCCATCGTACAAAACACACCCTTTCTCTGGGGGACAAAAGCATTGCACACAACCGCACAGACTGTCGAGACAATACCGGAAGCATCAAGCAGCACACACACACACATACTTCTACACAACCAATGTGAGGCAGGAACAACTCAAACCTACGAAGGAAATGCAGGACAAAAATGTAACCAGAAAACCAACAACTAGTTGGTCATAAGATATTATGGTTTCTGAAGAAGATAAAAGTCCAAGGCCATTGGCCAGTCCATATAAACAAAAGTCATTTGCACCAAAGGCACAAAATGGTGCCCCTACTTTCCTCCTGACCTTACGTGGGGAGGTGGGATGGAGATGGAGGGTTTTGGCTCAGGCTTGGGGGGTGTTAAGTTTTGGCTTGGGAGCGGGTCTGATGTTTTTGGGACGGGTGGACTTCTTTTTATCGTGGAGGGGCATGGGTTCTGGCGGGGAGGGTAATATGGGAGGCCTTGGATGTGGAAGGGATGGTCTTATGATAGGGAAACAGATTTTTTAGGGATGTCACCGGGGGAGTTGAGAAAAGGTCATAATCAAAAGGAAACATTTCAGAGGCACACAGGGATGGTCTTCAGAAGGGGGTTTGGGTATGGAGGGTGAGGGAGTGGTTGTATGACATTCAGAAGTGGATGTCTTGGAAGTGTGTTTGTGGGAGATGTACTTGTGGGTGGTGGGTGTCTGTTGGGTGGGTGAGTGAGGGCGTTTATGTCTCTTGGGCTGAGAGGGGGTGGACGTGCTGGGGATGCCGTGGTGGGTAGGCGACTGTCTGTTGGGGTGGTGACTGCAGGTATAGTGGATTTCCTGCATGTAGGCGTGTCAATGGTTGTGGTGTCTGCATGTGTGGTGACTGGGGGGAATGTTTGAGGGTCTGCTGGGGTGCTGTCTCTTGGTAGGATAGGTGTGGTGACTGGATCACTTTATGATAGTGTGGTAGGTGCTGTGTCTGTGTTTTTGGGGTGGTGGGGGTGTCGCGTGGGCTCTCATTATCCTAAATGAGACTACTGGATTACTAGGCAGCAGGATCGATAACGGTGTGGGAGACCTAAATCCGGTTCTTGCTCCGGCTAACTAGCAGTGCCTCATTTCTCCCGAAGGGAAGAGATGATTGGACAGCCGAGCGCATGACATCTTTGGAACTTCTCAGGGAAGTCGTGGTCACTCAGATCCAAACCAACTCTCTCATTTACAGTATGATCTCATATACAAATTACAAAGACAGTATAAGTTTTATATAATGTTTTAATAAAACAACTGTATTTTAGATAAGAAGGCATGAGCCGCAATAACCAGAACAATACAACACAGTAGGATTGAAATAGTCACCAGGAGAGTAAAACATAAGAACAAAGCTATCATAGTGCCTAATAGTTTCTACTCTCCCTCTGCTTGTTCTATTTAGAGCACAGCATGTTAAGCTTCTAGCTTGCCTGTCTGGATCACTGGGGAGACATCAGCCCTCATACCTGAGCAAAGGCCTGTGATCTTGGTTCAGCATCTGCAACGAGGCATCCAGCGTCTAGTTGTGGTTCCCTGGTCGGAATCTCCCTCTTGCGTGTATTGGGACAAGGAAGTGTTTTTATAACTAACATGTCAGCGTGATCACAAAATGTCCCTACGCAGAAATGCCAAAGACTAAACTCCTACCACGTCTATCGGCAATGTACCAGACTGTATCCTTGACTGAAGCACAGAGGGAACAAGAATGTGTTATTGAGAACTCCAGTGCTGAAGTAGGCTAAACAGTGTGATATGAAATATAAAACAAGATCGTAGAACTGGCTAATTGAAAAATAACAGTACGAAGCCGAATAAAAAGCATTTAGAGCAAAGTGCACGGAGGCTCTAAGCTACGAGCAAAGGAATAAAATACATCAAGGGCAAAATGCACAAAGGCCTAAAGCCGGAAGCAAATGCGCAAAGGATACGTAAAACTGACCACACTACACCCTCCCCTTGTCGGTAGCAAGTGGTTCTAATAAAATAAAAATATGCCCCAGATATAAACCAAACATAAAAAAAAAACATTTCGACAAGGTCAGAGGACAACAAAGTCATAAATTTGGGAAGCATGTGACGATAAAGCCAAATCCAATATAATGTAAATTTTTGCTTCATCGAGAAGAGAGGGAAAAAAAATCCAATTATCAGACAGAAGCAATAGAAAGCAGGAGTTCCTCCACTTCGATATATGTCAATATCGGAAGATCCACGCCAAAAAGTACCATGGAACAGGTGTGTTCCAAAGCCCCAAAACCATTCAGGGCGGCACCCCGTGCTGGGCCTATGAATGAGACAATACCATCTTCCTCCAGGAAGGGAATCTCATAAACTGCCTCACGAAGCAAACGCAACTGTAGAGCACAAGTCTGGGAATGAGCCCTAATCGGGAACATCAACAGATCAGCATCGACCACTGGAGGGCGCTGCAGTGAGAGACAGAGAGCCAGTGCATGTTCAAACGAGCACCAAAGGCACCGAAACAAGGGTTGCACACAATCCAAAACTGGTCGGAATGACAGAGACCAGTAACACTCCAAATGTCCCAGGAGTGTTGCTCCAAAATGCTGCATCATGCGTTCACGACACAGCTGCGCTGACGGGAGCAGCAATATAGGATCTCGTCGTAGCAGGACAGCCATTGCGGAAGAACAGCAGCAATAGCAACACTCCAGCCAATAAAGCCAAAGTAATTGGGAAACCCCCAAAAATGCTTCCGAAAATAGAGTGTATAGCCGAAGGTATTAAACCGAATATGGAAGAGAAGGTGTGAGCAAAACCAACACCAACGGCTTTGAAAAAATGTGCAATTCCAGCAGTGCTGGACGCATTAAATATACGTCCCACAAGTTCACCAAAGTGACTCGGAAAGTTTGTATTCAAAAGGGACTGTATTTCCGCTGAAGACCTTGCCACCTGAAGTGCGTAGGTCTCGCTAGCAGATCTAAGGGCCACATGCTTTTGAAACAATAAAGCCTTTAGTCGACTCAACTTGTCGAAATTAAGCTTGGAAGTAGCAATATGAGGCCAGATGTCCGCTACCTCCCTAATTTGAGTGGGGGGAAACAACTCATTCCCGCAGCACGTAACGGCCTTGTTGACAACGTCAACGTAAACTATTCCGGCACGCATGCCACAGCAGCGTTCGCTGTTAAGAACAATGTAACTGCTGTTAGAAAGCATCTGGAAAGTGTTTTTAATAACCAGGACTGGAACTCCCTTCAGATAACAAGCTAAGTTAGCAATAGAAGCGTTACACGCTCCGTGCAAGGACAGCTGTTTACAAACCATAGAATGACTGACAGAAGTTTCGCATTCACTACCGCTAAGAAAAACCTCCCTCTAACCATTAATACATCTGTATTGAAAGGGAAGCTCCCACACCTCGTGTATGTAACGGTCTCCCAACCGTTCATATCTACCCACCGGAATGTGCTTCAAACAAGAAGTAAATTGCAGAGTGGAGATAGGCAAATTAATAACCCCATGTATCAACCACTCAGCTGACGGAATCTCAGCAACCGTGAAAGGCAGTTTCTCCAATTTTTCAATATTCAACATGACATATGTTGCTTCCTTCTTAGCCATCAGCTGTTGCTGACGAGTCAAATTAAAGGAGACAAAGATCTCTCTGGCACGAATGTGCTGCCACGGAACGCGACCTGCCTTCAAGGTCTGAAGAGTCCAAACCAGCTGCATGATGGACCGCGTCTGACTCTGCCCATGATATAAAGAAGACATGTCTGATTTAATAATGTCAATAGCAGAGGAAACGATGCTGTCAATTGTGTAAACACGGTCAGAAAGGGTATGCATGCCATTATCCACAACAGACAAAGTCTGCATCAGGTTTTCCTGATCAATTTGCCTCAACCCGGCCGCTGCCTCCTGTTGTGAAAGCTTCTAAATCTCATTATATACCTCGAATAAAAATCTTTACTTCCGTGGTACCTTGGGTCCTGACAAAAAATCTTGTAAATCAGTATCATTAGACAGTAACGTGAGATGTGACTTAACCGCATCCAGCGTGGATGACTTCAACCATTGCTGACAAAGCTTCCCCACGCTGTATGTAGTTATAATATCAGCATGTTCTGGTGAAATGTAACGAGGGTCTGTCCTACTAGTCCTGAACCCCCCGGAAGAGGTAACAAAATGTTGATGACACTTATTAGTGTCTACAGGCCATAATAACTACCCGTCCAGATGTATCAATGAAGTGTTAAGCGTACCATTCTGGACCCAATGTGTAAATTCACTAGAAGTAGCATTCACATAGTGCTGTCAATTGTTCAATTTGGAAGGGACAGGTATACTAGGCAAATTCAACTCTCTAATCGTTGCCAAGCCCATACAGCTAGTCTGTTGTACTGTGTCATTGAGGAAAATCATCTGCACAGGGATAATACATGCTCTAAATAATGTGTCCCTGCCTCGCATCTGCCAATTTTTCGTTCCCCAAACACTTTTCAAGTCAACAGTCTTAAACCAGTATTCATACCCCTCGACCGAAAGTTTAGATACAAACAAATTTGAATACAGTAATTTAGTATCGGTCAATAACATTTGCTTATTAGCATACGGAGTAACTTTAAAATAGTAAGACTTAGCATTTCGTTGATTATGCCCAGAAAAATATGCAAATTTATCATAATATGTTTTCGAACTCCCTTGAGGAGGAGTCGAGCAATGTTCCCATTGCACATAATCAAATATGGACTTAGGGCTACTTGCTTTATGAATAAAGTGGTGTCCATAATAGTTGTAGCAAAACATGTCACCATGATTATCTCTAAATAGGTAAGCATCTTCATCGTCATAGACAGTGTAATATTGCAAGTCTGTCAGCATAGAATCTACTGTCTTCACATCCCAATCATCAGAAACAATACCTGGTATAACAATATCATTCATTGATAACTTGAGGACATACGGTATTTGAATCAATTCAGTGGGACCATATATATCAAACATTACTTTATCCCACACAATCCCATCTGGAATCGGTATTGCAGAAATGTTTACATTGGACAAGTCTCTTCGAACCATATGAGACGAAAAATGTGGTTTTAACACAGTCTCCACGTGCTCAATGTCAGATCGTTCAGAAAGAAAATGGCCATGGATTACTAGAAACAAAGTAACCACAAATCCCAACCACAAAAAAATAGTCATAACAGCCATAAAAAGCCACAAATAGTTCCAAGGAAAAACAAAATATGTGCGTTTAAGCCAACACAGCAGCTTACTTGGACCTCGGACTGAAGACAATGAGGACAAGGAGCCTGACACGGCATCATCAGTGTCGTTGAAGCAGCCAGAGGCAGTTCTTGCAAAAGGTGCAACTGTGAACAAAGAAGCGGATGGAGGCTCTCGCCTTGGCACACTATAAACCACATGTTCAGAAACATCTGTAGAACGTACAGCAACTTGATCACAAGATTCCAAATTAATCGTTGTCTGTGGAACAATCGCAAGATCATCTTCCACCCTCCCCAAGCTCGGAGAGGAAACAGCGTTGGTGTAAATCACCTGCAGCGGGACTTCTTCCCCAGTAGTGAGAGGGATTCCAGAACTACTGGGTGTCCCTCTTGGTCTGCTGTGCAGAATCGGCCACATGTTGTAACTTGACATTATCAATGGAAACAAAGTGATTTCCTTTGGCCCCTTGCAGTGGCAGTAAAATCACAGTTCTTATGCCGCTTACCCATATCACAGGGACAGGTGCTCGATCAGAAGGACCAAATTCTTTCTTTACTGCGACCTTTTCACGCACTAGATCCCCAATCCTGGGTATCCAACCAGTAGGAGTTACTGGCCCATCCTTAATTCCTGAGGAGGCAGCACTTGCAGAAGAGTTATCTTCACAGAATTGTTGTAAATCCTGCAAAACAGTGACACGATCATTTATGTCAAAAGGCGTATCTGCCGCCTCCACACCAGGACCATCTAGATCAGGAACATACATCGGTGTTCCGAACAGGCACGCATATGAAGTACGACCCCCCAGTGACCTTCTAGGCAAGTTATTAAGTGCTCTCTGTACTCCATACAGGTGGGCTAGCCAACCACGACCCGTACCTATAACTCTGGCCGTTAATGATTGCTTTAAATCACGATTTAAACGCTCCACGACAGAATTTCCCTTGGGATGAAATGGAGACGAGAATTGGAGTTGGACCCCCAACGAAGCCATGGTGTCTCTGAATGCCTTAGAGGCAAAAGCAGGGCCCTGGTCCGAATGAAAAGCCGCAACTGCAAATGTATCGACAAAGATACGCAAATCTTTAATAACAGTCCGAGCGTCAGCCGAGCGTTGAGGCCAGACCCACACAAATCTGGAGCACGAATCTACAGCAACCAAAATATATTTGTATGCACTGTCTGGGGTCAGTGGACCGCAATGATCCAAGTACACACACTGTAAAGGTTTATTTGAAATCAGAAGGGGCGTCTACTGCGGGCGTTTAGCCGACGAAGCTTTAATTTGTTGACAAACGTCACAACAAAGGACATATTGCTTCGTCTCTTTATAGAGACCAGGCCACCAGTAACAAGCCTGTAAAAGCGAATTAGTGGCAGCCACACCAGCATGTGCAGACGCCGCACCCTCATGCGCTGCAGAAATTAATCGAGGTCTCTCAATTTTATTGGGTAGGTCACATACACCAATGCCTGGAATATTAACTACAGCATTTAGCGCACTAGTCAAGCAGTAACTATATTTAGAAGGAAATCCTTTAGGAAATGGCGTGCCATCAGCCGTAGCTTTTATGGCAGCCAAAATCTCTGTGTCTGGTTTGGAACTCGAACGAGTCACTGCGGCCACAGTGGCGACAGCCACTGCCGACTTTGCGGCTTCATCAGCCAAAGTATTCCCAGCAACGTGTATCCCAACGCGCTGGTGTCCAAGTGTATGCACAACATGGACCTTAGGAAGCGTTTCTTTCAAATCTGCAACCTTACCCCACAACAATTTGTGAATTTGTGTTTAATGGCGTTGCCTTTAGAATCTCTAAACCCATTTAATCTCCAATAGTGTAAATATTCATTAAAAGACTGTACACAGTAGTAGGAGTCACAGACCAGCAATGTTAAAACTGCCGGATCCGCGTGTTCCAATGCTAACAATAGAGCTTTGAGCTCAGCCAGCTGTGCTGTGCAATCTCCCAAGGTTTTTGTATAAGTATGTTGGGGGCAGAACACATCCCCCTCCATAGTGCCGCTCTCCACCGCACATGCAGCAGAATACTGTTGTTTAGTCCCAACTGCTGGTTGCGCAGAGCCATCGGTATACATGACCACCTGATATTGGTCAATAGGCAATGTGCCCGCAGGAGCTGGGTACGCTATTTCATATTGAAGAAATTCTTGAGTCTGCAGTTTGGGGTCAAATATGTAATCTACGTCAGTGGCTGTCAAAGACGTAGCCCATTGTATCCATCGCAGGTGTAAAGCTTTCGAATTAGGAACACTTGCTCTTGTAACAGCCTCTAAGGCTGGAATCGGGGAAACGAAAACGATGCGTTGTCCCTGAGCCAGCGGTCTTTCTTTAATCACAGCCATCTGTACTGCAGTGAGGATTTTCTCAGTCTGTGCAAATCGTTGTTCTGCAGCAGAATACAAGTGGGACTTGTATGCAATCGGGACTGTCTCACCCTCATTAAAGGTGACATACATAAACCCAACAGCCCCAGGTATCACCCTGATGACCAAATGTGTCTTATTGTCCCGTGTGTGTAAGTGATTAACTGCTAAGAGATCAGTCTGCAAATCTCTTAGTATGTGTGTATGCTCAATCGTCCAGAATCTACTAGAAAAATTCGGACAAATCAACTCGTATAAGGGTTTTATACGTGTAGCATAATCAGGAATGTAAGTTCTGCCAAAATTCAGAAACCCCAACAATGACTGGAGCTTCCGAATCGTATTAGGAGGCTGCAATTGAGCACATTTCTCCAAAAAATGTGGCGCTAAGCTCTTGCCCTCACTCGACAACTCATATCCCAGGAAAATGACGCTGAGGAAGGCAATCTTTGATTTCTTAAAATTAAACTTATAGCCAATTTCAGCAAACCCCACAACAATGCGTGATACACGCCTTAGATGTTGCAGAATCTCATAGTCTGTCAAATATATGTCATCAACATATGATAACGCTTCAGGGTCCAACTCGTGCAGAATTTCAGTTACACGAGCCGAAAATAGTCCTGGGCTATTCTTATACCTCTGAGGCAAACGACAAAAAAATTTCTGACAGCCGAATGCACTGTAACTGGTATAGTCCTGACTATCGGGCGCTATATTTTGGCAGAAAAATCCATTCGAGATATCTAACGCCTTTTTGTATTTTTTTACGCACTATATTATTCATAAGCGCTGCGCTATGTGAATTCTATATTGCATATGTGCGTGCATGACTATTTAAATGTCTGTAATCCACCACTATACTATAGGAATGGTCCGGCTTAGCAACCGGAAATAAGGGATTATTCATCGGCGAGACACAGGGCTCAATTACACCCTGGTACTCCAATTGTGTAAGAATATTCCTAACCGATGCCCTTGCCTCAAATTTGATAGGATACTGCAGCTGCGGCTGAGGTTCGCCCTATATTGGAATTACATGATAAGGTGATTGTCTATCCCACCCCACATTATTTCTATATAGAGCGGGCGCCTGTGCTAGAGCCCATATCTTACTATAGGACTCCGCTAGTTCTCTCGGAACAAGTGGTGAGAAGGAAGGTGTAATAACCTCTTCCCCAACCGGACAGTCGCGAACAAAGTCTGGTGGCCAGTCTTGTTCGGCCAGCAGAATGATTTTACCATATGGTCCCAAAAGATGGCGTGTACAATGCAGTCAATGTCCCCTTCTAACTGCAGAGTCACGTCATATACTCTATCAGGATCAGAGACTCACATATCCGCCGTTTCAACTTGTATGAAGTCATCAGTTGCTTTCATCTCCAGATGCTCTAGAAGACTCCGGCGAACTATTGTGACCTCTGCCGCGCTTTCTAACAGTGCTAACGCCCATGTCTTGTTCGTCAAGAGAACTCTCTTCTTGAGCGGCATGTCTAACTGAGACTGCTGCCATTTTTTTCTTTTTAAATTGTTGTTTTTGTTGCAGTGGTTTCTCTTCTTGTTTAACAGAACCCGCAGTTGAGCGTTGTGAATCCTGTCTTGGTTTCACGCACTCTGTTCTCCGCTCTGACCGCCCACCTCTCTCACTTCTCTTTTCTGAGGAGTCCTGAAAGGAACGAGATTGGCGAGTATCAGTATATTGATATCTATCAGGCGTCTTCAAATTATCCCTATTCCTGAGATTATACCTATTCTGCGGGGTCTCCGGTTGCGGAGACTGCCCCCCATCTTTCTTAGGTGTTTGCTGTTTCTTTTCCCAACGCTTTTTAGTACCCTCAGGTTGCTGTTGTTTAGCATTATCTTTATTATTTTTACCCTGTAATTGGGGTTTTTGCAGTCTAGCCCCTAGGCTATCGCGACCAATACTAGAATAAGTTTCTGCTATTATTCTCGGAAGTTCCCGCTCCTGATTAATCTGTGGAACATCCCGAAGACGCATTCGCACTGCTAGTGCTACTGCCTCTCCCTTGAGATTACTCAAAATAATAGAAGAAACTGCGGCAAAATTGCCCATTAACTGCATGCCCAAATCCAAGGCAGGGGCAGCCCCATATTCATCTTGAATTTGTTTAAGCACTTCCAGTAAATTAGCTAATGTCGGCGTACCGTGTGCCGTAGTGTAGAGCGCGGCAAACACCGTGCCCCAGGTATTACAAAGGTCCACCGGAGGAACCATCCCATACGGCAAACACATTGTCAATATTCTATGTTTATCCTGAGGTCCCGTATGGGGAAATACTGCTTCCAGCGTATTAATTTTTTGCGCCAGCCAAAATGGAGTCTCCTCACGTTTAGCCGGTACTTTACCCATAACTGAGTGTACAGTAGCAGGATTAATACCCGGAACTACTGCTTGTGGGTGCGCCGGAGCAGCACGCGCTGCATTAGTATTTAATGCCTACATGACTACCTGAACCAGTCTTCTGTATGTAGTTGCTGAGTCCATATATAAACGACGCACGTCAGCCACTGCCAGATTAGCAACCGCAGGATATGGTGTGTAAGTAGCCAATAAAGGCCAGGTCAGACCATCATTACTCAGTGGACCTAACCTCACCTGTGCTACTGTATGTGGGAGGGTGCCATCAAGCCAATTATGGTGTTCTTGATAAGATAGAGGTATCTCTTAATATGCATAAGCCCTGTATTGTCCAGGGACATTCGCAAACAGTGTATTCGTGAAAAGTGTTTGTACCCCCATCTACTGCTGGAAATACGACCCAAGAATAAAAAAGTTCTGTCCTATAGGCTGCATGGGCGTCCACCACAAAAGTGACCGGACCCCCCTGGACTGTCAGTCCATGCGCTACTAGCTGTCCTGTGAGCGGTTGTCGCATATTGACTGCTATATTCACTACATTAGGATTCACCATTTGTAAAAAACAGCACCAGGTCAGAGAAGGCACACCAATATCGGGGTTTTTCCTTTCAAAGTTCAAGCTTGAACAACCAACCACTAAGTAATAGGATACCTATCCCGTGGTGGCGGAAATCCTCAGCTCCACGGACGTCTCCGCTTACGGAACCGAGGAATCAAAATATATATGAGACCGAGAGAGTCAGTCGGACCTAAAAATTAGAGCCAGACCAAATCGTTGGCGGCGTCATGTCGCGTGGGCTCTCATTATCCTAAATGAGACTACTGGATTACTAGGCAGCAGGATCGATAACGGTGTGGGAGACTGAGTCTGACCCACGTGTAAAGACCTCTGTCACCCTAAATCCGGTTCTTGCTCCGGCTAACTAGCAGTGCCTCATTTCTCCCAAAGGGAAGAGATGATTGGGCAGCTGAGCGCATGACATCTTTGGAACTTCTCAGGGAAGTCGTGGTCACTCAGATTCAAACGAACTCTCTCATTTACAGTATGATCTCATATACAAATGACAAAGACAGTATAAGTTTTATATAATGTTTTAATAAAACGACTGTATTTTAGATAAGAAGGCGTGAGCCGCAATAACCAGAACAATACAACACAGTAGGATTGAAATAGTCACCAGGAGAGTAAAACATAAGAAGAAAGCTATCATAGTGCCTAATAGTTTCTACTCTCCCTCTGCTTGTTCTATTTAGAGCACAGCATGTTAACTTCTAGCTTGCCTGTCTGGATCACTGGGGAGACATCAGCCCTCATACCTGAGCAAAGGCCTGTGATCTTGGTTCAGCATCTGCAACGAGGCAGCCAGCATCTAGTTGTGGTTCCCTGGTCGGAATCTCCCTCTTGCGTGTATTGGGACAAGGAAGTGTTTTTATAACTAACATGTCAGTGTGATCACAAAATGTCCCTATGCAGAAATGCCAAAGACTAAACTCCTACCACGTCTATCGGCAATGTACCAGACTGTATCCTTGACTGAAGCACAGAGTGAACAAGAATGTGTTATTGAGAACTCCAGTGCTGAGGTAGGCTAAACAGTGTGATATGAAATATAAAACAAGAAGTAGAACTGGCTATTTGAAAAATATCAGTACGAAGCTGAATAAAAAGCATTTAGAGCAAAGTGCATGGAGGCTCTAAGCTGCGAGCAAAGGAATAAAATACATCCAGGGCAAAATGCACAAAGGCCTAAAGCCTGAAACAAATGCGCAAAGGATACGTAAAACTGACCACACTACAGGGGTATCAGGGCAGGTCGTGACTGTTGCTGTGTCCGCAGGTGGATGTTGTCTGTGTGCATGTTGGTGGTGTGTCTTCTGGAGCTTATTTTTGTCCTTGGATGTTGAGGTGGATGCATGCCTGTCTGTGTGCTTTGGCTCGGTCGGGTGAAGGGGTATTTGGACTTGGAAGAGGACTATGAAGGGGGACGGTAGACAAGGGGTGACTGACTGCCGTCATTGTGGAGGCCAGAGAGTGAAATGATCTTTGTAGGCCAGCAAGTGCACTGTGAATGCCCTCCAGGAACCCATTGTTCTGTTGGATTTGAGTTGTCAGTCCCTGAATGGCATGCACGATGGTTGACTGACTCATAGAGGTTGACCTGAGGAGGTCAATAGCCTCCTTACTAAGGCCAGCAGGGCTAACAGGGGCTTGGGCAGAGGGGCCTGTGGCAAAGGAGATGCACACCTTCTTGGATGGGCAGGCACGGCCAACTGGGTGGGGTGCTCCAGGGAGGGCAGTGATAGAATGGGGGATGGCGGACAGAGATGGTACTGTGGTGGTCCCAGATGGGTCCGTCACCACTAGGAAGAAGCCACTGGAGGAGGATTCTGAGGAAGATGTACTGTATCCAGTCTCTTTCATGGCACTTCCCTCGCCCTCTGGGCCACTGGGTCCCTTGCTGTCGGTGTTCTCGTGACTGGGGGTCCCATGACCAGAAGCTTCCCCACTCGGCTGTGGACCATTTCCTTTGCCTGCCAGTGCTGATGCTGAAAAACAGTCACAAGATAACACTTCCATTCTTTTCAGAATATATATTTCCAACAACAGAACTTATACCAGTGATAGAAATAATAAAAATATAATTTTACCTTTAAACAACATTTAAATAAATAAGCCTGTACCATATCACTGTGCAAAAAACCCTCTTAAATTACATATCTTAATGCATGTATTCTGTTTTCATAATTTAATTATGCATAATTTTGACTATTTTAACCAACTTATATTTTCCAAAATTTTATGAATTATGACATAATTTTCAACATTAAAAATGTTTCTAAAATTTCCAATAAAAATGAAATTGTAAGAAATAAAATAACAATATGAAAAAATACAAATTTTTAACTTTTAGTTTATGAAATTTAAATATACTTTTATTCTTCCCACAATTTCTACTTTGATATTTTCAATATTTTCAATAAAATACAAAATTTTACAATTTAATATAATATATCAACACATTAAAATTAATAATTTAACAAGTTTCAATTATTAATTTCCCTATATTAATTGCATATCATAAAAAATAACATTATATTTAAAATTCACTTTTTACAAATATCCCCACCGTTGTCCCCTGTACACCAAACAGCCGACCACTAACAATATACATATATATATTGTTTACACATTAAGACAAGTAAAATTCAAAACATCAAACATTTCACAAATATTAAATGAACTTATTAAAGAGACAAATTAAAAAACTTAATAAACCTCTACAATCAAAGTACAATCAAATATACAAAAAATAACACTTAGAAAAGATATTATATAGAACTATATTTTCTGCAATAATAATAAACATAACACTTAGGGCATCATGCCAGTCCCGGGACTGTCATGCAGGAGGTGGCGGTCCGACGGCCAACAGGCTGGCAGAGAAGACTGCCAAATTGTGACATTGGTGGTGGTGCACACAGAACCCTGCCAAAGCACCGCCCGCACTGCCAGTCTGGTCAGCCTGTCGCAGTCGATTGGAGCCACCACAAGTCCAGTGGAGCCTATGTTTCTGCCAGACTCATTACGAGATTGCACAACCCCAGTATTTCTCCCGCAGTCAGATCATCAAGGAACACTAGGCGGAAACAAACAGTATAAAAGGAGACACTCACCGCCATACTTGTCCGGAGCTGCCATGAAACCACAATTGGATGTCATCCCGCTGCTCACAGAAAGACAATGGAATCCTCGCCGACGAGGAAGACAACAACCGTAACTATACACACTAACTTGTGACAGTTGTAAAATGTATCACAATTGGAACGCTTGTAGAACATACCATAGGGAGGGGGGTGCAAGGGCTATACTTACACATAATAGTACAGTGACACACATACACACTCACATACACCAACATATATGCAGCATGCACACTGCAGCCAGCACATGCACACACCACACGTCAATATCACACACTTATGCACGCCAACACAGCACAGGCCCAGCCTCACAAATTCACATACAACATACGAACTCGTAACACAAATATAAACACATGTTAAACACTCGCAACCAACTCTAGCCAGGGGCTCCATACACATACAACACAATACACAACTGTCTGTGATGAAGCACACTCAATTACACCATCATACAATCTAGCAATCGACATACACATCACACACATGCACAGAACACCAAATCTATTATGCTATGCACAAGACATGCAGGCCCAAACAGTCTAAACACACAAAGCCACAGAGCACTACAACAAACACATATCAACACTGATGCAACACACCACCATGACAACAACATTTCAGCTATATACAGATACCCATCATACAAAACACACCCTTTCCCTGCGGGAGAAAAGCATTACACACAACCGCACAGACTGTTCAGACAATACCAGAAGCATCAAGCAGCACACACACACACATACTTCTAGACAACCAATGTGAGGCAGAAAAAACTCAAACCTACGAAGGAAATGCAGGACAAAAATGTAACCAGAAAACCAACAACTAGTTGGTCATAATATATTATGGTTTGTGAGAAAGATAAAAGTCCAAGGCCATTGGCCAGTCCATATAAACAAAAGTAATTTGCACCAAAGGCACAAAATGGTGCCCCTACTTTCCTCCTGACCTTACGTGGGGAGGTGGGATGGAGATGGAGGGTTTGGGTTCAGGCTTGGGGGATGTTAAGTTTTGGCTTGGGAGCGGGTCGGATGTTTTTGGGACGGGTGGACTTCTTTTTAGAGTGGAGTTGCATGCGTTCTGGCGGGGAAGGTAATATGGGAGGCCTTGGATGTGGAAGGGATGGAATTGTGATAGGGAAACAGATTTCGTAGGGATGTCAATGGGGGAGTCGAGAAAAGGTCAGACTCAAAAGGAAACATTTCATAGGCACACAGGGATGGTCTTCAGAAGGGGGTTTGGGTATGGAGGGTGAGGGAGTGGTTGCATGACATTCAGAAGTGGATGTCTTGGGAGTGTGTTTGTGGGAGGTGTACTTGTGGGTGGTGGGTGTCTGTTGGGTGGGTGAGTGAGGGCGTTTATGTCTCTTGGGCTGAGAGGGGGTGGACGTGCTGTGGATGCCGTGGTGGGTACGCGAATGTCTGTTGGGGTGGTGACTGCAGGTATAGTGGATTTTCTGCATGTAGGCGTGTCAATGGTTGTGGTATCTGCATGTGTGGTGACTAGGGGGAATGTTTGAGAGTCTGCTGGGGTTCTGTCTCTTGGTAGGATAGGTGTGGTGACTGGATCACTTTATGATAGTGTGGTAGGTGCTTTGTCTGTGTTTTTGGGGGAGTGGGGGTATCAGGGAAGGTCGTGACTGTTGCTGTGTCTGCAGGTGGATGTTGTCTGTGTGCATGTTGGTGGTGTGTCTTCTGGAGCTTATTTTTGTCCTTGGATGTTGAGGTGGATGCATCCCTGTCTGTGTGCTTTGGCTCGGTCAGGTGAAGGGGGTATTTGGACTTGGAAGAGGACTGTGGAGGGGGACGGTAGACAAGGGGTGACTGACTGCCGTCATTGTGGATGCCAGAGAGTGAAATGATCTTTGTAGGCCAGCAAGTGCACTGTGAATGCCCTCCAGGAACCCATTGTTCTGTTGGATTTGAGTTGTCAGTCCCTGGATGGCATGCACAATGGTTGACTGACTCATAGAGGTTGACCTGAGGAGGTCAATAGCCTCCTTACTAAGGCCAGCAGGGCTAACAGGGGCTTGGGCAGAGGGGCCTGTGGCAAAGGAGACGCACACCTTCTTGGATGGGCAGGCACGGCCAACTGGGTGTGGTACTCCAGGGAGGGCAGTGATAGAATGGGGGATGGCGGACAGAGATGGTACTGTGGTGGTCCCAGATGGGTCCGTCACCACTTGGAAGAAGCCACTGGAGGAGGATTCTGAGGAAGATGTACTGTATCCAGTCTCTTTCATGGCACTTCCCTCGCCCTCTGGGCCACTGGGTCCCTTGCTGTCGGTGTTCTCGTGACTGGGGGTCCCATGACCAGAAGCTTCCCCACTCGGCTGTGGACCATTTCCTTTGCCTGCCAGTGCTGATGCTGAAAAACAGAAAGTCAGGTATTGTCATCACAGTCACAAGATAACACTTCCATTCTTTTCAGAATATATATTCCCAACAACAGAACTTATACCAGTGATAGAAATAATAAAAATATAATTTTACCTTTAAACAACGTTTAAATAAATAAACCTGTACCATATCACTGTGCAAAAAACCCTCTCAAATTACATATCTTAATGCATGTATTCTGTTTTCATAATTTAATTATGCATAATTTTGACTATTTTAACCAACTTGTATTTTCCAACAATTTATGAATAATGACATAATTTTCAACATTAAAAACGTTTCTAAAATTTTCAATAAAAATGAAATTGTAAGAAATAAAATAAAAATATGCAAAAATACAAATTTTACATTTTTAGTTTATTAAATTTAAATATACTTTTTATTCTTCCCACCATTTCTACTTTGATATTTTCAATAAAATACAAAGTTTTACAATTTATTATAATTTATCAACACATTAAAATTAATAATTTAACAAGTTACAATTATTAATTTCACTATATTAATTGCATATCATAAAAAATAACATATCCCCACCGTTGTCTCCTGTACACCAAACAGCCCACCTCTAACAATATACATATATATATTGTTTACACATTAAGACAAGTAAAATTCAAAACATCAAACATTTCACAAATATTAAATCAACTTATTAAAGAGACAAATTAAAAAACTTAATAAACACCTACAATCAAAGTACAATCAAATATACAAACAAATAACACTTAGAAAAGATATTATATAGAAGTATATTTTCTGCAAGAATAATAAACATAACACTTAGGGCATCATTACAACTTTGCCAGTCCCGGGACTGTCATGCAGGAGGTGGCGGTCCGACGGCCAACAGGCTGGCAGAGAAGACTGCCAAATTGTGACATTGGTGGTGGTGCACACAGAACCCCGCCAAAGCACCGCCCGCACTGCCAGTGTGGTCAGACTGTCGCAGTCGATTGGAGCCACCACAAGTCCAGTGGAGCCTATGTTTCTGCCAGACTCATGACGAGATTGCACAAGCCCAAGATTTCTTCCACAGTCGGATCATCAAGGAACACTAGGCGGAAACAAACAGTATAAAAGGAGACACTCACCGCCATACTTGTCCGGAGCTGCCATGAAACCACAATTGGATGTCATCCCGCTGCTCACAGAAAGACTATGGAATCATCGCCGACGAGGAAGAGAACAACCGTAACTATACACACTAACCTGTGACAGTTGTAAAATGTATCACAATTGGAACTCTTGTAGAACATACCATAGGAAAGGAATATGTGACAGAACAACTAGGTCCTAAACAACTATAGCCTAAACCACTACTGCTAAACAATTAAAAAGTCTCTACAACTAAGTACTGAACAACTACTGCCTAAACAACAATTGTGCCTGAATAACAATTGCCTGAGCAACTAATACATATATATATTCTAAACAACTAATAAACCACAAAAAACAAAAAGAAAACCTTACCTTAAAATTTGTTGTTCAGGCAATTGTTATTCAGGTACAATTGTTGTTTAAACAGTAGTTGTTCAGTACTTAGTTGTAGAGACCTTTTAGTTGTTTATCAGTAGTGGTTCAGGCAAGTAGTGGTTTAGACCTAGTTGTTCAGGATGTTTCCCATAGGAAAGGGGATGCAAGGGCTATACTCACACATAATAGTACAGTGACACACACATTCACATACAGTGACACACATACACAGTCACATACACCAATATATATGCAGCATGCACACTGCAGCCAGCACACACCACACGTCACTAACACACACTTACGCACGCCAACACAGCACAGGCAGAGACTCACAAATTCACATACAACATACGAACTCGTAACAACAACACCACAACCGCACAAATATAAACACATGTTAAACACTCGCAACCGACTCTAGCCAGGGGCTCCATACACATACAACACAATACACAACTGTCTGTGATGAAGCACACTCAATTACACCATCATACAATCTAGCAATCGACATACACATCACACACACGCACAGAACACCAACTCTATTATGCTATGCACAAGACATGCAGGCCCAAACAGTCTAAACACACAAAGCCACAGAGCACTACAACAAACACATATCAACACTGATGCAACACACCACCATGACAACAACATTTCAGCTATATACAGATACCCATCATACAAAACACACCCTTTCCCTGCGGGAGAAAAGCATTACACACAACCGCACAGACTGTTCAGACAATACCGGCAGCATCAAGCAGCACACACACACACATACTTCTAGACAACCAATGTGAGGCAGGAAAAACTCAAACGTACGAAGGAAATGCAGGACAAAAATGTAACCAGAAAACCAACAACTAGTTGGTCATAATATATTATGGTTTGTGAGAAAGATAAAAGTCCAAGGCCATTGGCCAGTCCATATAAACAAAAGTCATTTGCACCAAAGGCACAAAATGCTGCCCCTACTTTCCTCCTGACCTTACGTGGGGAGGTGGGATGGAGATGGAGGGTTTGGGTTCAGGCTTGGGGGATGTTAAGTTTTGGCTTGGGAGCGGGTCGGATGTTTTTGGGATGGGTGGACTTCTTTTTAGAGTGGAGGGGCATGCGTTCTGGCGGGGAAGGTAATATGGGAGGCCTTGGATGTGGAAGGGATAGCCTTGTGATAGGGAAACAGATTTCTTAGGGTTGTCACCGGGGGAGTTGAGAAAAGGTCAGACTCAAAAGGAAACATTTCATAGGCACTTCAGAAGGTCTTCAGAAGGGGGTTTGGGTATGGAGGGTGAGGGAGTGGTTGCATGACATTCAGAAGTGGATGTCTTGGGAGTGTGTTTGTGGGAGGTGTACTTGTGGGTGGTGGGTGTCTGTTGGGTGGGTGAGTGAGGGCGTTTATGTCTCTTGGGCTGAGAGGGGGTGGATGTGCTGGGGATGCCGTGGTGGGTAGGCGAATGTCTGTTGGGGTGGTGACTGCAGGTATAGTGGATTTCCTGCATGTAGGCGTGTCAATGGTTGTGGTATCTGCATGTGTGGTGACTAGGGGGAAGGTTTGAGAGTCTGCTGGGGTTCTGGCTCTTTGTAGGATAGGTGTGGTGACTGGATCACTTTATGATAGTGTGGTAGGTGCTGTGTCTGTGTTTTTGGGCGAGTGGGGGTATCAGGGACGGTCTTGACGATTGCTGTGTCTGCAGGTGGATGTTGTCTGTGTGCATGTTGGTGGTGTGTCTTCTGGAGCTTATTTTTGTCCTTGGATGTTGAGATGGATGCATCCCTGTCTGTGTGCTTTGGCTCGCTCGGGTGAAGGGGGTATTTGGACTTGGAAGAGGACTGTGGAGGGGGACGGTAGACAAGGGGTGACTGACTGCCGTCATTGTGGATCCCAGAGAGTGAAATGATCTTTGTAGGCCAGCAAGTGCACTGTGAATGCCCTCCAGGAACCCATTGTTCTGTTGGATTTGAGTTGTCAGTCCCTGGATGGCATGCACGATGGTTGACTGACTGATAGAGGTTGACCTGAGGAGGTCAATAGCCTCCTTACTAAGGCCAGCAGGGCTAACAGGGGCTTGGGCAGAGGGGCCTGTGGCAAAGGAGACGCACACCTTCTTGGATGGGCAGGCACGGCCAACTGGGTGTGGTGCTCCAGGGAGGGCAGTGATAGATTGGGGGATGGCGGACAGAGATGGTACTGTGCTGGTCCCAGATGGGTCCGCCACCCCTTGGAAGAAGCCACTGGAGGAGGATTCTGAGGAAGATGTACTGTATCCAGTCTCTTTCATGGCACTTCCCTCGCCGTCTGGGCCACTGGGTCCCTTGCTGTCGGTGTTCTCGTGACTGGGGGTCCCATGACCAGAAGCTTCCCCACTCGTCTGTGGACCATTTCCTTTGCCTGCCAGTGCTGATGCTGAAAAACAGAAAGTCAGGTATTGTCATCACAGTCACAAGATAACACTTCCATTCTTTTCAGAATATATATTCCCAACAACAGAACTTATACCAGTGATAGAAATAATAAATTACCTTTAAACAACATTTAAATAAATAAACCTGTACCATATCACTGTGCAAAAAAACCTCTTAAATAACATATCTTAATGCATGTATTCTGTTTTCGTAATTTAATTATGCATAATTTTGACTATTTTAACCAACTTGTATTTTCCAACAATTTATGAATAATGACATAATTTTCAACATTAAAAACGTTTCTAAAATTTCCAATAAAATGAAATTGTAAGAAATAAAATAAAAATATGCAAAAATACAAATTTTACATTTTTAGTTTATTAAATTTAAATATACTTTTTATTCTTCCCACAATTTCTACTTTGATATTTTCAATATTTTCAATAAAATACAAAGTTTTACAATTTAATATAATTTATCAACACATTTAAATTAATAATTTAACAAATTACAATTATTAATTTCACTATATTAATTGCATATCATAAAAAATAACATATCCCCACCGTTGTCCCCTGTACACCAAACAGCCCACCACTAACAATATACATATATATATTGTTTACACATTAAGACAAGTAAAATTCAAAACATCAAACATTTCACAGATATTAAATTAACTTATTAAAGAGACAAATTAAAAAACTTAATAAACATCTACAATCAAAGTACAATCAAATATACAAAAAATAACACTTAGAAAAGATATTATATAGAAGTATATTTTCTGCAATAATAATAAACATAACACTTAGGGCATCATTACAACTTTGCCAGTCCCGGGACTGTCATGCAGGAGGTGGTGGTCCGACGGCCAACAGGCTGGCAGAGAAGACTGCCAAATTGTGACATTGGTGGTGGTGTACACAGAACCCCGCCAAAGCACCGCCCGCACTGCCAGTGTGGTCAGACTGTTGTAGTCGATTGGAGCCACCACAAGTCCAGTGGAGCCTATGTTTCTGCCAGACTCATGACGAGATGGCACAAGCCCAAGATTTCTCCCGCAGTCGGATCATCAAGGAACACTAGGCGGAGATAAACAGTATAAAAGGAGACACTCACCGCCATACTTGTCCGGAGCTGCCATGAAACCACAATTGGATGTCATCCCGCTGCTCACAGAAAGACTATGGAATCATTGCCGACGAGGAAGAGAACAACCGTAACTATACACACTAACCTGTGACAGTTGTAAAATGTATCACAATTGGAACTCTTGTAGAACATACCATAGGAAAGGAATATGTGACAGAACAACTAGGTCCTAAACAACTATAGCCTAAACCACTACTGCTAAACAACTAAAAAGTCTCTACAACTAAGTACTGAACAACTACTGCCTAAACAACAATTGTGCCTGAATAACAATTGCCTGAGCAACTAATACATATATATATATTCTAAACAACTAATAAACCACAAAAACCAAAAAGAAAACCTTACCTTAAAATTAGTTGTTCAGGCAATTGTTATTCAGGTACAATTGTTGTTTAAACAGTAGTTGTTCAGTAGTTAGTTGTAGAGACCTTTTAGTTGTTTATCAGTAGTGGTTCAGGCAAATAGTGGTTTAGACCTAGTTGTTCAGGATGTTTCCCATAGGAAACGGGATGCAAGGGCTATACTCACACATAATAGTACAGTGACACACACATTCACATACAGTGACACAAATACACAGTCACATACACCAACATATATGCAGCATGCACACTGCAGCCAGCACACACCACACGTCACTAACACACACTTATGCACGCCAACACAGCACAGGCCCAGACTCACATATTCACATACAACATACGAACTCGTAACAACAACACCACAACCGCACAAATATAAACACATGTTAAACACTCGCAACCGACTCTAGCCAGGGGCTCCATACACATACAACACAATACACAACTGTTTGTGATGAAGCACACTCAATTACACCATCATACAATCTAGCAATCGACATACACATCACACACACGCACAGAACACCAAATCTATTATGCTATGCACAAGACATGCAGGCCCAAACAGTCTAAACACACAAAGCCACAGAGCACTACAACAAACACATATCAACACTGATGTAACACACCACCATGACAACAACATTTCAGCTCTATACAGATACCCATCATACAAAACACACCCTTTCCCTGCGGGAGAAAAGCATTAACCACAACCGCACAGACTGTTCAGACAATACCGGAAGCATCAAGCAGCACACACACACACATACTTCTAGACAACCAATGTGAGGCAGGAAAAACTCAAACCTACGAAGGAAATGCAGGACAAAAATGTAACCAGAAAACCAACAACTAGTTGGTCATAATATATTATGGTTTGTGAGAAAGATAAAAGTCCAAGGCCATTGGCCAGTCCATATAAACAAAAGTAATTTGCACCAAAGGCACAAAATGGTGCCCCTACTTTCCTCCTGACCTTACGTGGGGAGGTGGGATGGAGATGGAGGGTTTGGGTTCAGGCTTGGGCGATGTTAAGTTTTGGCTTGGGAGCGGGTCGGATGTTTTTGGGACGGGTGGACTTCTTTTTAGAGTGGAGGGGCATGCGTTCTGGCGGGGAAGGTAACATGGGAGGCCTTGGATGTGGAAGGGATGGCCTTGTGATAGGGAAACAGATTTCTTAGGGTTGTCACCGGGGGAGTTGAGAAAAGGTCAGACTCAAAAGGAAACATTTCATAGGCACACAGGGATGGTCTTCAGAAGGGGGTTTGGGTATGGAGGGTGAGGGAGTGGTTGCATGACATTCAGACGTGGATGTCTTGGGAGTGTGTTTGTGGGAGGTGTACTTGTGGGTGGTGGGTGTCTGTTGGGTGGGTGAGTGAGGGCGTTTATGTCTCTTGGGCTGAGAGGGGGTGGACGTGCTGGGGATGCCGTGGTGGGTAGGCGAATGTCTGTTGGGGTGGTGACTGCAGGTATAGTGGATTTCCTGCATGTAGGCGTGTCAATGGTTGTGGTATCTGCATGTGTGGTGACTAGGGGGAATGTTTGAGAGTCTGCTGAGGTTCTGGCTCTTGGTAGGATAGGTGTGGTGACTGGATCACTTTATGATAGTGTGATAGCTTCTGTGTCTGTGTTTTTGGGCGAGTGGGGGTATCAGGGAAGGTCGTGACTGTTGCTGTGTCTGCAGGTGGATGTTGTCTGTGTGCATGTTGGTGGTGTGTCTTCTGAAGCTTATTTTTGACCTTGGATGTTGAGGTGGATGCATCCCTGTCTGTGTGCTTTGGCTCGGTCGGGTGAAGGGGGTATTTGGACTTGGAAGAGGACTGTGGAGGGGGGCGGTAGACAAGGGGTGACTGACTGCCGTCATTGTGGAGGCCAGAGAGTGAAATGATCTTTGTAGGCCAGCAAGTGCACTGTGAATGCCCTCCAGGAACCCATTGTTCTGTTGGATTTGAGTTGTCAGTCCCTGGATGGCATGCACGATGGTTGACTGACTCATAGAGGTTGACCTGAGGAGGTCAATAGCCTCCTTACTAAGGCCAGCAGGGCTAACAGGGGCTTGGGCAGAGGGGCCTGTGGCAAAGGAGACGCACACCTTCTTGGATGGGCAGGCGCGGCCAACTGGGTGTGGTGCTCCAGGGAGGGCAGTGATAGATTGGGGGATGGCGGACAGAGATGGTACTGTGGTGGTCCCAGATGGGTCCGTCACCACTTGGAAGAAGCCACTGGAGGAGGATTCTGAGGAAGATGTACTGTATCCAGTCTCTTTCATGGCACTTCCCTCGCCCTCTGGGCCACTGGGTCCCTTGCTGTCGGTGTTCTCGTGACTGGGGGTCCAATGACCAGAAGCTTCCCCACTCGGCTGTGGACCATTTTCTTTGCCTGCCAGTGCTGATGCTGAAAAACAGAAAGTCAGGTATTGTCATCACAGTCACAAGAGAACACTTCCATTCTTTTCAGAATATATATTCCCAACAACAGAACTTATACCAGTGATAGAAATAATAAAAATATAATTTTACCTTTAAACAACATTTAAATAAATAAACCTGTACCATATCACTGTGCAAAAAACCCTCTTAAATAACATATCTTAATGCATGTATTCTGATTTCGTAATTTAATTATGCATAATTTTGACTATTTTAACCAACTTATATTTTCCAACAATTTATGAATAATGAAATAATTTTCAACATTAAAAACGTTTCTAAAATTTCCAATAAAAATGAAATTGTAAGAAATAAAATAAAAATATGCAAAAATACAAATTTTACATTTTTAGTTTATTAAATTTAAATATACTTTTTATTCTTTCCACAATTTCTACTTTGATATTTTCAATATTTTCAATAAAATACAAAGTTTTACAATTTAATATAATTTATCAACACATTAAAATTGATAATTTGACAAGTTACAATTATTAATTTCACTATATTAATTGCATATCATAAAAAATAACATTATATTTAAAATTCACTTTTTACAAATATACCCACCGTTGTCCCCTGTACACCAAACAGCCCACCACTAACAATATACTTATATATATTGTTTACACATTAGGATAAGTAAAATTCAAAACATCAAACATTTCACAAATATTAAATGAACTTATTAAAGAGACAAATTAAAAAACTTAATAAACATCTACAATTAAAGTACAATCAAATATACAAAAAATAACACTTAGAAAAGATATTATGTAGAACTATATTTTCTGCAATAATAATAAACATAACACTTAGGGCATCATTACAACTTTGCCAGTCCCGGGACTGTCATGCAGGAGGTGGCGGTCCGACGGCCAACAGGCTGGCAGAGAAGACTGCCAAATTGTGACATTGGTGGTGGTGCACACAGAACCCCGCCAAAGCACCGCCCGCACTGCCAGTGTGGTCAGACTGTCGCAGTCGATTGGAGCCACCACAAGTCCAGTGGAGCCTATGTTTCTGCCAGACTCATGACGAGATGGCACAAGCCCAAGATTTCTCCCGCAGTCGGATCATCAAGGAACACTAGGCGGAAACAAACAGTATAAAAGGAGACACTCACCGCCATACTTGTCCGGAGCTGCCATGAAACCACAATTGGATGTCATCCCGCTGCTCACAGAAAGACTATGGAATCATTGCCGACGAGGAAGAGAACAACCGTAACGATACACACTAACCTGTGACAGTTGTAAAATGTATCACAATTGGAACTCTTGTAGAACATACCATAGGAAAGGGGGTGCAAGGGCTACACTCACACATAATAGTACAGTGACACACACATTCACATACAGTGACACACATACACACTCACATACACCAACATATATGCAGCATGCACACTGCAGCCAGCACACGCACACACCACACGTCACTATCACACACTTATACACGCCAACACAGCACAGGCCCAGCTTCACAAATTCACTTACAACATACGAACTCGTAACAACAACACCACAACCGCACAAATATAAACACATGTTAAACACTCGCAACCAACTCTAGCCAGGGGCTCCATACACATACAACACAATACACAACTGTCTGTGATGAAGCACACTCAATTACACCATCATACAATCTAGCAATCGACATACACATCACACACACGCACAGAACACCAAACCTATTATGCTACGCACAAGACATGCAGGCCCAAACAGTCTAAACACACAAAGCCACAGAGCACTACAACAAACACATATCAACACTGATTCAACACACCACCATGACAACAACATTTCAGCTATATACAGATACCCATCGTACAAACCACACCCTTTCCCTGCGGGAGAAAAGCATTACACACAACCGCACAGACTGTTCAGACAATACCGGAAGCATCAAGCAGCACACACACACACATACTTCTAGACAACCAATGTGAGGCAGGAACAACTGAAACCTACGAAGGAAATGCAGGACAAAAATGTAACCAGAAAACCAACAACTAGTTGGTCATAATACATTATGGTTTCAAAGAAAGATAAAAGTCCAAGGCCATTGGCCAGTCCATATAAACAAAAGTCATTTGCACCAAAGGCACAAAATGGTGCCCCTACTTTCCTCCTGACCTTACGTGGGGAGGTGGGATGGAGATGGAGGGTTTGGGATCAGGCTTGGGGGGTAATAAGTTTTGGCTTGGGAGCGGGTCGGATGTTTTTGAGACGGGTGGACTTCTTTTTAGAGTGGAGGGGCATGCGTTCTGGCGGGGAGGGTAATATGGGAGGCCTTGGATGTGGAAGGGATGGCCTTGTGATAGGGAAACAGATTTCCTAGGGATGTCACCGTGGGAGTTGAGAAAAAGTCAGACTCAAAAGGAAACATTTCATAGGCACACAGGAATGGTCTTCAGAAGGGGGTTTGGGTATGGAGGGTGAGGGAGTGGTTGTATGACATTCAGAAGTGGATGTCTTGGGAGTTTGTTTGTGGTAGGTGTACTTGTGGGTGGTGGGTGTCTGTTGGGTGGGTGAGTGAGGGCGTTTATGTCTCTTGGGCTGAGAGGGGGTGGACGTGCTGCGGATGCCGTGGTGGGTAGGCAGCTGTCTTTTGGGGTGGTGACTGCAGGTAGGCGTGTTAGTGGTGTGGTGTCTGCATGTGTGGGGACTGGGGTGAATGTCTGAGAGTCTGCTGGGGTGCTATCTCTGGGTAGGTTAGGTGTGATGACTGGATCACTGAATGATAGTGTAGTAGGTGCTGTGTCTGTGGTATTGGGGTGGTGGGGTATCATGGCAGGTCATGACTGTTGCTGTGTCTGCAGGTGAATGTTCTCTGTGTGCATGCTGGTGGTGTGTCTTGTGGTGCTTATTTTTGTCCTTGGATGTTTAGGTAGATGCATGCCTGTCTGTGTGCTTTGGCTGGGTCAGGGGAAGGGGGAATTGGACTGGGAATAGGAATGTTGAAGGGGGACGGTAGACAAGCGGTGACTGACTGCCGTCAGTATGGAGGGTAGAGCCTGAAATGATCTTTGTAGGGCACAAGTGCACTGTGAATGCCCTTCACTAACGCATTGTTCTGTTGGATTTCAGTTTCCAGTCCCTGGATGGCTTTCACGATGGTTGACTGACCCACAGAGATTGACCTCAGGAGGTCAATAGCCTTCTCACTAAGGGCAGCAGGGCTAAAAGGGGCTAGGGCAGAGGTGCCTGTGGCGAAGGAGATGCCCACCTTCTAGGATGGATGGCCACGGCCAACTGAATGGGGTGCTACAGGGAGGGCGGTGATAGAATGGGGGATTGCGGACAGAGATGGTAGTTGGGTGGTCCCAAATGGGTCGTCACCATAAGGAAAAGGCCACTGAAGGAGCATTCTGAAGAAGGTGTACTGGATCCAGTGTCCCTCATGGCACTTCCCTCGCCCTCTGGGCCACTGGGTCCCTTTTGTCTCATGACCAGAATCTACCCCACTTGGCTGTGCCCCTTCTGCTTTGCCTGCCAGTGCTGGTGCTGAAAAGCAGAAAGTCAGGTATGGTCATCACATTCACAAGATAACACTTCCATTTATTTCAGAATATATATTCCCAACAACAGAACTAATTCCAGTGATAGAAATAATAAAAATCTCATTATTTCTTTAAACAACATTTAAATAAATAAACCTATACCATATCACTATGCAAAAAACACTCTTAAATATCATATCATAATGCATGTATTCTGTTTTCATAATTTAATTATGCATAATTTTGACTATTTTAACCAACTTATATTTTCCAACAATTTATGAATAATGACATAATTTTCAACATTAAAAATGTTTCTAAAATTTCCAATAAAAATGAAATTGTAAGAAATAAAATAAAAATATGCAAAAATACAAATTTTGCATTTTTAGTTTATTAAATTTAAATATACTTTTTATTTTTCCCACAATTTCTACTTTGATATTTTCAATATTTTCAATAAAATGCAAAGTTTTACAATTTAATATAATTGATCAACACATTAAAATTAATAATTTAACAAGTTACAATTATTCATTTCACTATATTAATTGCATATCATAAACAATAAAATTGTATTTAAAATTCACTTTTTACAAATATCCCCACTGTTGTCCCCTGTACACCAAACAGCCCACCACTAACAATATACATATATATAATTGTTTACACATTAAGACAAGTAAAATTCAAAACATCAAACATTTCACAAATAATAAATTAACTTACTAAAGAGACAAATTAAAAAACTTAATAAACACCTACAATCAAAGTACAATCAAATATACAAAAAATAACACTTAGAAAAGATGTTATATAGAACTATATTTTCTGCAATAATAATAAACATAACACTTAGGGCATCATTACAACTTTGCCAGTCCCGGGACTGTCATGCAGGAGGTGGCGGTCCGACAGCCAACAGGCTGGCAGAGAAGATTGCCAGATTGTGACATTGGCGGTGGTGCACACAGAACCCCACCAAAGCACCACCCACACTGCCAGTGTGGTCAGACTGTCGCAGTCGATTGGAGCCACCACGAGTCCCTGTGGAGCCTATGTTTCTGCCAGACTCATGACGAGATTCCACAACCCCAAGATTTCTCCTGCGGTCAGATCATCAAGGAACACTAGGCGGAAACAAACAGTATAAAAGGAGACACTGACCGCCATACTTGTTCAGAGCTGCCATGAAACCACAATTGGATGTCATCCCCCTGCTCACAGAAAGACAATGGAATCATCGCTGACAAGGAAGACAACAACCGTAACTTTACACACTCACATCTGACAGTTGTAAAATGTATCACAATTGGAACTCTTGTAGAACATACCATAGGGAGGGGGGTGCAAGGGCTATACTCACACATAATAGTACAGTGACACACACATTCACATACAGTGACACACATACACACACACATACACCAACCTATATGCAGCATGCACACTGTAGCCAGCACACGCACACACCACACGTCAATATCACACACGTATGCACGCCAACACAGCAAAGGCCCAGCCTCACAAATTCAAATACAACATACGAACTTGTAACAACAACACCACAACTGCACAAATATAAACACATGTTAAACTCTTGCAACCGACTCTAGCCAGGGACTCCATACGCATACCACACAATACACAACTGTCTGTGATGAAACACACTCATTTACACCATCATACAACCTAGCAATCGACATACACATCACACACACTCACAGAAATCCAAACCTATTATGCTATGCACAAGACATGCAGGCCCAAACAGTCTAAACACACAAAGCCACAGAGCACTACAACAAACACATATCAACACTGATGCAACACATCACCATGACAACAACATTTCAGCTATATACAGATACCCATCGTACAAAACACACCCTTTCCTTGCGGGAGAAAAGCATTACACACAACCGCACAGACTGTTCAGACAATACCGGAAGCATCAAGCAGCACACACACACACACATACTTCTAGACAACCAATGTGAGGCAGGAAAAACTCAAACCTACGAAGGAAATGCAGGACAAAAATGTAACCAGAAAACCAACAACTAGTTGGTCATAATATATTATGGTTTGTGAGAAAGATAAAAGTCCAAGGCCATTGGCCAGTCCATATAAACAAAAGTCATTTGCACCAAAGGCACAAAATGGTGCCCCTACTTTCCTCCTGACCTTACGTGGGGAGGTGGGATGGAGATGGAGGATTTTGGCCCAGGCTTGGGGGGTGTTAAGTTTTGGCTTGGGAGCGGGTCGGATGTTTTTGGGACGGGTGGACTTCTTTTTAGCGTGGAGGGGCATGGGTTCTGGCGGTGAGGGTAATATGGGAGGTCTTGGATGTGGAAGGGATGGTCTTGTGATAGGGAAACAGATTACTTAGGGATGTCACCGGGGGAATTGAGAAAAGGTCAGACTCAAAAGGAAACATTTCATAGGCACACAGGGATGGTCTTCAGAAGGGGGTTTGGGTATGGAGGGTGAGGGAGTGGTTGTATGACATTCAGAAGTGGATGTCTTGGGAGTGTGTTTGTGGGATATGTACTTGTGGGTGGTGGGTGTCTGTTGGGTGGGTGAGTGAGGGTGTTTATGTCTCTTGGGCTGAGAGGGGGTGGAAGTGCTGGGGATGCCGTGGTGGGTAGGCGACTGTCTGTTGGGGTGGTGACTGCAGGTATAGTGGATTTCCTGCATGTAGGCGTGTCAATGGTTGTGGTGTCTGCATGTGTGGTGACTGGGGGGAATGTTTGAGGGTCTGCTGGGGTGCAGTCTCTTGGTAGGATAGGTGTGGTGACTGGATCACTTTATGATAGTGTGGTAGGTGCTGTGTCTGTGTTTTTGGGGTGGTGGGCGTATCAGGGCAGGTCGTGACTGTTGCTGTGTCTGCAGGTGGATGTTGTCTGTGTGCATGTTGGTGGTGTGTCTTCTGGAACTTATTTTTGTCCTTGGATGTTGAGGTGGATGCATGCCTGTCTGTGTGCTTTGACTCGGTCGGGTGAAGGGGGTATTTGGACTTGGAAGAGGACTGTGGAGGGGGACGGTAGACAAGGGGTGACTGACTGCCGTCAGTGTGGAGGCCAGATAGTGAAATGATCTTTGTAGGTCAGCAAGTGCACTGTGAATGCCCTCCAGGAACCCATTGTTCTGTTGGATTTGAGTTGTCAGTCCCTGGATTGGATGCACGATGGTTGACTGACTCATAGAGGTTGACCTGAGGAGGTCACTAGCCTCCTTACTGAGGCCAGCAGGGCTAACAGGGGTTTGGGCAGAGGGGCCTGTGGCAAAGGAGACGCACACCTTCTTGGATGGGCGGGCACAGCCAACTGGGTGGGGTGCTGAAGGGAGGACAGTGATAGAATGGGGGATGGCGGACAGAGATGGTACTGTGGTGGTCCCAGATGGGTCCGCCACCACTAGGAAGAAGCCACTGGAGGAGGATTCTGACGAAGATGTACTGTATCCAGTCTCTTTCATGGCACTTCCCTCGCCCTCTGGGCCACTGGGTCCCTTGCTGTCGGTGTTCTCGTGACTGGGGGTCCCATGACCAGAAGCTTCCCCACTCGGCTGTGCCCCATTTCGTTTGCCTGCCAGTGCTGATGCTGAAAAACAGAAAGTCAGGTATTGTCATCACATTCACAAGATAACACTTCCATTCTTTTCAGAATATATATTCCCAACAACAGAACTTATACCAGTGATAGAAATAATAAAAATATCATTTTACCTTTAAACAACATTTAAATAAATAAACCTGTACCATATCACTGTGCAAAAAACCCTCTTAAATAACATATCTTAATGCATGTATTCTGTTTTCATAATTTAATTATGCATAATTTTGACTATTTTAACCAACTTATATTTTCCAACAATTTATGAATAATGACATAATTTTCAACATTAAAAACGTTTCTAAAATTTCCAATAAAAATTAAATTGTAAGAAATAAAATAAAAATATGCAAAAATACAAATTTTACATTTTTAGTTTATCAACATTAAAAACGTTTCTAAAATTTCCAATAAAAATGAAATTGTAAGAAATAAAATAAAAATATGCAAAAAAACAAATTTTACATTTTTAGTTTATTAAATTTAAGTATACTTTTTATTCTTCCTACAATTTCTACTTTGATATTTTCAATATTTTCAATAAAATACAAAGTTTTATAATTTAATATAATTTATAAACACATTAAAATTAATAATTTAACAAGTTACAATAATTAATTTAACTATATTAATTGCATATCATAAAAAATAACATTATATTTAAAATTAACTTTTTACAAATATCCCCACCGTTGTCCCCTGTACACCAAACAGCCCACCACTAACTATATACATATATATATTGTTTACACATTAAGACAAGTAAAATTCAAAACATCAAACATTTCAAGAATATTAAATTAACTTACTAAAGAGACAAATTAAAAAACTTAATAAACACCTACAATCAAAGTACAATCAAATATACAAACAAATAACACTTAGAAAAGAAATTATATAGAACTATATTTTCTGCAATAATAATAAACATAACACTTAGGGCATCATTACAACTTTGCCAGTCCTGGGACTGTCATGCAGGAGGTGGCGGTCCGACGGCCAACAGGCTGGCAGAGAAGACTACTAAATTGTGACATTGGCGGAGGTGCACACAGAAACTCGCCAAAGCACCGCCCGCACCGCCAGTGTGGTCAGACTGTCGCAGTCGATTGGAGCCACCACAAGTCCAGTGGAGCCTATGTTTCTGCCAGACTCATTACGAGATTGCACAACCCCAGTATTTCTCCCGCAGTCAGATCATCAAGGAACACTAGGCGGAAACAAACAGTATAAAAGGAGACACCCACTGCCATACTTGTCCGGAGCTGCCATGAAACCACAATTGGATGTCATCCCGCTGCTCACAGAAAGACAATGGAATCCTCGCCGACGAGGAAGACAACAACCGTAATTATACACACTAACATGTGACAGTTGTAAAATGTATCACAATTGGAACTCTTGTAGAACATACCATAGGGAGGGGGGTGCAAGGGCTATACTCACACATAATAGTACAGTGACACACATACACACTCACATACACCAACATATATGCAGCATGCACACTGCAGCCAGCACACGCACACACCACACGTCAATATCACACACTTATGCACGCCAACACAGCACAGGCCCACCCTCACAAATTCACATACAACATACGAACTTGTAACAACAACACTACAACCGCACAATTATAAACACATGTTAAACACTCGCAACCAACTCTAGCCAGGGGCTCCATACACATACAACACAATACACAACTGTCTGTGATGAAGCACACTCAATTACACCATCATACAATCTAGCAATCGACATACACATCACACACACGCACAGAACACCAAATCTATTATGCTATGCACAAGACATGCAGGCCCAACCAGTCTAAACACACAAAGCCACAGAGCACTACAACAAACACATATCAACACTGATGCAACACACCACCATGACAACAACATTTCAGCTATATACAGATACCCATCGTACAAAACACATCGTTTCCCTGCGGGAGAAAAGCATTACACACAACCGCACAGACTGTTCAGACAATACCGGAAGCATCAAGCAGCACACACACACATATACATCTAGACAACCAATGTGAGGCAGGAACAACTGAAACCTACGAAGGAAATGCAGGACAAAAATTTAACCAGAAAACCAACAACTAGTTGGTCATAATATATTATGGTTTCTAAGAAGATAAAAGTCCAAGGCCATTGGCCAGTCCATATAAACAAAAGTCATTTGCACCAAAGGCACAAAATGGTGCCCCTACTTTCCTCCTGACCTTACGTGGGGAGGTGGGATGGAGATGGAGGGTTTGGGCTCAGGCTTGGGGGGTAATAAGTTTTGGCTTGGGAGCGGGTCAGATGTTTTTGAGACGGGTGGACTTCTTTTTAGAGTGGAGGGGCATGCGTTCTGGCGTGGAGGGTAATATGGGAGGCCTTGGATGTGGAAGGGATGGCCTTGTGATAGGGAAACAGATTTCCTAGGGATGTCACCGTGGGAGTTGAGAAAAGGTCAGACTCAAAAGGAAACATTTCATAGGCACACAGGGATGGTCTTCAGAAGGCGGTTTGGGTATAGAGGGTGAGGGAGTGGTTGTATGACATTCAGAAGTGGATGTCTTGGGAGTTTGTTTGTGGGAGGTGTACTTGTGGGTGGTGGGTGTCTGTTGGGTGGGTGTGTGAGGGCGTTTATTTCTCTTGGGCTGAGAGGGGGTGGAAGTGCTGGGGATGCCGTGGTGGGTAGGCAGCTGTCTTTTGGGGTGGTGACTGCAGGTAGGCGTGTTAGTGGTTGTGGTGTCTGCATGTGTGGGGACTGGGGTGAATGTCTGAGAGTCTGCTAGGGTGCTATCTCTGGGTAGGTTAGGTGTGATGACTGGATCAATGAATGATAGTGTAGTAGGTGCTGTGTCTGTGGTGTTGGGGTGGTGGCGTATCATGGCAGGTCATGACTGTTGCTGTGTCTGCAGGTGAATATTCTCTGTGTGCATGCTGGTGGTGTGTCTTGTGGTGCTTTTATTTGTCCTTGGATGTTTAGGTAGATGCATGCCTGTCTGTGTGCTTTGGCTGGGTCAGGTGAAGGGGGAATTGGACTGGGAATGGGAATGTTGAAGGGGGACGGTAGACAAGAGGTGACTGACTGCCGTCAGTATGGAGGCCAGAGCCAGAAATGATCTTTGGAGGGCAGCAAGTGCACTGTGAATGCCCTCCACTAACGCATTGTTCTGTTGGATTTCAGTTTCCAGTCCCTGGATGGCTTTCACGATGGTTGACTGACCCACAGAGATTGACCTCAGGAGGTCAATAGCCTCCTCACTGAGGGCAGCAGGGCTAAAAGGGGCTAGGGCAGAGGTGCCTGTGGCGAAGGAGATGCCCACCTTCTAGGATGGATGGCCACGGCCAACTGAATGGGGTGCTACAGGGAGGGCGGTGATAGAATGGGGGATTGCGGAGAGAGATGGTAGTTGGGTGGTCCCAAATGGGTCGTCACCACTAGGAAAAGGCCACTGAAGGAGGATTCTGAAGAAGATGTACTGGATCCAGTGTCCCTCATGGCACTTCCCTCGCCCTCTGGGCCACTGGGTCCCTTTTGTCTCATGACCAGAAGCTACCCCATTTGGCTGTGCCCCTTCTCCTTTGCCTGCCAGTGCTGATGCTGAAAAGCAGAAAGTCAGGTATGGTCATCACATTCACAAGATAACACTTCCATTTATTTCAGAATATATATTCCCAACAACAGAACTAATTCCAGTGATAGAAATAATAAAAATCTCATTATTTCTTTAAACAACATTTAAATAAATAAACCTATACCATATCACTATGCAAAAAACACTCTTAAATATCATATCATAATGCATGTATTCTGTTTTCATAATTTAATTATGCATAATTTTGACTATTTTAACCAACTTATATTTTCCAACAATTTATGAATAATGACATAATTTTCAACATTAAAAACGTTTCTAAAATTTCCAATAAAAATGAAATTGTGAGAAATAAAATAAAAATATGCAAAAATACAAATTTTGCATTTTTAGTTTATTAAATTTAAATATACTTTTTATTTTCCCCACAATTTCTACTTTGATATTTTCAATATTTTCAATAAAATGCAAAGTTTTACAATTTAATATAATTGATCAACACATTAAAATTAATAATTTAACAAGTTACAATTATTCATTTCACTATATTAATTGCATATCATAAAAAATAAAATTATATTTAAAATTCACTTTTTACAAATATCCCCACCGTTGTACCCTGTACACCAAACAGCCCACCACTAACAATATACATATATATAATTGTTTACACATTAAGACAAGTAAAATTCAAAACATCAAACATTTCACAAATAATAAATTAACTTACTAAAGAGACAAATTAAAAAACTTAATACACACCTACAATCAGAGTACAATCAAATATACAAAAAATAACACTTAGAAAAGATGTTATATAGAACTATATTTTCTGCAATAATAATAAACATAACACTTAGGGCATCATTACAACTTTGCCAGTCCCGGGACTGTCATGCAGGAGGTGGCGGTCCGACGGCCAACAGCCTGGCAGAGAAGATTGCCAGATTGTGACATTGGCGGTGGTGCACACAGAACCCCGCCAAAGCACCACCCACACTGCCAGTGTGGTCACACTGTCGCAGTCGATTGGAGCCACCACGAGTTCCTGTGGAGCCTATGTTTCTGCCAGACTCATGACGAGATTCCACAACCCCAAGATTTCTCCCGCGGTCAGATCATCAAGGAACACTAGGCGGAAACAAACAGTATAAAAGGAGACACTGACCGCCATACTTGTTCAGAGCTGCCATGAAACCACAATTGGATGTCATCCCCCTGCTCACAGAAAGACAATGGAATCATCGCTGACAAGGAAGACAACAACCGTAACTTTACACACTCACATCTGACAGTTGTAAAATGTATCACAATTGGAACTCTTGTAGAACATACCATAGGGAGGGGGGTGCAAGGGCTATACTCACACATAGTAGTACAGTGACACACACATTCACATACAGTGACACACATACACACTCACATACACCAACCTATATGCAGCATGCACACTGCAGCCAGCACACGCACACACCACACGTCAATATCACACGCGTATGTACGCCAACACAGCACAGCCCAGCCTCACAAATTCACATACAACATACGAACTTGTAACAACAACACCGCAACTGCACAAATATAAACACATGTTAAACTCTTGCAACCGACTCTAGCCAGGGACTCCATACGCATACCACACAATACACAACTGTCTGTGATGAAACACACTCAATTACACCATCATACAACCTAGCAATCGACATACACATCACACACACGCACAGAAATCCAAACCTATTATGCTATGCACAAGACATGCAGGCCCAAACAGTCTAAACACACAAAGCCACAGAGCACTACAACAAACACATATCAACACTGATGCAACACACCACCATGACAACAACATTTCAGCTATGTACAGATACCCATCGTACAAAAGACACCCTTTCCCTGGGGGACAAAAGCATTGCACACAACCACACAGACTGTTGAGACAATACCGGAAGCATCAAGCAGCACACACACACACACATACTTCTACACAACCAATGTGAGGCAGGAACAACTCAAACCTACGACGGAAATGCAGGACAAAAATTTAACCAGAAAACCAGCAACTAGTTGGTCATAATATATTATGATTTCTGAGAAAGATAAAAGTCCAAGGCCATTGGCCAGTCCCTATAAACAAAAGTCATTTGCACCAAAGGCACAAAATGGTGCCCCTACTTTCCTCCTGACCTTACTTGGGGAGGTGGGATGGAGATGGAGGGTTTTGGCTCAGGCTTGGGGGGTGTTAAGTTTTGGCTTGGGACTGGGTCGGATGTTTTTGGGATGGGTGGACTTCTTTTTAGCGTGGAGGGGCATGGGTTCTGGCGGGGAGGGTAATATGGGAGGTCTTGGATGTGGAAGGGATGGTCTTGTGATAGGGAAACAGATTTCTTAGCGTGGTCACCGGGGGAGTTGAGAAAAGGTCAGACTCAAAAGGAAACATTTCATAGGCACATAGGGATGGTCTTCAGAAGGGGGTTTGGGTATGGAGGGTGAGGGAGTGGTTGTATGACATTCAGAAGTGGATGTCTTGGGAGTGTGTTTGTGGGATATGTACTTGTGGGTGGTGGGTGTCTGTTGGGTGGGTGAGTGAGTGAGGGTGTTTATGTCTCTTGGGCTGAGAGGGGGTGGAAGTGCTGGGGATGCCGTGGTGGGTAGGCGACTGTCTGTTGGGGTGGTGACTGCAGGTATAGTGGATTTCCTGCATGTAGGCGTGTCAATGGTTGTGGTGTCTGCATGTGTGGTGACTGGGGGGAATGTTTGAGGGTCTGCTGGGGTGCAGTCTCTTGGTAGGATAGGTGTGGTGACTGGATCACTTTATGATAGTGTGGTAGGTGCTGTGTCTGTGTTTTTGGGGTGGTGGGCGTATCAGGGCAGGTCGTGACTGTTGCTGTGTCTGCAGGTGGATGTTGTCTGTGTGCATGTTGGTGGTGTGTCTTCTGGAACTTTTTTTTGTCCTTGGATGTTGAGGTGGATGAATGCCTGTCTGTGTGCTTTGATTCGGTCGGGTGAAGGGGGTATTTGGACTTGGAAGAGGACTGTGGAGGGGGACGGTAGACAAGGGGTGACTGACTGCCGTCAGTGTGGAGGCCAGAGAGTGAAATGATCTTTGTAGGTCAGCAAGTGCACTGTGAATGCCCTCCAGGAACCCATTGTTCTGTTGGATTTGAGTTGTCAGTCCCTGGATTGGATGCACGATGGTTGACTGACTCATAGAGGTTGACCTGAGGAGGTCAATAGCTTCCTTACTAAGGCCAGCAGGGCTAACAGGGGTTTGGGCAGAGGGGCCTGTGGCAAAGGAGACGCACACCTTCTTGGATGGGCGGGCACAGCCAACTGGGTGGGGTGCTGAAGGGAGGGCAGTGATAGAATGGGGGATGGCGGACAGAGATGGTACTGTGGTGGTCCCAGATGGGTCCGCCACCACTAGGAAGAAGCCACTGGAGGAGGATTCTGAAGAAGATGTACTGTATCCAGTCTCTTTCATGGCACTTCCCTCGCCCTCTGGGCCACTGGGTCCCTTGCTGTCGGTGTTCTCGTGACTGGGGGTCCCATGACCAGAAGCTTCCCCACTCGGCTGTGCCCCATTTCGTTTGCCTGCCAGTGCTGATGCTGAAAAACAGAAAGTCAGGTATTGTCATCACATTCACAAAATAACACTTCCATTCTTTTCAGAATATATATTCCCAACAACAGAACTTATACCAGTGATAGAAATAATAAAAATATCATTTTACCTTTAAACAACATTTAAATAAATAAACCTGTACCATATCACTGTGCAAAAAACCCTCTTAAATAACATATCTTAATGCATGTATTCTGTTTTCATAATTTAATTATGCATAATTTTGACTATTTTAACCAACTTGTATTTTCCAACAATTTATGAATAATGACATAATTTTCAACATTAAAAACGTTTCTAAAATTTCCAATAAAAATTAAATTGTAAGAAATAAAATAAAAATATGCAAAAATACAAATATTACATTTTTAGTTTATCAACATTAAAAACGTTTCTAAAATTTCCAATAAAAATGAAATTGTAAGAAATAAAATAAAAATATCCAAAAATACAAATTTTACATTTTTAGTTTATTAAATTTAAGTATACTTTTTATTCTTCCCACAATTTCTACTTTGATATTTTCAATATTTTCAATAAAATACAAAGTTTTACAATTTAATATAATTTATCAACACATTAAAATTAATAATTTAACAAGTTACAATAATTAATTTAACTATATTAATTGCATATCATAAAAAATAACATTATATTTAAAATTCACTTTTTACAAATATCCCCACCGTTGTCCCGTGTACACCAAACAGCCCACCACTAACTATATACATATATATATTTTTTACACATTAAGACAAGTAAAATTCAAAACATCAAACATTTCACAAATATTAAATTAACTTACTAAAGAGACAAATTAAAAAACTTAATAAACACCTACAATCAAAGTACAATCAAATATACAAACAAATAACACTTAGAAAAGATATTATAGAGAACTATATTTTCTGCAATAATAATAAACATAACACTTAGGGCATCATTACAACTTTGCCAGTCCTGGGACTGTCATGCAGGAGGTGGCGGTCCGACGGCCAACAGGCTGGCAGAGAAGACTGCCAAATTGTGACATTGGCGGTGGTGCAAACAGAGCCCCGCCAAAGTACCGCCCGCACTGCCAGTGTGGTCAGACTGTCGCAGTCGATTGGAGCCACCACAAGTCCAGTGGAGCCTATGTTTCTGCCAGACTCATTAAAAGATTGCACAACCCCAGTATTTCTCCCGCAGTCAGATCATCAAGGAACACTAGGCGGAAACAAACAGTATAAAAGGAGACACTCACCGCCATACTTGTCCGGAGCTGCCATGAAACCACAATTGGATGTCATCCCGCTGCTCACAGAAAGAAATGGAATCCTCGCTGACGAGGAAGACAACAACCGTAACTATACACACTAACTTGTGACAGTTGTAAAATGTATCACAATTGGAACTCTTGTAGAACATACCATAGGGAGGGGGGTGCAAGGGCTATACTCACACATAATAGTACAGTGACACACATACACACTCATATACACCAACATTTATGCAGCATGCACACTGCAGCCAGCACACGCACACACCACACGTCAATATCACACACTTATGCACGCCAACACAGCACAGGCCCAGCCTCACAAATTCACATACAACATACGAACTCGTAACAACAACACCACAACCGCACAAATATAAACACATGTTAAACACTCGCAACCAACTCTAGCCAGGGGCTCCATACACATACAACACAATACACAACTGTCTCTGATGAATCACACTGAATTACACCATCATAGAATCTAGCAATCGACATACACATCACGCACACGCACAGAACACCAAATCTATTATGCTATGCACAAGACATGCAGGCCCAAACAGTCTAAACACACAAAGCCACAGAGCACTACAACAAACACATATCAACACTGATGCAACACACCACCATGACAACAACATTTCAGCTATATACAGATACCTATCGTACAAAACACACCCTTTCCCTGGGGGAGAAATGCATTACACACAACCGCACAGACTGTTCAGACAATACCGGAAGCATCAAGCAGCGCACACACACACATACTTCTACACAACCAATGTGAGGCAGGAACAACTGAAACCTACGAAGGAAATGCAGGACAAAAATGTAACGAGAAAACCAACAACTAGTTGGTCATAATATATTATGGTTTCTGAGAAAGATAAAAGTCCAAGGCCATTGGCCAGTCCATATAAACAAAAGTCATTTGCACCAAAGGCACAAAATGGTGCCCCTACTTTCCTCCTGACCTTACGTGGGGAGGTGGGATGGAGATGGAGGGTTTGGGCTCAGGCTTGGGGGGTGTTAAGTTTTGGCTTGGGAGCGGGTCGGATGTTTTTGAGACGGGTGGACTTCTTTTTAGAGTGGAGGGGCATGCGTTCTGGCGGGGAGGGTAATATGGGAGGCCTTGGATGTGGAAGGGATGGCCTTGTGATAGGGAAACAGATTTCCTAGGGATGTCACCGGGGAAGTTGAGAAAAGGTCAGACTCAAAAGGAAACATTTCATAGGCACACAGGGATGGTCTTCAGAAGGGGGTTTGGGTATGGAGGGTGAGGGAGTGGTTGTATGACAATCGGAAGTGGATGTCTTGGGAGTTTGTTTGTGGGAGGAGTACTTGTGGGTGGTGGGTGTCTGTTGGGTGGGTGAGTGAGGGCGTTTATGTCTCTTGGGCTGAGAGGGGGTGGACGTGCTGGGGATGCCGTGGTGGGTAGGCAGCTGTCTTTTGGGGTGGTGACTGCAGGTAGGCGTGTTAGTGGTTGTGGTGTCTGCCTGTGTGGGGACTGGGGTGAATGTCTGAGAGTCTGCTGGGGTGCTATCTCTGGGTAGGTTAGGTGTGATGACTGGATCACTGAATGATAGTGTAGTAGGTGCTGTGTCTGTGGTGTTGGGGTGGTGGGGTATCATGGCAGGTTATGACTGTTGCTGTGTCTGCAGGTGAATGTTCTCTGTGTGCATGCTGGTGGTGTGTCTTGTGGTGCTTATTTTTGTCCTTGGATGTTTAGGTAGATGCATGCCTGTCTGTGTGCTTTGGCTGGGTCAGGTGAAGGGGGAATTGGACTGGGAATAGGAATGTTGAAGGGGGACGGTAGACAAGGGGTGACCGACTGCCGTCAGTATGGAGGCCAGAGCCTGAAATGATCTTTGTAGGGCAGCAAGTGCACTGTGAATGCCCTCCACTAACGCATTGTTCTGTTGGATTTCAGTTTCCAGTCCCTGGATGGCTTTCACGATGGTTGACTGACCCACAGAGATTGACCTCAGGAGGTCAATAGCCTCCTCACTAAGGGAAGCAGGGCTAAAAGGGGCTAGGGCAGAGGTGCCTGTGGCCAAGGAGATGCCCACCTTCTAGGATGGATGGCCACGGCCAACTGAATGGGGTGCTACAGGGAGGCGGTGATAGAATGGGGGATTGCGGACAGAGAGGGTAGTTGGGTGGTCCCAAATGGGTCGTCACCACTAGGAAAAGGCCATTGAAGGAGGATTCTGAAGAAGATGTACTGGATCCCGTGTCCCTCATGGCACTTCCCTCGCCCTCTGGGCCACTAGGTCCCTTTTGTCTCATGACCAGAAGCTACCCCACTTGGCTGTGCCCCTTCTCCTTTGCCTGCCAGTGCTGATGCTGAAAAGCAGAAAGTCAGGTATGGTCATCACATTCACAAGATAACACTTCCATTTATTTCAGAATATATATTCCCAACAACAGAACTAATTCCAGTGATAGAAATAATAAAAATCTCATTATTTCTTTAAACAACATTTAAATAAATAAACCTATACCATATCACTATGCAAAAAACACTCTTAAATATCATAATCCATGTATTCTGTTTTCATAATTTAATTATGCATAATTTTGACTATTTTAACCAACTTATATTTTCCAACAATTTATGAATAATGACATAATTTTCAACATTAAAAATGTTTCTAAAATTTCCAATAAAAATGAAATTGTAAGAAATAAAATAAAAATATGCAAAAATACAAATTTTGCATTTTTAGTTAATTAAATTTAAATATACTTTTTATTTTTCCCACAATTTCTACTTTGATATTTTCAATATTTTCAATAAAATGCAAAGTTGTACAATTTAATATAATTGATCAACACATTAAAATTATTAATTTAACAAGTTACAATTATTCATTTCACTATATTAATTGCATATCATAAAAAATAACATTATATTTAAAATTAACTTTTTACAAATATTCCCACCGTTGTCCCCTGTACACCAAACAGCCCACCACTAACTATATACATATATATATTTTTTACACAATAAGACAAGTAAAATTCAAAACATCAAACATTTCACAAATATTAAATTAACTTACTAAAGAGACAAATTAAAAAACTTAATAAACACCTACAATCAAAGTACAATCAAATATACAAACAAATAACACTTAGAAAAGATATTATATAGAACTATATTTTCTGCAATATTAATAAACATAACACTTAGGGCATTATAACAACTTTGCCAGTCCCGGGACTGTCATGCAGGAGGTGGCGGTCCGACAGCCAACAGGCTGGCAGAGAAGACTGCCAAATTGTGACATTGGCGGTGGCGCACACAGAACCCCGCCAAAGCACCGCCCGCACTGCCAGTGTGGTCAGACTGTCGCAGTCGATTGGAGCCACCACAAGTCCAGTGGAGCCTATGTTTCTGCCAGACTCATTACGAGATTGCACAACCCCAGTATTTCTCCCGCAGTCAGATCATCAAGGAACACTAGGCGGAAACAAACAGTATAAAAGGAGACACTCACCGCCATACTTGTCCGGAGCTGCCATGAAACCACAATTTGATGTCATCCCGCTGCTCACAGAAAGACAATGGAATCCTCGCCGACGAGGAAGACAACAACGTAACTATACACACTAACTTGTGACAGTTGTAAAATGTATCACAATTGGAACTCTTGTAGAACATACCATAGGGAGGGGGGTGCAAGGGCTATACTCACACATAATAGTACAGTGACACACATACACACTCACATACACCAACATATATGCAGCATGCACACTGCAGCCAGCACACACCACACGTCAATATCACACACTTATGCACGCCAACACAGCACAGGCCCAGCCTCACAAATTCACATACAACATACGAACTCGTAACAACAACACCACAACCGCATAAATATAAACACATGTTAAACACTCGCAACCAACTCTAGCCAGGGGCTCCATACACATACAACACAATACACAACTGTCTGTGATAAAGCACACTCAATTACACCATCATACAATCTAGCAATTGACATACACATCACACACACGCACAGAACACCAAATCTATTATGCTATGCACAAGACATGCAGGCCCAAACAGTCTAAACACACAAAGCCACAGAGCACTACAACAAACACATATCAACACTGATGCAACACACCACCATGACAACAACATTTCAGCTATATACAGATGCTCATCATACAAAACACACCCTTTCCCTGCGGGAGAAAAGCATTAAACACAACCGCACAGACTGTTCAGACAATACTGGAAGCATTAAGCAGCACACACACACACACACACACACATACTTCTACACAACCAATGTGAGGCAGGAAAAACTCAAAGCTACGAAGGAAATGCAGGACAAAAATGTAACCAGAAAACCAACAACTAGTTGGTCATGATATATTATGGTTTCTGAGAAAGATAAAAGTCCAAGGCCATTGGCCAGTCCATACAATCAAAAGTCATTTGCACCAAAGGCACAAAATGGTACCCCTACTTTCCTCCTGACCTTACGTGGGGAGGTGGGATGGAGATAGAGGGTTTGGGTTCAGGCTTGGGGGATGTTAAGTTTTGGCTTGGGAGCGGGTCGGATATTTTTGGGACGGGTGGACTTCTTTTTAGAGTGGAGGGGCATGAGTTCTGGCGGGGAAGGTAATATGGGAGGCCTTGGCTGTGGAAGGGATGGCCTTGTGATAGGGAAACAGATTTCCTAGGGATGTCACCGGGGGAGTTGAGAAAAGGTCAGACTCAAAAGGAAACATTTCATAGGCACACAGGGATGGTCTTCAGAAGGGGGTTTGGGTATGGAGGGTGAGGGAGTGGTTGCATGACATTTAGAAGTGGATGTCTTGGGAGTGTGTTTGTGGGAGGTGTACTTGTGGGTGGTGGGTGTCTGTTGGGTGGGTGACTGAGGGTGTTTATGTCTCTTGGGCTGAGAGGGGGTGGACGTGCTGGGGATGCCGTGGTGGGTAGGCGACATTCTGGTGGGGTGGTGACTGCAGGTATAGTGGATTTCCTGCATGTAGGCGTGTCAGTTTTTGTGGTATCTGCATGTGTGGTGACTAGGGGGAATGTTTGAGGGTCTGCTGGGGTTATGTCTCTTGGTAGGATAGGTGTGATGACTGGATCACTTCATGATAGTGTGGTAGGTGCTGTGTCTGTGTTTTTGGGGGAGTGGGGGTATCAGGGAAGGTCGTGACTGTTGCTGTGTCTGCAGGTGGATGTTGCCTGTGTGCATGTTGGTGGTGTGTCTTCTGGAGCTTATTTTTGTCCTTGGATGTTGAGGTGGATGCATCCCTGTCTGTGTGCTTTGGCTCGGTCGGGTGAAGGGGGTATTTGGACTTGGAAGAGGACTGTGGAGGGGGACGGTAGACAAGGGGTGACTGACTGCCGTCATTGTGGAGGCCAGAGAGTGAAATTATCTTTGTAGGCCAGCAAGTGCACTGTGAATGCCCTCCAGGAACCCATTGTTCTGTTGGATTTGAGTTGTCAGTCCCTGATTGGCATGCACGATGGTTGACTGACTCATAGAGGTTGACCTGAGGAGGTCAATAGCCTCCTTACTGAGGCCAGCAGGGCTAACAGGGGCTTGGGCAGAGGGGCCTGTGGCAAAGGAGACGCACACCTTCTTGGATGGGGTGGCACGGCCAACTGGGTGGGGTGCTCCAGGGAGGGCAGTGATAGAATGGGGGATGGCGGACAGAGATGGTACTGTGGTGGCCCCAGATGGGTTCGTCACCACTAGGAAGAAGCCACTGGAGGAGGATTCTGAGGAAGATGTATTGTATCCAATCTCTTTCATGGCACTTCCCTCGCCCTCTGGGCCACTGGGTCCTTTGCTGTCGGTGTTCTCGTGACTGGGGGCCACATGACCAGAAGCTTCCCCACTCGGCTGTGGACCATTTCGTTTGCCTGCCAGTGCTGATGCTGAAAAACAGAAAGTCAGGTATTGTCATCACAGTCACAAGATAACACTTCCATTCTTTTCAGAATATATATTCCCAACAACAGAACTTATACCAGTGATAGAAATAATAAAAATATCATTTTACCTTTAAACAACATTTAAATAAATAAACCTGTACCATATCACTGTGCAAAAAACCCTCTTAAATAACATATCTTAATGCATGTATTCTGTTTTCATAATTTAATTATGCATAATTTTGACTATTTTAACCAACTTATATTTTCCAACAATTTATGAACAATGACATAATTTTCAACATTAAAAACGTTTCTAAAATTTGCAATAAAAATGAAATTGTAAGAAATAAAATAAAAATATGCAAAAATAAAATTTTAAAATTTTTAGTTTATCAACATTAAAAACGTTTCTAAAATTTCCAATAAAAATGAAATTGTAAGAAATAAAATAAAAATATGCAAAAATACAAATTTTACATTTTTAGTTTATTAACTTTAAGTATACTTTTTATTCTTCCCACAATTTATACTTTGATATTTTCAATATTTCAATAAAATACAAAGTTTTACAATTTAATATAATTTATCAACACATTAAAATTAATAATTTAACAAGTTACAATTATTAATTTCACTATATTAATTGCATATCATAAAAAATAACATTATATTTAAAATTCACTTTTTACAAATATCCCCACCGTTGTCCCCTGTACACCAAACAGCCCACCACTATCTATATACATATATATATTGTTTACACATTAAGACAAGTAAAATTCAAAACATCAAACATTTCACAAATATTAAATTAACTTATTAAAGAGACAAATTAAAAAACTTAATAAACATCTACAGTCAAAGTACAATCAAATATACAAAAAATAACGCTTAGAAAAGATATTATGTAGAACTATATTTTCTGCAATAATAATAAACATAACACTTAGGGCATCATTACAACTTTGCCAGTCCCGGGACTGTCATGCAGGAGGTGGCGGTCCGATGGCCAACAGGCTGGCAGAGAAGACTGCCAAATTGTGACATTGGTGGTGGTGCACACAGAACCCTGCCAAAGCACCGCCCCCACTGCCAGTGTGGTCAGACTGTCGCAGTCGATTGGAGCCACCACAAGTCCAGTGGAGCCTATGTTTCTGCCAGACTCATGACGAGATTGCACAACCCCAAGATTTCTCCCGCAGTCGGATCATCAAGGAACACTAGGCGGAAACAAACAGTATAAACGGAGACACTCACCGCCATACTTTTCCGGAGCTGCCATGAAACCACAATTGGATGTCATCCCGCTGCTCACAGAAAGACTATGGAATCATCGCCGACGAGGAAGAGAACAACCGTAACTATACACACTAACCTGTGACAGTTGTAAAATGTATCACAATTGGAACTCTTGTAGAACATGCCATAGGAAGGGGGGTGCAAGGGCTAAACTCACACATAATAGTAGAGTGACACACACATTCACATATAGTGACACACATACACACTCACATACACCAACATATATGCAGCATGCACACTGCAGCCAGCACACGCACACACCATACGTCACTATCACACTTATGCACGCCAACACAGCACAGGCCCAGACTCACAAATTCACATACAACATACGAACTCGTAACAACAACACCACAACCGCACAAATATAAACACATGTTAAAAACTCGCAACCGACTCTAGCCAGGGGCTCCATACACATACAACACAATACACAACTGTCTGTGATGAAGCACACTCAATTACACCATCATACAATCTAGCAATCGACTTACACATCACACACACGCACAGAACACCAAATCTATTATGCTATGCACAAGACATGCAGGCCCAAACAGTCTAAACACACAAAGCCACAGAGCACTACAACAAACACATATCAACACTGATGCAACACACCACCATGACAACAACATTTCAGCTATATACAGATACCCATCGTACAAAACACACCCTTTCCCTGCGGGAGAAATGCATTACACACAACCGCACAGACTTTTCAGACAATACCGGAAGCATCAAGAAGCACACACACACACATACTTCTACACAACCAATGTGAGGCAGGAACAACTGAAACCTACGAAGGAAATGCAGGACAAAAATGTAACCAGAAAACCAACAACTAGTTGGTCATAATATATTATGGTTTCTGAGAAAGATAAAAGTCCAAGGCCATTGGCCAGTCCATATAAACAAAAGTCATTTGCACCAAAGGCACAAAATGGTGCCCCTACTTTCCTCCTGACCTTACGTGGGGAGATGGGATGGAGATGGAGGGTTTTGGCTCAGGCTTGGGGGGTGTTAAGTTTTGGCTTGGGAGCGGGTCGGATGTTTTTGAGACGGGTGGACTTCTTTTTAGAGTGGAGGGGCATGCGTTCTGGCTGGGAGGGTAATATGGGAGGCCTTGGATGTGGAAGGGATGGCCTTGTGATAGGGAAACAGATTTCCTAGGGATGTCACCGGGGGAGTTGAGAAAAGGTCAGACTCGAAAAGAAACATTTTATAGGCACACAGGGATGGTCTTCAGAAGGGGGTTTGGGTATGGAGGGTGAGGGAGTGGTTGTATGACATTCAGAAGTGGATGTCTTGGGAGTTTGTTTGTGGGAGATGTACTTGTGGGTGGTGGGTGTCTGTTGGGTGGGTGAGTGAGGGCGTTTATGTCTCTTGGGCTGAGAGGGGGCGGACGTGCTGGGGATGCAGTGGTGGGTAGGCGACTGTCTGTTGGGGTGGTGACTGCAGGTATAGTGGATTTCCTGCATGGAGGCATGTCAATGGTTGTGGTGTCTGCATGTGTGGTGCCTGGGGGGAATGTTTGAGAGTCTTCTGGGGTGCTGTCTCCTGGTAGGATAGGTGTGGTGACTGGATCACTTTATGATAGTGTGGTAGGTGCTGTGTCTGTGTTTTTGGGGTGGTGGGGGTATCAGGGCAGGTCGTGACTGTTACTGTGTCTGCAGGTGGATGTTGTCTGTGTGCATGTTGGTGGTGTGTCTTCTGGAGCTTATTTTTGTCCTTGGATGTTGCGGTGGATGCATGCCTGTCTGTATGCTTTGACTCGGTCGGGTGAATGGGGTATTTGGACTTGGAAGAGGACTGTGGAGGGGGACGGTAGACAAGGGGTGACTGACTGCCGTCAGTGTGGAGGCCAGAGAGTGAAATGATCTTTGTAGGCCAGCAAGTTCACTGTGAATGCCCTCCAGGAACCCATTGTTCTGTTGGATTTGAGTTGTCAGTCCCTGGATGGCATGCAGAATGGTTGACGACTCATAGAGGTTGACCTGAGGAGGTCAATAGCCTCCTTACTAAGGCCAGCAGGGCTAACAGGGGTTTGGGCAGAGGGGCCTGTTGCAAAGGAGACGCACACCTTCTTGGATGGGCGGGCACAGCCAACTGGGTGGGGTGCTGAAGGGACGGCAGTGATAGAATGGGGGATGGCGGACAGAGATGGTGCTGTGGTGGTCCCAGATGGGTCCGCCACCACTAGGAAGAAGCCACTGGAGGAGGATTCTGAAGAAGATGTCGTGTATCCAGTCTCTTTCATGGCACTTCCCTCGCCCTCTGGGCTACTGGGTCCCTTGCTGTCGGTGTTCTCGTGACTGGGGGTCCCATGACCAGAAGCTTCCCCACTCGGCTGTGCCCCATTTCGTTTGCCTGGCAGTGCTGATGCTGAAAAACAGAAAGTCAGGTATTGTCATCACATTCACAAGATAACACTTCCATTCTTTTCAGAATATATATTCCCAACAACAGAACTTATACCAGTGATAGAAATAATAAAAATATCATTTTACCTTTAAACAACATTTAAATAAATAAACCTGTACCATATCACTGTGCAAAAAACCCTCTTAACCCCTTCGCTGCCAGGCCTTTTCCCCCTCCTGTGCCGAGCCTTTTTTTGGCTATTTGGAGCAGTTCGCGCTTAGGCCCTCATAACTTTTTGTTCACATAAGCTACCCATGCCAAATTTGCGTCCTTTTTTTCCAACATCCTAGGGATTCTAGAGGTACCCAGACTTTGTGGGTTCCCCAGAAGGAGGCCAAGAAATTAGCCAAAAAACAGTGAAAATTTCATTTTTTTAAAAAAAATTGGAAAAATGGGCTGCAGAAGAAGGCTTGTGGTTTTTTCCCTGAAAAGGGCATCAACAAAGGGTTTGCGGTGATAAAATCACCAGCTTCCCAGCTTTCAGGAACAGGCAGACTTGAATCAGAAAACCCAATTTTTCAACCCAATTTTGGCATTTTACTGGGACATACCCCATTTTTACGATTTTTTGTGCTTTCAGCCTCCTTCCAGTCAGTGACAGAAATGGGCATGAAACCAACGCTGGATCCCATAAACCGCAACATTTCTGAAAAGTAGACAAAATTCTGAATTCAGCAAGGGGTAATTTGTGTAGATCCTACAAGGGTTTCCTACAGAAAATAGCAACTGAAAAAGAAAAATATTGAAATTGAGGTGAAAAAAACATCAATTTTTCTCTAAGTTTTACTCTGTAACTTTTTCCTGCAATGTCAGATTTTCGAAAGCAATATACCGTTACGTCTGCTGGACTCTTCTGGTTGCGGGGATATATAGGGCTTGTAGGTTCATCAAGAACTCTAGGTACCCAGAGCCAATAAATGACCTGCACCCTGCAGTGGGTTTTCATTCTATGCCGGGTATACAGCAATTCATTTGCTGAAATATAAAGAGTAAAAAATAGCTATCAAGAAAACCTTTGTATTTCCAAAATGGGCACAAGATAAGGTGTTGAGAAGCAGTGGTTATTTGCACATCTCTGAATTCCGGGGTGCCCATACTAGCATGTGAATTACTGGGCATTTCTCAAATAGACGTCTTTTTTACACACTGTCTTACATTTGGAAGGGAAAAATGTAGAGAAAGACAAGGGGCAATAACACTTGTTTTGCTATTCTATGTTCCCCCAAGTCTCCCGATAAAAATGATACCTCACTTGTGTGGGTAGGCCTAGCGCCCGCGACAGGAAACGCCCCAAAGCGCAACGTGGACACATCACAGAAAACAGACCTGTTTTTAGCAAAGTGCCTACCTGTAGATTTTGGCCTCTAGCTCAGCCGCCACCTAGGGAAACCTACCAAACCTGTGCATTTCTGAAAACTAGAGACCTAGGGGAATCCAAGATGGGGTGATTTGTGTGGCTCGGACAAGGTTCTGTTACCCAGAATCCTGTGCACACCTCAAAATTTGGCTAAAAAAACACATGTTCCTCACATTTCTGTGGCAGAAAGTTCTGGAATCTGAGAGGAGCCACAAATTTCCTTCCACCCAGCGTTCCCCCACGTCTCCCGATAAAAATGATACCTCACTTGTGTGGGTAGGCCTAGCGCCCGCGACAGGAAACACCCCAAAGCGCAATGTGGACACATCACAGAAAACAGACCTGTTTTTAGCAAAGTGCCTACCTGTAGATTTTGGCCTCTAGCTCAGCCGCCACCTAGGGAAACCTACCAAACCTGTGCATTTCTGAAAACTAGAGACCTAGGGGAATCCAAGATGGGGTGATTTGTGTGGCTCGGACCAGGTTCTGTTACCCAGAATCCTTTGCAAAGCTCAAAAATTGGCTAAAAAAACACATGTTCCTCACATTTCTGTGGCAGAAAGTGCTGGAATCTGAGAGGAGCCACAAATGTCCTTCCACCCAGCGTTCCCCCACGTCTCCCAATAAAAATGATACCTCACTTGTGTGGGTAGGCCTAGCGCCCGCGACAGGAAACGCCCCAAAGCGCAACGTGGACACATCACAGAAAACAGACCTGTTTTTAGCAAAGTGCCTACCTGTAGATTTTGGCCTGTAGCTCAGCCGCCACCTAGGGAAACCTACCAAACCTGTGCATTTCTGAAAACTAGAGACCTAGGGGAATCCAAGATGGGGTGATTTGTGTGGCTCGGACCAGGTTCTGTTACCCAGAATCCTTTGCAAAGCTAAAAAATTGGCTAAAAAATACACATGTTCCTCACATTTCTGTGGCAGAAAGTTCTGGAATCTGAGTGGAGCCACAAATTTCCTTCCACCCAGCGTTCCCCCAAGTCTCCCGATAAAAATGATACCTCAGTTGTGTGGGTGGGCCAGGTGCCTCCAACAGAATAAGGGCCAAAACTTGTAGAGATACAGGGGATAGTACTGCGAGTTTATAAGGACATATTCTTTTATACATCTTTAGACTGACTCTGCTTTGGGGACCCACATACGTGAGGTGTCATTTTATTTGGGAGACTGAGGGGAACACTGGGGAGTAGGAATTTTGTGCTGGAGTGGTGATCGTACGAAGAAAAGTCAGGAAAATATGCTTTTTTTAAGCACATTTTGAGGTTTACAGAGGAGTCTGGGTAAGAAAATGTTGGGGGATCCACGCAAGCCACTCCTCCCTAGACTCCTTGGGGTGTCTAGTTTTAAAAAATGTCTGGGTTTGGTAGGTTTCCCTAGATGAAGGCCGCACACAGGACCAAAAACATAGGTGCCCTCTCCCCCCCCAAACACAGGTAGTTTTGTAATATATCGTTTTGATGTGCCCACATACGTCCGTGATGTGCCAAACACTAACATTTTGAAAAGAAACACACTTAGGTTATGTGAAAAAGACCCCTCACCCACCAACCAAGTTGGTGGCATGCTTCATCATCGGGGTCCCACCTGAGGCACCTAGCGTGTCATAGGTGTGCTGCGACGCCTGATTACAGCGGAGCAGGTTTGGTCATTTTTACCACACATACTGGTTGGATTTGGCACGAGGGTGAGTGATGGTTCAGTGGATCAAATTTTACTAACAAGAGCTTTCACAAAAATGAAAAGCACTGTTAGTAACTGAAAGGCAAAAAACTGAACCAATGACTCACAGCTCGTGAGCTGTAAAGCCGCGACAAGGCACCAACCGCTTTACAGTCCATTCACACAACTTTCATACATGACACACACAAGGCCATTCACACCGCCAGCCACGGGCCCAGCACATTACAACACTCACATCGACAGACAGCGCCACTCAAGGGCCCATCACTTACATACGCCCACATGCCTGATACAACAATCACACCAGCTGATGGGAGTGTGTGGACTGGTGTTTGGCTGGCAGTGTGTTGCAGTAGCCAACATCAAGTCAATATGTACAGTCTCAGCCAAGCCCCACTCCACACACAATGGCATCATATTTTTTTTTTTTTTTTTAAACAGAGGAACCCCTAACTAAGTAGAAAGAATTACAAAACAACAAACACAAAAGCTCTAACTAACAACATGACAGAAATGCTAACCATGAAACTAAACACATGAAAATACAAAACAGACATGAGTTTACACTCATGGTTGTTCCCAGAAATTCTTCTGGGTGTGGTAATTCTTAAAACAAGCACCGACACACAGCCCAGGCTTTGAAGGACAATCTGGGCAGTACATTCGAGACTCCCTCCGGATACCTCTTCGAAAACACACTCTACATTTCTTAGCTGGAAAGTCTTTTTTGGGTGTGGGAGGAATGTGCTCAGCAAAGTGGCGATCTTTCAATCTAGCCACATCCTCCACCACTGCTTCTCTAGGAACTCTGGCCTGTTCCACCACAATAAGGCTCTCTATCACTGACTCCTGAAATTTCACAAATGTCATCTTTGAGTCTGGAGACCTATCCCTAAACACAATAAAAGCATTGAAGGTTGCTAAGTGGAAGAGGTGAAGTGCTAACTTCTTATACCAAACATAAGACTTACGAATAGCAGTATAAGGTTCCAACCTCTGGTCAACTCTATCTACACCTCCCATGTGCTTATTATAATCTAAAATGCACACAGGTTTGCGCACTTCAGCAACCTGGCCCCAAACAGTCACAGGGGAAGTACTCTCATCATGGATGGTACTTAGCATGTAGACATCCCTCTTGTCTGAAAATTTCAAAGCTAGCAGCTCCTCGTTCCGCAAGGCACAGCACTGTCCCCTCTCAAGTTTTTTACAGACAAGCTCCCTTGGATAGCCTTTCCGGTTAGAACGGATTGTGCCACAAGCAACTGTGTCCACTCTAAACAATTCCTTGAACAACTGCACACCAGTGTAGAAGTTATCTACATACAAATGGTGACCTTTGTTGAACAGTCGTCTACCAAGATCCCACACTATTTTCTCAGTAACTCCAAAAGTGGGAGGACAACCAGGGGGGTCAATATTGGAATCCCTACCAGTGTACACACGGAAACTATACACATATCCTGTCCTACTTTCAGACAGCATATACAATTTAATTCCATATCGTGCCCTTTTGCTAGGAATGTACTGCCTAAAAACCAAACGACCCTTGAAGAGGACCAAAGACTCGTCCACACTTATCTCTTTGCCTGGAACATAGACCTCCGAAAACCGATCTACAAAATGATCAAGGACAGGCCTAATCTTAAAAAGACGGTCAGAATCTGGATGATCTCGTGGCAAGGCTAATGCATTGTCAACAAAATGCAGCATCCTAAGAAGAAGCAAATACCGATTACGACTCATGGTAGCTGGAAATATAGCTGTTGCCATCAAGGGACTAGTAGACCAATAAGAAGCCAGTGACGGCTTCCTTATCAACCCCATCAAAAAAGTCAAACCCAAAAACTTTTTTAGCTCCTCCAAATTTGTGGGAATCCACTGGGCAGCTCTAGAGTGTGGCCTAAGTCTAGCAGCGTTGTCCCTCAAATGCTGCTCCGCATACAAATTAGTCTGCTCAACAATCTCTTCCAAAAACACATCATCCATGAATAACTCAAAGAAATTGATAGGCATAAAGTTCTCTGTATTGGCGTTACACCCCGGGAGACCAGTAAAGGCAGGCAACTCTGGCTGCTCCATGTTTGGGGCAACCCAGACATCAGGTCTTCTAACGGGAAACCTTTCAGCCCCAGGTTGCTGCACTATTGGCACATCAATGTCCTCCTCTAAAACAGAACCTTCATCTGCACTGAGTGTGGCTTCATCATCAGAAGATTCCCCTCCAACAGAAACATCACTGCCAGAATCTCTGACTTCCTCCTCTGCCTCAGATGCAGAGTCCGTCTCATAGTCATGATCAGACTGTGACTCAAAAAGCATACCAACCACCTGCTGAGCGGTCATCCTGCGGCTAGCCATGATCTCTCCTGCTAAAATTAACTGGACAAATTCACCACCAACAACCAGCACTGTGTAAGACAAGTAACAAAGTGTAGCTTTGTTAGTAAGAGTTACAAACTCAAAAACTATACCGCTCACTTGCCTGAAAAAGCTTGATTCACCAGCAACTACACAGCAATCACCAATGATATCCCACTAAAAAGAAAGAAAGAAAGGCAAATTAGAAATAAGACAAAACAAATATCATTGTGCACAAACCTAAGGACAATTTCACACACAATCCTGCATTTAGTACACCCCCTACAAACATGTCATTCATGCATGGCAACAATACTCCTTTGGAGTAAATTGTTTTTACTTACCTAAAACATGCAACTGTGCAAACTGCAGGTCAACCACCGCCAAAACCGCAAGGAGCCACAGCAAATAAAGCAAAAGCTTTGAACTAGAACAAAAAGGAGGAAAACATTTGTTATCACAAATGCAAAGACTTCTTCAGTTGACAAACACCCCACCATCAAACATTTTAGAAATTGGTGCCTAAGTGGATTCTGCCATAGGGGCAGATGGGCCTACTAAAAAAATAGGCCTGTCTGCCCCAAGGAAGCCAAAAAATACCTTTAGTACTGTGTCCCCATGGAGAGCGACCCTTGCCAAAGGGGACAGCCCTCAAACAAAAAAAACACACACAACACTATCCCTGGTGCCTAAGTGGCTTCTGCCCCCTTGGGGGCAAGTGGTTCTAGAAAAATAGGCCCATCTGCCCCCAGGGGGGGCAGAAATGGCCAACAGGTCAATGCCCCCCTTGGGGGGGCGCCCGTGCACAAGGGGACGCCCCCACACAAAAATAAACACATAAAAAAAAATCCCTGGCGTTCTAGTGGTTTCTGCCCCCCTTGGGGGCAGATCAGCCTAAAAATAATAGGCTGATCTGTCTCCAAGGGGTGCAGAAATGGCCTGGGTACATGTGCCCCCAAAGTGGGGGGCGACCCTTGCCCAAGCCCCCCCCCCCATCCACTAACACACACACACACACACACTATCCCTGGTGTCTACGTGGCTTCTGCCCCCCTTGGGGGCAGGTGGGTCTAGAAAAATAGGCCCATCTGCCCCCAGGGGGGGCAGAAATGGCCAACAGGTCAATGCCCCCCTTGGGGGGGCGCCCCGTGCCCAAGGGGACGCCCCCCCACAAAAATAAACACATAAAAAAACATCCCTGGCGTTCTAGTGGTTTCTGCCCCCCTTGGGGGCAGATCAGCCTAAAAATAATAGGCTGATCTGTCTCCAAGGGGTGCAGAAATGGCCTGGGTACATGTGCCCCCAAAGTGGGGGGCGACCCTTGCCCAAGCCCCCCCATCCACTAACACACACACACACACACACTATCCCTGGTGTCTACGTGGCTTCTGCCCCCCTTGGGGGCAGGTGGGTCTAGAAAAATAGGCCTATCTGCCCCCAGGGGGGGCAGAAATGTCCAACAGGTCAATGCCCCCCTTGGGGGGGCGCCCCGTGCCCAAGGGGACGCCCCCCCACAAAAATAAACACATAAAAAAACATCCCTGGCGTTCTAGTGGTTTCTGCCCCCCTTGGGGGCAGATCAGCCTAAAAATAATAGGCTGATCTGTCTCCAAGGGGTGCAGAAATGGCCTGGGTACATGTGCCCCCAAAGTGGGGGGCGACCCTTGCCCAAGCCCCCCCCCCCATCCACTAACACACACACACACACACACTATCCCTGGTGTCTACGTGGCTTCTGCCCCCCTTGGGGGCAGGTGGGTCTAGAAAAATAGGCCCATCTGCCCCCAGGGGGGGCAGAAATGGCCAACAGGTCAATGCCCCCCTTGGGGGGGTGCCCCGTGCCCAAGGGGACGCCCCCCCACAAAAATAAACACATAAAAAAACATCCCTGGCGTTCTAGTGGTTTCTGCCCCCCTTGGGGGCAGATCAGCCTAAAAATAATAGGCTGATCTGTCTCCAAGGGGTGCAGAAATGGCCTGGGTACATGTGCCCCCAAAGTGGGGGGCGACCCTTGCCCAAACCCCCCCCCCATCCACTAACACACACACACACACACACTATCCCTGGTGTCTACGTGGCTTCTGCCCCCCTTGGGGGCAGGTGGGTCTAGAAAAATAGGCCCATCTGCCCCCAGGGGGGGCAGAAATGGCCAACAGGTCAATGCCCCCCTTGGGGGGGCGCCCCGTGCCCAAGGGGACGCCCCCCCACAGAAATAAACACATAAAAAAACATCCCTGGCGTTCTAGTGGTTTCTGCCCCCCTTGGGGGCAGATCAGCCTAAAAATAATAGGCTGATCTGCCCTCAAGGGGGGCAGAAATGGCCCTAAAAGACATGCCCCCCAAAGGGGAGCGACCCTTGCCCAAGGGGGCGCCCCCCCATCCACTACACACACAATCCCTGGTGCCTAAGTGGCTTCTGCCCCCCTTGGGGGCAGATGGACCTAAAAAAAATAGGCCGATTTGCCCCCAAGGGGGGTAGAAAAGGCCAACAGTTCTCTGCCCCCTTGGGGGGGGGCGCCCCTTGCCCAAGGGGCACCCCCCCCCACATAAATACACATAAAAATACAAAACCCTGGTGATCTAGTGTTTTCTGCCCCCCTTGGGGGCAGATCTGGCTAAAAAGTAGCCAATCTGCCCTCAAGGGGGGCAGAAATGGCCCTAAAGGACATGCCCCCCACAGGGGAGCGACCCTTGCCCAAGGGGGCGCCCCCCCATTCACTACACACACAATCCCTGGTGCCTAAGTGGCTTCTGCCCCCCTTGGGGGCAGATGGACCTAAAAAAAATAGGCCAATCTGCCCCCAAGGGGGGCAGAAAAGGCCAACAGTTCTCTGCCCCCTTGGGGGGGCGCCCCTTGCCCAAGGGGGCACCCCCCCAACATAAATGCACAGAAAATAAAAATCCCTGGTGATCCAGTGGTTTCTGCCCCCCTTGGGGGCAGATCCGCCTAAAAAGTAGGCCAATCTGCCCCCAAGGGGGGCAGAAATGGCCGTAACAAATTGCCCCCACAAGGGGAGCGACCCTTGCCCAAGGGGCCGCTCCCCGCCAACAAGAAACAGAAAGTACAACAAAAAAAAAAAATCCCTGGTGTCTAGTGGGCATTCCTGCTGCCCGATCGCAATGCGATCGGGCAGCAGGAATGCTCAAAGAGACACCGGGGGAAAGGAAAAGCCTTTCCTTTCCCCCGGTGCCTCTTTAGCCCAAACCCCCCACCCACCGGGAAGAGGAACTCACCTCTTCTCCGTTCGCCGCACAGGAAGCAAATGGCTTCCTGTGCGGCGAAATCCCCATAATGAAGTCAGCGCGCGATCGCGCGCTGACGTCATTATGGGGGGGTGGGGGGGGTCGGGGGTGGAAGGGGAAGGGCTTCCCCTTCCATCCCTGACTTTGGGGGGGTGGGGGGAAGCACACAGAGGGAGCGAGAGCGCTCCCTCTGGGCTGTGTGCCGAGGACGTAGTGGTTACGTCCTCGGCACAGCAGCACTGTGCCGCGGGACGTAACCACTACGTCCGCGGCACAGAAGGGGTTAAATAACATATCTTAATGCATGTATTCTGTTTTCATAATTTAATTATGCATAATTTTGACTATTTTAACCAACTTATATTTTTCAACAATTTATAAATAATGACATAATTTTCAACATTAAAAACGTTTCTAAAATTTCCAATAAAAATGAAATTGTAAAAAATAAGATAAAAATATGCAAAAATACAAATTTTACATTTTTAGTTTTTTAAATTTAAATATACTTTTTATTCTTCCCACAATTTCTACTTTGATATTTTCAATATTTTCAATAAAATACAAAGTTTTACAATTTAATATAATTTATCAACACATTCAAATTAATAATTTAACAAGTTACAATTATTAATTTCACGATATTAATTGCATATCATAAAAAATAACATTATATTTAAAATTCACTTTTTACAAATATCCCCACCATTGTCCCCTGAACACCAAACAGCCCACCACTAACAATATACATATATATATTGTTTACACATTAAGACAAGTAAAATTCAAAACATCAAACATTTCACAAATATTAAATTAACTTATTAAAGAGACAAATTAAAAAACTTAATAAACATCTACAATCAAAGTACAATCAAATATCCAAAAAATAACACTTAGAAAAGATATTATATAGAACTATATTTTCTGCAATAATAATAAACATAACACTTAGGGCATCATTACAACTTTGCCACTCCCGGGACTGTCATGCAGGAGGTGGCGGTCCGATGGCCAACAGGCTGGCAGAGAAGACTGCCAAATTGTGACATTGGTGGTGGTGCACACAGAACCCCGCCAAAGCATCGCCCGCACTGCCAGTGTGGTCAGACTGTCGCAGTCGATTGGAGCCACCACAAGTCCAGTGGAGTCTATGTTTCTGCCAGACTCATGACGAGATTGCACAACCCCAAGATTTCTCCCGCAGTCGAATCATCAAGGAACACTAGGCGGAAACAAACAGTATAAACGGAGACACTCACCGCCATACTTGTCCGGAGCTGCCATGAAACCACAATTGGATGTCATCCCGCTGCTCACAGAAAGACTATGGAATCATCGCCGACGAGGAAGAGAACAACCGTAACTATACATACTAACCTGTGACAGTTGTAAAATGTATCACAATTGGAACTCTTGTAGAACATGCCATAGTAAGGGGGGTGCAAGGGTAAACTCACACATAATAGTAGAGTGACACACACATTCACATATAGTGACACACATACACACTCACATACACCAACATATATGCAGCATGCACACTGCAGCCAGCACACGCACACACCATACGTCACTATCACACACTTATGCACGCCAACACAGCACAGGCCCAGACTCACAAATTCACATACAACATACGAACTCGTAACAACAACACCACAACCGCACAAATATAAACACATGTTAAACACTCGCAACCGACTCTAGCCAGGGGCTCCATACACATACAACACAATACACAACTGGCTGTGATGAAGCACACTCAATTACACCATCATACAATCTAGCAATCGACATACACATCACACACACGCACAGAACACCAAATCTATTATGCTATGCACAAGACATGCAGGCCCAAACAGTTTAAACACACAAAGCCACAGAGCACTACAACAAACACATATCAACACTGATGCAACACACCACCATGACAACAACATTTCAGCAATATACAGATACCCATCGTACAAAACACACCCTTTCCCTGCGGGAGAAAAGCATTACACACAACCGCACAGACTGTTCAGGCAATACTGGAAGCATCAAGCAGCACACACACACACACACATACTTCTACACAACCAATGTGAGGCAGGAAAAGCTCAAAGCTACGAAGGAAATGCAGGACAAAAATGTAACCAGAAAACCAACTACTAGTTGGTCATGATATATTATGGTTTCTGAGAAAGATAAAAGTCCAAGGCCATTGGCAAGTCCATACAAACAAAAGTCATTTGCACTAAAGGCATAAAATGGTGCCCCTACTTTCCTCCTGACCTTACGTGGGGAGGTGGGATGGAGATGGAGGGTTAGGGTTCAGGCTTGGGGAATGTTAAGTTTTGGCTTGGGAGCGGGTCGGATGTTTTTGGGACGGGTGGACTTCTTTTTAGAGTGTAGGGGCATGAGTTCTGGCGGGGAAGGTAATATGGGAGGCCCTGGATGTTTAAGGGATGGCCTTGTGATAGGGAAACAGATTTCCTAGGGATGTCACCGGGGGAGTTGAGAAAAGGTCAGACTCAAAAGGAAACATTTCATAGGCACACAGGGATGGTCTTCAGAAGGGGGTTTGGGTATGGAGGGTGAGGGAGTGGTTGCATGACATTTAGAAGTGGATGTCTTGGGAGTGTGTTTGTGGGAGGTGTACATGTGGGTGGTGGGTGTCTGTTGGGTGGGTGAGTGAAGGTGTTTATGTCTCTTGGGCTGAGAGGGGGTGGACGTGCTGGGGATGCCGTGGTGGTTAGGCGACATTCTATTGGGGTGGTGACTGCAGGTATAGTGGATTTCCTGCATGTAGGCGTGTCAATTTTTGTGGTATCTGCATGTGTGGTGACTAGGGGGAATGTTTGAGGGTCTGCTGGGGTTATGTCTCTTGGTAGGATAGGTGTGGTGACTGGATCACTTTATGATAGTGTGGTAGGTGCTGTGTCTGTGTTTTTGGGGGAGTGGGGGTATCAGGGAAGGTCGTGACTGTTGCTGTGTCTGCAGGTGGATGTTGTCTGTGTGCATGTTGGTGGTGTGTCTTCTGGAGCTTATTTTTGTCCTTGGATGTTGAGGTGGATTCATGCCTGTCTGTGTGCTTTGGCTCGGTCGGGTGAAGGGGGTATTTGGACTTGGAAGAGGACTGTGGAGGGGGACGGTAGACAAGGGGTGACTGACTGCCGTCATTGTGGAGGCCAGAGAGTGAAATGATCTTTGTAGGCCAGCAACTGCACTGTGAATGCCCTCCAGGAACCCATTGTTCTGTTGGATTTGAGTTGTCAGTCCCTGAATGGCATGCACGATGGTTGACTGACTCATAGAGGTTGACCTGAGGAGGTCAATAGCCTCCTTACTAAGGCCAGCAGGGCTAACAGGGGCTTGGGCAGAGGGGCCTGTGGCAAAGGAGACGCACACCTTCTTGCATGGGGAGGCACGGCCAACTGGGTGGGGTGCTCCAGGGAGGGCAGTGATAGAATGGGGGATGGCGGACAGAGATGGTACTGTGGTGCCCCAGATGGGTCCGTCACCACTTGGAAGAAGCCACTGGAGGAGGATTCTGAGGAACATGTACTGTATCCAGTCTCTTTCATGGCACTTCCCTCGCCCTCTGGGCCACTGGGTCCTTTGCTGTCGGTGTTCTCGTGACTGGGGGCCCCAAACAAGAAGCTTCCCCACTCGGCTGTGGACCATTTCCTTTGCCTGCCAGTGCTGATGCTGAAAAACAGAAAGTCAGGTATTGTCATCACAGTCACAAGATAACACTTCAATTCTTTTCAGAATATATATTCCCAACAACAGAACTTATACCAGTGATAGAAATAATAAAAATATAATTTTACCTTTAAACAACATTTAAATAAATAAGCCTGTACTATATCACTGTGCAAAAAACCCTCTTAAATTACATATCTTAATGCATGTATCCTGTTTTCATAATTTAATTATGCATAATTATGACTATTTTAACCAACTTATATTTTCCAACAATTTATGAATAATGACATAATTTTCAACATTAAAAATGTTTCTAAAATTTCCAATAAAAATGAAATTGTAAGAAATAAAATAACAATATGCAAAAATACAAATTTTACATTTTTAGTTTATTAAATTTAAATATACTTTTAATTCTTCCCACAGTTTCTATTTTGATATTTTCAATATTTTCAATAAAATACAAAGTTTTACAATTTAATATAATTTATCAACACATTAAAATTAGTAATTTAACAAGTTACAATTATTAATTTCACTATATTAATTGCATATCATAAAAAATAACATTATATTTAAAATTCACTTTTTACAAATATCCCCACCGTTGTCCCCTGTACACCAAACAGCCCACCACTAACAATATACATATATATAATTGTTTACACATTAAGACAAGTAAAATTCAAAACATCAAACATTTCACAAATATTAAATTAACTTACTAAAGAGACAAATTAAAAAACTTAATAAACACCTACAATGAAAGTACAATCAAATATGCAAACAAATAACACTTAGAAAAGATATTATATAGAACTATATTTTCTGCAATAATAATAAACATAACACTTAGGGCATCATTACAACTTTGCCAGTCCCTGGACTGTCATGCAGGAGGTGGCGGTCCGACGGCCAACAGGCTGGCAGAGAAGACTGCCAAATTGTGACATTGGCGGTGGTGCACACAGAACCCCGCCAAAGCACCGCCCGCACCGCCAGTGTGGTCAGACTGTCGCAGTCGATTGGAGCCACCACAAGTCCAGTGCAGCCTATGTTTCTGCCAGACTCATTACGAGATTGCACAACCCCAGTATTTCTCCCGCAGTCAGATCACCAAGGAACACTAGGCGGAAACAAACAGTATAAAAGGAGACACTCACCGCATACTTGTCCGGAGCTGCCATGAAACCACAATTGGATGTCATCCCGCTGCTCACAGAAAGACAATGGAATCCTCGCCGACGAGGAAGACAACAACCGTAACTATACACACTAACTTGTGACAGTTGTAAAATGTATCACAATTGGAACTCTTGTAGAACATACCATAGGGAGGGGTGTGCAAGGGCTATACTCACACATAATAGTACAGTGACACACACATTCACATACAGTGACACACATACACACTCACATACACCAACATATATGCAGCATGCACACTGCAGCCAGCACACGCAAACATCACACGTCAATATCACACACTTATGCACGCCAACACAGCACAGGCCCAGCCTCACAAATTCACATACAACATACGAACTCGTAACAACAACACCACAACCGCACAAATATAAACACATGTTAAACACTCGCAACCAACTCTAGCCAGGGGCTCCATACACATACAACACAATACACAACTGTCTGTGATGAAGCACACTCAATTACACCATCATACAATCTAGCAATCGACATACACATCACACACACGCACAGAACACCAAATCTATTATGCTATGCAGAAGACATGCAGGCCCAAACAGTCTAAACACACAAAGCCACAGAGCACTACAACAAACACATATCAACACTGATGCAACACACCACCATGACAACAACATTTCAGCTATATACAGATACCCATCGTACAAAACACACCCTATCCCTGGTGGAGAAATGCATTACACACAACCGCACAGACTGTTCAGACAATACCGGAAGCATCAAGCAGCACACACACACACATACTTCTACACAACCAATGTGAGGCAGGAACAACTGAAACCTACAAAGGAAATGCAGGACAAAAATGTAACCAGAAAACCAACAACTAGTTGGTCATAATATATTATGGTTTCTGAGAAAGATAAAAGTCCAAGCCCATTGGCCAGTCCATATAAACAAAAGTCATTTGCACCAAAGGCACAAAATGGTGCCCCTACTTTCCTCCTGACCTTACGTGGGGAGATGGCATGGAGATGGAGGGTTTTGGCTCAGGCTTGGGGGGTATTAAGTTTTGGCTTGGGAGTGGGTCGGATGTTTTTGAGACAGGTGGACTTCTTTTTAGAATGGAGGGGCATGCGTTCTGGCTGGGAGGGTAATATGGGGGCGCCTTGGATGTGGAAGGGATGGCCTTGTGATAGGGAAACAGATTTCCTAGGGATGTCACCGGGGGAGTTGAGAAAAGGTCAGACTCAAAAGGAAACATTTCATAGGCACACAGGGATGGTCTTCAGAAGGGGGTTTGGGTATAGAGGGTGAGGGAGTGGTTGTATGACATTCAGAAGTGGATGTCTTGGGAGTTTGTTTGTAGGATATGTACTTGTGGGTGGTGGGTGTCTGTTGGGTGGGTGAGTGAGTGAGGGTGTTTATGTCTCTTGGGCTGAGAGGGGGTGGAAGTGCTGGGGATGCCGTGGTGGGTAGGCGACTGTCTGTTGGGGTGGTGACTGCAGGTATAGTGGATTTCCTGCATGTAGGCGTGTCAATGGTTGTGGTGTCTGCATGTGTGGTGACTTGGGGGAATGTTTGAGGGTCTGCTGGGGTGCAGTCTCTTGGTAGGATAGGTGTGGTGACTGGATCTCTTTATGATAGTGTGGTAGGTGCTGTGTCTGTGTTTTTGGGGTGGTATGCGTATCAGGGAAGGTCGTGACTGTTGCTGTGTCTGCAGGTGGATGTTGTCTGTGTGCATGTTGGTGGTGTGTCTTCTGGAGCTTATTTTTGTCCTTGGATGTTGAGGTGGATTCATGCCTGTCTGTGTGCTTTGGCTCGGTCGGGTGAATGGGGTATTTGGACTTGGAAGAGGACTGTGGAGGGGGACGGTAGACAAGGGGTGACTGACTGCCGTCATTGTGGAGGCCAGAGAGTGAAATGATCTTTGTAGGCCAGCAAGTGCACTGTGAATGCCCTCCAGGAACCCATTGTTCTGTTGGATTTGAGTTGTCAGTCCCTGAATGGCATGCACAACCTGAGGAGGTCAATAGCCTCCTTACTAAGGCCAGCAGGGCTAACAGGGGCTTGGGCAGAGGGGCCTGTGGCAAAGGAGACGCACACCTTCTTGGATGGGGAGGCACAGCCAACTGGGTGGGGTGCTCCAGGGAGGGCAGTGATAGAATGGGGGATGGCGGACAGAGATGGTACTGTGGTGGCCCCAGATGGGTCCGTCACCACTTGGAAGAAGCCACTGGAGGAGGATTCTGAGGAAGATGTACTGTATCCAGTCTCTTTCATGGCACTTCCCTCGCCCTCTGGGCCACTGGGTCCTTTGCTGTCGGTGTTCTCGTGACCGGGGGCCCCATGACCAGAAGCTTCCCCACTCGGCTGTGGACCATTTCCTTTGCCTGCCAGTGCTGATGCTGAAAAACAGAAAGTCAGGTATTGTCATCACAGTCACAAGATAACACTTCCATTCTTTTCAGAATATATATTCCCAACAACAGAACTTATGCCAGTGATAGAAATAATAAAAAAATAATTTTACCTTTAAACAACATTTAAATAAATAAGCCTGTACTATATCACTGTGCAAAAAACCCTCTTAAATTACATATCTTAATGCATGTATCCTGTTTTCATAATTTAATTATGCATAATTATGACTATTTTAACCAACTTATATTTTCCATCAATTTATGAATAATGACATAATTTTCAACATTAAAAACGTTTCTAAAATTTGCAATAAAAATGAAATTGTAAGAAATAAAATAAAAATATGCAAAAATACAAATTTTACATTTTTAGTTTATTAACTTTAAGTATACTTTTTATTCTTCCCACAATTTCTACTTTGATATTTTCAATATTTTCAATAAAATACAAAGTTTTACAATTTAATATAATTTATCAACACATTAAAATTAATAATTTAACAAGTTACAATTATTAATTTCACTATATTAATTGCATATCATAAAAAATAACATTATATTTAAAATTCACTTTTTACAAATATCCCCACCGTTGTCCCCTGTACACCAAACAGCCCACCACTATCTATATACATATATATATTGTTTACACATTAAGACAAGTAAAATTCAAAACATCAAACATTTCACAAATATTAAATTAACTTATTAAAGAGACAAATTAAAAAACTTAATAAACATCTACAGTCAAAGTACAATCAAATATACAAAAAATAACGCTTAGAAAAGATATTATGTAGAACTATATTTTCTGCAATAATAATAAACATAACACTTAGGGCATCATTACAACTTTGCCAGTCCCGGGACTGTCATGCAGGAGGTGGCGGTCCGATGGCCAACAGGCTGGCAGAGAAGACTGCCAAATTGTGACATTGGTGGTGGTGCACACAGAACCCCGCCAAAGCACCGCCCGCACCGCCAGTGTGGTCAGACTGTCGCAGTCGATTGGAGCCACCACAAGTCCAGTGGAGCCTATGTTTCTGCCAGACTCATGACGAGATTGCACAACCCCAAGATTTCTCCCGCAGTCGGATCATCAAGGAACACTAGGCGGAAACAAACAGTATAAACGGAGACACTCACCGCCATACTTTTCCGGAGCTGCCATGAAACCACAATTGGATGTCATCCCGCTGCTCACAGAAAGACTATGGAATCATCGCCGACGAGGAAGAGAACAACCGTAACTATACACACTAACCTGTGACAGTTGTAAAATGTATCACAATTGGAACTCTTGTAGAACATGCCATAGGAAGGGGGGTGCAAGGGCTAAACTCACACATAATAGTAGAGTGACACACACATTCACATATAGTGACACACATACACACTCACATACACCAACATATATGCAGCATGCACACTGCAGCCAGCACACGCACACACCATACGTCACTATCACACACTTATGCACGCCAACACAGCACAGGGCCAGACTCACAAATTCACATACAACATACGAACTCGTAACAACAACACCACAACCGCACAAATATAAACACATGTTAAACACTCGCAACCGACTCTAGCCAGGGGCTCCATACACATACAACACAATACACAACTGTCTGTGATGAAGCACACTCAATTACACCATCATACAATCTAGCAATCGACATACACATCACACACACGCACAGAACACCAAATCTATTATGCTATGCACAAGACATGCAGGCCCAAACAGTCTAAACACACAAAGCCACAGAGCACTACAACAGACACATATCAACACTGATGCAACACACCACCATGACAACAACATTTCAGCTATATACAGATACCCATCGTACAAAACACACCCTTTCCCTGCGGGAGAAATGCATTACACACAACCGCACAGACTGTTCAGACAATACCGGAAGCATCAAGAAGCACACACACACACATACTTCTACACAACCAATGTGAGGCAGGAACAACTGAAACCTACGAAGGAAATGCAGGACAAAAATGTAAGCAGAAAACCAACAACTAGTTGGTCATAATATATTATGGTTTCTGAGAAAGATAAAAGTCCAAGGCCATTGGCCAGTCCATATAAACAAAAGTCATTTGCACCAAAGGCACAAAATGGTGCCCCTACTTTCCTCCTGACCTTACATGGGGAGATGGGATGGAGATGGAGGGTTTTGGCTCAGGCTTGGGGGGTGTTAAGTTTTGGCTTGGGAGCGGGTCGGATGTTTTTGAGACGGGTGGACTTCTTTTTAGAGTGGAGGGGCATGCGTTCTGGCTGGGAGGGTAATAATGGAGGCCTTGGATGTGGAAGGGATGGCCTTGTGATAGGGAAACAGATTTCCTAGGGATGTCACCGGGGGAGTTGAGAAAAGGTCAGACTCGAAAAGAAACATTTTATAGGCACACAGGGATGGTCTTCAGAAGGGGGTTTGGGTATGGAGGGTGAGGGAGTGGTTGTATGACATTCAGAAGTGGATGTCTTGGGAGTTTGTTTGTGGGAGATGTACTTGTGGGTGGTGGGTGTCTGTTGGGTGGGTGAGTGAGGGCGTTTATGTCTCTTGGGCTGAGAGGGGGCGGACGTGCTGGGGATGCAGTGGTGGGTAGGCGACTGTCTGTTGGGGTGGTGACTGCAGGTATAGTGGATTTCCTGCATGTAGGCATGTCAATGGTTGTGGTGTCTGCATGTGTGGTGCCTGGGGGGAATGTTTGAGGGTCTTCTTGGGTGCTGTCTCCTGGTAGGATAGGTGTGGTGACTGGATCACTTTATGATAGTGTGGTAGGTGCTGTGTCTGTGTTTTTGGGGTGGTGGGGGTATCAGGGCAGGTCGTGACTGTTACTGTGTCTGCAGGTGGATGTTGTCTGTGTGCATGTTGGTGGTGTGTCTTCTGGAGCTTATTTTTGTCCTTGGATGTTGCGGTGGATGCATACCTGTCTGTATGCTTTGACTCGGTCGGGTGAAGGGGGTATTTGGACTTGGACGAGGACTGTGGAGGGGGACGGTAGACAAGGGGTGACTGACTGCCGTCAGTGTGGAGGCCAGAGAGTGAAATGATCTTTGTAGGCCAGCAAGTTCACTGTGAATGCCCTCCAGGAACCCATTGTTCTGTTGGATTTGAGTTGTCAGTCCCTGGATGGCATGCAGAATAGTTGACTGACTCATAGAGGTTGACCTGAGGAGGTCAATAGCCTCCTTACTAAGGCCAGCAGGGCTAACAGGGGTTTGGGCAGAGGGGCCTGTTGCAAAGGAGACACACACCTTCTTGGATGGGCAGGTACAGCCAACTGGGTGGGGTGCTGAAGGGACGGCAGTGATAGAATGGGGGATGGCGGACAGAGATGGTGCTGTGGTGGTCCCAGATGGGTCCGCCACCACTAGGAAGAAGCCACTGGAGGAGGATTCTGAAGAAGATGTACTGTATCCAGTCTCTTTCATGGCACTTCCCTCGCCCTGTGGGCTACTGGGTCCCTTGCTGTCGGTGTTCTCGTGACTGGGGGTCCCATGACCAGAAGCTTCCCCACTCGGCTGTGCCCCATTTCGTTTGCCTGCCAGTGCTGATGCTGAAAAACAGAAAGTCAGGTATTGTCATCACATTCACAAGATAACACTTCCATTCTTTTCAGAATATATATTCCAAACAACAGAACTTATACCAGTGATAGAAATAATAAAAATATCATTTTACCTTTAAACAACATTTAAATAAATAAACCTGTACCATATCACTGTGCAAAAAACCCTCTTAAATAACATATCTTAATGCATGTATTCTGTTTTCATAATTTAATTATGCATAATTTTGACTATTTTAACCAACTTATATTTTTCAACAATTTATAAATAATGACATAATTTTCAACATTAAAAACGTTTCTAAAATTTCCAATAAAAATGAAATTGTAAAAAATAAGATACAAATATGCAAAAATACAAATTTTACATTTTTAGTTTTTTAAATTTAAATATACTTTTTATTCTTCCCACAATTTCTACTTTGATATTTTCAATATTTTCAATAAAATACAAAGTTTTACAATTTAATATAATTTATCAACACATTCAAATTAATAATTTAACAAGTTACAATTATTAATTTCACGATATTAATTGCATATCATAAAAAATAACATTATATTTAAAATTCACTTTTTACAAATATCCCCACCGTTGTCCCCTGAACACCAAACAGCCCACCACTAACAATATACATATATATATTGTTTACACATTAAGACAAGTAAAATTCAAAACATCAAACATTTCACAAATATTAAATTAACTTATTAAAGAGACAAATTAAATAACTTAATAAACATCTACAATCAAAGTACAATCAAATATCCAAAAAATAACACTTAGAAAAGATATTATATAGAACTATATTTTCTGCAATAATAATAAACATAACACTTAGGGCATCATTACAACTTTGCCACTCCCGGGACTGTCATGCAGGAGGTGGCGGTCCGATGGCCAACAGGCTGGCAGAGAAGACTGCCAAATTGTGACATTGGTGGTGGTGCACACAGAACCCCGCCAAAGCATCGCCCGCACTGCCAGTGTGGTCAGACTTTCGCAGTCGATTGGAGCCACCACAAGTCCAGTGGAGCCTATGTTTCTGCCAGTCTCATGACGAGATTGCACAACCCCAAGATTTCTCCCGCAGTCGAATCATCAAGGAACACTAGGCGGAAACAAACAGTATAAACGGAGACACTCACCGCCATACTTGTCCGGAGCTGCCATGAAACCACAATTGGATGTCATCCCGCTGCTCACAGAAAGACTATGGAATCATCGCCGACGAGGAAGAGAACAACCGTAACTATACACACTAACCTGTGACAGTTGTAAAATGTATCACAATTGGAACTCTTGTAGAACATGCCATAGGAAGGGGGGTGCAAGGGCTAAACTCACACATAATAGTAGAGTGACACACACATTCACATATAGTGACACACATACACACTCACATACACCAACATATATGCAGCATGCACACTGCAGCCAGCACACGCACACACCATACGTCACTATCACACACTTATGCACGCCAACACAGCACAGGCCCAGACTCACAAATTCACATACAACATACGAACTCGTAACAACAACACCACAACCGCACAAATATAAACACATGTTAAACACTCGCAACCGACTCTAGCCAGGGGCTCCATACACATACAACACAATACACAACTGTCTGTGATGAAGCACACTCAATTACACCATCATACAATCTAGCAATCGACATACACATCACACACATGCACAGAACACCAAATCTATTATGCTATGCACAAGACATGCAGGCCCAAACAGTCTAAACACACAAAGCCACAGAGCACTACAACAAACACATATCAACACTGATGCAACACACCACCATGACAACAACATTTCAGCTATATACAGATACCCATCGTACAAAACACACCCTTTCCCTGCGGGAGAAATGCATTACACACAACCGCACAGACTGTTCAGACAATACCGGAAGCATCAAGAAGCACACACACACACATACTTCTACACAACCAATGTGAGGCAGGAACAACTCAAAGCTACGAAGGAAATGCAGGACAAAAATGTAACCAGAAAACCAACAACTAGTTGGTCATGATATATTATGGTTTCTGAGAAAGATAAAAGTCCAAGGCCATTGGCAAGTCCGTACAAACAAAAGTCATTTGCACTAAAGGCACAAAATGGTGCCCCTACTTTCCTCCTGACCTTACGTGGGGAGGTGGGATGGAGATGGAGGGTTTGGGTTCAGGCTTGGGGGATGTTAAGTTTTGGCTTGGGAGTGGGTCGGATGTTTTTGTGACGGGTGGACTTCTTTTTAGAGTGGAGGGGCATGAGTTCTTGCGGGGAAGGTAATATGGGAGGCCTTGGATGTTTAAGGGATGGCCTTGTGATAGGGAAACAGATTTCCTAGGGATGTCACCGGGGGAGTTGAGAAAAGGTCAGACTCAAAAGGAACCATTTCATAGGCACACAGGGATGGTCTTCAGAAGGGGGTTTGGGTATGGAGGGTGAGGGAGTGGTTGCATGACATTTAGAAGTGGATGTCTTGGGAGTGTGTTTGTGGGAGGTGTACTTGTGGGTGGTGGGTGTCTGTTGGGTGGGTGAGTGAGGGTGTTTATGTCTCTTGGGCTGAGAGGGGGTGGACGTGCTGGGGATGCTGTGGTGGGTAGGCGACATTCTGTTGGGGTGGTGACTGCAGGTATAGTGGATTTCCTGCATGTAGGCGTGTCAATTTTTGTGGTATCCGCATGTGTGGTGACTAGGGGGAATGTCTGAGGGTCTGCTGGGGTTATGTCTCTTGGTAGGATAGGTGTGGTGACTGGATCACTTTATGATAGTGTGGTAGGTGCTGTGTCTGTGTTTTTGGGGGAGTGAGGGTATCAGGGAAGGTCGTGACTGTTGCTGTGTTTGCAGGTGGATGTTGTCTGTGTGCATGTTGGTGGTGTATCTTCTGGAGCTTATTTTTGTCCTTGGATGTTGAGGTGGATTCATGCCTGTCTGTGTGCTTTGGCTCGGTCGGGTGAAGGGGGTATTTGGACTTGGAAGAGGACTGTGGAGGGGGACGGTAGACAAGGGGTGACTGACTGCCGTCATTGTGGAGGCCAGAGAGTGAATTGATCTTTGTAGGCCAGCAAGTGCACTGGGAATGCCCTCCAGGAACCCATTGTTCTGTTGGATTTGAGTTGTCAGTCCCTGAATGGCATGCACGATGGTTGACTGACTCATAGGGGTTGACCTGAGGAGGTCAATAGCCTCCTTACTAAGGCCAGCAGGGCTAACAGGGGCTTGGGCAGAGGGGCCTGTGGCAAAGAAGACGCACACCTTCTTGGATGGGGAGGCACGGCCAACTGGGTGGGGTGCTCCAGGGAGGGCAGTGATAGAATGGGGGATGGCGGACAGAGATGGGTCCGTCACCACTTGGAAGAAGCCACTGGAGGAGGATTCTGAGGAAGATGTACTGTATCCAGTCTCTTTCATGGCACTTCCCTCGCCCTCTGAGCCACTGGGTCCTTTGCTGTCGGTGTTCTCGTGACTGGGGGCCCCATGACCAGAAGCTTCCCCACTCGGCTGTGGACCATTTCCTTTGCCTGCCAGTGCTGATGCTGAAAAACAGAAAGTCAGGTATTGTCATCACAGTCACAAGATAACACTTCCATTCTTTTAAGAATATATATTCCCAACAACAGAACTTATACCAGTGATAGAAATAATAAAAATATAATTTTACCTTTAAACAATATTTAAATAAGTAAGCCTGTACTATATCACTGTGCAAAAAACCCTCTTAAATTACATATCTTAATGCATGTATCCTGTTTTCATAATTTAATTATGCATAATTATGACTATTTTAACCAACTTATATTTTCCAACAATTTATGAATAATGACATAATTTTCAACATTAAAAATGTTTCTAAAATTTCCAATAAAAATGAAATTGTAAGAAATAAAATAACAATATGCAAAAATACAAATTTTACATTTTTAGTTTATTAAATTTAAATATACTTTTAATTCTTCCCACAGTTTCTATTTTGATATTTTCAATATTTTCAATAAAATACAAAGTTTTACAATTTAATATAATTTATCAACACATTAAAATTAGTAATTTAACAAGTTACAATTATTAATTTCACTATATTAATTGCATATCATGAAAAATAACATTATATTTAAAATGCACTTTTTACAAATATCCCCACCGTTGTCCCCTGTACACCAAACAGCCCACCACTAACAATATACATATATATAATTGTTTACACATTAAGACAAGTAGAATTCAAAACATCAAACATTTCACAAATATTAAATTAACTTACTAAAGAGACAAATTAAAAAACTTAATAAACACCTACAATCAAAGTACAATCAAATATGCAAACAAATAACACTTAGAAAAGATATTATATAGAACTATATTTTCTGCAATAGTAATAAACATAACACTTAGCGCATCATTACAACTTTGCCAGTCCCGGGACTGTCATGCAGGAGGTGGCGGTCCGACGGCCAACAGGCTGGCAGAGAAGACTGCCAAATTGTGACATTGGCGGTGGTGCACACAGAACCCCGCCAAAGCACCGCCCGCACGGCAAGTGTGGTCAGACTGTCACAGTCGATTTGAGCCACCACAACTCCAGTGCAGCCTATGTTTCTGCCAGACTCATTACGAGATTGCACAACCCCAGTATTTCTCCTGCAGTCAGATCACCAAGGAACACTAGGCGGAAACAAACAGTATAAAAGGAGACACTCACCGCCATACTTGTCCGGAGCTGCCATGAAACCACAATTGGATGTCATCCCGCTGCTCACAGAAAGACAATGGAATCCTCGCCGACGAGGAAGACAACAACCGTAACTATACACACTAACTTGTGACAGTTGTAAAATGTATCACAATTGGAACTCTTGTAGAACATGCCATAGGGAGGGGGGTGCAAGGGCTATACTCACACATAATAGTACAGTGACACACACATTCACATACAGTGACACACATACACACTCACATACACCAACATATATGCAGCATGCACACTGCAGCCAGCACATGCACACACCATACGTCACTATCACACACTTATGCACGCCAACACAGCACAGGCCCAGACTCATAAATTCACATACAACATACGAACTCGTAACAACAACACCACAACCGCACAAATATAAACACATGTTAAACACTCGCAACCGACTCTAGCCAGGGGCTCCATACACATACAACACAATACACAACTGTCTGTGATGAAGCACACTCAATTACACCATCATACAATCTAGCAATCGACATACACATCACACACACGCACAGAACACCAAATCTATTATGCTATGCACAAGACATGCAGGCCCAAACAGTCTAAACACACAAAGCCACAGAGCACTACAACAAACACATATCAACACTGATGCAACACCACCATGACAACAACATTTCAGCTATATATAGATACCCATCGTACAAAACACACCCTTTCCCTGGGGGAGAAATGCATTACACACAACCGTACAGACTGTTCAGACAATACCGGAAGCATCAAGCAGCACACACACACACATACTTCTACACAACCAGTGTGAGGCAGGAACAACTGAAACCTACGAAGGAAATGCAGGACAAAAATGTAACCAGAAAACCAACAACTAGTTGGTCATAATATATTATGGTTTGTGAGAAAGATAAAAGTCCAAGGCCATTGGCCAGTCCATATAAACAAAAGTCATTTGCACCAAAGGCACAAAATGGTGCCCCTACTTTCCTCCTGACCTTACGTGGGGAGATGGGATGGAGATGGAGGGTTTTGGCTCAGGCTTGGGGGGTGTTAAGTTTTGGCTTGGGAGCGGGTCGGGTGTTTTTGAGACAGGTGGACTTCTTTTTAGAGTGGAGGGGCATGCGTTCTGGCTGGGAGGGTAATATGGGAGGCCTTGGATGTGGAAGGGATGGCCTTGTGATAGGGAAACAGATTTCCTAGGGATGTCACGGGGGAGTTGAGAAAAGGTCAGACTCAAAAGGAAACATTTTATAGGCACAAAGGGATGGTCTTCAGAAGGGGGTTTGGGTATGGAGGGTGAGGGAGTGGTTGTATGACATTCAGAAGTGGATGTCTTGGGAGTTTGTTTGTGGGAGGTGTACTTGTGGGTGGTGGGTGTCTGTTGGGTGGGTGAGTGAGGGCGTTTATGTCTCTTGGGCTGAGAGGGGGAGGACGTGCTGGGGATGCCATGGTGGGTAGGCAGCTGTCTTTTGGGGTGGTGACTGCAGGTAGGCGTGTTAGTGGTTGTGGTGTCTGCATGTGTGGGGACTGGGGTGAATGTCTAAGAGTCTGCTGGGGTGCTATCTCTGGGTAGGTTAGGTGTGATGACTGGATCACTGAATGATAGTGTAGTAGGTGCTGTGTCTGTGGTGTTGGGGTGGTGGGTATCATGGCAGGTCATGACTGTTCCTGTGTCTGCAGGTGAATGTTCTCTGTGTGCATGCTGGTGGTGTGTCTTGTGGTGCTTATTTTTGTCCTTGGATGTTTAGGTAGATGCATGCCTGTCTGTGTGCTTTGGCTGGGTCAAGGGAAGGGGGAATTGGACTGGGAATAGGAATGTTGAAGGGGGACGGTAGACAAGGGGTGACTGACCACCGTCAGTATGGAGGCCAGAGCCTGAAATGATCTTTGTAGGGCAGCAAGTGCACTGTGAATGCCCTCCACTAACGCATTGTTCTGTTGGATTTCAGTTTCCAGTCCCTGGATGGCTTTCACAAAGGTTGACTGACCCACAGAGATTGACCTCAGGAGGTCAATAGCCTCCTCACTAAGGGCAGCAGGGCTAAAAGGGGCTAGGGCAGAGGTGCCTGTGGCGAAGGAGATGCCCACCTTCTAGGATGGATGGCCACGGCCAAGTGAATGGGGTGCTACAGAGAAGGGCGGTGATAGAATGGGGGATTGCGGAAAGAGATGGTAGTTGGGTGGTCCCAAATGGGTTGTCACCACTATGAAAAGGCCACTGAAGGAGGATTCTGAAGAAGATGTACTGGATCCAGTGTCCCTCATGGCACTTTCCTCACCCTCTGGGCCACTGGCTCCCTTTTGTCCCATGACCAGAAGCTACCCCACTCGGCTGTGCCCCTTCTCCTTTGCCTGCCAGTGCTGATGCTGAAAAGCAGAAAGTCAGGTATGGTCATCACATTCACAAGATAACACTTCCATTTATTTCAGAATATATATTCCCAACAACAGAACTCATTCCAGTGATAGAAATAATAAAAATCTCATTATTTCTTTAAACAACATTTAAATAAATAAACCTATACCATATCACTATGCATAAAACACTCTTAAATATCATATCATAATGCATGTATTCTGTTTTCATAATTTAATTATGCATAATTTTGACTATTTTAACCAACTTATATTTTCCAACAATTTATGAATAATGACATAATTTTCAACATTAAAAACGTTTCTAAAATTTCCAATAAAAATGAAATTGTAAGAAATAAAATAAAAATATGCAAAAATACAAATTTTGCATTTTTAGTTTATTAAATTTAAATATACTTTTTATTTTTCCCACAATTTCTACTTTGATATTTTCAATATTTTCAATAAAATACAAAGTTTTACAATTTAATATAATTTATCAACACATTAAAATTAATAATTTAACAAGTTACAATTATTAATTTCACTATATAATTGCATATCATAAAAAATAACATTATATTTAAAATTCACTTTTTACAAATATCCCCACCGTTGTCCCCTGTACACCAAACAGCCCACCACTATCTATATACATATATGTATTGTTTACACATTAAGACAAGTAAAATTCAAAACTTCAAACATTTCACAAATATTAAATTAACTTATTAAAGAGACAAATTAAAAAATAAATAAACACCTACAATCAAAGTACAATAAAATATACATAAAATAAAACTTACAAAAGATATTATATAGACAATATTTTCCAAAACAATATTTTCTGCACAGATAATAAACAAAAGACTTAGGCCCGTATTTATACTTTTTGACGCTAAACTGCGCTAACGCAGTTTAGCGTCAAAAAATTTTGCGACGGCTAACGCCATTCTGAAGCACCATGCGGGCGCCGTATTTATTGAATGGCGTTAGCCGGCGCAAGCAGACATGCTGCCTGGTGTGCGTGGAAAAAAAACACGTACACCAGGCAGCGCCGGCGTAGGGAAAAATGGCGTTAGGGCGTCTTAAAAATGGCGCAAGTCAGGTTGACGCTAAAAAATCGTCTTAACCCGATTTGCGCCATTTTAAACGACGCCCAGACGCCATTTACATGACTCCTGTCTTAGTAAAGACAGGAGTCATGCCCCCTTGCCCAATGGCCATGCCCAGGGGACTTCTGTCCCCTGGGCATGGTCATTGGGCATTGTGGCATGTAGGGGGGCACAAATCAGGCCCCCCTATGCCAAAAAAAAATATTTTTAAAAAAAATGTATACTTACCTGAACTTACCTGAATGTCCCTGGGGTGGGTCCCTCCATCCTTGGGTGTCCTCCTGGGGTGGGCAAGGGTGGCAGGGGGGGTCCCTGGGGGCATGGGAGGGCAGCTGTGGGCTCATTCTGAGCCCACAGGTCCCTTAACGCCTGCCCTGACCCAGGCGTTAAAAAGTGGCGCAAATGCGGGGTTTTCGGCCCCGCCAACTCCCGGGCGTGATTTTTGCCGGGGAGTATAAATACGACGCATTTGCGTCGCAGTCATTTTTTTGGACGGGAACGCCTACCTTGCATCTCATTAACGCAAGGAAGGCGTTCACGCTAAAAAATGACGCTCTTTACTCATACTTTGGCGCTAGACGCGTCTAGCGCCAAAGTATAAATATGGCGTTAGTTTTGCGCCAAATTTGCGTCGAAAAAAACTACGCTAATTCGGCGCAAACGGAGTATAAATATGCCCCTTAGGGCCTCATCACGACTTTGCCGGTTCGAGGACTGCCATGCAGGAGGTGGCGGTCCAACCGCCAACAGCCTGGCAGAGAAGACCGCCAAATTATGACATTGGCAGTGGTGCACACAGAACCCATCCAAAGCACCGCCTGCACCGCCATTGTGCTCTAACCTTCGCAGTCGATTTGAGCCACACGAGTCCACCAGACTCATTACGAGGTTGCACACCCCCAAGATTTCTACTGCGGTCAGACCACCAAGGAACACTAGGCTGAAACAAACACTATAAAAGGAGACACTCACCGCTATACTCGTCCGGAGCTGCCATGAAACCATAATTGGATGTCTTCCCGCTGCTCCTGCTCACAGAAAGACAATGGAATCATCGCCGACGAGGAAGACAACAACCGTAAGTATACACACTCACTTGTGACAGTTATAAAATGTATAGATTGGAACTCTTACATAACACACCATAAGGAGGGGTTGCAAGGGCTATACTCACACATAATAGTACAGTGACACACACATTCACATACAGTGACACACACACTCACATACACCCACAGATATGCACCATGCATACTGCAGCAAGCACACGCACACGCCACACGTCAATAACACACACTTATGCACACCAACACAGCACAGGCCCAGACTCACAAATTCACCTACAACATATGAACTTGTAACAACAACAATACAACCGCACAAATATAAACACATATTAAACACTCGCAACCAACACTAGCCAGGGACTCCATACACATACAACACAATACACAACTGTCTGTGATGAAACACACACAATTACAACATCATACAACCTAGCATTTGGCATAAACATCGCACACAAACAGAACACCAAACCTATTATGCAATGCACATGACACACAGGCCCAAACAGTCTAAACACACAAAGCCACACAGCACTACAACAAACACATATCAACACTAATGCAACACACCACATGACAACAACATTTCAGCTACATACACATATCCATAGCACAAAACACACCGTATCCCTGGGGCATAAAAGCACTGCACGCAACCACACAGACTCTTCAGACAATACCGGAAGCATCAAGCAGCACACACATACCTCTACATAACCAATGTCAGGGAGGAACAACTCAAACCTATGAAGTAAATGCAGCACAAAAATTTAACCAGAAAACCAACAACAGGTTGGTCATAATATATTATGGTTTCTGAGAAAGGTAAAAGTCCAAGGCCATTGGCCAGTCTATATAAACAAAAGGCATTTGCACCAAAGGCACAAAATGGTGCCCCTACTTTCCTCCTGACGTTACGTGGGAGGTGGATGGAGGTGGAGGGTTTGGGATTTGGGCTTTGGCTTGGGGGGTGTTACGTTTTGGCTTGGGAGGGGGTCAGATGTTTTTGGGGCGGGTGGACTTCTTTTTGGTGGGGGAGGGGCATGGGTTCGGGAAAGGTAATATGGGAGGCCTTGGATGAGGAAGGGAAGGCCTTGGGATAGGAAAACAGATCTCCTCGGGATGTCACCTAGGGATTTGGGAAAAGGTCAAACTCAGAAAGGAAACATTTCTTAGACACACAGGGCTGGTCATCAGAAGGGGGTTTGGGTGTGGAGGGTGAGGGAGTGGTTGTATGACATTCAGGAGTGGATGTCTTGGGAGTGTGTTTGTGGGAGGTGTACTTGTGGGTGGTGGGTGTCTATTGGGTGGGTGAATGAGGGCGTTTATGTCTCTTGGGCTGAGGGGGATGCAGTAGAGGGTAGGTGGCTGTCTGTTGGGGTGGTGACTGCAGGTATGGTGGATTTCCTGGATGTAGGTGTGTCAGTGGTTGCTGTGTCTGCATATGTGGTGACTGGGGTGAATGTCTGAGTGTCTGCTGGGGTGCTGTCTCTGGGTAGGTTAGGTGTGGTGACTGAATCACTGAATGATAGAGTGGCAGGTGGAGTGTCTGTGGTGTTGGGATGGTGGGGGTATCAGGGCAGGTCGTGACTGTTGCTGTGTCTGCAGGTGGATGTTGTCTGTGTGCATTCTGGTGGTGTGTCTTGCGGTGCTTATTTTTGTCCTTCGATGTTGAGGTGGATGCATCCCAGTCTGTCTCCTTTGGCTGGGTCATGGGAAGGGGGGATTTGGACTGGGAACTGGACTGTGGAGGGGGGACAGTAGACAAGGCGTGACTGACTGCCGTGAGTGTGGAGGCCAGAGCCTGAAATGATCTTTGTAGGCCAGAAAGTACAATGCGAATGCTCTCCAGGAACACATTGCTCTGTTGGATTTGAGTTGCCAGTCCCTGGATGGCATTCACAATGGTTGACTGACCCACAGAGATTGACCTCAGGAGGTCAATAGACTCCTCACTAAGGGCAGCAGGGCTAACAGGGGATGGGCAGAGGTGCCTGTGGCGAAGGAGACGCCCACCTTCTTGGATGGTCAGGCGCAGGCAATTGGGTGGGGTGCCACAGGGAGGGCGGTGATAGAATTGGGGTTGGCAGAAAGAGATGGCACTGCGTTGCTTTCAGATGGGTCCGTCACCACTAGGAAGATGCCACTGGAGGAGGATTTCGAAGAAGATATACTGGATCCAGTCTCTCTCATGGCACTTCCCTCGCCCTCTGGGCCACTGGGTCCCTTGCTGTCGGTGTTCTCATGACTGGGGGTCCCATGACCAGAAGCTTCCCCCCTCGGCTGTGCCCCATCTCCTCTGCCTGCCGGTGCTGATGCTGAAAGACAGAAATTCAGGTATGGTCATCACATTCACAAGATAACACTTCCATTCATTTCAGAATATACATTCCCAACAACAGACCTTATTCCAGTGATAGAAATAATAAAAATCTAATTATACCTTTAAACAACATT